>NC_140584.1:993908898-994550148 GCF_964204655.1 Triturus cristatus | reverse complement strand
GCACCAGGTCTCTGATGCCTTCTCAGTGTTGGCCCTGGGGGTGGAGGAGGTAAGTCAGCCCCCCCAAGTGAATCCCATTATCAACAGATAGTGAACCTCTATTTACCAACAAGTACGGAGCCGTCTCGGGTGATGGCTGATGCGAACAGTGATCTGCTCTCGGCCCCGGCAGGGCCTGTGGGGTGGGGCCGTTAACTTACACTAGGAGAGGAAGTAAAAGTGATATCCTCCCCTCCCCCCCCACTGCACCACTGTCTCTCCTCACCCTCCACCTCTCTCTCTCCTCCACTTCTGATTCCCTTCCAACTCGGTCTCTCCTTACCCTCCACCTCAGTCTCTCCTCACCCTCCACCTCGGTCTCTCCTCACTCTCCACCTCGGTCTCTCCTGACCCTCCACCTCGGTCTCTCCTCACCCTCCACCTCCGTTTCTCCTCACCCTCCACCTCACCCTCCACGTGTCTCTCCTCACCCTCCACCTCACCCTCCACGTGTCTCTCCTCACCCTCCACGTCTCTCCTCACCCTCCACACGTCTCTCCTCACCATCTACACGTCTCTCCTCACCCTCCACACGTCTCTCCTCACCCTCCACACGTCTCTCTCCTCACCCTCCACACGTGTCTCTGCTCACCCTCCACACGTCTCTCCTCACCCTCCACACGTCTCTCCTCACCCTCCACACGTCTCTCCTCACCCTCCACACGTATCTCCTCACCCTCCACATGTCTCCCCTCACCCTCCACACGTCTCTCTCCCCACCCTCCACCTCAC
This sequence comes from Triturus cristatus, assembly GCF_964204655.1. Lineage (NCBI taxonomy): Eukaryota > Metazoa > Chordata > Amphibia > Caudata > Salamandridae > Triturus > Triturus cristatus. Next base: position 994,549,377 of record NC_140584.1, on the reverse strand, counting down.
CCTCCACACGTGTCTCTCCTCACCCTCCACCTCACCCTCCACACGTGTCTCTCCTCACCCTCCACACGTGTCTCTCCTCACCCTCCACGTCTCTCCTCACCCTCCACACGTGTCTCCTCACCCTCCGCCTCACCCTCCACATGTCTCCTCCTCACCCTCCACACGTGTCTCTCCTCACCCTCCACACGTGTCTCTCCTCACCCTACACGTCTCTCCTCACCCTCCACGTGTCTCTCCTCACCCTCCACGTGTCTCTGCTGCACACCTCACACTGGTGCACGCCTCACACTGCTGCACGCCTCACACTGCTGCACACCTCACACTGCTTTTATGCGAGTTTATGCTACTGACATTGTAAATGACAATGCCTTTTATTTGTTTTAAAACCAAAACATAAATAAAAGGCATTGTAATTTTACAATGCCAATAGCTCAAACTCTTATAAATGCAAGACCTATTGCATTGCAAATGCTTGTTTTTGTTGCCATTTGTTTTTTAAAACTGCAAGCATTGTGTCGGGGCCATATTTGGTCACACGTGCCCCTTAGACCATAAATGACTTGCAGTATGCCGGTGCCAGGATGTTGCCGTCAGTGGCATCCGTTGCCATGGATGATGTCTTTTTTTTCAAATATATTCATTCAAACAGGTTCCATCTCAGGCCAGCTCGTCTGCCCCATCTCGAGTCGCTGTGGGTGTAAGACTTTCATGCAAACATTTGACGTCAGGCGTCGAGTATGTTGTCATGCGTTCGTGTAATATCATTCTCCAGTCACAGGGCATCATATGATGACTTTCCGTTTGGTGTCTCTGCCCATCAAAGATTCCCAACTTCATTCGGGCTGGGACAGTCGGAACTCTGGGCTCTCTCTGAGCTTGTCTCGTATCACAAGCCCCTTAGGACTCCTAGTCAATGCCAAGGGAGTAGGGAAACAGCGAGTAAATAAAAGAGGTGTATAAAAGAAAAACCTGAATACCACAAGTGTGGCTCTTGTGTTTTTTTTGTTTGTTACTGAGTTTTATATAGCGCAAACTTGACTGGATGGTATAGGGTATCAGAGCGCTTTACACGAGCACCAGTTGCGTTACATGAAGGAACATTAATTTTTTTTTTTTTTTAGCCACGGGGAGATTAAGTGATTTGCCCAGAATCACAGGATGTTGCGTCCCTGCCGAGACTCGAACCCGGTTCCCCAGTTTTGAGGATGACCGCGCCCTAGCCCTTAGTCCCACTCCTCTCCCCTGGCTGTCAACAATGCATTGTGTGCAGTTTTGGCACCTATTAGATCCGTCTGTGGGGGAGGTGACGTGAGTGTCCCAGGTCACCCCAGTTGTGCGCTTGTATGGTATATGGTACGGCTGTCGGCTCCGTCATCTAATCTCCTATTCCCTTTGGTGTGGCTCCCCATCACCCCCCTCCCTCCCTCCTCTCTGTCCTGTTCATCCAGGGCACTTTCTTCAGGATCTGTGCCCACGCCCCTCCCCCCCACCTGTGCTCCCTGCGACCATGGCTCAGCCGTGGGGTGCCTCCGGACTCCCCAGCGTCTTCTCGATACTATAGGTGACCCTTATGTTATAACATACCCTTAGTCTTGGAGGGCCAAGTTACTCATGGCTGTCATCCCGTATGCCACGAATTTCATCCCATATGCCACGAATTTCATCCAGCATGCCAGCATTATGCCACGGGTGCCCCATAAGAAGAACTTGCCCCAGTATGTGAACACGAGCATTTCCCACAGATGCCTCTTTGCCAAGTACTTACTACCTCTAGTGTGCCAGTGTGTTCCGGGTCCAGTGACCGACCTGCATGGATGACTACTTTCTCACTCTCTTACGTGAACTCACTCATTCATATTTACTTGAACTCATGTATTATTTGTGATTCACTTCCACTTTTTTTGTGCACTCACTTTGACACTCTGACTCAGTCATACTTTCTCACTCGCGTCCACCCCCTCCCATGGTCACCGTCTCAATCTGACTCTCTCATTGCCACTCCTTTATTCGCACTCACTTATATATATATATTTTTTTTTTAGGAAACCTTTATTACACATTAAAAGTATACAAACAAGGGCCTACAACCACAGAGGCCGGCCGCTACAAAGCCCGGGGGCCAGCAAAGCAACACCATATACATTCAAATAAACCATAAGCGAAAGCCCCCAGATGTTCGTGAGCACCTGTAACAGGCCGAGGCCGTAGTCCAAAAGCAATTAGAATGAACGGTTTCATATTTTCTATTTGAACATACCAACAGATACACACCAACAAGGCAATGAGAGTCCTAAATAGCAGCGTGCGCTCCCCAGGACGGGGGAAGATCCACATTATCTGGAGTAACTTATGACAGGAGGTGGCAGTGGGGGCACTCACTTATATTTACCTTGTCTCACTCTCCTATACTTTCTCGCACAGTGACTTGCATTCGATGTTAAACTCACTCGTTCTCACTTATTCTTACTCACTGACCCACTCGATCTCACTCCATTACACTCACTGTCACGCACTCCGTCTCAGCCACACCACCTTGCACTGCGGAACACTCCCTCACACTCCTAATGCCTTCTCACACTTGCAGCCGCTCTTTCATTAAATCAAGCTCACGAACACTTAGTCTCCCTCAGGCTCACTTCTTGCTTGTTCATTCTCTCATACACAAATGCTCACATATGAAGTCCTGTTCATGCATTCAGGTGCTCTCCCACCCACCAGTGTGTGCACACTATTCGCTGTATTTTACCTCCCTTCGCTGCCAACCAATGTCCCGTCCCAGCTTCTGATGCTCCAGGTTTGTTCGGCTATTACCTATTGGTATAATAACAAGCATTGGCATAGCCAATAGGTCTCGCTTTTGGGACCTTATAAGTGTTTAGCCATGCAACAGTTGATGTTGTTGCACCAAGGATATTGTGCTGCATAACTAAATACTTATAAGGTCCCAAAAGCGAGACCTATTGGCTATGCCAATGCTTATTTTAAATGGTGTAATTTCGTTCAGAAGTTGCTGAGAAAATAAAAAAATAAGTTTCGATATTTAGAGGCGCGGAGGATTCGCGGACCCTCCCGACCACAAGCTTTATTCTAATTGGCTGTCAACACTCCAAACCAGGAAGTGTTGGAAGCCATCTTGTGCCCCGGTAACCGAGGCACAAGAAAACACAGGGAAAGAAAGGTGGAAAAAAGAAAAGAAAAGGGGGCAGGGTAGAAACCCCCTGACCCCCTAGGCCTGCTCAGGGGTCCCACAAGGACCCCTAGGGCCAAAAAAAGCATTTTTGTTTTAATTTAAAATCAGCGAGATTCGCGCACCCAGCGTAAATTTCGGCCGAAAATGTTTACAAAAAACTATAATTTAGCCCCCGGGCAGGCCAAGTCCCGGGGGCATTCAATAATGTAATTGCGGGGGCCCAGGGAGGCCCCTGCAGCCCTGGGGACCTCCACCCCTGGGGCTTGCCATAAATATTTGCGGGGGCCACACAGCATGTTAGCAGCTCCCCATGTGGAAAAGTAATGCCGGCTTCCGCAGGACGCGGGGAGCCGGCGGGATCGTGGGGGCATTGGGGCTCTCCCCACAGTCCCCAACTGAGAGGGCCAGCCCTGGGAGACGAGGTCCCCGGGGCCAGAAGTGGCCCGGGAGGGGGGCAACATGGCCTCGCTCCCCCAAATAAAAAAAATAATAATAAATAAAGGCCGGGGCCAATAGAGGCCTTAGGAGGGGTGCCACGCAGCCCCCCCTCCTTAAAAAAATATATATTTATGTGGCCATGCCCCGGGGGGTGGGGTCCCCGGGCATGGAATTGGCCACGGGAGGGGGGACCACGCGGCCTTCCCATTCAAATGTATTATTTTTTTTTAAATGGAGGTAAGGTCCTGGGGAATGGGGTCCCCAAACCTCAAAAAAAGTAAAAAGAAGGGGGGCCACACAGCCCCCCTTCCAAAAAAAAAACCCAAAAAAAACCGAGATTGTGCCGGAGGCCCCACCCCCTCCTACCAACACACTGCAAACGCGCCCTGTGGCACGTTTTACAATGGGGAATTAATTCCCCTTCAATACTGGGGGTCCCTGGGGGCCAACTAGCCCACCAGGTACCTCCAGTAAGCACCACAGAGCTACGTTGCAGAGAGATGTAAAAAGGGGCATGGCCTGGACCACACCTCTGCAACGCAGCCCTGTGGCCTGTTGCAGGCGATACGTGGATCATTTCCTACTGGATTATGTAAGCAACCTCCCATCCCATGTGAGAGACACCAAAGACTTTTGGGGGAAAGTAGAGGGTTTGCACTGGGAAGAGGATTTTCTCCTTATCACACTTGATGTGAATTCACTCTACACAATAATTGAACACAACCAAGGTATAGAGGCAAGTAAACAATTCTTACAAACTAGACACATCAGGTTTAAGGCCCATACAACCATGCTGTTAGAGATGATAGAATGTTGCCTCACTAATAACATCTTCCTCTGACGGTACACTGTATAAACAAATCACAGGGGACCGCGATGGGGACCTGTTTTGCCCCCAGGTTTGCGAACCTTTTGATGGGCAAATGGGAAAAGGAAATCTTTATGGACAATTCTAACTTTACAGAAATGGAGCAGGTAATACTATGGCTACGTTATATTGATGATATTGTTGTGGTGTGGAAGGGAGAAGAGATTGAAGCTAAACAATTCATCAACAAACTTGACACCAATACATCTATCAGCCTCACTAGTGCACTCAGTAGAACATCAGTAGAATTTCTGGATACCAAAATTGAGGTCATTGGAAACACATTACAAACTAAACCCTTCCGCAAAGACACAGCAGGTAACACGCCCTTAGCAGCCAACCTGATCCACTTAAATGGAGTATACCATATGGGGAACTACTTAGAGCTAAACAGAATTGTAGCACTGATACTGCATACAAAGAGGAAAGGTCTACCATGATTGTAAGATTCAGGGAGAGGGGGTACCCACAATGGGTAATCAACAAAGCTATCAAGAAAGTAGAACAGGTCCAACGTAAGAACACGCTTCAAACTAGACCTGACAACACTACGATAACTAATGACCAGGAGAATAACACTGGAATCATCCTCACTTACAACAGAAATGCCAGTAACATCAGACACATTATCTCCAGACACTGGGATATACTCAAAAGTGACCCTAACATTGGTCCTCTGATCAGTGAAAGGTATCACATACAGAAAATGTGTTAGCCTTAGTGACAAACTGGTCCACAGTGATTTCACTCCCTAAAACTCTATTAAAGACCATAGGTTGAGTTTTTTTTTCCCCATGTGGGCATTGTAGAGCCTGTAAGAACAGCCATATGCGGAAGGAATTTATCACTGTGGATGACAGAAAAACAGATAAACCAATTCCTAACGTGTGGAACACCCATTGTCATATACTGTCTGGAATGCCCGTGCAATCTCAAGTACATTGGTAGTACCATCCATCCAGTCAAAAAACATATACTTGAACATATGAGAGCAATAACTAATCAAGACCAACAATATCCAGTGGCACGCCACTTCCAACAACACCACTTCTCCAACAGCTCCCTGCTTACCTTCTTTATTCTAGAACATATTCCTAGACTACCTAGAGGAGGGGACAGGTCACTCAGACAGACCAAATTGAGATACATTATTTATCTACAGACTAAGAGCCCACGGGGATTAAACCTTGAGGAGTTACGAATACACATATATGAAGTAATGAGCTCCCTGCCCTCTGTTGTCTTCCCTGGTCTCCTAGGGATTCATTATGTGCATGTAAAAGTTGAATATGTATTGTCATGTACAATATGATTTTGACCGTTTTCAACCTATTTCTTATGTTGTTTTCCCTTTTTTTCACTACAGGAGGAAAGGAAGGGGCCCACAATACTGAGGTAGTTCACGGTCACGGGTCCCCTAACATTTTTTCCAGGGGCACAAGGCGAGGTCACATCACTTCAGTCCAGGGTACAATTTTGTGGTCTGAATATCTTTTATCCGTTTAATTTAATTTTTTGATTCTCTCTGCAAATGGAATAGACACTGTCCTAGCTGCTGTTTGACCTGGTAATACAGTGTGGTTTACACACATGTGCAGACAAGGGAGCACTGGTTCAGATGCACTGTCATTTTACCACTATGGGCACAGGCCTGTTATTTGGTCAGGAGGTAGAAACATTGTATAACAGTATTATTTGGATTCTGTTTCTTGAGTAACTCAGTGCCTGAACATGTATATTTCTGAGCTAGTGAGTATTTACATTTCAAGCATTTCTCCTCTTAGTTGACGGGGTTTATTTGTAATCCGGCATTTGCCATGTAATAAGCTCTCTTTTACGTACCCCGAACATTGTGCTCAGGGTGTTACTGTCTCACTATATTCTACGGCTTTCAGACTGTACCGAGGATTACGTGAACACGAACACTTTCTTTACACAGGTTTTTTTTACCAGGAGAGGCCACATTATGATACAGTATGAAGCTTTATTACGATTTCGCAGAAAGGCTTATGTATTTCTACTATGTTGTAATGACTTTAAAACAACATGTACCGTACCAATATGGCCACCATTATGAGCTATGCTACTTTAACTATATTTTGGAAGCGAATTTATTTATCGTTGTGGTACTACCATGTATAATTGAGTTATAATGATACATGTACAAGTATTGAGCATTTATGCAGCGAGAAAACATGTAATATGCACAAAATGTACGTATTAGACCATGAATTTGCTAATTCCAAGATGGCCACCATGATTGTTGCATTTCACGCTGCTTGGTAGTCCTTTGTTGATGTTCAGTTGTATTCGAGGCACATCTGCCGGGTATATTACACGGACGGTTTCAGAATCTCCATACGTGTGATCAAGGTGTAACTGTCGAAATGCGTTAGAGCGGAATAAACTACCTGAACTTAACTTGGATTGTGTCCTGAGAGTGCACTTATTTCATATTTCACAGAGCGAACGAACTTGGTCATTTGGAATACCGGGTACTCCCCCGGTGTGTGCACCACCTCCCATGGGTTCTGGTCTTGTATAGGAGTGTTGGCTGTATATATATCGATATATATATATATACACACACACACATATATACAGACATACACATATATACAGACATACACATATATATATATATATACATACATATATACACATATATACAAACATACACACACATACAGACACACACACAAACACACATACAGACACACACAAACACACATACAGACACACACACACATATACAGACACACATAAATACAGACACAAAACGCATATACAGACACACATGTAGAAGTGAGATATCTTATCTGTCTCCACCCTTTGTCTACGGGTTCACAAAATGAGGATCAACACTGGAGTGGAACAAAACACAAGTTTATTTCATCTCATGAGAGGAGTCCATCATACAGACACTATAAGTGCCCGAGAGGGAACTGATAAGCATGGTTTCAAACCTATCTTTTATAAATTTAAGTTGTGGTAAGACAAACACTAAAACCCTTTGTCATTGTCACACAACACGTACACAACCCTTTTTGGTATTTTTGCATAATGCGTACATGCTGAACTGTTGAATCCTGATAAACCCCGACCCACGTCATCTTTGTAGATAGGCAAGGGAGGTTACATGCGTTGGTGGACTAACAGATTAGACATCTGTGCACTTAGGCCCTTCGGCAGGGCAGGACTCCTTACTTTAGCACGCAAGTATTATCAGTACAACCAGCTTTCCAGTGAACATGTAACTTCTGACTTTATTAAAGTCCCCGCAGAAACACATAAATGGGGGCTGGTAGACAAAATGGAAGAGGAGTAGAGGCTAACTTTACAGAATACATTTTTTACCGTTCAACAGTCCCTCCTTTTAGACTGTACTAAACAAATTTTGTCTAATTAAATAATAAAAAATATATATTCCAGATACATAAAACTTCATATGTACAGAAAGCATAAAAGAGAACATATTAACATACTTAGTGATATAATCACCATGACCACCATATTCCTCCACTTCTAAATCTGATCCTTTTGCCTGTGGGTTACAATCATCATCTGGATAACAGGCTATATTTAGCTCTTTATTAAGACCTCCTCTATCGAAGCTAAAAATCTTACTAACATGTGCTGCCCATAAAACTCCAAACCAAGCCGTGCAAGAGCCATTGTGGGAGAATGGGAGTTGTATGAAAGGCGTTCCCCCTTTTTCCTGGTGTGCAGGCAACAATCCACAAACCCAACAATCAAAAATATTAGCTATGCGTATAATGCATTTGAATAAATGAATTGTTCTGAAAGGAAAACCAATGTTTCTCATCTAACAGTGAAAGAGTAGAATAATGTTCAGGAGTAGGTGTTGGGCATACAAGTGTATGCATAGGAAATTTCACATGTAGGAACCAATCTATCACACAAATACTCATAACACTAGATAAACTTGCTGCCAAATAAATTAATGTCCATTTATGTTTAGTCTCTCTCGACGCAGGGTGTTGAATATCCGGGCGTTCTCCCTCCATGTTTGGCATCCAAAAATAAACAATGTCTTTAACTATATTTTCAGTCTAATATCCGGTAAACTCTTGGGGGGTGGACTCTCTTTCAGGTAAACCGTGTGCAGCGCCAGGACACCCTCGGGTAACAGTGCGCTTTATAAGTTTATATAACATACCATAACATATTGTCTCTTAAAAACGTTGCACAAAAATGTTCTTTTTAAAAAATGTCTGTAGTCTATGTCCAATGCATATATCAGTCAATGGGGAATTTCTGAAAGAAAACAAACATTTGAAACAATCAAACAGTATTTTCACCTCAATCAAAGTCCAAGCTAAAAAAAAAAAAAGAAATCGTTGAAGACTTGCAGTTCAATAAAACTATAGTGATGAAAAAGAAAGTCAACATAGCACGTATTCAAGAAAGATCGTCCACAAGTTCATCCCCTACAGCCTGAAGGATCGTTAAATAGATTGATTTTTTTTCAAGAAATATTTATGGGCCAAATGGTGGAAAGTTCAGATTCTATTTCCAACCCTGAGCAGAGCAAAGTAATGTACACACGGATAGTATCAGCAGCTTTCTGCACCACAAGTCTTCTTTCCATTCAAAGCTTCTTTTCGCTTTGGCCCTTGATAGTTCAGTTATTTATATCAGCATTTCTTGACTCTTCGTTATCAGCTTGCCATCAGGGTGGCTCATACAGTTCAATCTTTGCATTACACAGTTCATTCAATGTGGCATTCTCTATTTTTTTCATGCAATTTGACCACTCAGGTGCTGAGAAACTCTGACAGAGCACCATTAATCCTTTGCACGTTTTCAATCCAAGCTTTTCACTTAGATCAGTTTCAGGCTTTTCAGCCATGGGTGCTAATGATTTTTCAAGGGACCACTGCAGACATTTTGGATACCCTTTCAGCCAGCTTTTTTCTTCCTTCACTCGTAGGCCCACAGCACTAATTTTTCCTTCAGAGGCTGCACCTGACTCATTCACCTCTTTGACACCGCTTCCATCTGAGTCCGTTTTCACTTTTTGCTTTTCCAGTGCAGTTTGCTGTAGTGCTAATGCAGACTGTGTGTGTTCCCTTACAGCTTGACTGACCCTCTTCTGTTGGCTTTTGACCACTGCTGGCATCTTTTCTTGAAGAGGAGCTGTTTTACAGGGGGACGCGGGACCATAGTGTGTGAGAGGCATACACCCAATTTGGAAGGCCACGACATTTCACAACAGTCTTTGCCAGGATCATTTGGAACAGGCCTTTCCATTTCACAACATCTCTCAGATCAAAGTTTTGGCACCAACCATTATGCATATCTTGTGTAGCCGCTGCAATCTGGTGAGAAACTGCGTGATCCACATCAGCCAGACCTTCACAGCAATGGCTAGTCTTTTCATCAGAGATTTTCACAAGTGCATTTGCATGTACATATTCAAGCCACTTCAGTGATGCTGAAACACAGTCTCTTGCAAAGTGTAACTGTGCTGTCTTTGTGTTGCTTTATTGTGCTTGAAACTTCAGGCAGATAGATACAATCCAATCGTTGCCCAATCTGTGGTTCTGCACATATCATCTTTGAGACCTCATTATGATCTTATTTCAGAGAAACTGGCAATCTATACCTGGGGATCAGTTTTTGCAATAACACATTTGCTACTATACAGTTGTCATTTTTCTCATTCTGTTCTGATACAACCTTGTTCTGCTTCTTAAACATTACTTATACCTCTTTTAGTTCTTTAAGTCATTAACATCAGCATTAAATAAACAGTATCCTTTTCATATTCACCTGTGAAAATTCCATTGAATGTATATGCTAACAGGACACAATATTGTACAACTGAATTAGCATTTGTCTCTCCCATGACAATGACTACTCCCATTTGAGCAGTTATACTGCATGTTATGGTAAGGGCAATCAATTTCGAATTTTGGGCTGATGTAACTACTGAAAGCCATGAAGCTTTGACAACATAATATATAGGGAGCATAGCGTGAGCTGCTCCTCATCTGCCATTGTTACCTTTTAAACCTGGGCAATCTACAAAATGGACATCGTTGGGCTCAATCAAACGTTTATCCTTAAAATCTAACCTTGGCTTTACGCATAGATTCATGACATCTAGACATTCAGATTCAGTTTCATCCAAACAATTTCATTTGTTGGCTGTAAGCTCAATATATTTGAATTCAGACATTTCTCAGTCACAGTACTATCCCAAAACAACTTTACAAAGGAAGGCATTATTTTCTCACTCTTTTTGTGACTGACATTTACCGTAGCTACTAAATTAAGGCAGCTGGGCATTTCTGTGATGTTTGGGTCAAGGGTCATTGAGAAATACGTCACAGACATTTGAACACATTCATGTTTCTAAACAGGCACTGAGAGAGCGCAGCCCTCCCTCTCACTGCAAATTGGTGTATTTTCTTTTAAATAAACTTGCACTCCTAGTGCCGAGACGCAACACTTTTTCCCCTTCAACTCTAAGAATGCTTTTGTGCAATTGTTGTCCAACGGAAGCGGATCAGACACATCCTTGTGTGTCAGCCTCAGTAAAGGCTTAGCCACTAGGGAAAGGTTTGGTAACCACTCACTATAGCTGCTAACCATTTCCAAAAAACATCCCGACTTCTTTCTGAATTTTAGGTGGATTCATCTGGTGAATTATTTCCACTGTCTCTGGTGACACCTTTCCTTTTCTAATTATGTGTCCCAGACATTCATCTTCTTTTTGACAGTATTCCTGATTATTCTCATGCAATAGCACTGACATGAACTTGACAAACATCAATAACAGTAAGCCATTCTTCAGCACATGGAATGTGAAAACATATGTTGGCTGGATTCAGTACCATAGGACAACCTAGAAAAGTTATACTTCTACTCTCCTGCATTATTCTGTTATTTTCATTTAGTTTCAGTGAACCTGTGATCAGAAAGTTACATGAACTATTAATCAATTCCATCAAAAATCCTTTACTGAGTTTATCTCCAATTATTAGTAACATTTCTGCAACTAATGGTGTTCTTGAACACGTCATCTGGTTCTAATTTAAATAAGACATATTCTGCATGTTTTATCAATCTGACATCTTTCTCTGGGAACTCCCTTACTTCTGTGTTTATTACTTCTTTCAAATCATAATGTAATTTTTCAACTGTCATTTCTGCTATAGCGGTCTGTTGTTGGGCCATTTTAAAATGTACATCCTCATCAGGAATCTGATAATTAACCTAATCTACTACTTTTTGGTGCGCACTACACTTGACAATAGCCACTCGCTTTGGTAGTGTTGATGCAGTCAACACATTTTGAACTGTCTCCATGCTGTCTCCACAATTGTATGCAGTGTGGTAATAGCATAAGCTGCAGTCGTGGTGCCATGGGGATCCATCTACATACAATTCACCCTGAACATCAGGCAGGGGCATGTCAGTCAGGTCCACTCGACATGGCCCTGCCTGTCATCGTCATGTATATCACTAGGCTGTTCAGAGGGTAATGGCAGCAAAGCAGCTGGATTCAAGGTCAGGCAGCGTTTAAGTGTAATGTGTGGTGCTAACAAAGTGAGTTTGTACCCGGTAAGACGATGTTGTGTCTTAGTTTGATTCAATAATACATCAACTGAATGGGGAACAAAAACCGTCAATTTATGATCCAGTACAAATTCTGCTGATTGTCTGACTGAAATGGCAGTTGCTGCCACGGCCTTCAGGCAACTAGGGAGTGCCCTGGCCATATATACTTTTTGCATTTAAAATCTAACCCTTCTCTCATCACTTTCTACACTCTCTTCTTGTGCTTTTAATTGTAATTCTTTAATTTTCTGTACAATAGTCTGCTCTTCAAATTTCTCCCTATCCGTTTCTTCTTTAATCTGTTTGTTTATTTTGTTTTCCCCATAACCCTACGGCAACAAACATGCTCTGCCTACTTTTTCTCTTAAAGAGCTACATATTGCAGTTTATTTAAATCAAAGGTACCATTTAAGTGGCCACTGTAAATTGGCATCTACCTTCGTATATTTGTCCCACAATGTGCTAAACAATATGGAAGAAATACCGTATTTAAGGTACATTTCAAAATTCAGAGTGCCTTCTAGAGGCGCTGGGTGTCTTTCTTCCAAAATATTATTTGTGTTGCAACAACAACATAATGCACGAAGTGTGCTCAAAATAGACATGTTTACCAAATACTTCTTAACAATAGCGTTAAGAGACTCTTATACCAAAACCAAAAGATGAGAACAATTTCTCACATTACCTGCAAAAAACATATGCAAACTTTTTTTTTTATCAATACAAAACCCAAAAAAAGACAACCAATTAGATCCTACCGGATCGCAGTACTCTAACTCCCACCTGCCGATCCTCTGATCAATAGATCACGTCCAAAATGCCAACCGAAGAGCCCCAGTTGAGACACACAGCGCCATGAAGGTCAAGTCGATAAGCTGACAATCACCTTGGCCGCGAGAGCAAGTCTCAGTCTGCGGGCGCCCCTTAGTGTTTGTCCTGTCGAAACGACCTCCTTCTGGTCCAGCTGTGTCCTTCAATGGGGCCCCACGTTGCCGGCACCAATTGTAGAAGTGAGATATCTTATCTGTCGCACTGGTGCAGGGCCACCCTTTGTCTACAGGTTCACAAAATGAGGATCGACACTGGAGTGGAACAAAACACAAGTTTATTACATCTCATGAGAGGAGTCCATCATACAGACACTACAAGTGCCTGAGAGTGAACTGATAAGCATGGTTTCAAACCTATCTTTTATACATTTTTGGTACAGAAAGACAAGCACTAAAATCCCTTTGTCATTGTCACAACGCTTACACAACCCCTTTTGGCATTTTTACATAATGCGTACATGCTGAACTGTTGAATCCTGATAAACCCCTACCCACGTCATCTTTGTAGATAGGCAAGGGAGGTTACAGGCGTTGGTGGGCTAACAGATTAGACATCTGTGCACTTAGGCCCTTCGGCAGGGCAGGACTCCTTTCTTTAGCACGCAAGTATTAACAGTGCGACCAGCTTTCCAGTGAGCGTGTAACTTCTGACTTTATGAAAATCCCCGCAGAAACACAAAAATGGGGGCTGGTAGACAAAATGGAAGAGGAGTAGAGGCTAACTTAACAGAATACATTTTTTAGCATTCAACACACACATATATATATACAGACATATATATATACACGAATCGAAAAACTTTATTCGAGAATTTCTCATAAAAGCAATACATACAATAATTGTTAATATCATACATTTAAAAAACAATAAAAAAAAAACAATCAGTTTATAGAAAAAAAGAAATGTGAATAGTTACAATAAATTAGCACAAACCCAGTGCCACATTCATCTAGGCGGTAGACTCCTAAGCAGTGGTGCTTTGTCTAATAGACCATGCCCAACCCAAGAATTTAGCAGTTGCAACAGTCATTTGGAGACAGGAACTAGAGGAGATAATTCTCATAGCTACGGAACCCTTGGAAATGCTTAAGTTTCTGCAGGCCGGTGCTAGCCAAATGCGCCGGGGGGCAGAATAGGCCTTACAGGAAAACAAGAAATGCCCAATAGACTCCTTTATTATTCCACAAGCGGGACAGGAAAAATCAGTGGACCCCCTCCACCTCCCGGTTAAAGACCTTAAGGAGAGGGCGCCTATCCTCAGTTGGAAGAAAAGTTTCCCGTCCCTTGGGTTAGTTATAGTGTCCCAAAATAATTCTAGTAAAGGGACGGACTTGACCTCCAAAAAACGGCCAGACATAGAGCCTGCATCAGATTTGCTCCATGCCTGTTCGAACACATAGGCCGAATACAATTCCTTAATTACATGCTTACTAGGGAAGACCGCTTCATGTGGGGTTTCCCATAGCATCTTTAACCCAAGCGTACATAACAGTACTCTAAGTTTGGTCAACCATTGGATCTTGTGATAGACATCAGCCTTAATCACTGCTGCGAAGCCCTCAGCATAATGCTTAAGTTCTGGTGTGGTCCAGAGCCGCCTCCAATACAAGATCGGACGTAATCTTGCCAAATCCCCTACTGCCTCCCTTCCCAGATCATATCTCATAGGGATCAGAGGTGTACTTTTAGGGAGACCGACTAATGACCTAAAAAACTTGTTCTCAGAGATCTGCATCGAGTTAAGACTACCAAATCCCCACAATTCTGCACCATACAGTATACACATATATATATATATATACAGAAACACACAACATATACACACACACACGCGAGCAAACCAAATACAGACCTTTTAGCCAGACTCCATGGCGGTGTAGCGTCTTACTACACATCTTAACTGCCATCTCTGTTCTTACTTGGAGGAACACCAACTGCTCGATGGCTCGCAGCATGGCTTCAGGAGTGAACACAGTACGGAGACGGCATTAACCGTTGCCCTTAACAACATCCGACAACAGGTTGATGCTGGTCATACCACCCTACTGATCCTCCTGGACCTGATGGCAGCCTTCAATACAATCTCTCCTTGTAGACTGGTGGGCAGGCTTTGGGAAATTGGGATAGAGGACTCTGCACTCAATCTGCTTTCATCGTTCCTCTTGAATCGCTCACAAAGAGTTAAGATGGGCCAATTTCTTTCTGCCCCTAAACAACTGTTTTGTGGAGTCCCCCAGGGATCCTCATTGAGTCCCACACTCTTTAATATCTATGTAGCCCCGCTCGCCACCGTGGTAAGGTCTTTTGGCCTAGAAGTGCTTTCTTACGCTGATGACACTCAGATTTTGCTTTCCATCACTGAGAGTGTCTCAGCTTCAGCAATAAATTTTAAAAACTGCATGCGGGCGGTGGCTGCATGGATGATTGAGAACTACTTAAGACTCAATGGGGATAAAACGGAGGTCCTAATTTTCGGAGACAAGATGGATATCTGGTCAGAGCCTTGGTGGCCTGACTCTTTTGGATCTTGCCCCAGCCCCTGTCTTCATGCCAATAATTTATTATTATTATTATTATTATGGACTCCTCTCTTTCCCTGGGCTCACAAATAAATAGAACTGTCTCTACTTGTTTTGGGATGATACGGACTCTCAGAAAGATCTTCCGATTTCTCTCCCTTCCATCGCGGAAACAGGCAGTGGTGGCCCTTGTGGTGTCTAGGTTAGACTACTGCAATGCCCTTTACTTAGGGATAAACAAGGGACTTAATCGACTTCAATTGGTGCAGAATGCCGCCGCTAGGCTGGTGATGGGTCTCCCTAAATACCATTCAGTTTCAGCTACCATCAGAAGCCTGCACTGGCTCCCATTGGGGAGGAGAATTGTGTTCAAAGCCTCATGTCTGGTTCACAAGGCCGTCCACAATAAGGGGTCAGAAGGCATCAACAAAATGTTTCAAAGATATCTTCCCGGCAAGGATTTGAGATCTGCAAGCAAGAACCGGGTAATAGTTCCCAGGATTAGGAAAGCCAGGTTGGGGGGAGGGGGGGGGGGGGGGAGGGGGCTTTCTCGTTGATAGGGGCTAATCTGTGGAATTCCCTTCCTTCCCCAATTGCCACTCTGGAAACCCTTTCATCCTTTCGAAAGTCCTTGAAGACCTAGCTTTTCACCTCCCAATATTTTCCCTGCCTTAACCTTTAAACTCTGAACTCTATAGACATTTCTTACTCTGATCTTTCCGCAGCACCTAGACGCCCCTTGGCTAAGTTTGCGCTCTACAAAACGTATTCATTCATTCATTCATACTGGTAGCAGCTGCCAGTCAACAATAATTTTAAATTCACAATCTCGATCAAACATGAGAGACGGTCAATCAGGATAGTCAGATGCCAAACTGTTTATGCCAAAAGGAGCCCCTTAACACGTTTCAACCACAGGAGGGCCTTGATCACGTTTCCTGAGTAAGCATTTTTCCTGTGTGAATGGGATTGCGAGTTTGAAATATAGATTGTGTGCAGGTGTGCGCCTTGCGAGAGAACAATAAGCAGCTACTCAAAGTGAAGTTAACCAGTGGCTTAAGTAGGCTGACCAGCTGCTGTATGCTGTAGTGGACGGAAGAGAAATGTGAATGACGCTCCAGACCAGTGGATGAAGAGAGGTTGCTGAAAGCCCCTATATTTAAGTATGTTGTAAATAATTTAGTAAAATTAAAAGGTCTTGGCTAACGCCAGACCTAAAAATCCGTAGGAGAGGAAAACTGAACAGAAGGGCTATGAAAGGATTACAGTGTGCTCATGTTTCCTACCTTTTGTCCATCATGCAAGTAACAAGCATTTCAGTGTCTACAGAGAAATATTCCAGATGGGAGCACTAAAAAGGGGGATAAAGAATGGGTACTTATGTCTTCTCTTGTCTGCCTTAAAGGATGAAGAGTAATATCCACTAAGGTGGACATACTAGGACATTATAATATGGCCAACAAACACCACACAGAGGTGGCCTTCTAGAGGGAGCCTATCCTGGTTACTCGGGGAGGAACAGTTGTGAGCAAGATAATGATGCTGAAACTTGGAAACAATTTAATGCTGTGATTTTCCAATACACTAGACAATGGAACAAATTGTGGAGTGACGCTGTTCTTTTTGAACTAAAGACACTTGGGGTGCTTCACCTAGACACCTGTATAAAAATAAAACTGTGTTACAGCGGTTTGGGTTTCTATAACATAGTATCTACTAAGAGAAAAGACGGAGCATTGTAGTAAGGAATCCCTTAATACGTACATACATTGTTAAGTTAGCATAACCACGTTAGATGTTAGAAAGCCATCTTGCTGCTTTTGCGCACGACACTGCATCTACATGTTATTGTTTAAACAAACTGCTGGCTCGCGCTTTGCCTCACACGAGAGCAATCTGTTATTACCATCCCGAGCTCTGCGCAGCGACCTTGGTCTGTACATGGTGTAACAAGAACAGTCTGGGTCGTTAGACAATGCATGTTTTCAACTCTAGGTTGATCGACTCACTATTTAGCCATAACATACAGGCAGCTGCGAATACCTGAAAGTTGGTGCTTTTAATATTGCAGACATCATGGTTAATATTCAGACCGAAGACGAGCCTTCCTGCGAGAAGACTTCTGATGCTCCTGTGATGTGATTTCACTAAGCTGATCTTTGAGGTATGGGGTCCCCTATTCAAGCCTAAGAGACCTTTTATTAGCATAATAATAATATTAGCTTCTTAGTAAAGGGAAGGTTGTAGTATCCACTGTCATTTATAACATGATCACTCCCTTTATATTCTATGGTATTGTAACGATGCTGATGGTTTTAATTATAATCATTTGTCTGCTTGTATTAGCCAAAATACTGCATCTTAGGACACGTGGTCTATAAAATAAACTCTTTATTTTCACCGTGTCTTTGTTTATTCTTGTTGTGGACTGATGTGAGAATAATATACAAACAGGTATTTCCGATTCCCACCATTCCTGAGAGTACACTGAGTCGCTTGTTCTGGGTTGTCTTTTCATTGGGACCGCCGAGCTAAACCTCGGATAACGAATGGGACACTTATGCTAGCTGGATACTGGGTTCTGGGTTCTGAGGTGAGTTTCTGGTACACCACAATTCACTGAGGTCCTAGGGTTCTACGCATAGTTCTGTGTATAAGCAGAATCCCTGCAACATGGCGCACCTAACGTTTGGTCTATGAGTTGAAACGCCTTAGTAGTGCTTATATTAGTCCACAGCACCCTCATTCTAGTTTCCGGATAACAAGTCTGACGGATTTAAACCTACCTTTTTCTGTTGATATAGGTTTCTTCAAGCTTGATCATTAAAAAGGTTATTGAACCCTTGTGCTACTGATTATATCGAGTGTAGCTTGTCCTTATGGCGGTCGATATAGCGGCGCACAGTCGGGCACCTCTGAGACGTCATTTGACGCAGTATGGGGTGCCGGACACTGGTATGGACGTAATCTTTGTGGTAGGAGCCGATGCGGCTCATCCTTATGAGTTGTTTTACTCTTGGGTGACCCTTCCGGCGGTGAGTGAGGACGATAACTCTTTTCATACTTACACTGCCACTGCCGTGCCAGCGAACTATACACCGTATAGGACACAAGAAATACCAATATCTGCTTGGCAGCATCTTATTTGGTTTAATGGCGCCCTCCCCCATGCGGTTATACCGCCGAGAATGGGCCCTTTGTCAATTGCAGGGGCCACTTGGCCGGTACTAGCCGGATATACGCCTCATCCCCGTTACCTAACGGTGCCGGTGGCTGATTTGCGTGTACTGCACACTGCCCTTATTATAGTACATAGGGCTTTGGTGCAGTACGTGTCACGCAATGTGCAGGTGGGGGCACCTGCTGTTGCGGGGCAGCCTACTGACCACCACGCAGTGGTCATTAGTCCTGTTATGGTTAATTCTGTTATGGGCAAGCGCCCCCCAAATAGGGATGATTTCCCTTTTTGGCTTGCTGAAAAATTTGACCAAATAGAAGCGGTTTACCCGAATACATCTCCTGTGGAGAAACACAGGATCCTTACCATTAGTTTGCCTAAAGACTTGGTCCCCGACATTGATGATTGTGTAAACTGGGGCAAGGTCTTTGCAGCGACGTACTCGCAGTGCTTTGGCACTCCGTCTATGTCGGTACTGCCCGCCGTTATTAAACGTGTTCAAGATAACCACGGTGCGGAGTCTGCGATAGAATTAGGCATGCGGCTCCCCGGACAGTTTGACCTGGTGGCTACCATGGTAATGTGTAACCTTAAGGGTGATGCTATGCAATTCCAAGTTCGTAATGAACTGAAGAAAGTTGCTGAAGAGGATAAGCCGCGGGAGTTCGCGAAAATAATCTCGACGGCATACAAAGATGTGGGTCGTAGCTCTTTAGGAGTTAAACCTGTTGTAAAAACTCCCGAAATTAAGCAGCAGGGTAAGGCAGAAGCCTCTGGTAAGGATGACCGTCCAAACTTTCCGAAACAGAGTTGGCTGTCAAAACAACAGGGAAAGCAGCAGCAGAAACAGGGGTCTCGGCCTGCCTCTCCCGTTCAGTCAGGTAGTGAGCGCACTTATGATCTGCGTGATCGTGCTACTATTAAGTCTCCTGATAGATTTCAGGTTTCTGAACAACTTTCTCCTCGTTCTTCACAGGAAACATCGGCTTCACAGTCGGTGGCGGAGGCGGTGGCAAAGGTCGGGGTGCTCCACAAACACGTGACCAACCCCGACAGACTGAAGGTAAAGGCAAGCAAGAAGAATTCGCAAGACAAAGACCCCCGTTTCAGAAGAAGAAAGTGGCTGCTCTGACGGCAAGGTATGCCTCAGATAGTGCGGACACGGCTTCGGAACCGGACATGGGCACTGACGCTACTGGACAGCGCAGCGCAGCGGAAATTACCATAGTCCGTCAAGCTCTGCGTCCATTTCTGGCGGCGACAGCAACTGATACATTGGTTACTGTTGAGACAGCTGACACCAGAGTGGCTCCCCCTGACAGACTCTATGAAATAGTCTTACTAATTGAGGGTGACATACGACGTACAATAAAAGGGATTTTTTGGGATAATCTGACTACCACCTATGATATCCTCCTAGCGGAGGCAGATTGGCCCCCAGCTTTCATTTTAGAAGCTCCTAGAGGGGAGGAGGTAATCCTCCCGTCCTTTGCGCACACAGTGCCTAAGGACCGGGCTGAAGTGTACGCTGAGGAGTGGGCACTGGCGCTAGCGCTGGCATTGTATCGTACTCAGGTGGGATGGGACCGGTTGTCCCCCTGCCATGAGATTCCATTGCGGTCTATGCCCCTGCCACAGCCCCAATATCCTATGCGCCGTGAAGCTAGACCGCACGTCGCTGCAATCCTTGACCAATTGGAATATCAGGGTGTTATTGAAACTTGTGTGTCCCCTATGAATAACCCTTTATTCACAGTGACGAAGCCTGACGGGTCGTACCGTTTAGTTTTGGATTACCGGCACTTAAATTCGCATTGCCGGACCTGCGCGGTACAAAATACTCACAGTTCGGCTCTTGTCGATAGTCTCGTGCGTAAGAGATTTAAAACGACACTTGACATCTCCAATGGCTTTTTTAGCCATAACCTGTCCACACTGAGTAGCCAGTGGACGGCGTTTACTTCAGGCGGCAAACAAAAACAGTTCACAAGATTAGCCATGGGCTATAAAAACAGCCCTGGCGTCTTTACCGCTCGCGTGGTCTCGCTCTTAGAAAGAATGGACCCCGACGCATACTCCTATGTTGACGATATCTACCTCACGGATGATGAGCTGATGCCACATCTGTCCCGAGTCGACAATATCATTACGAGTTTTGCGGAATATGGCTACAAATTTAATTTTGCGAAGTCTCACATCGCGGAATATACAGTGTTGTTTTTGGGCTACGAGCTCAACAATGAAGGTAAGGGATTGGCTCCTCACTTTCTGGAGAAGTGCGCATGCCTGCGTGCTCCTACAACACTGAAAAAATTACAATCTTTGCTGGGCTTTCTGAATTTTGGACGTACGTATATTCCTGATTATGCCCAGCGTATCAAGCCGCTTTACGCCTTGGTACAACCTTCTTTTTCGAAGTCTAGCTGGCAGCTAGAACATTCTGCTATTCTACAGTCTTTACAGGCTGATCTTCTTGCTTCACAATACTTACTGACGGGTGATAACCGCACTAACCTGGTAATAAGAATAGTACCAGGCGCAGTGGGTTTCACGTACTTGACGTTCAAGGAGGGCGATACAGTCCCCATTGCGTATAAATCACACTTGTACACCTCTGCTGAGTTGCGTTTTTCCACTGTCGAGAAAGTTCTGACGGCAGTACAGATGGCGATCCTTAAAGAACGCGCACTGTCACAAGGAAAACACATACTGGTTGTAACACCGTATCCTGCCCTAGAGGCAGTGACAAAAGCAAGTGTACCAAATTCTAAAGCTTTGCATCCACGGTGGATACAATGGGCCACGACTCTGACATCTCCAGATGTCACTTATATCTTTGACGCCTCTTTACAGACTCAGGAGTACTTACAGTATGAATTCGTTCATCCGGCTCCTCTGTCTTTGCGCCCGCTCGAAGAATACCATTGTGTCATACACTGACGGCTCGGCGCAGCCGGCGATTGGATCGAAGCATGCCTATTCTGCGGCTTGCGCAATTGTCGTGGGTACATTCGTAAATGGTGAATTCCAATCTGATGCCGTGCATACGCAGTCGTTGGGTGATTGTACCGCGCAACTGGCGGAGCTCCGGGCTCTGGTGCTTGCACTGGAGTTTGCTGATCCCCCGAGTCACTACTCTTATAGTAAGTGACTCCTTTTATTGTGTCCAGTCCTACAATGACAATTTACACTTCTGGTCTCAAAACGAATATCGCGATACCAAAGGTAACACAATTAAGCATAAATTGCTTTGGGTTCGAGTGGCAGACTTTAAAGAACGTCTCCCTCTCGTGAATGTTATTCACACTCTTGGTCACCAACGCCTTGGTGTCCATGCTGTCGGTAACAGCTTGGCTGACGAGGCAGCAAAAACAGCAGTGGCTACATACTTAGTGGCAGCAGTTACAAGATCTAAAAGTAAGATTGATGATGACATCTTGGCAGCTATTGCTGCTACAGAGAAGGGAAGTGATTACCGAAGGGTTTTCCTTCTCGTTATTTTTATCACTTAAGTCCTGATAACGTCCCGTTAGTGAGGATTAACGACGTTGGTGACAGAATTATTCCCAACGCGGACTGCAGACCATCTCTGATACTAGCAGCGCACGAGGGGTTGGCATCTGCCCACGCAGGCGTGTCCGCTACTGTATCTCTGTTACAACAACGTTACTGGTGGTTCGGTTTATACAAACAAACGCGCGCTTATGTTCTTGATTGTGACATTTGCCAACAGATTAAACCTTCCACTGTTGCGCGCCCACCACAAACACAGTTGTACATATCTAATAAACCATTTGGTTGTGTTTATCTAGATCACTGCGGTCCTTTTTCTTCTGATACTGCGTACAAGTATAGCTTGGTTGCAGTGGATTCGTGCACACGTTTTCTTTGGGTATGGCCACAAAGGAGTGCTGATTCACGGACTGTCATCAGGGATTTGCGTGTCTTTGTGGGAACTTTTGCGTGTAGTACCTTCCATTCTGATCAGGGCCCTGCGTTCGCCTCTAAGGCTTACAAGGAGGCTATGAGAAATTTGGGGGTCCAAGTCAAATTTTCGTCCCCCTACCGACCTGAGGGTAATAGTGTGGTGGAGCGAATGAACCGTGACTTAAAGCAATCTTTGACAGCACGAGTTTTAGGCACAGGCCTGAATTGGCTAGCCCATTTGTATAACGTCCAACGTGCACTTAATAATCTCCCTAGAAGGTCTCTGGGTGGGCGGACCCCATACATGATGCTCTTCGGAATCAGAATGTTTGTCCCAGACCTTGATGGTCTAGACATGGCGGCGTCGGCCGCACCCTTTGACGTAGATGATCACTGTGCTGTTTTGCAGACCCTACAAAAAGCCAGAGACACTCTATCGAAGGAACACTTGCCCTCCACGTCTGATGCTGAGCTTCAGATTCCGGTAGTCGGCCTGCTACCCCGAGTTGGAGACCTGGCCCGTGAGAAGGTGGAGAACAAGAAGTAGTTCGGCCCCTCTTATCGTGCACCGGTTCCAGTGCTTGGAGTGCAGGGTACAAGAACAGTCATTTTACCTCCACTTCCTGGTCGCAAGGATAACAGGTACATCTCTATTGACAATGTCAAACTTCAGCGAGTGGCCGATACTTCTTAGTATGACTCCAGCAGTTTCATGCCAGACGATGCAAAGAAATTCAGTGTTGGTTCCTGCTTCTACCACCTTGTCTGATGTTGCCATCGAGATGCAGTCAGTTACTGATCCCTTGTTAATACCGCCGGCTGGTGGTCTGCCCGAAGAGACTGAGTATGCTTATCCTACAAATGGTCAATCGCCTGTTTTACAATCTACGGCGGTTAACCAGTCACGTTTCTCCTTTGACACTAACTCATTGCCTTCCACTTCCCCTTCGAACATTGCTATTTTTGTTAGGTGGTTCAAAAGACATTTTTTGATTCCCCCTTGGACATACATCTGGCTGGTGCTTATAAGTATTTTTTAGTTTATGTCCATTGGATTTGTAATAGTATTTTTCCGTCTGGTGAATGGCCACTATCTCAAAGAGAGATCTACAATTAGACTTATCAATGGAACTTTGGCCCCCCACTCCTCGTCCCACATCATGAAAAGGGACCAGACTTTTGTGAATATTACTGCCTGGCCCGTTTTGGATGGAATTGCGTGGGATGCTGTTAAATTCCAAATTCATGGTCCTACTGAGGTCAATGTACCTAATGTATTTCGTGTTTCTATGGGTGATGTGGTTAAGCAGAACATTCGTTCTGATGATTGGGATGTTCATGCCATTGAAGCACTGTTTTCTGATTTGAAATATTATACCGCTTTCGATGCAGAAGATTTATATGAAAATGCAGCTAACTATGCAGAACAGTATTGTTTTCAACATTATGGCAATCACTTCCTGCATAAAGCAAATAAGTTTCGAAATTTTGTAAATTTTACCCAATGGGAACACTGTCCTACACCATCTTTAGGCAGTTCACCTACATTGGTTGATAAATATACTTATTTTACTGATTTCAGTGTTTCCAGTCCAGCATCCTTTTATTTTAAAGTGATGGCTGAGTCTGCCTCGAAGGTTAGACTTACACACACCAAATTACTATATTCTAAGTCCTTCATGGATGAGTTGTCAAAGGTTATGATCTGTGGAAGGCTACTATTGATCTTAAATCGGTTTGGGGTTCCAAACCGTGGCAGGTTCAGGGAACTGAAGCTTTACATCGTGCCTGTCTTATACCAAATCATATGTTGTTTTTAAATTCAACCATCTTCCAGACCACCTGTTTCGGATTGGCCACTTCTAAAAAACTAAATTTCCCCTCTGTTCCAGATCTGGGCGCTTACCCAAATTGGGATAACCAAACGGATCTGTCCCTTCATGCTTTGCAGTCATTAGTCTCTAATACATCTTTCAATATTTCGAAATTTAGTCGAGAAGGATGGTTAATTTGGCAAAGCAGTTCAGATGCCGGTCAACGTCGTTTTCTAGGTCTGAAACCGGGGTATACGCAGCAACGCGCAGACCCTCGGTTTGAGTCCTCTCATACAGTAACTACCTACTCTGTAGGGAAATTATGTCAATCCTGGCTGCGACATTCCACCTTGGCATCTGTCAAAGTTCATTTATCAAAATTACATGACAAAATAGATTTGAATGATTTTGTTAAAGGTCCTGTGGGTGGCAGATCCAAGAGGTGGGCGTATGCTATTTACAACGAAGTATGGAAATTGTCGCAAATTGAAGCGGCCTCAAGATTGAGGGCTATTGATCAAGCAAATATAGAAAAGGTCTTGGCCGTTATAGATAACAGCATTAACACTCTTTCTTCCAGAATTTATACATTAGACAATATGGTTTCTTCAATTGTTGATATTGTACATGATGATATGTCTGTATTGTATCATGGTCAAAACCAGTTGCGTTCTGTTGTGCAGTTTGCATGGAGATTACAAACGTTAAAGGCAGGAAAGGTCCCCTGGGACTATATGAATACGACGTCATTATTCCTTCCCTTTAACCTTACTGTAAAGCAGCAGTTCATGTCCATGAAAGATGCTACATATTCATTGTTACACATTGAAAAATTGGAGCCGTTACCTTTCTCTGTGGCGGAATTGAATTCAGCCGTGTGGTTAGTACATGGGTTGATCACCCTCCCTTTCGCGCTTTTTAAGTTTACGTCATGCATGAAACACTATGCTCTGGGTAGATATGAACAGTTGGGTACCGCGTTCCTACATGAGGTTTGGTCTCTCCCTTTTACGTATAGATGTACAAGAGACGGTAAAGAGGTTTACCTGAAAGGTGAGGAGTGCACCTCGACACCTGATCATTCTGTAGTATGTAGGCACATTCAGTTATACGGTGCATGCAATGTACACGCCCCAAATTTGGCCTGCGTCCTCAAAGGAATCCCAGTGCCAGTGATTACACCATCTTTCACGCTGCTTGCAAACGGTAGGTATTTAATTTTGAATAATGAGGCTTGCTGCGGGATGTTAGTGGGAATCCCGTATATAGTAACTGTATCGCAGAGAGTAGTCTGCTGCAATAATGTTCTATTTCCACCCCCGCATGGGCGGCTGGATGTTTCTATCTGGCCTTCGATTTCGACCTTGAAAGCAGAGTTCAACAAGATGAGCAGAATAAGAGCTCTATTGTCCCAAAAGGAGGTGCCATTGACTTCCTCCAGAGAAACATTTGTCCTTCACGTGGCAAATACGCGCACTGAGGTACAGGCGCTTTTGAATACTGACCTCCCCCTGCATTTTGGAGCTTTGATCCAAACAATCTTCAATGCCTCGTCAACAACTGGCCTGGCTCATTTTTTTTAAACTTGTAGGCTCAGGCCTCGTGACCTCCTTCCAAACTATTTTTGGTGTGATTCCGGCATTTTTTCATTCTATTTTTTCGAGTGTCTTTGGCGGTGTCCCGCTGATTCTGGCGCTGGTGGCAGGTGTGCTACTTTTTCTTTTCATACTACGAAATGGCTGCACTTTCTGTGCCTCACGACAACCTGCCCCGTCTGCGTCTTTTTCGTGACAGGATGCTTGAATATTATGGTACGCTGCCATTGGCGACTTTGAGCCTGGCGTATGGATTATCCTTCCGGTATTCCTACTTTACCTGCGTGCAACCCGTCTTTCACTGCCTAGATTGTCCCTTTGAATGGCCTCTGGGTTTGTGCTTAACCAACACGGTGTCTCCGGTCCCGGATTATGATCGACTGACGAGTCCCTTAGTGTCTCACGAGTTTGCCTGTTCTGGTGTTCGGATTATGGCCTGTGGTGCGGCGCATGGAATCCTGGGTAATTGGGACATCGCAAGGGCTGCCTATGACTTCTTGGATATGAGTTATCTGGAAGAACACGTCGGTTGCCCTCTGATGGTGCTAGAGGCTCCGCTTATTGAAGAACATGTATGTTCCTTTTCTTTGATTAACTGGATGGCTGAAACTTTTAGTGGCCGTGCCAACGACTTTCTGTTGGAAGCTGTTGCTCCGTATGCTGCATACACGTTCATGGATTGAGTGAACTGTCATCCACTATATTTTTTCTACCATGTCTTAAACATTACCTGTGACTTTGGATTGCTAGCTAAAGCAACATTTCATTTTTTTTTTCCTTTCCCTTTGAGGTTTTTTGCTTTTCTTTTTTCTTTCGAACTTTCCCTGCACCGATACGTGGTTTCAATTTGAGTTCACCTTGTTCTGCTCTGTCGAATTTGAACTCTGCGTTCTCTCATTTCTTCCCTACTGGTTAGTGCTTCGATCAAGGGGGCATGTAGTAAGGAATCCCTTAATATGTACATACATTGTTAAGTTAGCATAACCACGTTAGATGTTAGAAAGCCATCTTGCTGCTTTTGCGCACGACACTGCATCTACATGTTATTGTTTAAACAAACTGCTGGCTCGCGCTTTGCCTCACACAAGAGCAATCTGTTGTTACCATCCCGAGCTCTGCGCAGCGACCTTGGTCTGTACATGGTGTAACAAGAACAGTCTGGGTCGTTAGACAATGCATGTTTTCCACTCTAGGTTGATCGACTCACTATTTAGCCATAACATACAGGCAGCTGCGAATACCTGAAAGTTGGTGCTTTTAATATTGCAGATATCATGGTTAATATTCAGACCGAAGACGAGCCTTCCTGCGAGAAGACTTCTGATGCTCCTGTGATGTGATTTCACTAAGCTGATCTTTGAGGTATGGGGTCCCCTATTCAAGCCTAAGAGACCTTTTATTAGCATAATAATAATATTAGCTTCTTAGTAAAGGGAAGGTGGTAGTATCCACTGTCATTTATAACATGATCACTCCCTTTATATTCTATGGTATTGTAACGATGCGGATGGTTTTAATTATAATCATTTGTCTGCTTGTATTAGCCAAAGTACTGCATCTTAGGACATGTGGTCTATAAAATAAACTCTTTTTATTTTCATCGTGTCTTCGTATATTATTCTCACATCAGTCCACAACAAGAATAAACAAACAGGTATTTCCGATTCCCACCATTCCTGAGAGTACACTGAGTCGCTTGTTCTGGGTTGTCTTTTCATTGGGACCGCCGAGCTAAACCTCGGATAACGAATGGGACACTTATGCTAGCTGGATACTGGGTTCTGAGGTGAGTTTCTGGTACACCACAATTCACTGAGGTCCTAGGGTTCTACGCATAGTTCTGTGTATAAGCAGAATCCCTGCAACAGCATTGTCCGTGTAAACATAAAAGATTCTCAAATGACCTTAACCCCTTCGCTGCGGCGCAAATTCCGCCGCAGCGCTGGGGGGGGGGTTTGGGGGGTTTGCGGCGCCGCTATGCTCATGACGGAACCACGCCGTCATGAGTCACGGGCGAGCTGTGCTCATGACGGCGTGGTTCCGTCATGACTCCACCCACTTGCGCTAATTGCCCGCACAGGCGGGGAATTAGCGCCGCGTGGGCGGAGCGGCCGCCAACGGCCGCAGCATGATGGAACCACTCCGTCATGAGCACACGGCGCCCGTGGCTCATGACGGAGTGGTTCCGTCAAGGGCATGCAAGGGGTTAAAATAAACTGACAACATTGGAAGGCATGCAAATTCAAACTGGAATCAGGAACTCTCTCACCACTTTCAATTCCACCAGGTCAAAATAAATACAATACATACAACAAAAGGCATCAGATCTGTAAGTTTATTTGCTCAATGTGCGACGGCTACATATTTACTCACATTCATGTTATTCCATCACTGAGGAAAAACTGCTAAGAATGGTCCGTGTCAAAAATAATCGCCAACAGAAATAATTTGGGTAAACATAATAAAGGGGAAAATGAGAATCACTGATCAGACCTTAAATAGTTCACTGCAGTAGCATGACAAAAAAAGCACAAACATCAGCTCATTCAAAAACATTCAATGTTTTTTTCTACACTGTATTAGATTTTCACCATGACGAACACCAGACATTAAAATCAAACTAACACTGGTGTTTTTGCATTTTTTTGTAGTTTTTTTTTTTGTTGAAGTATTTCAAAGAAAGTGTCTACACAGTAATATAGCATGTCACTACAGCAACATCCATAACAGATCAATTGGTACGATTACTGGCTGGTAGAGCAAACTTTAGCTCTCCAACAGGGAAGAAAATAAATAACATTTTTAAAAAGCTTTAGAAATTGTTGGACTATTTTTTTTTAAGTCATAGGAATACATAACACCTACAGCATGAGTTAATAAATGTCAAGCTACCGTTTAGAAATACAACACTAGCATGCACAATATTGTATCGTCAAGAGTAATGCAGCAGTAATCGTTTTCCTGGAGAGACAGTTATCATAGGCAAGTGCAATTCTGAAAATTAAACGAGAACAAACTTCATTCAAGCTGTTTAAAATCAATTTTATCCATTTCCCAACTGTGTGTAATCTCCGTGCCATCTTTTCTTTAGGTTTCCAACAGCAGCCAGTCAAGCGGACATGAACATACAAAACAAATAGCTGTGTAATTCCAGTAAATTCTTTTTAAATTAAAATGGGTAGGCAAGAAAAAGTGGTTTAACGGACAATATGCTACTGATAAAGAGAACACAAGCTATGTAGGAAGAAAATCTACTTCATGCCTGGTAGAATCATTCAAATTGTGAACTAGGGTCCTCTGATTTCTCTTCATTTTTTCCTGTCGGGTTGGTTTATAGCGTTGTACACAAGATTACATTGAATCCTTGTTAAGGTTAGTTATATATCACTAACCCGTTGTTGCAAGGGACTTTTTTCCAGTGGTTAAAACTATCAATTTACAAGAAGCCCTGGCCTCATTCTGCACAGTATACCATCATCTTTTTCCAGTGTTGTTAATCAAAACAAACAGTACCTTGAAACACCACTGACTGGGCCTCTTAGAGCATGGGAAAGACCTCAGTCCTCATATAATGGGAAGGACGTCACAAGATTATCTATGGGATGTAGGTGAATACTGAGAAATCTGTGCTATCCTGTACTGGTGTATACGCCACCCAAAAAAACTCAATTTAAAAAAAAAAAAAGTTACCAAGTATCCATTAGAGACTTGGATGCCTGCAGCATAAATATCAAAATTTATAAAACTTTAAGCCCTGGAGGCCCACTTTTTAGATGCAGGCCTTGGAACCATGCTCATATTAAGAATTGATCATTTGAAACTATTCAGGTGCCTATGATCACCTTATGAATCCATACCATAATCCTTTACACCTGGGCCGTAATTTGGTCAGTTGACTGGTGAGGAAGATCCATGTTCAGGTTGGGTTTACAAATAAACGCTTTGTTTTACTTTATGAAGTAACCTGATGTTTCATTACAACATTTTTGGTGATGATTTCCAACCAGAAAGGAGTGCAAATGGTGTAGGTGTGGGGCATGTGGAACAGCATGTTAGGGATGTGGCTAGGTGGCTTAGAGCACAGAGATTTCAGAGAGAATCAGCCTATTTACAAGATTATATGAAGAACTGAGAATTCCCGCCTCTGTGTTGTAGTGAATGTACATTTCTTTCTAGGATTCTTCTTCGTTGTTTAGTTATATGTATATTGTAAGTTTAAGTAAATGTATTGGGAGGAGAGACGATGTGTTATGCCTTTAAGGCACAGACATAAATTGTGATAAATACCAAGTGTGTGTTTGATGAGCTTGGAGATTCTAAATGGAATCAGTTGACAACTGGCTAGTGAAGTGATCCACGCTCAGGTTGGGTTTACAAATAAACACTTCATTTTACCTTATGGGAGTAACCTGCAGTTTCATTACAACATCCCCCCCCCCCCCCCCCATCTCCCTGCAAACAGCTCTGTTTTAAAGTTATGGCATTTTACCCTACTCCAAAAATCCACTTAATTCCTTGCCTACTGCATTTCTGTTCAGTTCAATTTCCTGCCAAATGCTTCAAAGGAGGCAAATCTTTCAGAGTGAATATTCAAAGACACTTCACAGTGGCTTACACAAATAATGCAAGTCTTGCTCTGGAAACTCTATTTGTTTTTTGTTAAACTGTGCAAAACTAAACATATAAACCTGATCTTTCATTTGTTTCAGAGTCATGTTGAAAACAGAGTCGTGATACCTCCCTAAAACCTACTGTTGTTCGCAGAGGTTATTTTTAACCTCCTCCTGAGAACGTCAAGTAATTCCCAAGTGCATCAAACAAAACATTAGTCTTTACGATAATGCAATAGCCCACAATAATCTAAACTTAATTAACTCTTTCCAATTTCGTCACTTTATTCCGGAAACGTGCTATGTACTCACTTGGAGGACTTTGAGAAGGATTCAAAACTCTTTGGTAACATTAAGATGGGTGAGGGACCAGCGATACACTAGTACTGTAGAGTTAGAGCACAAAACACTTAAGAGTAGGTCTGAAGAGCTAAACATTAAGCAGTATTTTTTTCACTTAGGTTTTCTCCATGCACATTTTCTGTAGCCCAGAAACGCTTACCAAATCAAACAAATCATACACAAAGCAGCCAACAGTTAAAGCAAACAATTTGCAACCAATGAAAGGTCAAACCCATTCTGATAAATCCGAAAGGGTAAAACATTTTTTTTTTTTTTTTTTTTTTAACATTCAGAATTTACCAAACGGATGGTTCCAGAAGGTGCGGATTATAGATGGCACATCAAATTGTTAAAAGAGTGTACCATTGGCAACGTTTATCACAAGAAAGAGCAAACGCCTTTTCTGACAATAACAAATCTACATACTCATAACCCATCTGTAAACAGAGTTTGCATTCTTTGAATTTTTTGCAGTTTTATATAGCGCAAACTCCGCCCCAGGGCACTTTATAAGAACACCAGATTACACTACACAAGGTCAGATTATTATCATTATTATTTTTTAGGCACTGTGAGATTAAGTGATTTGCCCAGAATCACAAGATGTTGAGCCAATGCCCGGACTCGAACCTGGTTCCCTCAGTTTCAAAGTTGACAGTTCTGGCCATTATGCAATATTTTAAAGTAATGTCCATGCTCCCTCTCCAATGGTCTCGTATAAAATTTATAGGAGGACCGAGATTTAAGGCACAACCCATTAGTTCAGCACATATATGCGAACAAGATTCTTCCCCTGCATTTGC
Source organism: Triturus cristatus (assembly GCF_964204655.1). Classification (NCBI taxonomy): domain Eukaryota; kingdom Metazoa; phylum Chordata; class Amphibia; order Caudata; family Salamandridae; genus Triturus; species Triturus cristatus. The sequence goes on along the minus strand of NC_140584.1, from coordinate 994,517,672 downwards.
TCCACGCTTTCCTGGGACGCCAATACACACCCTCTGACTCTTTCTCAGGGATACGTTTTAACCACCGATGAAGGGCACTGTCAAAATACATTGAGGCTTTGAATCAATGCACTCATGAACTATATCAAGTGATAAAATAATTCAAGAAATGAAGGATAACATAACAAGTATTTGTAAGGCGCACGTTCACCCGTAGGTATCTTGGCGCTGAATAACAGATGTTTCTTGCTACCCAACTGAATGGTACTCATTTTATCGACCTCAGATGGATGAAAGGCTGCGTGGACTCGCCGGTATTTGAACCTGAGACCATGAGGTAGAACACAGGCCTCTGCAGTGGCGGCATTAGTCCACTGAGCCACCAGTTCCGGATCATTTTATGATATGGAATACACACTGTCAATTCTGTTATGAAGAAAAACTGTGCTACAAATTCGATAATTTATTAAACATTGAGCTCTCTTCATGGGCGGTTTCGTAAATACACGAGAGGCATTCTCGAGATAAGAATGTGCTCACCAATTATGCAGAACTCGCCAGAAGGATGGCTCTAGTAAAGGGTTAAACAGATGGCCCATCCAAGTGCAAAATGTGTGCAGCATTGACAATGAGATGCCACAAAAAAAGAGCAAATGCTTTTTCTGACAATGAAGAATCTATCTACTCATAAATTCAATTTAAATACTGTAGTGTCGGTGCTCCTCCTCCATGAGCGACCTATAACTTATGGAAGGTCCGAGTCTTATGACAACGCCTTAGTTCAGTGTATGGTTTACGAAATTATCAAGTATTGAAATGCTTCGAGTAAAACGAAAACTCTGCTTTTATGGACTTTTGACCTATGTACATTTTCACGTCCAACAACACCACCATAAGAGAACGCCTCGGGTTTTCATACTTGAAGTATATCTATTTATATTCACACGGAAACTTCGGTGACCACAGAAGTGAAAAATGTGAACACTGTAAAATCAGAGCCCCAAAATAGGAGATGAGACTGCTTTAAAGCAAGAGCTTAATTACTTACCAGGGCATACAGATCTGCTCCCCAGGGCATACAGATCTGCTCCCCACCCCCCAACCCACATGACCTTTTACAGTGGTCTAAATGTTTTTACGTGAAGTGTAATGTAAATTTATATAGCTACACAAAAGAGAAACAAACAGCAAAGTAGGCCTCAATTATGTTCATTTGAAACATCCTGAATTTCTTTAAAGGATAATGGAATGGATTTTGGGGGGGGGGGGAGGGGGGGATGTCGCTAACTATGTCAGTTTGTGCTATGCGACCAGACTTCAGGATTACCACCAAGACAAATATTCCCTCAGTGTTTGATGTAACACGGCTGCAAACCAATAGTTAATACTGTCAGCAAGGAGGCATTATTAAAAAAAATAAAAAAAAAATAACATACAGCATGGCACTTAATGATTGAAACAAAGCAAAATGCACAAGCATAAACTTACTGGAACCACAAAACTATTTTTAAATAAGGGCCATCTCCATTCGATAGTATTCATCTTGCAAATCTTTTATCTAGCAATAAATAAAAAAAACAGCTCCATCTGTATTTATAAACTGCAGTCCTTATGCCAGTGTGAGGCTGCCCTTCCGTACCAGCACAGCCAGTCCGACTTCCACTTGTGGTATTTTGGCAAAATGTCGACGAGGCAATCAAGACAGGAGGTGGGGTTCACCCTGGAAAGGTTACCCTTTCTCTCCCCTCCCCTACCCTGAAACCCCACTTGTGGGAAAAAAATAAAGACTGCGGTAGTAGCATCAGCGTGCGGCTATCAGTCCTCAAAGATTTAATTGTTGCCTTCTCCACCATCGTCGTCCTGCTGGTCACTTGTCCAGAGTGTAAGGTTGTCACGAAGTAGTTGCATGATGAGTGTGGAGTCCTTATACGAGTCCTCATTGAGAGTGTCCAACTCAGCAATAGCATCATCAAATGCAGTCTTAGCCAGATGACATGCCTGCTCAGGAGCATTCTGGATCTCATAGTAAAACACTGAGTAGTTAAGGGCCAAGCCCAATCTAATAGGATGGGTTGGTTGCATGTGCTCTTTGCTGATCTCATGGGCTTCACTATAAGCCTTCTCTGATGACTCCACCACTGTGGCTCTCTTTTCACCAGTTGCCACTTCAGCTAGATAGCGGTAGTAGTCTCCTTTCATCTTCAGGTAGAAAACCTTACTTTCATACTGTGTCTCACTGCAGTTCTTTATCAGGAAGTTGTCCAGCAAATTCAAAACATCTTGGCACACTGCTTCCAACTCCTTTTCAATTTTCTCACGATAAGCTCGCACCATTTCAATCTTCTTTTCATTTCCATCCGCAGAGGTCTTCTGTTCTATGCTACTAATTACCCGCCAGGAAGAGCGCCTTGCCCCAACAACATTCTTGTATGCAACAGACAGCAGGTTTCTTTCTTCATTGGAAAGTGGCTCATTGAGCTCAGTCACCTTGAAGAAAAAGAGAGGAAAAAAGTCAGATTGTGATTTAATCATGTTACTATTAAAGTAAAATGAACAACAAATAGTTGTTTCCCATAAGTAAATATTCATAATAAACATTTATATGCCTTTGTCCATCAGAACGACGTACAATTCTCTGCCATGGAATGTCTCCCCAATCGTCAGCCGAAACCCAAATACACGCCTAGGTCAGGAGGACTAAAAATATCTACACTGAATTAATAAACTCCTTGATTAGAACATCAACATCACTGTGCCTGGATAATGAGAATATTGACTCTGTAGCAGAACACTCAAAATCTTCCTTTTTTGACCATAATGGATACTTCTCAAGTGCCAACGTCTAAAAGAAGAATTAGGTATAGAAAGAGGGCTGGTTCTCAATTAGGCTAAGACACAAAAAGAGAATGGATGCATTACCCGGAGCAAGTATGGGGATGTACCACCCTACTCATTTGGCAAAAATGCAAAACAGCAAAAAGGATGCAAAATCTACTAAAAACTACAGCTGTTGCACTTGAAGACAAAATAAAAGGAGCAAAAAGCAGACCGACAAAACTATTATAGATCTTTCGGACAAAAACAACGCTTACCACTAGGGCTAAATATCAGACACTAACAGTACAGAAGTGGATCATTTTCACAAATGAGACAAGAGGAGGTTGCATCCAACAAGGATACACCTGCCCAAATGACATTATTCGTACCAATAAAATGTCTATTCACAGCAAGACATCCTTCACTCCCTCACCAAACAATCTTTTGAGCTACCAACCTGATCCAACACCTTCTACCGCAGCTTCCAACACTACTTCCTCTCTGCTACCACTGAACACATTAAAAGAACAGTGCTTCACTGGATCATGAATCTTTGAAAATGTGCATTCTCAAATTTATGCTAAAAAAATGTAACAGGTTAAAATAGAAAGCAACTACACTACAATCCTATCTTTGATCTAGCTTTTTTTTCAGCCAAAAACAGAGAAATATGGAGATCAATAGCATAATCAATATTTCAACAAAAATAGCCTTATTAACAATTACCAGTCAGGTTTCAGATCAGGACACAGAACTGAAACAACTATGCTCAATATCATTGATGATGAATACAAAATGCTCAATATTGAAAAATGCTTACTAGGTGTACTGGGACTATTTATTGGCAGCTATTGACAAAAGAGACTGTGATATACTATACTAATTACCACCCTCAGTTTGGGAGTGGTGGGGCGATATTACAGTGGTTCATGTTGTATATAAGGGAAAGTGCAGACTTCAAACACCCTTGTCCTCTTCTACCACTAAAATGTGGACAAGAAGCAGATCTATGTAAGAATTAATCATGATACAATAAGTCACTTTGAGAACTCATTTCAAATAGACAACTGGATGTCTATTAAGAATAAAGAAGAGTAAAATTAAATTCCTTTTAGGGCCTTTACTCTAGAACAGTGGTTCTTAGCCTGTGATCCATGGACCCCTTGGTTTCCGCAATGCAACTTGGGGTGTTCAGAACTATTAAAAAAACCCTAAATACTTGCAGAGTAATAAAATATGAGGAGCAGAGACCGGGGGCGATTGAACAGTGATCATAGACCGCTTGAGTCCGGGCTCTCACATTTTAGCATTTATTGAGCTGAATTGCATTCAGGCTTGCCGTAATTGTGAGGACTCCTACTCTTCTTTCCAACTGCTTTTGCACCAGTTTTACCCTTACAGTATTTTACCTAGGATTCACTGCCAGCTACTCGGATGACTGTTCCTTGGACATATGGATCGGGAGTTTTCTATATTATGGCAGCGCATGAAGCTTTTGCATATATATACTTTGGAGTACCACGGAGGGTTTATATAGATTGGCCCTCTCCAGACATTTTTTACATATTATGCTCACTTTGGATTGGTAATTAAACCTTTATGGAGAAGACTTTATTCATGACCTGGTTTGAAACTGTATTTAGGAAATGTTATGTACTTTATGTTTGTCATATACAGCCATTTAACATAGGCCTTTATACATACACAGATTTTCGTTTTCAGGCATGACTTAGCCCTGGGAATTCCCTTTGCATCCAGCGCAATATACTGGATCGTTTACTTTGGATTTGGATGTTTAAGGTGAGATCACATTCCTAATAGATATGTTTCTTATTCTTCTTCTGGGTCAAGAGCAGGCATTATTACTTGTTTGTTGACTATTCTACTTTTCTGGTTTACACACTGTGCTCGTTTTTTTTAATCACGACCATGGACAATTCAGGGTGGTGAGCAACTCTTTTGCTAGGTCTTTTTAAAGGTTTTTTTGAGGACATGCATGTTGTTTTAAATAGGGTGGAACATCCTCTTGTTCTCTCTGAACTCTTACGCACCCCTTTTCTTTCTACTAATGCCTAAATTATCTGGTTATATATTTCTACGTGTGACATCTGCATTAACCAACTGTAATGTGGCTATCACACATGCCATTAGTCTGGTCTGTGTTATGAGGTTCTAGTAATTTTACACCTTAGGAATTAATATGTGTATGGTTCCATCTTTCTAGATGTGGCGTTGTCTATTAAGTGGTGCTTTTTAATTGTTCATTTTTAGGTCGAGCATAGACGGCGCTTGCGCTGTCTGCAAGACATGTTGTATTGTATTGTATTTTTTTTGTGTATTAAAAAATTAACTGCTTTCTACTGGCTGTTGGAAGTGCCATTAAAAAATGTAGCCTTTGTATTGGTGTTTGTTGTAAAAGTCCCTCCCTTCTCTCCTTCTGGTGATTTCACTTAGTGAGTATTTATTTTGGCCATCAAACTGTGTAGCGTGTGATGGCCCCTGTTTACAGAGACGTGAATCTGTTAGCAATTAACCTTATCATAACTGCAGTCTGACTTCCATTCTGACCTAAAGAAACTGTGGCTTTGTTTCTGTTTCAGTGTGCATTTGTTAGCAATTATCCTCATCTTAACTGCAGTTTCACTTCAATATCAACCTTAAAAAGCCCTTTGCCTTTGTTTATGTTTTAAAATGCATCTGTTATGAATTATCCTTATGGTAACTGCAGTATGACTTTTAATCCAACAGTCAAACTTAAAAATTATATTAAAAAACCACAGAGCATTTTATTATACTAATATCAAACATTGCGTGTTATTAATTAAATAATACGGTAGAGCATTTTTTGTTTCTTTTGCTGTTGACGTTGTCGGGGTTTGTTTTCCGTTTTGCCAGCGGACATGGGCAAAGATGCTGGAGTCATGTAATGTGTTGCTGGAAGTAAATCGCAGTGCATATGCATGTTTTAGAGCTAACTATGGTGAGCACTGGCCAATCAAAGCTGGTGTTATTAAAAAAATACGTTAGAGCATTTTTAGTTTTTTTCTGTTGACGTTGTTGGGGTTTGTTTTCCGTTTTGCCAGCGGACATGGGCAGAGATGATGGAGTCATGTAAGGTGTGGCTGGAAGTAAATCGCAGTGCAATATGCACTTGTTTCGGCACTAGCTGTTTAGCGCTAACAATGGTGAGCACCAACAGGACCTGGGCCAATTAAAGCTGGTTCTCTTGGGTTCATTAATACAACTATATCAAATAGTCAAACTTAAAAATGATATTAAAAAAACACGGATTGTTTAGTGATATTAAGCATTGCGTGTCATTAAAAAATATTGTAGATGATTTTTTTTTTTTACTTTTCTGTTCACGTTGTCGGGGTTTGTTTTCCATTTTGCCAGCGGACATGGGCAGAGATGCCGTAGTCATATCAGGTGTGGCTGGAAGTAAATCGCAGTGCATATGCAGTTGTTTCTGCACCAACTTTTTACAGCCAACTATGGTGAGCACGGGCAGGACCCGCCCAATTAAAGCTGTGTCTGTTGGTGTGATTAATACAACCATACCAAACAGTCAAACTTAAAAATAATATTTAAAAAACCACGGAGCATTTTATTTTACTAATATTAAGCATAGCGTATTATTAAAAAATACGGTAGATCATTTATTTTTTCCTTTTCTGTTGACTAGGTTTGTTATCAGTATTGCTACCACTGCTCTTTAATACTTTCACTGCTCTTTAATACTTTTTATATACTAAACTCCAATATACGGCGAGACCTCTTAGCACTGCCAATGCTTGTTCTACTTGTCTTATTATAAATGGTTTCGATTGTCTTTGAAGTGTTTTAAGTAGATAATTGTGGTTTTCTGTTCCAGTCCTGTGCCGTTTTGTAATGTATTTAATTTGTGATTGTTTGTGTTTTTGATTTAGGTTTCTTTGTATGATATTTTCAGCCCTGATGAAGTTCTCCTTGTGTGAACGAAACACGTTGGCTGAGCTGTATGTGCTATTAACTTAAGGAAACAATGTAAATAAAGACATTTGATCCCACAACGGCGAGTTGTACTTCATTGTCTGGCGCACCCCTGCTTGTAGCTGCTGATAAAATATATATACACATGAAAAAGGAAAATATGAAATTGAAACTCTGTAATTGTGAGAATGTAAAACTTGAAGCAAAAAATGAAGGTTATATCTTTAGCTTTACTTATAATAGCAAAAATATAGGAAACAGAATCTAGTATGGAGGACTGGTGGCCTTAATTTAACATGGGTATACCAATAAAAGCACACATGCAGTAGCATTACAAAAGTGTAAGTGATATGCAAGAGTCTAGCCTACTGCTTAATCTTTCAGGAATAAAACTCAATTTTCATAAACTCCAACTTTTCTGTTAAAATAACAAATGAGATTTTTGTATTTTTTTGGTTTCTGAATTAAATAAAACATTTTATAATCTCTGTATTTGTTTGATCATCACTAGTGCCTTCATTTTTTAGCATTGCATTAACTTTCAAATCTTAAAAATTACTTAGATCGAGCCCCCGGCTTCCAGTTAGGATCTCGTGGGATTCCAAAGAAGTCAGAAGGTTACAAACCTCTGCACTGCAATGAAACAGAATGCCAAAATCTCTAGGTTTTACCCTAGATCAGGGGTTCTTAACCTGTAGTACACGGACCCCTGGGTTTGTCTATTGCACCTATTCAGAGGGTCCACCTACTCACATGACCTTGTATTCTTTCAATAAACATGAGCAACATGCCTCCTATGAACAGAATTGTTTCATCAAGTAACAAAAAGATTTACTTGAAATCTATTGCATTGCCTCCTCAATGTATTAATAAATATTTGTTTAAAAAATCATAAGCATTTAAAAACATTTTTGTTAGAAGCGGATTGCCATTTTAGGGCACAGCATATGAGAATGTGCACCATCAGTGTTCACATTCAAACATGCTCTGACCTGAACTAGCAATCATCTTCTGACCAAACATTCTCATGAATGGCTTATGATTTTCTAGCAAACATTTGCATCTGTATATTTAGAGAGCCAGTCTTCTCAGCACTATGCATGTATACACTGGTATTCTACCCAAAAGCTCCTTTCCAGGTTGCAGGCTCTCACAGACTTCAAACACGTACACGTCTTGTATAGGGAAGGGGGCATACCTGCACTTTTCAGCAGAACTGAAATACTTTAACAGGAGAACCACTTCTTAGTATGGAGAGTTTACTGTGGCACAGTGAGGACCAGGTCTTCTAGCTTTTATACAGTCTCTGTCTTATTTAACTTTTGAGACAAAGATCTTGCATGACCTGCTGCTTTATCCTACTGCTAATACTGTAAAGATAGAACTGCAAAAAAATAATTTCTTATAGTCTTAATCTAATATTTTCTTCACACGAATTATAAACCACTTTACAGCTCAAACCATGGTATTTCAATGTTCATTAACTCTCTGCAAATGGTTCTAACATTCTAACATACTCAAGGATTATATCCCGGTAGATTATATGAAAATAATTACATAAATTATCAAGTGTATACAGAAGACAGAATGAAGCGTACAGCTTTACCTAATTTCCTCACAACATAAGCTTACATTTATGGTAGCTCGTTTACTCTTATGCTGTTAGCTAGTTAGGTCTCGCCTGGCATTAGCAGCACATATGCACTGCTCTCGCCATGCGAGGGCCTTTTGGAATCAATACGGATTCCAAAGTTAGATGTGCACGCGTACGGACGGACAGGAGATGTGCACGCGTACAGGTCGCGGCATTTCAGCACAACGCGCACATGGCGCGCTTTCGCTTTCCCTCCCTCCCCCCGTCGGGCCACTCCTCCTTCCATTGTGTGCCAGTCGCACTTCTTTAGTGATTACAGGAAACTTGCTAAGCAAGAAATAAAGACTCTTTCCCACGCAGGACATTTGATATAAAGAATAAACAAGTCGAGAGGCGAGTACGGAAGCTGTAAGAAGAGATTTATGCTAAGATCAGCCGCTTCTCACAGGTAGGTTAACTCTGATCGGGTCCATTGGTTGTTAGTATAACTCATTAGGGTGAAAGCACCGAGTCTCACCAAAGTATTCCTTCCGTACCTAGTGATGGGTTCCAGCTCAGTCCAGTATTTCTTGCCCAGATAGTACTACAAAACTGTCCATAAACAGAGCACAGCTTAACTGTAGGTTTAAATGGCCCAGTCTCAGTAGCCCTGTGCAGGACTTTAAGTGAAATGAAAAAACGGGGGGGGGGGGTCTCTCAAAGGGGCGTGGCCAATGTGATTAAGGGCGTGTCTGAAACACGTACACTAAAAAAAGCATTAAAAATGCAATAGGTCTCGCCTTTCATTGAGTTAAAGCCATTTGCTTTGCTATACAATATCATTAGCAAAGCAAATGGCTTTAACTTAATCAAAGGTGAGACCTATTGCATTTTCAATGCTTGTTTCTGTTCTCAACATGTGGTTTTCCTGCCACAAAGTGGCGGATCACAAAACAACTTCAATAGCTGTTTACCACCCACCACTCAGAGTCCCCATCTGACCCTGTGCACCCACAGAGCCTTTCCCAAAGGACTACTACCGATCAGCAAAGCACTAACACCCATCCTAAATGCATTCATCAACTCAGCCACATTTACGGACACCTGGAAACATGCCACCATCATGCCGATGCTCAATAAACTGTCAGCTGACCCAGGCACACCTTTCACCTACAGACCCCTCTCACTTATACTATACCTGGCAAAGGTCTTAGAGAAACTAACCAACCGATGCGCACCAGCTACCTTGGCAACTTTCAGCTCCGACACCATACAGTTCGGATTCAGGCCCAACCATGGTACAGAAACTGCACTGATTGCTGCCACAGACGACATCCACGTGATCCGTGACAAAGAAGACACAGCAGTCCTCATTCTCCTGGAGCTTGCTGCAGCGTTTGACAAGGTTTCACATTCAATCCTCATTATGCGCCTGCACAAGATTGGCATCCAAGGATCCACTCTCCAATGGATCGGCTTCTTCTTAACAGATCGAACACAAGCTGTCAGCCTGGCACCTTTATCCTTGTAAGCCTGCAAACTCTTCTGTAGAGTGTCTCAAGGTGTTTTGCTCAGCCCATGCCCACCAACACATACATGATCCTCTTGGTCAACGACATCCGCACACTCATCAATATCCTCTCCTATGCCGATGACACAGAACTCTCCCTCTGGGACAAAACACCCAAATAAAGTAAGAACTTCTACACCTGCATGGCTGAATTCGCTATCTGTCTCAACACTGACAAGACAGAAGTAGTGATATTCGCAAGAACACCTCATCATGGGACTCCAACTGGTGGCTGACCGAACTTGGACCCAGGCCAGGAACCTCAGAATAATCAACAAACTGGACATGACTGTAGAAGTCAACGGCATCACTGCATCCTACTTCCACACCCCAAAGATGCTGAGGAACATCTTCAAATGGCTGCCAAGAAAGACTAAAAAAACTGTCCACTCACCCTAGTTTCCAGCAAGTTGGACTATGGGTACACTCTCTCACCAAGCAACTCAGAGGACTAGAAATCATCCAGAACTTGGCAGCCAGACTCCTCCCCAGCCTCCCACACAGAATTTGCATCAACCCACACCTCAGGGAACTACACTGGGTCTCAATACACAAACACACTCAATTCAAACTCCTCATACACACATTCAAGGCACTACACAACTCAGGCCCCACATACCTGAACAGTTGCATCTCCTTCTGCCAACCACCCAGACACCTCTGCAGGACTCCTCGCACATATTTCACACATACACTGAACCAGATCAGGAGGACCAATGATCCCTTACATCGCTGCTCAAGTATGGAACGACCTCTCACTCCACCCCAGAGCCGCCTCCTATCTTTTTGAACTTCGCAAGAAGCTGAAAACCTGGCTTTTCAATTAACTAACCTCCAATAGGCAAGGCTTAGCGAGCACACACCTGCTAAGAGCGAGGATACTTTTGCGGGTGATTGTACGCTTTACAAATACACATAACATCCGGAGCTTTGCCCACCAATACCGAACACGCATGGATACGCTATAAGCAGCACCCTCAGAACTTTAAACATCTGCCAATATTGCTAGTTTTCTTCTTGGAAAAGAAGAAGAAAACCGGTGCGTGTTATTTGGCTGATGGGCCTGGGGTCATTAGGTAGGCATCAGTAATTGGAATGAGACTACAAACAAAGCTAGAAGCTATCAACTTTTTAAATTTTAGTCTTACATTAAACCATTTCCCATTTTTAGTGTAGCATTCGATAGAGTGGTGTAGGGTTATGGGGTGGTACAGAGCATGACTTGAGTGTGATATTGGCAAAGTACCTGTTTAGCGGCACGTGTCTGACAAAAACATGTAGACAGAATGCCACGGAGGCCACATTAGCTCTGGTCATGTCGACCTAGACACCAGATTCTCTGGCACTGCCTCCAAATGTGAAGAACAGTTGAACTGCCAAATGCAGGTCCTCTGCTCTATCAAGATAAAAGAGAAAGGAGCAATCTTGGCAATCCGTATAGATGCTGCCCTGTGGTTGAGCCAAGGGAGCCTGCACCATCTCCTGCTCATCCAAGATCTGGATCTGCAGGAAAGGAAAAAGGGACACATACCCATTTAGTACAACTAAAGTGGCAGGGCAACCTACCAATAAGTCTGCTACAGTTCAATGCCCTGAGAGCCAAGTTTGGATCAGCTTGAACCTCAATTTGCTTCATTTACCGCTCCAGAGTAAGTAATATGGATGACTGATTGAGTGCCTAAATACTAGGTAAGGCCTGCCATTTACACTATTTAATTGTGCTGTGAGACTCACTGTTCACTTACTGACGCATTCTACCTTTCAAATGTCACCTCCACACAATGGACACTGGGCTCAACTGTGGAGGTAGAGGAATCAGACTAGACTCACTGGTGCAAGTCTTGGAGACTTGGTTCCCTGACCTACGACTAGGAAGAGAGATCCTTGACCACTTGTTCCAGGAGTCGCTGAATTGATTCCATGATGCATTGAAGGCTTGTGTCCTTCCATGTCCAATCGATAAACTCTGCTTCTCATCTGAATATCTCAATGGATCAAGTACAGATGTGGTTTCCAAAGGGCTCTGTTTTCAAGTGCCTACTGTTCTTTCCCTGAAATTGATTACTGAAACAATCTGTCTGTTACAGACTACAAACCGGTCTCCTGACTAGGGACTTTAACATTTCCTAGGACTATTCACACTATTTGAGTAGGGCAGGTGAGGTTGACATGCATGCAGCAGTTGAACAAGATTTCCCTGGAGAAAATGCCTATGTTCCCACTAAAAAGGAATTATGTATAGCACCTGGCAGCAGAGACACTCTAATGACAGCTTGATACAATGATCTAATAATGGAATCCAATTAATCCTTCTGACACGGTGCACCCTATACTCTAAACACAAGCTAGGTCATTTCAGATGGGCACTGTATTAATTGCACACAGAGCTCCTTTGAATAGACTGTCCCTCAAACAAGAGATGAAAAAGTAATGCAGATCAGTTGCTGTAAACGTAACTGACACAAAGAGGAATGCAGCACAAACTACTCAAGCTGAAGGATTTGCAGTTAGTTGGCAAATTATTACCACATTTGATAAAAAGAAATTTGAGACCCTCCCGGGTGAGTAGCGCGCTATACAAACCCGATTGATTGATTGATTGATGAGGGGGTGCAAAGAGCTAGTGAAAATGCAAGATTTAAATTCCTCCAATATAATCTAGTGCATCAAGTATACCTCACCCCACGCACGTTACATATAATCTACCTGTCCCGCAAGGATAAATGTCCCAGATGCATAAACACAAGGGGCAGACTTCCTCCATATGGTATGGGCATGCTCGTTGCTGCTCCCCTTCTGGGAGAGGGTCCTGACATATCTAAGGGAGGCCACGGGCTGGAGTATTTAAGCAGGTACTGCTGAGAGTACTGCCTGTGCCAAAAAACAAGCTAAGCAGGCGTTTTGTCAACCTGGGACTAGTCTTGGCCAGGAGGCGGGTGGTGATAGCATGGATGCATCCTTGGCCCCCTGCGATATGTGGACTGAGGTAGAGACGTAAGCGAATGGGCAGCTGGGGAATCAGTATGAATGAAATCTGTGCGGAAAGATAAGGTTCAGGAGGACCGGCTGGCATGGGTCTCTATGTTGGCAGACTTACAAAGGGGCAAGGGGCCTGCATCCCAGGAGAATTCCTACAATAGATATGCTTTTGAAATGTGCAGGTGATCATGAGATTTGATTCAGACTGACCAGGGATAGGAGGGTAGTGAAGGGGGTGGGGGAAGTTAATTGTTGAAATATGTGGTACGCTTTATACTGGCAAAGAACATGTGGGGAAATAAGTGTTCTGTAAATGGGAATTGAAGCAAACTATGTGCATGTATACAACTGTAATATGGTTACCTATAAAAGGCAATAACACTTTATGGAAAAAAATGCTTTCTTGCTTCAGATGATGGGGCAGAGATTCACTTGTCAAAAAATAAAACTGAAGGACTGCATCCACAAATCTCCATCTGCAAATATATTCAAAAACTGAAGATTTTATTTGCCAAACATCAAATACCTCTGACTACGCAGTTCTTGCATAGAATACATGACACTATATAGAGCTAAGCAGAGTAAGAGTTAGCTACATCAAGGCACTATTTATTATTTATTTTTTATTTATGTGTCTTGTAGAGCGTCCGAATCACCCCCAAAGGGGTATCTCCGCGCTATGGTAGTGCTTTAAGGTCAGTGTCGGGTAGCTAAAGGGAGATTACAGAGCTAGAGGGGGGCTGAAAAAGTGCGGTTTTGAGAAGTCGTCGAACAATTGCCTTCATTTTCACATCTGAGGAACATCATCAATAGTAATCTTCAGATGCACAAAGAATGTATCGCTTTTGGGTGGGTATAGGGACTCTTTAGCTTGAGCAAGGTAATCCTGGCAACAGGATGCCCTCCACATGTTAATTCAGCACCCTCTACCTCACAGAAGATCATTCTGGGATGATGCAGGAAAAGCCTTTCAATACAATCCCATGTTCCACATCGAAGCGTATCACACAGGCTTACGCTGTGCACACTTTCCTCATACACATAAAACGGGTTCCATGGCCAGTAGCAGAACACACCATGCCACTGATACACGTGCTTCTGACATACAAAAGGCATGTGCATTCGCAACCAGCACAGAACTACTCCAACAAAAACACATACACAAGGCAAAAAGGCCATCACTGAACAAGTAAGCAGGCTGCAGGGTCACAGACAGACTGGACAGGCCTAAATCACAATCACAGGGCAGACAGGCACTCACAGGAAACAGGGAAATGCCCAGACAAAATCCACACCCCTTAGACTGTGGCAGGTGGTGGTGCTAGGTCTCTGCGAGTGCTAGCAAAATGGTTCAAGAGAATACAGTGCAACACACCAGGGGCAAATCCACAAAGAGTGCAGAGTAAGACAGTAGAGTGGTTAGCAAACGTGCAATCATGACTCTCGTCTGAAGACACACCAGTCGGTTGGTCAAGGAAAAGACCATTGAAGCTACAAATGGTTACATAAAGGCTAGCATCTCTCTCTTCTCATCCAAAGCACACAGCACAGGCAGAGATCGGGTCCCAATTATAAGATTGCAGCTTCCCCAACCACCCACTGCGCCTCACCTTGTCAAGCACCTATAGATGCGTAGGCAGCAAATAGGCCAAGTGAAGAAACAGATTTGTTTGACAAAGTCCTCCACACACCCCACTTTGCCCGAGCACTCATCAAGCGGAGTTCCACTCCACAACTGAAATCATTCTGCCAGTAACTGTGCGATACATGGGATAATTCAGGGTAACCATACAGCCTTTTCAGAGTTACTTGTTTGGCTTATGAGTGACTCTACCCTCAAGAACATCATCCATTCAGCAGCACTGTCACACTGACCCACTCTTTCTGGCCTTCACAGGCGCCAGAATTACCTATGACATACTGTTTTATTCTTGCTTGCCCTTCAAAGACACTGGAGAGGTTTACGAGTAAAACAATCCACTGGACAAGACCGATCCTAGCAATGGTAAGCAGCGCGACCTTCTGCAATTGCATCAATATGTAATGGATCCTGCCTAGGGATCCATTTACAGATACACACCAATAAACTGTCCAGGTGGTGCATGCACATCATATTTTAATGTAACCCGTGGGAGAACAACATGGCTTGACATCAGCCAAGTTGAGCTCGAGTTTTATATAAAAAAACATTTACTATATCTCGGGTTCAAAGCAGGCTTACATATTAAAATACCGGTGGATCAGAAAATTAAATGCAATAATAAAAGCCAAATCAGTAACATCTGTGTACTTATTTAACATTAATATATCAATGCTGGCCACGCCTCATCTGGTGTAACCATACTCAGGATTTCTTTTCTTTTATAACCACCTTTTTGATTTTTGCACATGTAAAAACATATATAGCAAATAGCCAGTCATGGCCACCGTCACAATACAATATTCAAGTCTCAGATTACACCCCTCATCATGAGTTACCATCAAAGTCCATGCAGGAGCGTACCTAACAGCTGTAATATAGCATGTCAAGCCTAAAGTGGTTCCACCATTTACCCCAGATCTTGGTGTGTTTGTTTGGGCAACCCTGGGCCACGTACACCAGCCTCTTTTGTTGCACACACCAGTCAACATCCCGTCGCCACTGGGGTAGCAGGGTGGCGTGGGTGATTTCCATCCCTGGGCTATGTCAGGTTTTGCAACCACGGTGGCCACTCCGATCAGTGCCTGGTCAGCTCTCATACCTCCCACCCTTTCAAAAATCCCAAGAAGGAAGGCCTTCGGTGACATCTCTACTTCCCAGCCCAACACCCATGATAGCGTCTGGATCACCTCACCCCAGTAACTGACAATTAAGGAACATGTCCATATTATATGGTAGCAGTCTGCCAGGGCATGGGGGCACCTGAAACATGTAGGGCTAGGAAGGAGACACCCTCGGCAGCTGGGGTAAGGTATGCATGGTGAAGGTACTATGCTTGAATGACCCAGGAAATGTAAAGAGTCCGAATCATCTTCAAAGGAAACGCAAACAGAACGGTTGGGGGGGAAGGGGGGGGGGGAAGGAGGTTGAGAATATGTCTGCATCTGTACCATAAAGTGTTGTGCCGTTGTGATAACAGAATATATATTTTTTCTTAATCAAATGGAACTTTATTCAATCTAAATATAAATGGGGGGTAAAAATGAGCACATCCCCAATTTATGAAGCACTGAAAAGTTACAGTTTGCTAATTTTTCACCTGCCAGTGCTACTACTTAAAGAAGGTACAAGTTGATTAATAGAAGTCAAATCTGCAACACTGTCATTCAACAATTATTAGACAAACTAGATTTTCCACGGCTCTACAGTCTGTCGAACTTTGCATTTATTCTACTGCAAAATGTGCAGATTAAAGAAAAAATATATAAATATATACTTTTGCCCAGTCCAGAACAATGTGTGCTAAAATGGGGAAAGTGTTGCATTACGGCACATCATTTACCATTTCTTGCGGCTTACTTCAACCAACCTATACGCCTAATTTGATTCTCCATTGCAACGTAATTCCATTTGGCCGGATTGTGAATATGGCCAATCACACTTTCTTATTAAATGTGGTTACTCATACAGGAATATATCTGGGTGGTAAGCCAGATCTAAAACATACAATGTGTCTTGGACAAGGAAACTGGTATACAGACACAGAGCGATTAGGTTGTACTATACATACAATGGCTACTAATTACACACACACTAGAAGAGATGCTAAGTTGCTGACTTTGGCAACGTACAGTCTTCTTTCCTTAACCCCCTTTGCTGCGGAGGCTTTTTGTTGATTTTCGGGTCATTTTACGCTTCGGCTTGCTTAACTTTTTTTTCACAGAAGGTTTCCACGACAACTTTACGTCCCTGCATGTTGAGGATTCTGAAGGTACCCAGGGTTTGTGTAATCCTCTGAAGGTAACAGAGCAAATAGCCCAAAAATATTATTATAAATATATGAAAAATAGGTGGGTTGAAAAACCTCTTTTTATACTAAAAACGTCATCAGTTTGCTGGGCTAAGATCATCATCTTACCCGCTTTCAAGGACAAGCAGGTTTGTGAAATACATATATGTTTAAGTGGTAGTCCATTTTTAGGTCTCGGCTCGAAGGCTGCGCTTGCGCAGTCTCGATCCGAGATTTAATGACTTGGAGAAGAGGGGCTTGAACCCGCCCCTCTTCTCCCCTGTTCTCCATTGGCTGGCCTCTTGAATGCTGGCCAGCCATTGGGGAAGAGGTCCGTCACTCCGATCAGGCCCCGTCCTTTTCGGATTCGGGGGCGTGTTTTTTTCCAACAAATCTAATTATCTCCTCCAGCCAATGGCAAGAGGAGAGAACAGAAAAACACGCCCCCGAATATGGAAACGACGCTGCCGTTCTCCGAGGCATTTCTGCTTCGCCTCGGAGAAAGGCGGCGGTGTTCTCTTTCTCTGTATGTAATTGTTTTCTCTTCCCTTTTCTCCCTTTTTCTTCGCACTGCTTCAGTGTACGTTTCATCCATGCTTTCTCCCTCCCGGTTACACGTTCTTCACTGGAGTCGCCCTCTTGTGATTTATCGGTTCCTGGGGGCCGCCGTATGGATTGAAAGGCCTAGGACGGCTGATTAATGTTTATTTTCCTGTACAGCTCCTGCCCTGGCCACTTCACCACCTCAGGACATGTCTTGTACGTCACTGGAAAAAGGACTGCGAGTAAGGGGCTCCAGCCCATCCAGCCAGCCAGTTGAGATACCGCAGACCACGCTCTTTAAAGTGTCCGGCGCTCTCACTGTTCAGCCTCGGGGTTTCCTTCAAAATGGTGTCAAGTCGTAGTGCTAGAAAACCGCCCCTCTTAGTTGTGCCGTTTATCTTTCCTTTTATGCTCTTTCCCCCGGCCCCGCAAACGAAAATCGCTCTGATGTTGAGCACGTTTGATTAAGTCTTCGTTTTATTTTTTTACTCAGACCAGTAATGTAGGAGGTGTGTGATATTTTCTTGTTTCCAAATAGACACTCCGCGCCATCGCCGCTTTGCTTCGCATTTTAAAAAAAAAAATGTATTTTACTTTTACCTAACCATTTCCTTACACTGTCCATATCGCGCTCTCCAGCCGTCTGTAACTTGCTCCCTTCTTTGTACACTGTAACCAGTACGTACATCTCTGCCCAGATTTTTATAAACTTTGTTCTAACGCTGGCACATACATGCCATTTTCATGCCCCCCCCCCAAATATATCTCATGCATTCTTATTTTTTTTCTCTGCAGTCCTCCATTTGCGCCCCTCTTTCTGCAACATGCATGTGTGTGAATCAGTGCGTTTGTTTTCGTTTCTTTGTAAGCGTCTATTAAGTGATCCTATTTTTCTAAGCCTAGTACCACGTCCGAATTAGAAATATTTAATAAAAACGCCAACACTTTTACCAGCATGGAGTTTACGGTGCCCAATTGTCCGTCTTTGCTATTTACACGGGAAGCAGAACTACTAGTTCCGGGTTCACGGTAGCCCCCTTCTCCTTCCTGTGTCCCGTGCGAAACTTAACGTGGGCCGCTCCTACGAGTTGTCATGGTGAAGAAGGGGGGCAGCGGGAGAGATCGGCGAGGCCACAACCCAGGCAGTCTGTATCTATTTGAGCCACCAGGGTACTCTGGTGCCCATGCCTCGATTCCAGCTGATAGGGCAAAGCATTTTCTGTTTTGCATGTTCCTTGGATTAAGCGGCACATGGCCATTGGCGGGTAGACCAGATCTACACTGGAGATGACTGGGTCAGTGTGGATTGGTCTTTGATCCCTGTCTGATTTCAGTAGGTGAAAGTAAAGAGTAAATCAGAGAACCAGTGAGGAGTAAGTTGTGCGCCCTCATCCATTGCTTCATCAGACTTCTACATTGGAGATTTTCCATAGATTCCATCACTCCTGCCCTCAGTGCGTAAACCTGTGGCCGTGTGCAGCCAGCACTATTGTGGAAGTGAGTTTTGCGTCTGCCCGTGTTGTCTTTTAGCTGCTTTCTTCTTTGGTTCTGTTTTGCAGAAGGTGGGCATTGGAGGGTCATCCACTTCAGTCTGCTGATTCAACTATGTATTTGAGAGTGATTAAACTATTGACATTGTAAATGACAATACCATTTCTTTAAATGTTTTAAAAACAAACAAAATAATAATGTTTTGAGCAATGCCAATAGCTCTAACTTTAAGAATGATGAGACCATTGCATTGTAAATGCTTGTTAACTGTTTTTGTGGTTTCAACCTACTTGCAGTTTGTGGTGGAATTCCACAGGTGAACCTGGAAAGTTATACGTTCTGAAAAGTAATGAAAACTGAAAAAGCTATACATTTCTGAAAAGTAGACCAGTCCAATTCAGTGAAGTGTAGATCGCGTATGGTTTTCCCAGAGAAACTTAAATCAAAAATAATGTTTAAAAGAGAAAAAAAAAAAAATGGTATGCTTGCCAGGAACGTCTAATTTACTAAGCAAAAAGATGCGCACAGAAACAAGACAAGATTTGAGGCAAGGGGTAGTAGTACCATGGACTGGATGTGTGATCCATATGTGCGGTATCTTGGAAAATGTATAAAATTTGGTTAAAAAAAAATAAAAAAACAAATTAAAAAAAACAAATTAAAAAAAAAAAAATATATATATATATATATATATATATATATATATATATATATTATATATATATATATATAAAAATAAATACATAACTTAGCATTTAAAAAACCGTACAAATTCACTGAAAAAACCATAGGTTACACACACGTTATAGTTAGGAATTAGCATTTAAAAAACCTTGCAAATTCACTTAAAAAACCATAGGTTTCACACAAGTTATAGTTAGCTGTACATTTCACTCGTAAAAAACCAATGAAATTCCACGTTATAGTTAGATCAGGTAACTATAACTTGCGCGACCGCAATGCACAATGTGTCATTTCAGATGTCATCATTGATGTCATGAGTGATGTCACTGACCATGTCATAAGTGATGTAATATGTGACGTCATCAGCAGTTTATTGTGGGCGCGCAAGTTATAGTTACCTGATCTAACTATAACGTGGAATTTCATTCATATATATTCACTTAAAAAACCATAGGTTTCACACAGGTTATAGTTAGGTGGACATTTCACTCGTAAAAAACCAATGAAATTCCCCGTTATAGTTAGTTCAGATAACTATAACTCGCGCGCCCGCAATCCACTGCTCATGACGTCACATATTACATCACTCATGACATGGTCAGTGGCATCACTCATGACATCACTGATGACATCATCCTTGTGATAGAGTGGCGGTCGCGCGAGTTATAGTTATCTGAACTAACTATAACGGGGGAATTTCATTGTTTTTTTACAAGTGAAATGTCCACCTAACTATAACCTGTGTGAAACCTATGGTTTTTTAAGTGAATTTGCAAGGTTTTTTAAATGCTAATTCCTAACTATAACGTGTGTGAAACCTATGGTTTTTTAAGTGAATTTGTACGGTTTTTTAAATGCCAAGTTATGTATTTATTAATATATAAATTTTTTTAAGCTATTTCACCGTGCGCTTCGCTCACCGTGCGCGCGCTTTGGGCGCATGGTGCGCACCGCGCGCACGCGTTGGGCACACGGTGCGCTGCGCGCGCACCCCGCGATTTTTATAAAAAAAAATAAAAAAATATATTTCCTCCATGGGGGTACTTCTGTGACCCCCTGACAAAGGCTAGGGGGCCAGGAACTCTCTTCCCTGCCCCCTTTTCACGTTTTCCACCTTTTTTCCCCCTTTCCTTTTCAGTGCGAGAGACAAAATGGCGGCCGACACTTCCCGATTTCGACCGATTCGAATGTTGACTGACATCTAACAACCAATCAGAATTTCGCTCGTGCGCGCACATAGATATTTATATGCTTTTAAATGCTATTTTCTCAGGAAATACTGAACAGATTGACACCAGACCTGCAAAAGGCACTTCCCTGACCTGAGGACTACCTCGCTGACAAATTTCAAGTAATTCTGTTCAGCCGTTCGGGCTGTACCTTCGACTAAAGGTCCTATGGGGAAAACGCGTTTTGGGACCCCCCTTTTTTCTCGGCCCCCACTTGCCGAATCACCCCGAGACTTTTAGGGTAGGAGCTGAGCGGAGCGCCCCATTAGTTTTGAAAATTTCGCGAAGATTCATCAACCGGCGCCAAAGTTATTCAAAATAGAATTTTGAGATTTCCTATGGAAACACGGTCCTAACTATAACTATCTACTGGCGACCGCCAGTAGATTATATATATATATATCTATAAAAATCTGTTTTAGTATGTAATTCTTTGCCCCAATGGGCATCCTACAAAAGTAATATACCATTACAAGCATCAGACCCTTTCGGTCGGTTGTCCAAAAACACGCGCTAGAGAGAGGCAAGATTACAGCTGCAGCTTATGGATATATTTTATTGTTTATTGACCATGAAGCAATTCATATTGTAAAAAGTAATTCATGAAAAATTGGTACGAAGGAAACATGCTTTTTTTTTATTTTTTTTTTTAAAGTGCCCTAGACATGGAGTTACAGAATAGTGTTTATTTGTACAACTCTGAATTTGGGGTTACCCACATTATCATGTGATTCAAAAGACATTTAGCAAAATATGTAATTTCTTGTACACTGGCTTATCATTTTGGTAGCCACAAAATAGAGAGAAATTCAATTGATAATAACAAATGTTTTACTATTCAGTATTCCACACTTCTCCTGAAAAAACACAGCATCCCATTTGTGTGGGTGGGCCTATCGTCTGCGAAAGGAAAGACCCTAAAACGCAATGTGAAGACATAACATTTTCATCCGTCAGGAATCCAACCATCTGCCTTTTCGAAAATTACTTAAAACCTGGCTTTTCAAAGTCACTGTCCAGTAAAGGTGTTTTCTTGGTCCGGGTCTGCAAACAGCGCTGGGATGCCTTAGGGTAGCTATGCGCTCTATATATGTTTCTTTCATTTCATCATGAAAAATAGCCCATTTTGGTGAGGTTGGTAACTGCTGAATTTGGGCTGCCACCCTGGAAGAAATGCCAAACCCAGACGTTTCTGAAAACAAGTCACCCAACAGAGTCCAGGATGGAGTGATGTGTGAATTCCCACTAATTTATCTTGCCCAGAATGCCATGCAAACTTCAAACCATGGCTAAATTCACACTTTTCCCTCACATTTCTGTGAGGGACAGTGCTGGATTCTGAAGCGATCCACAAAATTCCTACCACCCTGCATTCTGATTTTGTGGATGGGCATATCACCTGTGACAGAAATGAATACAAACTGTTATCATAGGAAATAAACATGGCCTTCGCACGTCATTGGTTCGGCCTGCTCCAGTCATGGACAATAGGTCCGCCATAGAAGAAGGGTACCGTTTTTAGCAGAAGTAGTAAGAGGTTGGTGCTATATCTGACACCAATGTTATTATACCATAACTGAGCTTATACTTATGGAAAGCAAGAACATATTCATATTCACCCTGAGACTCACTCACTGTACACCATAACAAGTGCAACAAGCTTAACATTTGTGGAGGGAGCTCATTCCCACATTAGGGCACAGCTCTTGTAGGCTGACTTTATATCAAAGAGCTTGAGACATAATACCTTAGTTCTCAGCATCGAATGAGGTAAGTGCCACCATTTACCATAGATCTCAGCCCTGAATGAGGCAAGTGCCACTATTTAAAAGACTATAAACAAAAGTAAGAAGAGTCATACACATCAAAACAAACACCCACTTCAGATGAACAACTATACCAGCTTCAGATAACGCTCCACATTTGAGTTTTAGGCGCTATATAAATCATACTGTAGAACTGCATTTTGATGATAAAGCTGCCAGAAGCCACCCATCTTTCCCTCCCCAAAGGCTCCACTGCTGCATTTTCTTTCACCCTTGCTGCGCCTGCTCCACCTGGTTACCTCTTCAGACCTCTGATGCACATTGTGAGACTCACAGAACTTGTCTTTGTGTCTCTACAAACCTGGAGGATATAAGGAAACTTTGGGATGGTCTGTTCCTCTAGTTAGATCAACTGTGTCCAGTTGCTAAAGCTGCTAGAAGCTCTTGTTAGGTGTTGCAGCTTCACTGGTCTATACTTTTCTTCGTTTATGTGAATTGGTTTCCTCCCTCAGGTGAGACCGTTCTCCATCTCCACCGCAGGTTCTTAACCACCTCTCTCCCCAGGCTCTAGTGGGCACCTCAACCCCTGCAGCTCCTCACTACTATGCATCATCCTTTGTCACTTTCAATGCACGCCTTTCTTTAGCTACTGGTGGGACCCAGAGCCTGCTCCTTAAGCTTCGGTAGTAGCTGAAAGAATGGAAGCAAGTCTCGTTTCACTACATCATCTATCTTCACCCTGAAATATCAATCCCTACTAATAATGAAGGTGGAAGCATTCTGGTAGAAAATTCGAGGAAGGCAAGAGTCTGCCTCCATATGTAAGGCTATAAATGAGCACAGGTCTCTGAACTAAGAAACAGCACCGATTGGACTCGTCTGAAGGGTTCAGCAAGGAGGTTAACATGAGACAGGCTGATTCGCTGGTGCCATCAGGCTAGCATTCTACCAAGGGCTTCATCTTTCACACTCGCATTTGGCCTCTTTCGGCCTAGCAGGATTAGGTTGAATCTGGGCTTTAAAAATTGTGCTAGATTCCGTTTCCACTTCTCTGGTGGGGGTATATTTACAGAAGTAGATAGTACCACTTCTCTTCAGAAAATGTGCATGGCAGCTGCTCATGTCACCAACCCCCACTCTTGTCTACTTTCGTATAATTTACTCATTTGATGGCATATCTGCCTAGTGCATGCTGCCACATGGTTTACTGGGGCCTTCGCCAATTACCCTGCTTTTGTTTTTAGTGTACTCATACAGAAAGGCGCTGCTCAGATGGCTAGGCTGGGGATGTGTTGCTGAGCGTTATGTTTCAGTCTCGACTAGAATCATAATTTGCACACCTATCTCGCAGACTACCTTTTCCATCGTACTGTTGGGTGCCGTGCCAGAAGAAACATATGAGCCCCTCTCTGGCCAGAGCACACACAACACCAAAACGCTTCCAACACAAGATCACAACAAATATAACACTGCCACCCATGCAATCCTCCACGCTGTAGAGGGCTACCTGTCCAAGAATGTTGTCTGGTGCCTTACATCAGGGTTTGAAGCGCCATGTAAATTATACAATACATTTAAGATTACAGCTGTCAGACAGGAACACAGGCGGCCCTGCTTTACATAATTTCAGAGGGCACACAAGCAGAATCGGCAGTAGTACCCAAGTGCATGCCCCTGTACAGTCTTAATTTATTACAGCGTGAAATATTTTCATTATTCCAAGTAATACAATGATGAAAGCTAAAACACCTGCTGATAGATTAGTGTGATAGGGTCATTACAATAACTTATGCATTCAAGTGAGTGAGTAGGAGCAACGCTGGAAACAAAGGGTTAAAAAAACAAAGCTTTAACAGAGTTAGAATTTGTGTGTTTTTGGTACAGAGTATCATTTGTTTTGCCAGGGGCACTTCCCCTGTGACTCAGGATTCTAGCTGCCTCTTACCATGAGGCAGTGCAAGAAGAGCATTGAGCACAACTCCACCCACAATCCTGAGCAGCTAGGTGAAGTGGGCACCAGCAGCTCCAAGGCAATTACAGCTCCACCTGATACAATGGGGTTGGCTAAGGTACAAAACTAACCCTGGGCGTAGTTCGCGAAGTAGCGCTACACGTAGCTACGCAAAGTGCACTTCGCGAAATGCGTAGTACCCTGTTCGCACTGTGCAAGATTCCGTTTTCAATGATTGCACAGTGCCGGATGCCTGTCCGCACTGTGCAATCATTGAAAACGGCATCTTGCACAGTGCGAGCTGTAGTTTTCTGCCGCTCGAGTAGATTTTTACTCGAGCGGCAGCTTTCTCAACGCGGACTGGTAGTTTCTCATCGTGAGCGGTTGCGAGCATACGCGACCACTAGCAATGAGAAACCTGACCTCCCCGCATTGAGAATCTCGCCGGGTGGTTTATTTTCCAGGCTCGCGATCGGCAACTTGATGTTGTCGATCGCGAACGAGGAAAAAGTCTGCTGGGATGTCATTTTGCTTGCTCGCGGTCACCAACTTGACGTTGAGGACCGCGAGCAAGCAAAAAAAGGTCCACTGGGATAACTCAGCAACCTGAACTCGGGTGAAGTCCAATTTTACACATCCCTACACAGTGGGCTCAGGAACAGTGATACAGCTTCTACACACTACCATCTTAAAAAAACATCGATAAGTAAGATGTTCTTTTTAGGTCTCGCTGAGGCAGCGCATGCGCTTCTCTGCGAGACATTTAGCGTATGGGTTTTCAAAGTGCTGTCACAGGCTTTTGGTGGCCTAAAGCTTGCGTGCACGTGCGCCGCCGCCATCTGCCTTTCTGTCATGGCTCATTAAGCCTTCCAACGCGTGAATCATGCTCCTCCACCCCCTTGCTGTCTGCTCTCACTACCCCCCTCCCTTCCCCTCCTCGTTAGCTTGTTATTCTTAACTTCAGAAGCATCTGATGTGAATTCTTCAAGGAGCAATTCACTTCCGACTAAGCCAATGTCGCCTCAGACAGGAGACATTTTCTGGTGCTTGTTCTTGTTTTCATTGGTTCCATGGATCCAGCTCATGTTACGGTTTGCTTACGTTGCACGCTTTATGGCCACCTTAACTTTTAGTATTGTATGCTCTGGCCAGACTTCGGTGTCAGAGCACACTTTAACCCTCTACACCCCAGCACAAAGCCATCGAGAGCGGGCAACAAATGACGCCAACACACAGTCCCTTGTGGGAACATAGACTGTGAGGGTAACACTGCAACTTGAGTTTCACCTACTACCTCTCATTTTTAAAGTGGAATTGCAAGATGATGTCCAAATATTTAAGAAGCCCCCAAAGCTTTCGTAATTGTAGCCTTTGTTTGGAAATCCTGGGCAGGACGGGTTTGAGCGGCGTCCTCTGGCATATTCCCAGTTACCCTTTACCCCTCCCTTGTGAGAAGTTTCAAAGTATCGATAGCTATAGCAGGCAGTTGCTGTTTTGCCATCAATTTAATCCCCAGTAGTGTAACTTCGCTTGTGAAACAGTAACATTTCACAGACTGCCTTCAGAGTGCGTAAACTTGAATGGAGCGGTTCGGCATAGATAAAAGGAACAGCAGTAACGGTGACAAAAGGTGGTTATTCAGCAATATGAACTCTTCATCAATATTTCTTTTTTTTTTTGCTTTTCTTTTTTTTTTTTTTTTTTTTTTTTTTTTGAAAAAGTTTTTATTGAACAATAATTCGGTTACAAGTACGGGCCTACAACCACCCGGGCCGGCCGCTAGGTACAGAAGGAAATCTACACATATCAAGGCTGCAATCAGTTCCCAGGGCGCTGCCCCGCAGTGGCTCCAGATAGTTCTCGAGGAACAGGAAGCGCAAGTCCAACAATCACAAAAACAAAAGGAAAAACAATAAAAAACAAAAGGCGAGTTATGAGGGAAACCAGTGCGGATCAGGCTCCCCCCGGGAAACTCCCGTCAGGACAATTGAGCAATCCGCTAAAGAGAGGAGTACCGGGAGGCCGGGGACGGAGGGGGGGGGGGAGGGGGTCAAGGGAGATGAACGTCCATATGTAGTTGTTCCAAAAGGCGCCAGGAGCCATCAAGGGTCAGGGGGACATGGCGATATCAGTGTCTACCAGGGGGGGCGTACAGATGCCTCCGCGATACGCGTTCCATTGCCCCCAAATGCTACCCCATGCCCCCGGCTTGCCACGGGCCACATACACTGTCTTCTCCCTAAACATACACCAGTCCATATTCTCCTTCCATACTGACACGGTGGGCGGCCGTTGAGCGCCCCAAAGTTGCGCTATGTCCCTCTTGGCAATCATGTTCCCTAGGGCCGCCCACCGAGTCTGAGCCGCGCTGTAGTCATTGGGCTCCCACACATTCAGGACACAGCGACGCACCTCCGGCAGCAGCACAACCCCAGTAACCTGTCCCATTACCGTGTGGACCCGGCGCCAGTAGTCCGCCACCTCGCGGCACTCCCAAAGGATATGAAGAAAGGTGGCGCTGAGCCCACAGCCTCGCTTACAGAGCCCGTCGTCGGAAAATCCCATCGAGACCAAGCGCGGACCCGTCACATACACCCGGTGGAGAATCTTGAGCTGTACCAACCGGAGACGAGCCGGAATGGCAACCTCCTTGGGGGACGACAGTGCAGACTGCCAATCTTCGTCGTCCAATTCCACCCCATCCCCAGTCCAAGCCTCCCGAAGGCGCACAAAAAGGTCCGCCCGGTGATTAATTAATTTTTTATAAATTAAAGAAATAGTACTATCAGGGACATGTCCGTCAAGTATGCGGTCCTCGAGGGGCGAGGAAACAGGGATCATGGTCCCCTCCCCGAAGACCGAGAGCAGGGCGTGTCGAACCTGGGCGTAGCGGAAGAACTCCCTGTCGGTCAGCTCGTATTCTGCCTGGAGCACCGCGAAAGTCTTGACCGCGCCCTTGTGCCACAGGTCTCCCACTTTGCTGATACCAATCGTGTCCCACTGGTCAAACCCCTTCGTGGTCCACAAGCTGCCCAGGCGGTCGGAGGCAAACAAGGGAGTAGCACATGTTAATCGCTCACTCCAGCCCATGGCCGCCGTGGCAGCCCTCCAGGTCCGCACAGCAATCTTAGTAGGACCCGTAAGGGTCCGGCCAGCCAGGCGGGAATAAAGTGCCCTGTTGTAGTTCCCGCCGGGAAGCAGGAACTTGTCCATCTCATACGCCGGATTCAAGCCGGGCGCATACGTGGCGTGGTTAATGGCAGATAGCTGCGAGGCCCAATAGTACCTGCGAATGTCAGGAAGCGCGATGCCCCCGTCATACCAGGGGAGAGTGAGCTTGGCAAGAGCAATACGCGCCCGCCCGTCCCACACCAGTCTCCTCTGCAGGCTCTCCACCTCCCGAAAGTAGGCCACTGGGATAATGTCGAAGGAGTTCTGGAGTGCATAGAGGAACCTGGGAAGGGACATCATTTTGAACAGCGCGGCCCGACCCAGCGGGGACAGGGGCAGCCTGCACCACCGGGCCGTGTCCTCCCGCAGTCGCCGAAGTGGACGCAGGAGATTCTGCTCATAGCGAGCCGCCGGGTCCAGCGAAACGTATATCCCCAGGTACTTAAAGCCGCTCAGAGATATTTGAATCGGGAGCCGAGGCGGCAGGAGAGGAGGACCACCAGAGATGGGATAAACGCAGGATTTAGACCAATTGATCGTGAGACCCGAATTGTTCCCAAAGGAGGTCAGAACGTCAAAGAGGACGTTGAGCGACTGCCGTGGTGAGGTGAGATACAGGAGAATGTCGTCCGCATACAGCGAGACCCGATCTTCAAAGCCCGGGCCCCACCGGATCCCTCTAAGCGAGGGCTCCCAACGGAGCCAGGCAGCGAGTGGCTCCAGGGCGAGAGCAAAAAGCAACGGGGACAACGGGCACCCCTGCCTCGTGCCCCTGCCAAGGGCAAAGGGCCGAGAGACCCGCCCATTCACCACCACTTGAGCCATGGGTCCCGTGTAAAGGAGCCTCACCCAGCCAATAAATCCCTCTCCAAAGCCGAATTTATCCAAGACGGCCCAGAGGAATGGCCACTCAATAGTGTCAAAGGCCATCGTGGCATCCAAAGAAACCAGCACGGCCGGTTCGGAGAGGAACTCCGCCCTGGCAAGGGCACCGTGAAGACGCCGCAAGTTAAGAGCGGTGTTGCGGTGCGGGATAAAGCCGCATTGGTCCGGATGTATAAGGTCGCACACGACACTCAACAATCGATTGGCCAGGACTTTCGCCAGGATTTTAGGCTCCGCATTGAGCAGTGAAATAGGCCGGTAAGAAGTACAGCGGTCTCGCGGCTTGCCCTCCTTGGGGATAACGACTATAGTGGCCAAGCGCTGGTCGGCCGGAAGGGAACCCGCCGCAAGAGAGTCGCGAAACATGCGGCTGAGGAAGGGCGCAAGCTTATCAGGACGCAATTTGTATAGTTCAATGGGCAGACCGTTAGGACCCATAGCCTTGCCCGAGCGAAGGGAACGAATCGCGGTCGCTATTTCATCCGACGACAAGGGGGCGTCCAGCCGCTCTCGGTCCTCAACGGACAGGCCGGGCAGAGCAATATCTCTCAGTAAGAGGCGAGAGTCATCCTCATCCCTGTCAGTCACCGGGGAGTACACCGCCCGGAGGTGGTCGGCGAAACATTCCACAATCTCATCCGGCTCAGTCACACACACACCATCCGCAGCACGCAACTCGGGGACCACACGATTCACTCTCTCCTTTTTGTCCAGCCACGCAATCAACTTTCCCGCCTTGTCCCCCGCGTCATACAATCGGCCCTGCTGCTCCCTATACATAGTTTTGGCCGCGTCAGTGACCAGGGACCTACATTCGAACTGTTTCAGGCTAAGGGCATGTAGCCCGTCCGGAGTAACATTCGCCTCCAAGGCCGACTCCAGCCCCGAGATGTCAGTCTCCAGCTTCACCACCGCCTCGCTCCTAACCTTCTTGGCCACCACTATTTGGGCGAGGGCGTGTCCGCGTATCACAGTTTTAAAGGCTTCCCAAAGGGACAACGCAGACGACACCGACCCCTCGTTTTCACTGAAATATTGGTCCATGGCCTTAACCAGGCTGTCACGAGTCACAGGGTCCCGCAAGTACCAGGGGTTAATGGGCGCTATCCGCCCTGCGGACCGCGACCCGGTGTCAAAGAGAAGCCACAGCGGAGAATGGTCGGAGATACCACGCGCCAGGTGTCTGACCTCTCGAATCCTACCAGTCTGCGCCGCGGGCATAAGGAAGTAGTCTAACCTGGAGAGACTCCCATGCGCCCCCGAATGAAAGGTGAACTGACACTGGGTCGGATGCATTAGTCTCCAACTATCCACCAAGCCGAAGGTCTCCAACATCCCACCCAGCCATGACTGGGCAGCGGGGAGGGTCCTTGGTGGGTGACGATCCAGTTCACCCGAAACCACAGAATTAAAGTCCCCGCCCATGAGCAGGAGGCCGTCCGGAAGGTCAAGCAGCATTCGACCCAAGTCAATAAAGGTGGAGTTCTGGAGGCCCGGGGGGACGTAGACTGAAACCAGGGTAAGGGGCTGCCCCTCCCACCTCCCAATCAAACACACATAGCGCCCTCTGTCATCCGAGACTATCCTCGTGATCTCCACCGGAAGGGAGGTTCGCAGGAGAATGCCCACCCCCCTGGAGCCAGTTGTGAAACCAGAATGGGCTACGAGGCGGTATCCCCCCCTGTTCATCGCATGGCAGACATTGCCGACCAAATGCGTCTCCTGGAGAAACACCACATCAGGAGTCAAACGACGCAAATATTGCAGTACAACACCCCGCTTAATACGGTCCCCCAACCCATTGACGTTCCATGACATAAGCCTCAACCCGTCTCCCCCCATCCCCTCCAATAGATCAAGAGGCCCCCAGCCCGCCGCACAGTTCCCAAATATGGACAAAAATCAATACCTCGCCCTGTAAACAAAAAACACACAACAAAACAACCCCTCTTCCCCCCCAACCCCACCCCAAGTCCAACTCCCCCCACCCTGCACCCCTGCGGGCCAAAGACCCCCCCAACTTGCAGTGTGCCTGTCGCCCCACTAACCCCATTCTACAAAAAGACCCCGGAGGAGGAAAGGGACCCGAACCCGCCCGCACCCCTCACGGGTCCTGGTAAGACACAGTATGCAAAAGAGTAAGACCCAACTGTACAGTGCAAAACCGCAAAAGCAAGGACCAAATGTCAGTCTAAGGGGACCCGTCACCTGCGGTGCCCCCAGAGGGCCCGGGCCGGCCACCCCCGTCCGGCAGCGAGTCCAGCCAGTCACTTGCGGCCACAGGAGAGTCAAAAAAGGCTGTCCGCTCTCCATGCTCCACTCGTAGTTTCGCCGGGTAGATCATCGAATACTTCAGGCCTAGCTCGCGGAGACGGCGCTTCACCCCTTGGAATCCCATCCGCTGTTTCTGGACCAGTTGTGTGAAGTCCGGATAAAAATTGATGGTCGAGTTCTCGTAGCGGACCGGGCCACGGGTCCGTGAAGCCTGCAGAATAGCGTCGCGGTCCCTGTAGTGGAACAGTTTAGCCACGATAGGCCTCGGGGGGGCCCCCGGCCGCGGCCGGCCGCCCGGCACTCGATGGGCCCGCTCCACGGCGAAGAATTTGCTTAGGCCAGCCGGGGACAGCTGTTGCATGATAAGTTCCTCGACCACGAGGTCCACCGGGCGGCTGTCGGAGGACTCCGGTACACCAATGATGCGGATGTTGTTGCGTCGGGCCCGTCCCTCGAAGTCCTCAAGCCGCCGGGCCATATGGTCGTTGACCACTCTAATGTCCCCAAGCGCGGCCCGCAGATCCGACACCTCCGCACCCAGGGTGGAGGTCCGTGCATCAAGGGCCTGGTTAGTTTTGGAGAGGTCGGCCCGAATCAGGGTGACATCGATCGCGACAGTGTCGATCTTACGGGCCAGGGCCTCATATTGCGTCGCGATGGTTTCCCTGATGCCCTCGATGGCGCCCATAATGTCCTGCAGGGAAGGTTCCGCAGAGACGGTCGTGCCTCCCCCTGCAGCATCCGGGGAGAGGCCAGCAGCGCCAGGGGACCCCCTGCCCTGGGTGTAGCGGTCCATGTTGTTGCTCTGGACCAGCCCCCCGCGCAGAGAAGCCTTGGTCTTGCGCCCCTCCGGACCCCCTTTGCCCGCCATGTGAGCGCAGTCTCTCAATGGGACCTCCGATCAAGAGGTGTGCGGGCGCCAGCAAAAGGACCACAAACTGTCGGTGTAGGGGTCGGAGGCGTCAGGCCCACCAGTAGCAGAGGGAAGCAAGCCTCGGGCAGAGGCCCAGGAGGCACCTCGCCACCTTGAGCACGCACGCCAGCTGATCTCCTGAAGGCCAAAACCGAAACCGAAAGTGCTGAATCGGCAACTGGCACCGCGCTGAGGCCGCTGTTGTTCAATTGCAGCCCGGCCCCACGGGTCACCTTCACCCCGGCCACCTCCGTCGGGTGGGTCCCGAAAGTTCCGACGACGACAACTCAGGATTCCCAGGTCCGATTAGAGTTTTAAAAAGAGATATAAGATCAGCTGGTCTTCATCTCCCAGATTCCATAAACCAAATCAGGATAGTCTCAGGATATATTCCGAGGAGCAGAAAGGGTCCGGGGAGCCCTGTGCTCACGCGACCATCTTGGATGCGCGCTAGGCTCCTCCCCCTCATCAATATTTCTTGACAGCCAGCCCCCTGGTTTTGAAACAAGTACCCGGAGGCAACACTCGATGTTTTGCACATTGACCCTTTAATAATGCAACGTTCGAGCAACTTCAGAATTATGCTGATCTGTAGGGATACGGCACTGCATAAAGGATGTAGGGAATATTGGCTGTGAGTTGCCTTTTTAATGCCTTTTCACTTGCCTACCTTTAGTGATGTGAAACGCACTGGTACCAGCATGCTGCACACAGGATGGACGCATTCTTTAAGTTGCAGCCCTTTTGCTGTTTCTTACACACACACTCACCCAGCACTATTTTCATGCATACCAAGCATTGGCATAGCCAATAGGTATCGCCTTTGGGACCATATAAGTGTTTAACCATGCAACAGTTAATGTTGTTGCACCAAGGATATTGTGCTGCATAACTAAATACTTATAAGGTCCCAAAAGCGAGACCTATTGGCTATGCCAATGCTTGTTGTGCTGGCTAATTATACCAAGCACCTATACCATCTCTCAGTCCTTTTGTTTCTCTCTGGGAAACCTTACAGATTGTGACATTCTCTTATTGCGGAATTACCATTCTTGTGTTTCCATTTTAATATCAACATGGCACCACAGGTACCCGTAGAATATTTCCACTAGAAAATTTCTACCGGTCCAGCTGATCTTACATCATAATATGCTCTTGTTCCGGAATTACCATTCTTCTGTGTTCCTATTTTAATATCAGCAAGGGACCACATGCACCCGTATATTTCCACTCGAAAATCTCTACCGGTTCAGTAGCTATACAAATCACATCGTGAATTGACCTCCTTTGAATTCGCAATGCAATAACACATCCGCAATTACTGCATGCGTTTTCTACGGGCCCATGAGACCTCTGGCACTGAAAAATGTTTCATCTGTTTGGCCAAATATATCACGCCTTTAACTTTCATATCATGAGGGGCTTGACCATTCACGGACCTGCACAAACCTCATGGTCCGCACGCTGTCTAGCTGTTTTTAGGCGGTCTGACATTCCGGACGTGACTACGCAACATAACACTGCACGTCGTGCCCGGACACCTCCAGCTTCTTAAGGGCCTCTTCACTTATCGTCGGGATCCCGCTAAGGACCGGAATAGGTTGACGGCGGACGGACTACCTTGAGGAAGTAAGTTTTGGAGGCAGGCAGGCAGGGGGTAACTCCCCGTGTTTCTCCTCATTTTATATCATTACTCTTGATTCTCTCCATTTCCTTTTCCCATAGTGTGGGACTACAGGTGTCCGACCCTCTAGGATCATATATAGCTGCCTAATCTACACAGCCTTTGTAAGATTTTCCCCCTCGCTTATGCCATTTTTCTCTGTCTTTTTGCGCATTATCCCGGGCTAACCAAGCGCATTTCTATGTACCGGGGCCCTGATAGCCTTGACCACAAAATCACGCTTTAGTAGGCTATTGTTACTCTGACTAGTTCAGCAACACCCAATATATTATTATAAAACTTATCTGTGGAATCACCAAGGCTTCACCCACAGAGGCGGGTAGGAGACCGCCACGTGTGCTTCCCTTCACTATGAGGCATGCTTGATTGCACTATTGACTATGCAAGACTATAGCCATTTCACAGTGTATTATGCATGCCCATGTGTGAAATGACTTGCCTAGGATCCAGGTGTCAAATCGATCGACTCAATTGCTGCACATGTATATAATCATTAGCACTTTCTCACAAACTGGAGGAGTTGGCTGCAGATTAGCCGTCATTTCCATTCTTAAGATTATTGTTTTGTAAACCTTTTATGTTCCAGATTATATACCCGTTGGTGGGAACCGTATGTACGGCGGCACCTCTGCACTCACAGCACACCTTAGCGTGTGTGCTGATAATTTCATGTGGTCTTTCCAATTCTGACACACTTCAATCACTTGGTCCAGAAGAAAGCATAAACACCTCAGTCGAGGCTGAAACATGTCGACCATTCTATGAGGATAAGTAAGAGCAATACAATCTTCACAGTATCCTCTCCACGTTTTTAACCGTGGCCTAGGACCTCAGGAATAAAAACGTGTTAGAGGATCCTATAGGTACTTTTAATCTGCACCAAAATTCACCTCTCACACAAAAAACAATCTGATTCGCTGTAATTCAGGCGTCGCAGCACAGCTGGGTTGCATTCGGCAGCCCAGCTGGGAACCCAGTGATGAAGCATGCCACCGACTAGGTTGGTGGGTGAGGTTTCTTCTTAAAAACCATTCCTGTGCATGACATCATGTCATCTGTATATCTGGATTCCTACATTGAGTCCCTCAATTTTGTTGTTTATTGATCTAATCTGGGGATATGACATACCACTTTTCTCTTTCCTCTCTTTGTTTCACCGTTTTTCATAACATGTCTTGCCTATGGCTATAGCCTCATAACAACCCAGCTTCGCTCATAATCTCAAATACTTGGTAACCAATTATTAAGCCACCCACCCTAATTCTACTCCACCTAAATAGTGCTTTGGCCTACCTATCTTTGAAATGGAATTTCTTTCCCCTCTTACCTTCCCCCTACCCTAAAGCCCCTCCTTTCAGAGAACCAAGTTTTAAGGCTTTTGTGAAATCTATAAATGTTTGCTTTCCCATTGGATTGTCTTAAATTTAGGTACTTGCAACCAGCAGGTAGGGTAGGTCAACGTCATTGAAAAATTTGAGAAAGGAGCATTACATGGTTACTGTACAAGGTCCTGCAACCATGGGGGCAGTATGTTTTTGCAGTTTTCCACTAGCACCCTTCTTAAAGAAAGATGCAGGAGTTATTCAGTTATTGGATGCATACCTCAGATAGTGGGATGGCTTGTAGTTGTGGAATTATTTTTGATGGGTATCTGGAACCTCAAGGCCAATAACTTCTCTGTGTAATTCAAGCACCTTGAAAAGTAACAGTTGTTGTATAGGCAGTGAATGTACGGCTCAAAGAGCAGGAGTGAGGTCTTAAGTTTGTAATGTCTAGGACGGGTGTCTCCAACTAGTCGATCCACACATACTTCATCTCTCAGAAATAAACAAATCAGTGTTGGGAAGAAAAATGGAGAACTAACAATTTCAAGGAAGTCAGGTATTGAATTGATTTCCAACCTTACCGACAACACAGGGAGATGAGTCATATCAAAACGTAGTAAAGATAATGCTGAATTTTTCATTGTTAATGCCTATGCACCCACAGCAGATGAACTTCATTTCTGGAGACACGTTTCTACACATTTAAGCCAGATTCCTGATAACGCCATGATTATCTTGGTAGAGATTTCATTCTTCTACTTGACCACATTCCAGACAGAAATTCTCATACTCACACATTGATCATAAGTTAATATATTCTTAATGTGGCCCAAATGTCCATTGAGCATAGAGTAATTTTAAACCCTTCTTGCGTCCCACTATCAATAAAAGGTTCCTCTCCAGATGTAAAACAGACCATATGGAGATTAAAACATGACATCTTCTATCAGCAAAACAGTGCAAAAATAATCGAAGATTTCATACACAATTTTTGATGGAAAATAAAGAAAATGACAACTCGGACCTAAATAGATGGGAGCTCTGAAGGCACTAGCAAGAGGCATCATTGTCAAATTCAAATATAAAATAAATAAACTAATTATAAGTAACTGGAACTGGAAAACCAAATGATACTAGAAAAACAGCACACCACCACCAGATCCCAAAACACTCTAAATTAGATTGCCAGGACAAAATATTAATACAATAAAATACTTAGTCCCAGAGCTGGCATGTGGGTCAACAAACAGAAAAGTAGGAAACTATATGAAGAATAAAGTGGGGAAATCACTGGCAGCATACTTCAAATTTAAAATGCATACACATTCTATAAATGCAATGAAAGATATAAATGAGCATGTCCACACCAAAACAAATAATATTGCTGACATTTTTGAAGATTTCTATCAAGATCTATACTCTGCCAATACCTCACTAGTAGAGCTTCTTATAGTGATCCAAAAAAATGGCCAAAATTTCCTTAGGATGGGAAGTAGATTTATCAGTAACTGGATCCTTTATCAATTAAATAGTATTTCGATTTGCCTTGCGTTTTGCTGACCAGGCTAAATATTTGCCTATATGCTTATTCTCCTCATACCTTTTCTGTAAAACTGCGTCATGAGTAGGCCTGGGCGGCAAATTCAGTTCCGCTCGCGGAATTTGCGGAATTTCGGTAATTAAACCCTTTGTGAACTCCTCCTTCCCGTTCCCACGGGACTCCTCCATCATGGAACCTCCCCCGCCTGGGGCTCGCTGAGGCGACCCTCCCCCCCTCAGTGCACCTAATCCCCTTCCGTCTCCCCCATGTGATCCCTCCCTCCCAACATTGACATGGCACCCAGGTGGTAGGCCAATCGCTGGCGATCTGACAGCACAGAATGAAGAAAAAAGAAAAATGTCCCTTAGATCAGCTACAGTTCATTAGACTATGACTAAAAAGTCACTTTGAAGCTGCCTTCCCTGGATGTTGCAGAGAATGGAGGAGCTCCTGTGCCTCTTGAACTGATTGGAATATATGGACTTTCCCTTTATAAATTACTTTCAGTTTTGACTGTTGAACTACTCCTGCAGGGGCCCAACTTGCTGAAAACCATATATCATGCCTTTAAATTCTTTTCTCCGCCTAGCCGAAGAGGCAGACATGTCTGAAAAAATTTTGAACGGAAAATTGTCACTTGTCCGATACCCCTTATCTCGGATTGCACAGGTGAGAATTTTCTCCTTTATTCGAAAATCCCCAAAATTCACAATGATTGTTCTGGGATATTTAGCATTCGGAAATTGAACTGCCGGGACTCGATGTGCATGTAAAATCGTGAGGTCCGTCTTCTGGGTGGTGAGGTCTGGGCAAACATATTTGGTGATCAAATCTGAGATGACTTTGTCCATTGGCTGCTCCTTTTCAAATCCTTCCGTGACTCCAGTAATGCGTAGATTACGTCTATGCGCGCGGTTTTCCGCATCGCCTACCTTTGACTGGAGATTTGCTAGCTCAGTTTGTAGTTCAGTTATCTGATCTGTTTGCAAATGAGCAGAGTCTTTGAGACCAGATATGTGCTGTTCCGCTTCTGTAACTCGAGATGTAAGATGTTGAACATGAGACTGGATTGAGTTTAGTTGGGACTCCATCCTTTTCTGAGCTTCATCCTGAGAAAGTTTCATCTTTTTAAGTTCAGTTAAAATCTGGATAAGAAGAGTATGAGTAGAATCCTCCGGAACAGTCACACTCCTTGATTCCAGTGATGTTGAATCCAGCCTCTGACTAATTGAACTTTGAAGCGAAATCTTATCTGGTGTTGCTGTTGCAGTTTCCATTGCCGTCGAAAAAAGGGATGAATCCCAGAACTGGGAGCTCCCCACCTCCTGCTGCTCACACTAGATTTGGGTTTAGGAATGACAAATCTATCTAGATTGGACTGAGCCTTCACATTAAGGCCCATAGTGGGCTGGCTAGGAATGTATTGTTTAACCCCCGGGAGATCCTCTATTATTGTTGATGTTGTTTGTAATATAGATAAGAGCTTATCATTACCATTAGATTGTGGAGAAGCTTGATTGACTAAGCTGAGGGAAGGACTATCACTAAGGCTAGTATCTCCCAAAGAAGTTGAATTGGGCATTGTTATTTGAGGGCCTACTCTGCCCTGGGAAGCATTTATAGCTTGCTGGTTCTCAGAATTTCTTTTTGAAGTCCAACACCTCCAAAACCAAACAAGCCTAACGACTTCATAGATAGATTTTTGGACAGTCTGCCAGTCCCGTTAAACAGACCCGGCTCGACTTCCTTGAGGGATGGGCTTTTGCTCTTGTGGCCTGTTCTCGTCCCCCTTGCGGAATTTGCCATCAAGCGAGGTTTTACCATAGTATCCCGGGAGACTCTATTCATATTAAATAGCCTTATAGGCTTGCTGCTTCTGCTGCTCCTAATGCAAATATTTATGAGGGAGACACAAGCCGCACCCGGCCCAGACAAACTCCACCTAGCCGCTTTCGTGCCTCGACCCCCTGTGCTGTTAGCCCAAAAGTCTCAAAAAATCTTTTGTACCAAAAAAGAAGTTAAAGTCACAGTTTGAAGAAGCCAGAAGGAGCAGGCACGCTCCCATTGAAATGCCCCATAAGTCACCTTATTATCTGCACAAAGTATCCATACTGAAAATATAACAAGCGGTCGGCGCCCTAGTGCCGCCGGGGCACCGGTCACCCCTCCCCGCCTCCTCCCAAGGGGGCGGTGACGCCGGCCGGTGTCTCCCTCCCCTCTCTCTCGCCAGGAAGTGACGCACAAGCGCGTCACTTCCGGGCCCCTGTGGGGAAGGGGAGGCTATTTAGCCTTCCCCCAACCTCCTGGCGACCTCTTTGTTCGCCTAGGTCAGCGCCCCGCTAGTCCTGTGGGCGGTTGTGGGCCTGAACAACCGGGGGTTTGCTATGCGACGCTCCGCCCCGAGAGGGGGGGGCGTGAGTAGAAGCTACCAACGGCACGTGATCCTGGAAAAGAATCACCTGGATGGCAGCAAAGGTGGGGTTTGCCCCAGCGCTGCCCGGCTCATCAGGCGGCCTAGTTGGTTGCCTGCCCTTGGATCGCCCGTAAGATAACCCACCCATTACATATTGGAATATGTAATAAACCTGCAGCAAAATTTACCCAACTCAACAGTCTGTGTGTGTGTGTTATTTGGGTATGCATTCTGGGGGAGGGGGGGACTGAAGGGTGCCCATGGCGGTACTAATAACAAGCAGCTTCGGGACAAGTTGATCCTGATCTCATCTGAATTACTGAAGATAGGAGGGCTGCAGCATCAAATGCCTGGGAGCCCAAGCGCAGCATTTGACATCTTCTGCCCTGTATTCTCCTCCTTTTTTTCCCCCTTTCTTTAAGCCTGTAAGCCTTCCAGGTGAAATAAACATCCAAAGTGCTGCTAGCACTAATCAGTCCAGGCTTCCCTGCCTAACGCCTCCTGGCGACTCCTCCTCCTCAGTCCTCCCAGGGAAGCCAGCGTTTCCTGCCAGTGAAAAACCCCAAATGAAACTCTGCTCAAGCCGAAGCAGCAGTTAAGAAATCTAAAAATGCGCTCTCGGCACATCTGCGCCTTTCCAGGCTGACCCAAAAGCATGAAAATGGATCATTCAGCCTTGCAATGCAGGGGCCGCCACCACGGCCATCTTCTTCTCCTTCCCGAAATCGAGCAGATCCGCCAGCGATCGGTCACGCCCACCTCAATCACGGAGGATGGCGGGAGCTCCGGTGACCATCCAACAGTCCGACGAAAGTTAACCGTCATGGAAGAAAGTCAACTTTATAACATAATTGAGGTACTGAATCAACAGTGACTTCCACCTGGGATGAAAGGAACTGCACAGAACTGAAGTTGCGTCATTAATACTACTAGACCTATTTGTCACCTTTGACACCTCCACCACCACTCCCTGCTTAAGAGGCTAATGAGGAATAGTTATTTACTTGTAATTCTGGAATGGCTGGGAAACTCGCACTGATCCTATAAGGAAGAGCATTCCACCAGTATTTTTCCATACTCTGCCATTAGCAGGTAAACAAATGTGTCTTTTTATGGGCACCAAAGTTCCTGAGAGACAAAAATAGTCTATTTCTTAGTCTCATATCTGGGGCATCTTTAATTATAATCATTAGCACTGAATAGCGAAGCAAGACATCTCTAAGAGAGGTAGACAAGGATAAAGAATTTCTTTAGCCAAGAGGTTTCAGTAAGGTTGTTTGGCCCATTTGGACAGGTGCCTTGGGATCTGAATCAAGACCAAAATGATTTGTACAGGCATGCACGGACCGGCAAATGGCCACTTGTCATCGCTATGGTTAATTTCTTAAGTTCTACTTCTTAAATTGATGTACTTATGTATTATTACCCTTTATATTAGTGGGGAATACAGACTATATAATGCAAGAAAAATCACCTGATGACTGTAGGTGTATGGGGAGACAAACGTGCCAAGTATCAAGGAAAGTATAAAACATGAACTAGAAATATTCTGTCTGGATTGGTTGGCACACTGTTCACAAGAACGTTTTGGTGAAGAGAACTAGATGGGAGAAAAGGCAAGTCGCAATTTATGGCACCATTCATGGTTGCAAAGGTGAAAAAAACGTGATGGTTGTTGACACGGGGGATTATCTGAAGCATGTCTAGGTAAACAAGGTTAAATGAAAAGGGTGTAAAGTCATTCCATCCATCAAGTTTGGATGCTGAGCATTCTACAGAAGTTAGGAGGCATAACCAAAGATGTCAAGGGCCCTTTGATAAGATTATATTTATCATAGTTATCAACAAAACTTACCTTGGGTAAGT
Source organism: Triturus cristatus (assembly GCF_964204655.1). Lineage (NCBI taxonomy): Eukaryota > Metazoa > Chordata > Amphibia > Caudata > Salamandridae > Triturus > Triturus cristatus. Next base: position 994,477,118 of record NC_140584.1, on the reverse strand, counting down.
CCAAGGATAAAAAGGAAGCCTAATTGGTGGAAAGACTTTGTGAAAACCATGTTTTTCCTATTTAAGTTATATGAGATACCTTTAGTGTCAAACTGGCATGTACAGCAATCGGGCAGTGCCCAATGGCGTGGTCTGACAGATAAGTGTGTGCACCACTTTAGCAGTTTTAGAACGGTTTTATGGACAGTTGGGATGGTTTTTACTATTGATTTCAGTGATATTACAACTTTAAAAAAAAATATCTGTTCCTTTTGGGGGACACTTATTTTGTCCCAGTCCGACCCTGGATTGCTTAGTACCTTCAAAAAGTTCCAGGGTTTAACATTTTTACGTTTAGAAATTGTTTCAATTGTGTTGGTTTTATTATTTATGATGGAGGGGAACGTGTTATGGTCTACTTCTTCAATGCATTTCTTTTAGTGTGGAGTAACTGCTATTTATCATAGAACTACGACATGACATGGCAAGATAGTTGGCATTGCGCCATGGCAGGAAATTGCTGTTGGTATGCCTAACATGAAAGAATTAAAGCCGTATTTTTGAACTAATACTAGTTTATTAACAGAACACTTTTCTTTACCAATAGCATATCCCTTCACCCAACATATTTTGGGAGCCTCCGCACGACAGGTATCAGCATCATCTACTGGTAACCGAATTGCTCTAGCTCTTCGCGCTCTCTTTTTATCCTGGGAGACTCTCACTAATTTTCGAAGAGCAAATCTAGACCAAAGTGTAATGGAGTAAATGGTAGTCCCCACTAAAAAAAGGTTAATGTGACGTATTGCCCAAACATACGCCAAAGCTTTCAGTTTAACCACAGAATATTGTTCTTTCGCACCTTTCAAGGAACAAGGAGCAAATGCAACAACTCTTTTCTCACCATGCAGATAGTGTGTCAAAACTGCACCTATTCTCTTTGGACTGGGGCATCTGTAGTTAAGATTTTTCTCTTACATACAATCAAAGTGTCCTAGTGTGGGCATCCTACCAGCCTTTTCAATCTCCTTCCTAATGGTGCAAAAGCTACAGCTACAAATTCCAAAACGGAAATACAAATGTTTTAGTTAGGCAGCAGTAGCCCATTTACCCCTTGCAGAATCAGCTCTGGGCTTACTAGATAATGTTTTACTAGAATTATAACAGTGTAAATATAAATCTACTTTTGAAGAGGCTAAACCATAGAAACTGGCACATAATTCCCAAAACGATGATTAGATTGACCAATATTCTGAGACTTATCACAGACACAGCCTTTGGAAGGAAACTTGATTTCTCATACCTACTTTTGCTGTAATGTACCATATATAAATACCAACAAGACTAAAGTGCCCGGATCTCAATGATGATGTTGGCAGAAATGGTGACTCCAAACAAAGCTGCTTTCTACGATGAACGTTGGTTGCACTGTAGCCTTACAAATTGGTTCAAATGGAAGGTATAAGAATTTTGAAAGCACGATAAGGAAGAGAAGGTCTCTTTAGTGCGGAAAAGCCTCTTAATAACGTCTTCTAGAAAATCTGTAAAGAGAGGGACTCTGAAAAAAGGTTTTGCAGGACAATTCCTGCAAGCAGTAATTGCTGCAATATGTACACTTTATAGAGGAGACCTGCAGCCCAGCCCTGCCCAGGTCTAGAAAGAAAGACTACAGGGGGAATACCACTACCCCTTGGCAGCAGGATATGTCGATATTCCTCTGGATGCACCATCCGTTTGAAAGCAGGACGACGCCCTTGTGAATGATTTAAATGCCCATACTTCAAGAATTCCAGCTAAGCTGCCAAATGCTGTGATGGAAGGCTGTAATGAAACATCCAACATGCAAACAGGAATAGAACCTCTGGCCTGCAAGAATGCCATTTCGGGGGAATTCGAATCATTCAAGTCTTACCATGTCAATTTGATGGTGACAGCTGGAAACAACTCATTTAAAGGGGCAATCTTGAAAATGCCTAGTTGGTAAAACCTGGAGGCATAGTTTGGGCAATTTATTTTCTATGTTTGAGAACAGGTCTATCTACGGAAGTTCCCATTGGCAGAAGAGGTCGTGCAGCATTATATCATTTATTACTCATGATTTTCTTGCAAACTCTTCCTCAGGAAGTCTGCCTGACAATCAGCCAGTTACAGATAGTCCGAGTTTCAAGAGGATTAATTCTGGATCAAACTTCTCCCTGTTTCTTTAGACTAATGCACTCTCATTGTGTTGTCCTAAACAAGTGTGAAACTTGACAGCTGAAATAAATGTTACATGAGAGAGATGCATTATGCTCAGATCTAGCCAACTGATTTGTAAGACTTTCCCTTTTCTGATCATGCGCCTGAAAAATCATTGAATGATCCATGTGTGATCCTCAACCCATGATGGAGGCGTCCATCACTGTGGTTTATGAAAGTGTATCCAGATTAAATGGAAGCCCTTTCAGAAGATTCTCTGAACTGCACTACCAGAGGGCGGTATGATCCCATATTTTTTGTGAGTGTTAATTTGCCCTTCAAGCTACATGAGAATTGGACCTTCCAGATACTTCAACAATCTTATCCATAACCATGCATGAGAGGCCACCAACAAGCAAACAGCCATAGATGATTGCAGAGAAGAGATTTAACGGAAAATCGAATGTTAAGTCTTAGAAGAGTGAAACATTACACACAAATAGAAGAAAGTCTCTCCTCTGAAGGATACAATTTTGCTGTTTCTTCAACCGCACTCCCAGATTTATTTATTTGAAAAGTTTTATAAAGTGCAAACAAGAACTAGATCGGGTATCAGAGCACTGTACAAAGAGGACAATTAGCGTTCCCGTGAGGAGGCAGTAAAAGTACAATACAAAAAAGGTAGCATAAGAGGAACCAGGTGAAGGCCCTACTAGACGAGGCTGTGCAGTTTAAGCAGCGCACTACGCCCCAAGAACGATACAGTACATTTCGAATCGAGTACATATTTCAAAACATATAGAGAAAATGATTGTCAGGCATACATTACAATACACAAAGTAAAAATTATCGTCAAGCACTCGAGGGAAGGGATTATCACATGACATTGAAGCTATTGCTGCTGAAGTTCTTTCAAAAAGAGCCATTTGACTTGTTTCTTGAATGAAGCAGTTGAGGGGTTGGCTCTGATTTCCGTCGGTAGGGCATTTCAAATTCTTGGAGGCAGCCCTGAGAAGGTGCGATTGTAAGTTTTTTTTTTGTTGAATTTGGGTGGTTTCAGATGCAAGGTATTGGAGCTTCTTAAGTTTTGACTGAAACCAGAGAGTTCGGGTTTCTTTGCCAGGTAAAGGGGCTATTGCGGTGTATAGCATTATGTGTCAGACATGCTATCTTGAAGCGGATCCTTGCTTCAATGGGAAGCCAGTTAAGTTGAATTAGGTCAGGTGTAATATGGTCATGTTTTCTGGAGCCTGTGATTAGTCTGGCAGAAGCGTTCAGAGTAGCTCTTACAATGATAATGAATGAACAGGAATGGATAGTAATTTCAACTGATTTATCCCAATCCCCAAGCACTGTAGGATGGACAGTCATACGGAAGTGCTGCTGAACCTCTTGAGAGGTGGGCTGGGAAGCTGGGGCCTGGGTGGCAGGAGGGACTCCTCCCCACCACTTGTTTCCAGTGGGGAGCATTTTCACTTGGGGTATGTGGTGCTGCCATGGGTCCCAAGCAGAAATTATTTTGGGAGGGGGATTAAATTCCCTTTTCTGGTGTTGTCCCTTTGTCCCTGGTGCTAATAGATTACCTCGATGGCAGGGAGAGGTAGGAGAGGGAGTATGGTGTCTGGTGATCTTTGAAAATGGTGGGGTGTAATACCTGCCAGGAGTTCACCACATGTTTTTCAAACTTTGCCTCACTCGTACTCCCTTGTTCTAACATTTACTCTTCCCCCTCAAATACTTGTGTTTTAACAGAACTCTGTAGCTGAATCGTGCCTCAGCTCTCTGTCCCCCTCCTCCTCCTGTCACCAGGAGCCTGGAGACAGCCCGAGAGGGCTGACCTGCACACTGGAAAAGTTCATAGTTTCATGAGCAGAGCTAAATTAAATAATGCACAGTGTCAGGACTCTGAGAAGCAAGGTGGAGAATGTGTGGCCTCACAGGAGGCTGCTCCCTAGAGCCCTGACAAGGAGCCACAGTGGAGAGGTGGCTAGAGATGGCATGGGGGTATGGGTGGAGCGAACAGGCGTTGAGAGGGCAGTATTGGGGTATGCTACACCAGGACATGTCCTTAGTGCAGAGAATGAAGGGAATCCTGCTTAGGGATTCTAGTTATATCAAAATCTCTAGGAACGACACCATAGCGAAAGACATGGTTTCCCCTTTCCAATAATGGTAACATGCTGAGGGACCACAGGGGAATTCAGTCATTGCTGCCAACGCATCCTCTCTTCACCTACATATCTAGTGTGTACAGGGTTTCCTGTTTTCATGGGAACAGACTGAGGTCCTCACTCTAAATTGACTCTCCGCAGAAGACAAGAGGATAGGTAAATGACAGGTGGAGTGGAAATCCAGAGGTCCCCACTACCATGAGGAAGCAGCACGCCAATTCCCATTGTTTGTTCGCAAAAATAACAATACAAACATACATAATTGGTAACCGTGTAACCGTGTAATGTGCTCCCACATTATCAAAGGAGTTTTGGTGACATCATAAACCAGAGGCGGAAGTTCAATAGTTAGTAAATGTCAACAGAACAATATAATTGAAATACATGGCATTACTAAATGTTACCTTTTCTGTATTTTTTTACATAACATTTTTATTTTGTAGTCGTTACAGTAGTAATTAGCTTGAAAAATGTTTTCGAACCGGGAAATGTTCACTGAAAAGATTATGCAAAATACTAGACTATAAAAAACCCTGTTTGGTTGTCTGCTGTAAAAAAGAGAACAAAGCTGAATTATGTAGCCAAGAAAGTAGAATTTTAGAAACAAAACACCCTTGGGTTGAAAAGAAAAAAAAAGGCATTCTTCTTCTAGGTGGGAGAGATAGTTGAAGCTGTTTTCTTCCAGTTGTAGCTAAAAACAGGTAAAAAAGGGGATTTAGAAGGTTTACTTTTTGTTTACCTGCATGGATTTTTTTATAATACAAACAATGGCAAGGGTGAGTGACAATACACAAGTCTGAGACATTCACTGCATAAGTACTGATTTACTGGACTTTGCTGCGTAGTTTAACATAAATATTGTTTATAGCTCAAATAGAGTGGCCTGTCAATGGAAGTGCTCTTTAAAGTGGTTTGGAGGCTTTCATTATAATGAAACCTCTACTTCACAGTGACTTAGGAAATATTTTCCACATTGGTTTTGTACCGCACAAGCAGAATTACCAAACTGAGTGCAGATTCCTCACCGTAGAATATTCCCCAGGCATTAGACTGAATTCAGAAGATCTTGAGCTGTACCTCTACAGGCCAGTATGTGGGGATCCATCGACTCCGCGCTGGCGTCGTCCATGTGATGACGCCATATCCATATATGTGCCACCCTGGTGCACTGACATCAGTTCTTTCGTGACTATTTCTGCATCAAAAAAACAGAGCCATGTAAAAAAAAAAAAAGTTTGACCAGTGTCTAAAGGGATCTTAAGGAAAAAGGGCCCAGTTTGCAGAGTAGGGAGGATGAGATGGTCAGTGACGAATGTGCAGTTAGATTATCTTTACAGAAAAGGAGTTGACAAGGGTAAGTAACTTGTTCTACTGAAAGACATCCAACAGCGGATTCTTCAGCTTAGAATACATACCTAAGCAATACTACTTAGAGGTGAGTCGGCGAACTGGTTCAAACCAGCAAATCCTAGAGTACCAAACTAGCAAAATGCCCGTCTCAACAGACCTGACAGTCCAAGCAGTAGTGCCTTGTTAATGTGTGGAGTGACACCCACATAGCGAGAGATGTCCAGGATAGGTACCACACATGCCAGCGCAGAAGTAGCAGCCTTAGTCCTGGTGGAATTGGCCCTCTAATACTCAGGTGGCTTCTACTTAGCTGATTGTCTACTGATGGTCTTCGATGCGATCAAAGTAGAAAAAGCAAGCTCTCTTCAGGCCCAGGAGATGGAGTCTCACCTCCTTTTTGGAAGGATGGGCTGGATCAAAAAAAACGTAGGCAGAGTGATGCTCTGACTGACATTAAATGGGTAACTACAATCGTCGGAAAAGAGGCACTTGCCCAAAGAATCAGTTTGTCAGGGAAAAAGCTGCTGTACAGAGAGTAAACCAACAGAGCTTGAAGCTCACTGACCCTCCTGACCAATGTAAAAGCCACTAGACAAACCGTTTTGATAGTCAAGAGCTACAGAGAATAGCTGTGTAGGGGCTCCAAAGGGAAACATATGAGAAAATTGAGGACCAGATTGAGATTCCATTGGGGTATCATAAAAGGGGTGGGAGGGAAAGAGTGTTGCAAACCTTTCAGAAAACGAGTCACAACAGGGGACTTTAACAGAGAGGGTTAATCGACCAACAGCAAAAGAGTCAAAATAGCAACAGGCAACCTTTAACAGTGCATATCGCAAGGACTTGTCAGGCTAAAGATAAAACAAACAGCAACATCTCCAACAGCGGTGCAAAAAGGGGGTGCACATGCCATGAGATACACCAAACCACAAACCTATTGGCAGGAGCACACAATCTAAGTTGAGGGACGCCTGGGTGTCAAGATGACATCACAGAACTCTGGAGAAGATCAACAAACCTCTACTGTTGCTGCTCAAGCTCCATGCAAGAAGGTGGAGAATGTGCAGCTTCAGGTCCCTTCCCTGTTGCTGCGACAGGAGATCCTCCCCAAAGAAATGAAATGAAAAGGATTTATATAGCACAATACAATTACCTGAAGGTGTCGAGGCGCTAGCTCATCAGGTACCAAAACATGCCGTATAATCTTGATTTAGAGTTGGAGATTAAAGGGCATCCTGATTGGAGGGCCAATGCTCATGCTCAGGAATTCGGGATACCATACTCTGTGCCGAATCCAGAGCCAGTAGGATAACTTGTGTCCAGTCTTTTCTGATCTTTTGGAGAACATGAGGCAGGATTGGTGTCGGCGGAAAGGCATACATGAGTCCTGAATTCCACTTGAGGTGGAACGCGCAGAAGAGCAGACATTGTGCATTCTCGAAGGCCGCAAACAGATCAAGCCAAGGTTCTCCACATTCTTGGAAGATACCTTGTGCCTTCCTCCTCATCTCCCCCTTCAGGAAGGAAGGTTTATCGAAGGACGGTAAGTCCAGGGGTTGATAGGGCCTGGACGGCGCTGGCACAGACGTCAAACCATGCCAGCTCAGAGTTGGGGATAGTGATAGGCTTGTCACCGAGCTGCACCTGTTGCACGGGGTGGGAGGGGGGAGGGAGGGAGAGGGACCTTATAAGTATTTAGTTATGTAGCACAATATCCTTGGTGCAACAACATCAACTGTTGCATTGCTAAACACTTATAAGGTCCCAAAAGAGAGACCTATTGGCTATAAGCAATCCCTCAATTGCCACCGACAGCTCAGCTTTGCCTCGCTCCGTTGATGTATTTCATTGATAGACATTTGGAAGTCTATTCTGCCTAAATCGATCTGTTTGAGGGCACCCTGAAAGAAAAAAAAACAGTTCTCAAAACACAATTATTAGGAACCCACAGAATGGCAAAGTAGAGTGAGTTGAAAAGCAAGATCATAAAAAAAACCTAAAATTTCAGTGGAAATAAAAATGGATACATTGAAAAAGATACGTTACAAAAACCTCTGAAATTTGATAATAATGAGTATGGTCACCACAGGTACACCAACACACTTATGAGCAAATTCTTGAAAAAATGTGAACCACTAACTAGCTGCAGACGTTTCTGCTGCAGTCATGTTGCTACATTCTGTGTGACCTTCGGCAGCATTTCACTTGAACGCCAGTCGCCAGATGGCCCAGCACTCAAGACTGAGTTTCCTTAAACAATGTAATTATTACGAGTTAATCTGAGGTCTGGATTGGAAGCAGACTGGGGAGTTTTTGAACGTCGGTTTTCCCAGCTCAAGTGGCAGTATTTAATTGAGATAAACAGCATTTCTGTGTTTAATCGCAAATGACACATTTGCATTGGATAACCTCAAATTATAATAGCGCAACTGTCACGGGTCAGAGGACATGTTTTTATTTCAGCATCAGACATGTCCCTGAATTCACTGCTAGGATGGGGAGCCCTGAAGCACTGTGAAGTCCCCTGGTGTAGAAACATAAGAACAGAGTTACATTTCCTACTTACCCAGTCGTTCAGTTTGTGTGATGCTGCACAACCTCTGTTGTCACATCTGGCAAAACTGATAGCGCTTAGAAACTGACCCAGCCACACCACTGGGCGCTCTATAAAACGTGTACATTTTCGTTCACTCCTCAGAAGTTTATTTATGACATGCAGTTAATTTATTGTCTTTGAAGGACTGTGAAATGAGTGCCACCGATTGTGTTTAAGGGCAGTATCAACCCCCTGCCCAGCCCGAGGGCCTTTTGTTTACACCATAAAGTGCATCTCCATGCATTAACACCCTTGTTGGGACAAGCACCAACCGAGAGCTCAGTCTGCGTTCTGCACTTTATAAATTGTTATTACATCATTTACTTACTTGGGAAGTTTACATAGGGGTGGGCGAACCAAGAAATTAACATGGACAGCAAAGCTAAGTGTCGACCCTTGCTCTAAGAGCACGTGCACGAGCTGAGCTCTGAAAATATTAAAGATGTAAGTCAAGCAACAAACGTCCCTTTGAGCTAAAAGTTTCCGGAGGACGTCGAGCTGAACTAGGCTCGAGCCTGGCTGGAACTTTCAGTGGCTCGCTTACCTCCATCTTTACTGTGTGCTATGTGTAAACTTAGGCTTACTTCAGAGCGCAAAATTGTGTAAGAACATTATCCATTCTCATGAAGGAGTAATGTGATGGTAAAAACACATCCCAGTCAGGGAGGGTTGAGCCCTCAGATGATATTCTGATACCAGACAATATGGGGTGTCCACTTAAGCGTCTGAACAATTCAGTTTCCATTAGGAGTGTCCTGAAGCATGTGTGATTGGGTTTGGAATTGGACCTCATAAGGGGTTGAAGCCGTTCTACAGTATGGGGCCTAGAACTACCCGGTATTTGCTTATGGGCAGGATCCGCTGAAAGATGGTTGCTGGACCATGTTGGCAGCTGATGATGTTTCTGTCAGGGAGTAGCATGGAGTTAGGTTTGGCAAGTAGTTTGGGCATTTTACCAGACAAGGCTTTGTGCAAAGAATCTTGAATTTTAATCTGGCTCTGACTGAAAGCAGGTGGAGTGCTTTTAGGCAGGATGAGGACACATGCTCTTCAAGTTGTTACTGCACAATGGTCAGTGTGTGTGTCTTGTGGTCCTAGTGTTCCCATAAGCTATGTTACTGTGAAGCAGCAAAGAGGCTACATTACGACAGCTTGGTGGCTTTATGCACTTGATGTGGAGCCCTAATACAGCACAGAGAGCAAACTGACTGGCTTCTAATTTTGGAAGAACAAGGAAATTAGGCACAGAACAACGTGTCTTTCCCAGGATGCCACACATTGGGGTCAAGGAGAAAGCAGCTAATGGAACCCAGGTTAAGTGTTCTGATGTTTTCAAGTTAGTGACAACACACCTCCACTAGCAACCTACAGCTAGTGCTCCTGTCAGTAGGACACCCTGTTACCTGAGAGTCAGTTATTAGAGTGGTAGACTTGGGTTCACTTCAGCTGAACCAACCACCTAAAATACTGATTTGCTAAACATTTTTTTAAAAAGGCCTTGAAACGGGATGTGGTTGTCACATGGCGTGATGTGGGAAGCTGATCATCTAGTCACAGGTTGAAGCCCCCAGCTTGAGTGACTTGCTAGTTCAGGATTGGTAATGCCGGGAACGCACAAGCTCATTTAGAACGAAGACTACGACTTGCACAGCCCTGAAGCCACATGGATGCAGTCACTATCGAAAAAGCAATATTTTGCACAAGAGCAGAGGTGAGTCAGAACGCGGACATCTGGAGGGAATGGGGACTGCGCATTCATCGCATGAATGGACTCGCCTCCTTTCCTCCCTGCTGATGCCCGCTTTCACACACATCTGTCTCCTTGTTCACAGTCAACAAAGGGTTGCCGTGACGCCCCCTGGATGGAGCTATTGCCCCCTGGATGGAGCTATTGCAGCTGGCATAAGATGGGCTCTGAAATAGGCCAGTGGTCGCTCGGTGACAACCTGCTGAGCTTCTTCCCAGCGCACTCATCCGCAACCCAGCACTTCCTGGACTCCCTGTGTGCTCGGGGTCAGCTCTTCCACCCCCTTGCAGCGCTACAGAAAGAGAAAAGGGCACGGGCTGGTCCGGTTTATTTAGAAAATGTACATCAGGCGCTTTGAGCACGAGCACTGCTTCAATCTCGACCCACAGAGAAGGAAATTTGGTAGGAATCCAGCTTAGTGAGTTTGATTGTGGCTATAATGCTGAGGTAACGAAGTATTTTAAATGAAAGACCACGAAGGGGATATGTAGTAGGGGTAGTCAATGGTTGTCCATGAACACTGGATACTAGAGAACAGATTGCATTTTTATTTTTACCAGTGGGGAAAAAAACTGAAACATCTTATACACGCTATTTTGTTTGCGGATTGCTCTACACGGAACAGGGACAACACACTTTATCCCGATGTATGTTTTTAAAGGCTTTTAGCCCCACGACATAAACTGGATTGTAGAATCATCGTTAAACATTTTTAACACACGTATTTCCTTCATAATAATGTTATGTCTGAAACGGACATAAAACCCGCAATACAAAGACATATGAATGATTCAGTCTGGTGGGCCAAGAAACCTCAGAGCGCCACAAAGTCATACTCTAGTCAGAAATGTGTTCTACAAATGCTGTTAATATAAACAGAATAAACAGAAAAAGAGTTTATATAAAACCTTAGACTAGAAGTCCATGTTTACTGACCAGAATGAAAGAAAATGTCCATTCGCCTCCTAAAATGAAATGAAACAAGCAAGACGTGCGGCCGCGACCGGGAGTTGTGTGCTCGCGCGCGAAAGTGCAGAAGTGAAAGTGATCGCGTTCCAGATGGCGCCTCGGGCGCTGAAAGTCGGCGGCTGCGCGCGTTACCGCAAGCGCTAGGCCAGCAAAAGCCACTTACTAAATGTCTCGCAGAGCAGCGCATGCGCTGGCTCAGGCGAGACCTAAAAAAGGGTTTGCAAAAATTCGAAAAAAGTTACCAAGTTAGCTCATCGGATCTGCCCTGTTGGCAAGGAAGGAAAGGTACTGATGTCAGTGTACCAGGATGGCTCTTGTATGAGCACAGCAACATCACTTGTGATTAGACTAAACTTGCCAAGTAAGTAGGTCTTTACTCAATGTAGTAATTTTGCTTGGTTTGATGTAAATCAGTTTAATAGTCTGAGTAATTAGTGTTAAAAAATTGTGCTGAGAAGGCCTTCAATTTGCGAGACCTGTCAATTAAGTTACAATTACCTGGATCTTCAATTTGCAGGTTAACAGCCCATTTGTGGAACCAAAATATAAAAGAAGAATTTAATATGATTGAACTTCATCCCTTCCAGATATGCAGACCTGATGTTCTCTGGCTGGCTGGCCACAATTTGAAAAGTAATGTTGCAGTCACTCTTACAAGAAATTTGGAAACATTTTGACTTTTCCATCGAGTTTACAGCTCCTCCATGTCTCTCTCCTCCAGGGGAAGGGGAGTTATTCGACACGGAGGGATGTGTGAAGGGGGAGGGGGGGGGGGTGGCTTGACGCCGATGTAGGGAGCAGTGGACCTCGGAGCTCCTCCGTGGCCTCCCTCCACTGCAACCAATCCTGAAAAGCTGGGGTGGCCCCTGGCCGCATAACCTGTGGCGGAATACCTGGTGCCCTTCTGGTTGAACTCCTGAGGCGCTGAGGAGCCGTAAAGAGGAGAAAACTGCAGTTCCTTCCCCAGCCCAAAATCCGGTTGGATTGACCCCAAGATGGCAGCCGTGACTTGAGCCAGGGTCCCCGGTTGTGGAGAAGGACGGTACGTCGTGAGCGGCTCCTGCCCGGCAGAGCGGTGTGCGGGGTTTGGCTGACGCCGGAAGCCCACCTGAGCTGCAGCTGAGCGGGGCGCATGGGGAAAGACGAGGCTCGCAGCACGTCCTGCCTTCGAAGCCTGACCTTAAGATGGCGGGGCAGGGAGCTTCTAGCAGGACCCAGTAACTTCCTCGCCGCTGATCGAGTAAAGCTGTTGGGGAGAGCTCGCTCCACCCGCAAAGGTGATTTGCTGACTGCACGAGAAAGCCTGCAATCAGGACTGTCTCACAGACGGCGGGGGATCAGAGCCAGCTGGGAGCCCCGCCAAGTGTGTCTGTGGGAGATCAGTGGGAGCACGGACCTGCGGAGAGACAAGTGCGGCGAGACACGTGGAGCCCAGTGCTCGTGCAGGTGAGAGGCCCTGGGAGAGACGCGGCGCTCCCCGCTTGAGCGGGAGGTTGACTGTGGCGTAGGGACAACCTGAAGTCCGGAGAGGCAGTGGGGTGCATAGGACCATCAGAGGGCGCCAGATGGGCAACACACTGGAGGTTCTGGACTATTGGGCTGGGTGGCCTGGTCCTCGCTCAGGACTCATATCAAGACAGGCAGCGCTGGAACGGGGCTCTGTTGGAGGGAGGCGATCGAGTGGTACCACTCAGCTGCTGCATGGTTACTGACACCTTCAGAATGGTGCTGGGCCTACGTTGTTGACTGGGCCAACGCCACGGATCTGCTGATGACTGCTGCATGCCCCCGAGGGACCTGAGGTAACTGCCTTTAGGACTTACGGACAAACGATTTCCCTCTGGTTCTTGTGCGGGGGACTTCTACACCGACCTCTGTGCGGAGGTGCGATTGTGACTACTGGGGGGCATCAAAGGGAGCTGGAAAGCAGTGATTATTGCATCTATTGAAGGGCATCCAACAATACTTTGGCTCGGGGATTTGGGGCCTGAGTGACTTCTGCGCCATCCCGCTACCTCTTGCAGCAGGCTGCACGATGGGAAGTGTGTCCAGAAAAAAGGGGTTTGAGGTCTGCGGGTGGACGAAACGGAGCAGCACACTGACGAAGATGAGTGGGCCTGGAGGGCAGGCGGAGAGAACACCTGGGGACCCTACCCTGGCCAACATCATGCAGGCCATCACCTCCTCGAGAGAAGCGCTGGAGACGAAGATTGACGCCATAGGGACGGATGTCACCCTGTTAAAGAACGACCACCGCAAACTTAAGGAGAGAGTGACTACCAATGAGAATACCACGAAGGACATCCCGGAGACGGTCGTCACCCTACAGCGTGCCCTGAAAGCGGTGGAAACCAGGATTAAAGTGTTGGAAGTGAGGGCTGAGGACAGTGAGGGGCGCTCATGAAGAAATAATCTGCACATAGTAGGGGTTCCGGTACGTAAAGAGGGGGCTGATGCTTTCCAGTACTTGGAATCTTGGTTAAGAACAGAGGTGGCCCCGGAGGGTCTCTCCCCCTTCTATGCCCTAGAGCGTGCCCACAGAGTCCCGGCCTGGCCGCCTAAGGCTGGTGACCCGGCCCACCCGCTGGTGGTGCAGTTGCTTCATTATCGGGATCGAGATTTCCTGCTACAGCTAGCCCGCGAGGAACAGTCCCTACAGATCGGAAACAGCAGGGTGATGATCTTCCCGCATTACACTAGGGAGGTACAACGGCAGAGATCTTCCTTCCTGGCTGTTGAGCGAATGTTGCGCCAGCTACAGCTCCCCTATGCCATATTGTTCCCAGCTCGCCTTCGAGTGACTGCAGATGCGGAGACGCATTGCTTTCTTACCCCGCATGAAGCTTGGGACTGGCTAGAAACAGGACGCAGCAATGGACCACGCTCTCCACATTTGGATTCGCCCCGACGGAAGTCAACCACTTCTTCGCCCCCTTGGAGGGCCCCCTCGCCTGCTGGGCGGTGCCAAGAACGAGACAGAGCGGTGCAGGCAGTGGCGGAGATTACTCTTGGGGATGCAAACCTATTCAGCAATATCACAGACCCTGAACTGGACAGATCTGAGTGTTCAAGATCAAGTAATGTGCATGGGGCCTCAGATACTGAACTCCCGGACGTCACACCACAAACAGCAGATGGCGTGTTCGGCTGATCGGACAACAGGTCGTATGTGAAAGGGATTGCCTGTTGATGAATGCTGGCCCTTGATATTAGATGCTCAGTTTGAGGATTGCCGGAGGGGACATCTGTGCTATTGGGGCTTACCACGTGTTCTATGTCTGTGAAGGGGGGCATCTGGGGGGATTCTGGGTCCAATGGAATCTGTACACGTCTTGCCACTTCCATGATTTACTGTTCGAGTGTCTTAGTTTGGATGGGGACTTGTTTGTTTACGCCTGTCCTGGGAAACGGGAGTTGGGAAGTTTGTTTGGTTGGGGGGGGAATTGGTTTGGGGACAGGCATGTCGCTTTTGGAGAGGTACACCGAGAGAGGCTGGGGATTGTACTGTGGGTCCCACCGTAGGTATCAAATGCATAACCTGGAATGTTAGGGGGATGCACACCATGAGCAGACGGCATTAAATCCATGCTTATCTAGTCCGAAGAGGGGTACAAATTGCAATATTGCAAGAAACCCATCTAACGCAGAAGGAAGGGGCGGCACTGCAGCATCACTGGAGAGGTCAGGTCTTTCACACTATGTATTCAGCTTTTGCCAGAGGGACCCAAATATGGGTACAGGCGGGAGTCCCCTTTCAATGTGTCAGAAAAATTATAGATCCGGAGGGCAGGTTTTTAGTGGTGTTGTGGCTCTTGGATGGCCGAGATGCAACCATAGGGAGAATATATGTCCCTAATGTTGACCAACCTGCATTATTGGCTCAGCTTTCACAGACACTAGCGCAGGCACTGACTGGATCGGTACTTCTGGGAGGGGACTTCAATAGCATTGTTTATGTCAATCTGGACCGGTCCCACCCACCACTCCCGGACGCTCCTACATACAGGGTTGCAGAGGCTCGGTGGGATTGGCAACGACATTGGGGATTGACTGACACTTGGAGAGCCCATCATCCGATGGAGAGGGACCACTCCTATTTTTCGGCTCTACACGAGCTGCATGTTCGTTTGGACTACATTCTCTGCTCCCCGGACGTACATGTAGGAATCACCTTGAGTGAGTACTTAGCTAGGACAATATCTGATCACAAACCCCTACTGGTATCCTTGAACTGGGTGCGGACTAGGCCTACAACACCTAGGTGGCGACTCCATCCGGAGAGGTTAGAGGACCAGGTATTTCGCACCACGATAGGCACTGCTATAGAGGATTATTTCCCGAATATTACTAACACGACTACCAGCCCCCTCATTGAATGGGATGCTTTAAAAGTGGTCATTAGGGGTCGATGTACTGGCGAGGCAGTGGGAGTACGGAGGGTCCTCCTGGGGGATGTACAGAAAGCAGAACAACGGCTCCGAGACTCAGAAAGGGATAGGCCGGAGAGAGCGTACAGTCAAGCAGATCTACTAGAGGCCAGGGAACCACTAGCGGTACAGGTGGAACGGTTGAGATGCTTCGACTACAGGGCTTATGCAACACGGGCACGTGCTGAGAGAGACAAGTCTGGGGTGTTGCTGGCTTGGCTGGCCAATCCGGTGCGTAGAGGGACGATGATCCTAGAACTACGGGGGAGGGATGGCATGAGTCATTATGGACAACAGGATATAAATGCCAAGTTTTTGGAATACTATACTACCCTACATCAGAGTCAACTAGACCCAGGGGTATTAGAAGGGGAGGGTTTTTTAGATGATATCGAACTGCCTCAAATTGATGCGGACGCAGCGGAGACCCTAGGCTGTGATATAGAACTAGACAAGATCAGGTGGACCATGAAAAACATGGCCGGAAACAAAACTCCTGGTACGGATGAACTCCACATATATGGACGCTCTGGCTCCCCGCTTGATGGCCCTTTACAATAGGTCGAAGCGGGATGGATGTTTGCCTGTGTTGACGAGGGAGGCGGTAATTATACCGCTCCTAAAACCGGATAAACCAGCCTGGTATCGCACTGCATACCGACCCCTAGCCATGCTCAATCTAGATTATAAGATATTAAGCCGCATCTTGGCTAGCCGCCTGATGACCCATAGGACGACACTTGTACACATGGATCAGGCGGGTTTTATTCTGTCCCGGAACACGGGCATGAATATACGGCAACTGCTTAGACTGCTGGACGCGCCCACCTATGCTAAAGAGAAGCGTGTATCTTATCAATTGACATTGAGAAGGCCTTTGACAGTCTCGAATGGCCACATCTTTTTAGAATCTTGAGGGCCTTTGGGCTAGGAAATCGATTCGTAGCCTGGACAGCAATACTGTATAGGAGCTCCACTGCCAGAGTTCGCACAGGAGGTTTGATATCAGAGGCCTGCGATGTAGGCAGAGGCACGAGACAGGGGTGTCCGCTGTCTCCCCTCTTGTTCGCGTTGGAACCTCTGGCCGTCCATGCGAGGTCGGGACGGTACTATCGGGGACTGGACGTCATGGGTCAACCTCAATTTATTGCATTATATGCAGATGATCTTCTAATGTTCCTCGCCAACTCTGCGGACGACCTGCAGGGGGCCAGGGACCTACTGAACAGGCTGGGAAGAGTGGCGGGCCTCAAGGTCAACTGGAACAAGACGTGCCTTTTCCCTGCTTTACGTGGAAGGAATGAACCACCGAACGCATTAGATGTAGTATGGGAAAGTAGATGTCTGACTTATCTGGGAGTTCGCATATATCACGCAGCTGCCGATCTGTTAGAAGGTAATGTCGGACGAGCGATACGAGCCACCAGGAGTAACTTTGAATTCTGGGGGACTCTCCTGCTATCAGTGGCAGGACGGGTGGCACTGCTAAAGATGGTCACGCTGCCGCGATTGCTCTATTATTTTGGCTTGTTACCACTATGGGTCCCGCAAAAATTCTTTACTCAACTTAACAACACGATTACGAGATTTGGGAGACGTAGGGTAGCGCTCACCACCATGATGAGACCTAGAAGGGAGGGGGGCTTTGCAGTGCCAGACTTGGAGGCCTATTATCACGCAGCCCAACTACAGTGGTTCACAAAGTGGATGGTGAGGAGGCTTTGCAATCAGGAGGGTAATGGGAGTACAGATCTGAGACAGCTCTCCCGTGTGCTGCTGTGGCTCCAGTTGAACGAAAGAGAAGTCCCGGGGGACCTATGGGCGCTGCGCTAAGGCTGGAACTGGGCTAGTAGAAGAGCCCAGCAGGGACCCCCTTATGCGCCCAAGATTCCGCTGTTGGTCTGCGAGGCCCTACCCCATGGTGGAGACTGGCAGGGGTTACAGGCTTGGGAAGAGGTGGGAATCTCCACTATTGGAGACCTCTACGAGGATGATACCCTGCTATCCTTTAATGATTTATTAGAGCGTTACGAACTTCCCAGGAGAGACTTTCTTTTACATGCCGCTTTGACGGCAGCTGTCCGCAAGCATTGGAAGAAGGGGATGGTAGAACCGCCGATCTATCTACCTTGTCAATATGTAGTATCGGCGGCCGGGAAGATCAAGGCAGTCACTTGCCTTTATAGGCGGATCACCTAGGAGATAAGACGTCCCTTGGAGAGCCTACGTCTTAAATGGGAGACAGACCTCGGCATGCCCATAGATGAGAAGACGTAGGAGACACTGGTAGAAAGAGCGTGGAAAAGTTCCAGGAATGCGCGTTTCCAGTTAATCCATTTTTTTGTCCTCCACAGAGCATATCTTACCCTGCACAAGATTAATGAGTATTTTGGGACCCAATCAGCCTGTCTGCGCTGTAACTTAGAAAATGCTGAATTTTTACATATGTTATGGGATTGTCCATTGCTAGAGGGGTTCTGGAGGGAGGTATCGACTAGATTAGGTGACATAAGGGAACACGATATAACACTGACCCCCGGGTATTGCCTACTACACTGGTTTCCTCACACCGCCCGGAACAAGATTACCAGCAAATTCATAGACCTAGGGTTGGTCCTGGCTAAATGAGAAATTACTAGCCACTGAAAGGCGAACAGTGCCCCTGGCGCCATGAGGTGGCTGCGGGAGCTTATAAAATGGGCAGATTGTGAAGGGAATTTTAGACTGCAAATTGGCCAAAGAACTGGTAATGAAAAAATAGTGGCGATAGCGTGGGTGGCGTTAGTAGAGTTGCTCAAGCAACCGGCTGATGATAACGAATCACTCCTCAAATGAGTAGAACTGTAGGTGGGGGAAGAAAAGCTGCTCCATCTGTGCGCATAGCCTGGGTGACTGAAAAGATATATTGCTTAGGGGATTACCCCTTTTTAGATCCCTTCCTACTGGAATTGTGGCGCCTGATGCCTTGCATGACTGGATATTATTCTCCATAGAGACATAGATGATTGAGCAACATGCCAGGGGGGAGTGGGGGTGGGGATGGGCAGGAGTTGAGTGGGAAGGGGGGGGGTCCGTTATTTTATTCGTTGTTGTGATTTTCACGAGATTGTAATGGTACAGACTGTTGAGATGTCGAACACTCGCTCCACCTTTACACCTAAAATCACAACGTAGTTAAATAACACATAGTCAGACCAATGCACATCACTTTCATAGTCGTTTCAGTAAGGGTAATGCGATATGTAATTTAAACTGGGAGATTTATATTTGCAGTTACACTACTCATCTCAAGGGTGCAGTCTTGAACAATGCATTTGTTGTGTGAGTTATGGCTTTAATAGACGTCGTGCCACTTATTGAAAAACTAGCAAATTTGTGTGGTAACCATAACTGCACTTCAGCTGTATTTTTTAAAGTGATTTTCATCGGCTAAGGTGTTGAAGTTAAATCTAACCATAATTTCAATTTACCCGTGTTATTTTCCAGGGAAAATATTTTTCTATGACAAATAAAAATTCCGTTAAAGGTCAGCTATGGTTCTGCAAGTTCAAACTTGCATGGCATGCTCAATATGCCACCATGGCAATGGTACAGGAAAAAATAGAAGTTTGAGTACCAAGAGTAAAACAGAGCAGGTGGAGAGAGTGATGGTGAATATCAACAAATTCTCAGCAGGAAGTTCTGCTGGACTATGATTTGAGTTCCAACCAATCCACTTTAAATTCACAAGTGAAACATTAATCAACCATCAAATTGAATAAGCGGTTACTAATATAGATATTTTCGACCTCCTCTGATCTTAATATTCTAATGCGGAGACCTTGCTGAAGGGTGGATCTACACTTGCTTTGGCTAATGCTAGATCAGGCGACTTCCAGATCTCCCATGTGCAAAGAATGGGTAAATGATGGGGAGGAATAGCCCTAATATGCGCAAAAAAACATAACTATGCCATTGAAATACATTTCAGATTAGGACCTTCTTCTCTGCACAAATCAATTCTCTTAGGTCTAGTCTATCAGATTTGATGCTCTTTATTATCTTCCTAACTCTAATTCTCCTATAAATAGCATTCCCTTTTTAGGAGAGGGATGCTTGTAAGATAAAATCTTACTTAGAAGGCAATTTTAATCTAGATCTTTCTAACATTAAAGCAATTACATATTCACAAGGCTTCAAGATCTTCGGTCTAAACTAGTGTGTACAAGAGCCCACCAACAGGGAAGGACACACTTAGGACCTAATTTGATCATATTTCCCTGCGCCAAAAGTGACTCCCATACAGGGGTCAGATCACTTTCTTATTCAAACCAACGGGTGTGGTTAGTGCACTTCACAAATAAAATAATGATAGCTACAACTGAGGTTTAACTGTTTTTTTACAGTGAAATTCTATGAGAAGAGAGACAAATCGCTGTGGGCAGCCAGCCTGGCTGAAGAATTTGGACCAGGCGCCAGGCCTTGCATCCAGCCAACTGCTGGCGTCCAACCATAGCTGAAGCACAGCATATGGTTATGCACAGCAGGGGTTGGCCTTGTATCCAACATGCTCATGTGTGGTCAGGCCCTATAAACATCAAGCCACCAGTTGCATGTCACTGCTGAGCACATCCTTGGACTGTGCGCTACGTGGTTCTGTTCCTAATTTTTGGGGAAAAATATATTTTCCCATTTATTTTTTATCGAAAAAAACAAAAACAAAAACCACGATTTTCTGATCATAAACCTTATGAGGCGTGAAAGTTCTCTTTTTCATTGTAAGAATGTTTTTTCAAGCCCCCCCCCCCCCCTATAGTTACACACCTCTGAGAGCCTAAAGCACTCCTGGGATCATAATTTTCTTATGGGGTCACTCAAATTCTGTGAAAACCACAATTTCGTAAAAATAAAATGTGATTTTCAAGATCACAACAGCTCCCCCGTCACCCCACCCAAACAAACATTCTTCAGTTAATCTCATTTGACAAAAATGTGAATGTGATTGAAGGGATTCGAGATTTTAACCAGCAGAGACATATTTAAGTGTTAAGCCATTAATACCCACCCTACTTTCATGCTACGTTTGCTGTAAATCTGTTCAGCTGTATTTGATATGGGTCAGAGAAAATTTTATCTATGGGAGCTAAAATGGGAAACACATTGTCCCCTTTCCCATCCACACAACTTTTACTTTTTCCTGCCCTGTACTGACCTGAACGAGAACTGGAATGCCAGACCATAGCTGTTAAAGCCAAATTTGGTGCAGACTCGTACACAGTGGCCAAGGTTAAAGTCAAATCAAAAAATGCCTTTTCAATGAAAAGTGCAGCTGAATAGTAACTACATTGTGAGAATTGCCCCTATATACACATAATTTTACTTACAATATTGATTTCTATAGTGCATGTTTCAATGCCCATGAAAAAGGGAGAAAAGGGGGAGAGGGAAAAATTGCTTGGTAATCTTTTGATCTTAAACAGCTGACCGGTGAGAGGCTGAGGTGAGCAATTCCTGTGCTTCCACACTCGCCTATGTGCCCCCACTCACTTCCAATCCTTTATATCCAGTGGCAAGGATTCCTTTTTGAGAATCATGGTCTACTAAAGAGGGCTTAAAAGTATGTAGGTACCAATGAATGCACAACCGTCGAGGACGGTCTTTCCATAAATAATATCACAGAAAAATAGTTCCATCTTTAGCAGTTAGTGCACCATGTTAGCAGTTGAAGGCTCCTATCCCTACCTAAGACATACATTAACATGAAGGACTTTGGGGTGTTCTGAACTAGGTAACATGCCTATCGTCAGTAACCTCATGTATGTAATTAGGAAAGATTTGGCATATAGTAAGGTGAGCTTTCTCCCCATCTCAGAGCACCTCTAATCGGACAGCATTGCTTTGCCTCCAGCAACTCCTTGAACTTGCATTTTCAAGCTCAAATAGCTTCTAATGTAGTACTTTAGGGAACCCCTTCAAAAGGTGCTTTATCTTCATGCCAGGAATGGAAGTGTTTTGAGCATTTAAAAATATACAAAGAGGAAAATAATTGGAGGCAAATTTACCTCACTGTGAGGCTACACTCGAAACTATAAATGTAAATGTTGTCTCAACATTCAAACTCAGAGCAATCTGATGAATGTAGCCCTGTGAAGTATTATTACTTAGTTGCTAGGCTTTTTAACAAATGAACTCTAAAAGTTTATAAATCTAATAAATTAAAGAATAAGACCTGGCAACCTTCGCATCCTTTTATCCTTTTAACTCCAAGACGTCAGCTTTATCACAGGCTATTTGTCATCAGTTGGTTTCAGTTTTATTTGCCTCCACCTATTTGATGTAGAGTGAAAAAGCAAGGTTGACTTGTGTCTAGAAGCATGTTTTAGGTCATTTTTCTTTTTTTTTAAAAAACTTTATTGCACTTCAAACAAAACCACAAGGGTGTACATCTTAGCATACTGCCTACAACCACCTTCTGGCCGGCAATGCATCAGCGTGAAAATGCAAATAATTAGCCAATACAGGAGGGGATACGGGAGTACACAGCATACCGCCTACAACCCTACTGGCCGGCCGAGTTTATGGAGAATCCTAAGCATGCATTTAGTGACATAGTCAAGAAGCATATAGTCAAGAAGTACATGAACGGTCAACTAGAACCTAACCATGGACTGGTTCCACTAGTGCACTGTGCTCTAAGGGAATGTGGCTAAGGTGGCGAATTGTAACCCATAGTTGCAGGAGCGCCGCCCCAAACCACCCCCCCCCCCCCTAACATGCGCAGCCCACACAGGCTCAATCAAGAAAAACTACGGCTGGGTTGTGGGCAAGTCTCGTGTGGTTCCCGTGTCAGTAACAATGGGATGTTCCAATAAGTAGGTTTGCAAGGGGGCCCATATATCAGCTGGATGAGATGAGGGGGGGGGGTTGAAGATCTGCATATGTGTGGAGTTGCTCCTGACAAATTAGATCCTGAAGCCACTCCTTGAATTTCGGCGCTCTGCCCCTTCCCCATTTGCAAGCGATTCTCCTTTTGGCGAGAAGCCGCGCAAGGGAGGTGTATTTACGTATTTTAGTGGCAAGAGGGGCAGTGTAGCCCAGCAGGGCAGTCAGGGGATCTTTGGGAATGTGTAGGCCTGTCATGAGGTCCAATGCAGCAAGTACCTCTCCCCAATAGCTTTGTATAGACAGACAATCCCAGGCTAAATGCTTAAAGCCCGCCCCTTCCCGACCACATCTTTCGTAGCAATCGTTGTCTTGAATCTTCAACCTGTGCAGTCGCGCTGGTGTGTAATATAATTGGTGAATATACTTATAATGTAGGATTCTAAATCTGCTGCTGGTGGATATCTCTCCAGTCTGCTTGCAACAGTATGTCCATTGCTCCTCTGTGAGGGGGTGTCCGAATTCCTCCTCCCACCGGGTGCGAGCTAACGGGGCCTCATAATCCCCGTTGAGTTGTACAGTACGATATAGGAGCGAGAGCACGTGGGTGGTGGCCTCCTGTTGCAATAACACATGTAATGAAAGCATAATCGGAGGCTCGAGAGGGAATGTAGGTGCGGCAGTTTTCACCGCCTGACGGAGTCTAATATAGTAAAAGCGTTCCAGTGAGGTGGGTTTAATATCTTTGAAAAAGTCTGCACTGGTCTTAAACTTCCCCTTTGTATAGAGATGCCCCCCCAAGTATGAATAGAGAGTTTGCGGAGGAGGTGGCGACATCCACCCTCATGTGTAGCCGGGAGGTCCTGTCGTCCAGGGAGGGGCAAAAGCAGGGAATATAGTAAAGCGCAGTGGGTTGCTTTTGCGAGGTCATGCCACACACTCACCGTGGACTGAACGGTAGTGTGCACAAGGTGTAGCGGGAGCTCGGGTCCACTCAGGTAGGCAGTGCTTGGGATGGGGGTCATATACCCGTCCTCTATTGCCAGATGCGGCATAAGGGGGGGGGGGGGGGGGGGAGGTTTCATCCAGTACGCGGCGTAATGCGCCTGTACAAAGCTAAAGTACAATTCAATATCCGGTACCGAGAGCCCACCCATTTCGAAGGGTCGCGTGAGGACATCCCATTTTAATCTGGCCTGTTTGTGCCCCCACTATACAAGCCTTATTAGCTGGGTTCTGATCTCCGAAAAAAATGCTGGCTGGGAGCATACGGGATGTTTACAAATAAATATAAAAGTTTGGGCAAGATCACCATTTTGATCAACGCCACTCTGCCAGCCATTGACAAGGGCAGCGCAATCCAGCCAGCAACCTTGTCCGTGATGGAATCTAGCACACGCCCATAGTTAACCCTCATGAGTTCTTCACGATTACGAGAGAGTATGATCCCCATATAGGTGAGGGTGGCGTGGCACCACTTGAGGGGGAAATCTGGTTGGAATTTGGCAGTGGAATCCGTAAGAGGAAAAATGTGTGACTTTCCCCAATTGATGTTGACTCCGGAGACCTCCCCGAATAGAATAAAAAGCCGCAATATGGGATTCAGGCTTATTTCGGGCTGACGCAGGTACAACGTAATATCATCTGCATATAATGAAATAAGGATCTGCCGTTCTGGGTATATAAGCGCATATTCACAATGATGTCGAATTTTTGCAGCAAGGGGTTCGATGGCAAGAGCGAATAAAAGAGGGGCGTGGGCATCCTTGCCTAGTGCCCCTGGCCAGCGAAAAAGAAGAGGAGTGCATCCCATTCACCATTACAGTAGCGCGGAGTCCCGTATACAGCAGATTAATCCAGGCAAGGAAAGGGGGGAACCCCATGCGCGCCACAACAAACGAGAGGTAGTCCCACTCCAGGGAGTCAAATGCCTTAGTGGCATCAAGGAAAATGGCCGCCGCGTCAGTTTCCGGATCTATATCTTGTAGAAGCGTGAATAGGGTACGTAAGTTGTGGGCGGTGCCTCTTGTCGGGACAGACCCGGATTGATCCGGGAGGACCAGCACCGGCATAAGAGGACTTATCCGATTGGCGAAGAGTTTGGCGAGGATTTTGGTATCGACATTGATAAGAGAAAGAGGCCTATAAGAATCTAATTGCGTGGGCAATTTCCCTGGCTTAGGTAAGGATATTATAAGTGCCTTGTGCATCGACCGAGGCAGGATACCAGTTTCCCGGGCCTCTTCGAATACATGTCGCAATATCGGAATGATGATGTGTCGATATAATTTATAAAACTCAGCCGGTAGGCCGTCAGGGCCCGGGGCCTTTCCCGATTGTAATTGCATAATAGCGGAGATTCTCCTCGTCCTCATGGTGGGCTAAAAGAAACACTCTGACCGTCACCCAACCAAGCTATAGCTGTATCATCAAAGAAGGATGCAAAGTCTACCGGAGCCCGACGATGCGTGGAGTACAACGTTTTATAAAACCGTTTAAACGCCTCTAATATTGCCGAAGGACTCCTGTGCGTGAGACCGTCTTCATCGACGATTTCTGCAACAGTATTAGCGGACCGTGGAGGTCGGATAGAGGAGGCTAACGCCCGTCAAGGTCGCTCACCCTCTCCGTAACAAGATGTGTTTCCTGCAACATAGCACATTGCACACTATGGCGTTCAAGGTATGCAAGTATAAGACGGCATTTATGGGGATTACTCAAGCCTCGCACATTTCATGTTAGAAAGGTATACTGCGGCGTCCCAGGACATGATTCCATTTCACAAGGGTATCAATTACATTTAGTAATGCATAATGTACAGCATACCATGAGAACTCCTCCCTATATGTAGCGAGCTCAGTGCTGAACCAGTAAAGAAACTGAAAATACGATTGTGTTCCCTCCCCCCCCCCACCCACAACAGCAACCCCAACCTGCCGTGTCAATTGCCTCCCCCCAACCACCCCATTCCTGGTCCCAACTGGGGATGGGTAGATACTTTCCCCAACATTTTATGAAAAGTTCAATACTAGGGTTCACCTGATGGGTAGCAGCCAGAGGGCGACCAGGTGCTCCTCGCAAGGGCGAGGGTTGTCGGGTATAAAAGTATTAGTCCATCACAGCTATGCAGTAGATGTGTCCCACCGGATTGTCCATGACCAAGGCAGGGGAACTGGTGCAACGTTAGAGGCTGCGCAAATGTACTAATGGTGGATCCAACCCAAGATAATTGCAGTTGAGCAACAGAGTGTACTCGTACCTTGCGCTACACCCTGTGCCCGTCCACCTATGTGCATCCGGTCAGTGGGTGGCAAGTAAACTCCACCACTCTCTGATTGAGACTCAGCTGCACCTGGTCATCATGTACAGACAGTACTCACTAAGGTGGTCCAACAAGGCAGTACAGCAAAGTGTCATGCAATGGTAAGACAGTCGTAGGAGTGCAGAATCGTGATGAAGTAATTATCATACCTCAGGAGCACGAAAGCTCCGACTGTCCGTTTAGCCTAGTAGACAACCCGGGAGTGTGGAGTGCCCACTACGTGAGATGAGCTTATTCGATGTCTGATGCGCCTCTGTTTTCCTCCTCCTGCCGCCCCAGGGATGAGCGGCTGCCAGCCGGACGCGGTAGCGTCTTGATGAAGTCCTGGGCATGCTGCGGATTGGTAAAAAAGTGTTCCCGGCCCTGTGAAGTTACTTTCAGGCGAGCTCGGAATAACATGGCATACGGTATGTTAAGCTGCCGGAGCCTCTTTTTTACTGGAAGAAATTTACGTCTCTGCTCTTGCACAGCCATAGTAAAGTCTGGATAGATGGAGATCTCCATCCCTTCATGCTGTAGGCGGCCCTTCTCTCTAGACAACCGTAGAGCAGTATCCCTATCGCTATAGTTCAGCAATTTAGCGATTATGGGGCGCGGTGGGGCCCCAGGAGGAGGGCGGTTCGCAAGCGACCGATGCGCGCGTTCCACTACGAAGACCGTGGAAAACTCCCCCCTGTCAAAGAGAGCAATCAACATATTCCTCCATCTTCCCAGCGGCCGTCATCTCCGGCACACCTAGAATGCGGAGGTTGTTCCTTCTTGATTCTCGAGCGCGATTCCATTTCCTCATTTTTAGCGGCTATCACTCTCAATACTTTGTCCATCTCTGAGATGCGGTCTGTGGCGGCAGTGCAGGTATCCTACAGGTCCGAGATTCGCCTCTCTGCTTCGGTAAATCAGTCGTCGTGCTTATCCGCCCTCTGCGTAAGGCCATCCAATCTGGCCGTCATGGAGTCCATTTTGGACTCTATGGATGTCAGGCTTGACTGCATAACCAGCAGCAGCTCCTTCAAGTCCGCTGTCGATGGGGCCTGGAATGGTCATCTCCCAGAAGCACGGATCCCACCGGGCAGACAGGGCTAGGCATCCCAGGCCAGATCAGACACTCAGGGCACCCTCAAGAGGCAGTAATCAGCGAAGACACGTGGGGAGCGTATGGCCTCTCAACGGAGCCCCACCGATGAGGGCGACTCTAGGCGCAGAAATCCAGGCAGTTACAGAGCCATCGATCTGATTGCAGGCCCAACAGCAGCAGCGCCTTCAGCCTCACAAGGCCTACAAGCAATACAGGCACCTCTTTCAGTTCAACTTGTCAATGCAGGCATTTTGTCCGCCACCGGCGGCGGAGCAGGGGGCAGGGGCAGCAAGACCTCCCTCCACGCTATCGAGCAGCCACCGCAGCCTCCCCGCAAGCGTTTATACGCGGCAAGGCCCGGGCGTCTCTCCCGTCTAGGCCGCACCGGCCCACCACACCATGCCCCGTCCCCGAGAGGCTCCGAGCAGCCAAAGCAGTGTTCTCCTTCAGGAGCGCTGGCGGAGGCCCAGCGCTCCATCGTTGTTTCCGCAGAGCCGGGGACATCAGCAGGTGGACGTCTCCGCTTCACCGCTGCCAGACGCCGCCGGGCACGCAGCTCCTCCAGCACTCCCCACAGCCGCCACGCTCTGGATCGGAGCAGGCCAGGCCAGGGGTAACAGCGGGACGGCTTAACGGCAGCGACCACAGCAGGGAGAAGCGTCGCTCAGTCCCCACACCTCAGTCTCCACAGCAGCGGCAGCGCAGCAGGCGGCAGAGTCGATCTGGATCCAATCACGCTTTCAAGGAGCGCTCGCCGCCGCCATCACTGGAGTCGCCGCCCCGCAGGCTCGTCTGTTACAGGTCAGCAAATCCGGGCGCAAATGTCCGTTGTGTGGGGATCAGCAACTGCACACCAGTACCTAGCGGATCAGGACTGCATGTAGATATGTTTTGGGGCCAGGATGGCAAGGATGTAGAACCGCAAGAGCCTCACACAGGTGCGGCCATCTTGCATGGCGCCCTCTAGCGCCCCATGTTTTAGGTCTTATTTATTTTATGAACTGTTGAGAATCAGGAAGTATCAAAATCATATTTGATATTTTGGCTACGTTTGATTTTTTCACTGATGGGTAAATGGCTGGTTTCATAAGAATCTTCCCAAATATGTACTATCACATTTACATAAACACAGAGAATGGGTGAAACCCTTTGGTACATCAGCCCCCTTTTTTTCTAGCAAGTCAGCATTGATAGTAGATGAATTGCCTAACACCCCAGGCTTTAAACATTCAATGCATGGTGTAGTGACAGGTATTTGTTAAAAAGAGTGCTGTCACCAAGCATCTGGAATAGTGGTGAAAACAGGACACCAGACGTTTGGAAAAGATGGAACACAGTGTCACTTGGAATGCTGCTGTAAAACGTTCTTACCAAGTTCAACAAAGATTGGAGTGATATTGTTTGCATTTGTAGTGATTCAGCTAGGTTTATGAAAAATTTGTGTGATGACCTGTCAAAACAGATACCTGAGCTGAAGTGCTTCCCTGTAAGAGATCCTTGCCACTTGCTAGATGATATGCTGAAAGCATCTTTACAATCTTCAGAGTTAAAGAAGAATTCTATTGACTTTGTAGTCCATTCTGGTGCATTGTTTGGTTATGCACAGGAACTAAAACGCAAATATTTCTCATTTTGTGCGGCATCAAAGAAAGATTTATCCCAACTGTCATTTAGCCGGTGGTTCTCAGTCCTAGAGTCTGTGAATGCTATATTATCCGTTTGAGACAGTTTACAGAATGTTTGCTTAGTGATGATACCAAAGGCAAGAAATGTGAGGATCTTCGGTCGTATATTGATAGTGATGTGAAAATAAAGTACGCTACTGCATTCTTAGATTTTTACAGGAAAACATGACTGCTGTAGAGGACATTAAAAATACTAGAGTCTGAAAACACCCTTGTCTACCAAGTGTTCAGCGTAATTGGTGCAGATGTGAAACATCTCCTTGGGACTTTGACACTGCAACATGTTCCATGTTAGAATGCTTACCACTTGGTAAGCAAAGAAATGTTGAGGAGCGATTAAGGAAATTGTATTTTACAATGCATGATAAATGCCTTGCAATGTTGCACAGAATTTTCCCTTCACCAACCATGGCATTTAAAGACACTGAAGCATCACTGTAGTTCTCTGAACACGTTTTAGATCCTGTTCTCTCTGGATTTTCTCCGGACTTTGAAAAGTATAGCCCCATTTTTGACAGCTTTAATAACTGAGGGCAAATGCTTCCAGTTCATCGCATATGTTGCAAAACCTGTCCCAGAGAATCGCAATCTTTAGGTGCACCAGTATTGACATGGAAAACAAGGTCAGTGGCAAGAGTTAACAAATCGTGTACTGGCTGTTTTGCTATTGCCCATCTCAAGTGCCAATGTTGAGAAGACTTTTTCACAGATAAAAAGTTTACATGGGAAGGAAAGAGCGGGCACGCATGACCAAAGACTCACTGAAGAAGTATTGTATAGTGTCCTACAATAAGTTTGATTTGTAAAAATGTATTTGACCTCATATACACTGTATGTACACTGTCTATATACCATGCAATATCAGTGCAGAGAGCAAGCAACAATAAAATCAAAACATTCCATAAACACCGGAAAACCACTTTGTTTTTTTATGGCGCAAAAATATGTAACCACTAATGACCACTGTTTTTTTAAGGTCTTGAAATCACGGAATAACACAAACCCCCCCACCAGAATTTACCAAAAATAGAAATTGAAAACAGGAAAGCCAATTTATAATTTATGGCAGAAGCAAGATGTGGTCCGTCCCCGAGGGCATAAAGCTTCCCTTAACTGAAACACATACAGGAAACCAACCCATGGAACACGGTGAACAAGGTTAATAACAGTAATGACAAAGAAGCAGGTAATCATGAGAAAAAGCAAATCTTCTCCATTTGCAACATACTCCAACTAAGACAGCACAACCCACAAAACAATGACACTGGACATCATAAAACTCAACACAAGGCTGCCATGATGGCAGCACAACCATACTCAGATGATACATAATGCACAGAAAAGTAATCGCAACAAATCACCATTTCACTGCCACTCTGGCCCATGCACAGAGCTATATCCTCAAGCAGCAAAACAGTACAAGTCCACAACCCGTTGCAGTGCATGCTGCTACTTGACCACTTCTCTCACTGAAACCGTAAAATAACCACCCCCTGAAAGACTGTCATGCATACTGCTTTTGCAGTATGTGCAAAGCCCCACTGCACAGTACTCAAGTTCATGAGGGACCAAGATGCCCACATATAACAGTGCAATCTAGCATCAGACTTGATAATTTACAAAGGAAGGATACACACCCCACGTCAGGAAAAAACTCAATCATTGATCACCTACTGTAATGCATAGAACCCAAAGTAAATGTCTGAATTGTGCACATGTGATAGAATTTTGCAGGTCAGGCAGAAACAGAACATTTAAGAAAACCAGCGAGCCACTCGAAAACCTGAACCCTAACGCCCATGTCAAGTCAACATAGTTAGTCACAAGAGAACTCTCCTCACTAGATACTTTTTAACCAGTATCTTAAAAGTGGCATATTCAAGCCAGCTCCATGGATATTACTACGGTGATACACAAGGATTTTACACATTTCCTTGGTTGACTGAACATGAAAGTGGTACACAACTGCTACTATGCTGCATGTGGGGCTGTAGAAATTCTAGGCTGCCTTAAAGCCTCAGATCAGTATTTCCTACTGTGTGAAGCAAATAGCCTGTAGAAACATTTTCTTTTAATTTTTTTGCTTTCATGCCGCAGCGAAATAAACGTTTAGTAATTTCAATCTAGATTCACTGTTTGACCATGTACTCTTATGTTTTGCCTCATTTTTTTATCCCCTACTAGGCAAACTACTGTATTACTGCTTTGTGTATCACCGTATTATTAACAGTTGTAGTTCTCACACTGCAAGCCATATAGCAACCGAAACTAAGAAACAGATGAGCATAGAATCTTTGATGTCCAAGTGGGACATGGGGTTCATCTGACCCATAGAGACTTAATGCAGCATGAAATACATCACCTGCAGCATACAAGACAAGACCTCAATTCTGGCAGGATGGCTGTTGAGAAAGTGTTGTATATTAGAAAAACGTCTATGGAAATATGGTCTGACAAATACGGAGTCCCAAATAGCGTTTAGCAAAATATTGTTCCACTGGATGTAGATGTTCTATTATTGACTCCAATGCGGATATAGTTTTGTAAATTATATGTAGGACACAACATTTATGTCAGACTATAATCTGACAAGTATATCATGGCATCTTAGATGGAAAAGCATAGTTGACAAAACAAGACTAACACTACAGTTGGAGAAGTACATTGACACAAATCCGTCGACACTGGAGAGAAGCAGAAACCTACATTTTTCCAAAAATATTTTGTTGTAGCTTTTTGCAGATAAGAAAAGGATACCTCTACTGCATTCTGCATAAGAACTCTGAAAGACTGTACCATCTGGAAGGGAAGTCTTTGAGAGGTAACATTCCTCAAATCTAGGGGCATACTGCCATCCTCTCATATACCTTCTGCGTTGTGGCATTCCTTTGTGAAAATCAGAAAATTTGCTTGGTGACAGCATAACTATTTCTTGCTTAGTGAGAGCATACAGTGCTTGGCTCTGATGCTTGAGGTGGGCATTTAAGTGTTAAATATTCTCTGTACTAGGGGTGAGTGTTGGACATTGTTCAGCATTTCGTCCATCACTTGTTCCTTTTGCATTTGTTGCCATAAGTGGGATGGGTATGCCCAGACGTGGGTCCCGTGCTCATCATGCCACTGGAGTCAAGCTATCCTGGCTGATGAGGGGTGATACCCTGAAACCAGTTCAAGGATGCTTGTTTCTGGTCCGGTGAGGGCCTGGCCTGGCAGTTCGGGCTAGACTGTTCCCATGAGTCACGACTAATTTGCGTATGGTTAAGTCCAAACTGAAAAGACAAGCTGAGAAACAAAACAAAAAAACACAGATGGATTTTGGCCCAGACCTCTGAGTGTTTGGCATTGTTAAGCATTGAGCCCATCATTTGTTCTTTTTTAAATATTCATCAACAGACATGTAATACTTGTAAAAGCTTAGTCAGGGATGTCAAGGTGGATATAGGGGCTATAGACACAGTCAGTTGGGGGCAAGCATGGGTCATTCTAAAGTCTTTAGTTCAGGCCACTAAAGTTTACCTTTAAGAAAGTGCACCATGTGATAAACTAACCATGTTTCTGAGCAGGCAGTGTCAGAATGGACAACGTCTAGGGTTTTACATTCTCACTTTGCGTTAGAAACTGAAAGTTCTCTTAGTTAATATTTCACCCAATCTATTTTCACTATTCCAATAGTCATTAACAAGTTTAACCCGTCAATTACAGTCAATAACAATATTCAATTATCAGTGATGACCAGTGAGTAAATGTAGCTGCCGAAATGAATACACTCATGGCTGAGAAAAACAGAAATTAAATAAACAAAAATATTAAGTTACAACTGCACCTAGAGCCAACATCTTAACTCGGTGGCAAAGTGGGGCGATGTTCAAAGCCCTGTCAAATGGCAAACCCAGATCTTGCATTTGCTATACACGTTCCTGAAAAATGGACCAGACAGCTATGAAAAATAAGGACACTTAGTGATAGGATGCTTATTAATAGATCATTCAAGGGTATGTCATAGCGTGCTCTGAGCCACTCAGCTACTACAGTCTTCCAAAGCAAGACACCAACATACAGTACGGCAATGATAGCACCTGGAAGCCCAACCATCACCACTCATGCAAGGAAAACATCAAAATACAGCATGAACTCTTCACGTTGTGGTGAAGAAAATAAATGTAAAGCAGAGGACACTGAGGCACAGGACAGCAAAGCACAGAGCCTCTGTCGACGCAACTCAGAGTAGCACAAGCTGTAGTAGCAACCGCCTCATGGTGCTGTCGTGACCGCACAAAGAAGTAAACACATGAAGTTATCCTCACAAAATAACTCTCTACAAAGCGTGTAGGTTCTTTTAGTATGTTTTTTTCACGAAATGGTACAAAAGTTGAAAGTTGCTGGCCAGTGCAGAACGCAAGGGATAGAACAATTCAATAGAGGAGGAAAATAGAACCCGCATGACTAAACTTTAACATATCCCAGATACAATAATCAGCAGCCAGAGATGTAATCCTTTATTTCAAAACTGAAAGTTTAGCTTAAAGTTACCCCTGCTAGATGAAGCGAAATGGTATCATAACTTCATTGAATAAAAACTGTGCCCTTGCCCACCATTATGCTTGAGGACAGCAAATATTTCGGTGCGATTTGTCTGAGGTTGGACGTGCTCCAACGCAAAACATGACAAACAACCAGCCAAGAGTGAAAGATTTCTTCAGAATAGAGTTCAGAGGGCCTATTCCCTGTTCAATAATGCAGTACTCTAACCTTTTAACGGCAATCATCAGCAAATGAAAATAAAATCTATTGCTAGACCATGCATTATTCTCAAAATAATGTGTGTCGGTCCTGTGAGCCAATAGAGACAAAACTACAATCGTGCTCTAAACTAGATTCAGAATTAGGCAAAAAAACGAAAACCCAACCAGAGAACTCTTACAGAAAAATTGCTACTCAGCTGCTTGCTAAACAAATGGATATGTTATACCTTCATGAAAGAGTTGCAAAATCATCTATTTGCTTCATTATCTCCAGTATGGGTAAAAAATGATACAAACTACAATTGTTTATTTTAAAATTTTTGTATAGGCATCCAAAACCTTAAACTCCACCATTTGATAAATAGGAGTTCCATAGTTGTGCAGCCAAATATCACCAGAAAATAAGTTTATGAATCGGACCAGAGACCTATTCAAAATCTAGCACACATATAAACTAAAAAATATGGGTGGGAGTGATTTGCTGTATTGTAGTTATGCAAAATTATAGCAAAATCATGCAAGATTATATGGAATTACATGAGGAGCATAATCAAGCATTTATTGGTACTTTCTTATGGCAAAATGTACCCTAGCATGTGTCTTCGTCAGAAGAATGCATTTTTCGCCAAGAAAATAGTGCTGCATGCAACAGAGCACGAACAGTAGCCAGGTTTGTTTTCCTGTGCTCCGATTTTTTGGCCAAATTACTCATAATTACGTGAACATACGTAATTGTGTAATTTTCGATAATTTTGTCTCATCAAGAAACCATGCAACTTACTGCCAAATGAGTTATTTCATCCTCAAGATACTGACAGTATAAAACATATACCTCTATGTTAATGAGATTCTTTGGTGGACAAATACATTTTGCACCAGCGTCCTCCAACAGAGACAGGTAGGATACCAAATTTAACAATTATTTCTGCTCCCATTTTATATTCAAATTCATAAATGTTTATATAGTTTGAAATACAAACCATATACACAATTCGTTATTTAAATTTAAATAAAAACATACAGAAAAATTAATACATTTAAATACAAAAGATATTTACCTATTTAGTTAAAACTCCAATAAATAATATTATAATCAAGCTTGTTGGATACTGGGGTTAGTAACAAAAAGGCACAATGGTGGAATGTTTCATTTTTTTTAAATTATTTTTGTCGATTGTTTTCGGTTACAGATAATAGAAAAAAATATATAATCTCAGAACATCATTTTATAAAAATTGTTCGATATATGCTATAACAATTGATTTAATTCAAGCCCATGACAAAGGTAAATGATCAGTCCTCCCCACCTTTAAAAACGTTAAACAAGCTGCCATATATCCAACATATTAGTAAGTTATAAAGTGAATAGCATATTGTCAAATTAAAAAAAAAAACATCCTCTCCCCATCCTCTTAGCATACAAGGGTTCTTTAATGTAATCATTATTTAACTTGAAGCCAAGACCAAGTTTCAGTGACTCGGACAATCTCCAGCCAGTAGTAATCACCGGTCATGCTAATAATATAGCAATGAACCAACAAAGATGAGTGGCTCTTGGACGAAACCTCAAGTGAATAAACTACCAAGGTGGATCACATTTACATCCCGATTGACCAAGATCACCAGTGGTCTGCATGCATGTCAGGACTTCCCCCAACCTCCCTTTAAATTTGCTCTTTGCCTACTGCATCCCCATAGCATATAAACCCAATCTCCAGGCTCCAAGCACCTAGGGCACTAGTTAGACAAATTGGAATTCCATGTATTCAAGAGTGAGCGGAGTATATTAAACCATCCACTGGGCATATAGCAAGGTTCTCTGAGAATTAGATCCTCTTAGCCCTCTGCGGTTAAATTGAGAAGCTTCTATCCATTGCTCTCAGGTCAAGTTTGCATCAGTTTCATTAAGCCATCTTTCTATATGGCACAAAACTGGTCATCAAAATTATTTTGCAACGCCTGTAGCCAGCTTACCCGCTGAGTTAAATTTCTCAGATTGCTAGAGAAATTAAATAAAACATACTCTACCTTCCTTGTATGCTCAATTTGAAAAAACAAATGCTTTCTCAATGCGACAGCGATCTGAACAAAAACATTTGTTTTGGGTCCTTGATGACAGACGTTTACCTGAATAGCCTGCCAAGTTCAAAAGGTTGTCATTAATTAACCAAATCGCTCACTTTCCCCGATATTCAGTTTTTCCCACCCGTTTACCTTTTTCCCCAAAACTGCTGGGCATATGCTTTCAAGGGGTGTTTCTGCATTGACCTTGGGAATCTAAAGCCACCGCGCTTCCGCCGAATCCGTTAAAAAAATGGCTAATGTTCGATATCTCACCAATCTGGTAGTCCTGACTACAGGGATCCAGGTGTCTGGGCAGGAAAAATCCCCCATTTTCATTCTTTTACCTCAAATGTTAACAAATACCTTAGAATGGTTTAGTTTGTTATACCAATTATTAAAAAAGGATGCTTTATAATAAGCTTTCCAGTCGGGAAGGGATAGTTCATCTGCCTCACATATCAGGCTGAGTTTTTACAGACTTATTGTAGGTTGGCACTGACCCCACATAAAAGTGCTTAAGTTAATTCAATTTCTGAAAGAATGTATTAGTTAGCGCGCCTGGAAAAAATTAAAACGCGGCAAAATCTGTACTCTATTGCAATTCTACTAATGATGAAATACTAGTAGCTTACCTCATCTCTTTAGCGGGCTTTTAATCTTAGAAATTAGAGGAGAATAATCTGATTTATCTTCATGATTCTATGGAACTCTAATCATATGATACCTAATGGGGCTACTATGGTATGATGCCTGTAAATATTGAGGTAGGTGTTGAAAATCCTTATTTCTGTTTTGGAGACATTACCCAGGTACCCTGACAAAGTTCAAAAGCGAGAGAAATTACTAAACAGGTCATCAAAGACAGCCACTTCGGAGAAATAATACCAATTAATCCGCATATAATTTAAGAGTCACGCACCTGGAATTAGCACCTTCACTCCCTCACTTTCGCTCAGTAAACAAACCAAAAGCTCTATAAATATGGAAAAGAGAGAGGGCACCCCTGTCTGGTGCCGCTCGTGCTCTTAAGTGGCTCGGAGACTCTGCCATTCAGGGCTACTAACACCATGGATCCCTCACAGATCGTGGCTATGGACCGAGGTAGTTGGGGTGGAAACCTCATTGTCCCCAGCACTTAAATAAAACGTTCCAGCTCACAAGGTCAACAGCCTTTTCCAAATATAGTAATATTACTGTTGCGGCTGTCCCACGTGCTAAAAAATAATGTATGGCTCCCACTAAGTAGTGAATGTTAAAGTTGTTGGGGAGGAATAAATCAATTCTGATCATGGCTTACCAAACGAAATTACTTCTATTACTTTTGCCGTTCTAATCTTATAAACATTTTAGAATCTGCGTTCAGCAGAGTGATCAGATGAAAGGAATTAACATCTTTAGTATTTTTGTTCTTTTTAAAAAAAAAAAAACAAGCAATAACTCCTCTGAAAAAGTAAAGAGTGCGGAATGGCACCCCCTTCTTAATTTGTTTAAACATTTCCAGGAAAAATATTTCAGCTGAGGGAGCATAAATTGGTCCATTCTGATGGAAACCTGTCCTCGCTTGCAGCTGGGTTTAGTTAAAACTCCAATAATTATTTTGTAATAATAAGCAAGCTTACTAGGAATGATGTCTTCGCAACTGATCACAACATCAACAATGTCAAACTTGTTGGGGGGCGTGGCCTGCAGGGGCAACATGGCAGACACGTTTAAAAGCGGCTCCGTATGAAATCCCCTTAATCCGTCAAATTTATATGTAATCGTGGGAAACTCACCAGGGGAAGTTTCCAACAGCAATAGTTGCATGACCTCGAGGGATCGGTCCGAAGGAGGAAGAAGCTGGAGGTGCGCCATTTGAACGTCCGGGCCCCGCCGAGGTTTCGCACCGAATCCTGGGCCTGGAACGGCGCCTGGGTGCAGACAGAGGGGAGGAGCTGCATGGGGGAGGGGCAGACAGGTGGGTCGCAGAGATGGGGCCCAAAGAACATGTAGCTGGAGCAGCAGAGACCTGCGAGGAGGAGTAGCCCGAACGGAGACGTCTGAACCCTGAAGCGACGAAAGGTTGCAAGGGGAAACCAGCGAGGCAGTAGACGCTGTTGCAGAGGCTGGAAGCAGCGCACCGCGGCACAAAGGAAGACGCCGGGTGAGCTCAAACCATCGAAAGCAAGTGTGGAGCCGGAGAAGGGGGGTTGCGCAAGAAGTCTTGGGTTAGTCCTACATAAGCTTTTATGTACATTGCTGAGGCCTACTGGTTGACACGCTCCGTTGGGGCTGCACTCGTTTGTGCCCAACTGAGAAGTGGAGCTTTAGGCATGGGCGCTGAGTAAGGCTCAAGGCAGGCACTATCAGGAGGTGGCATATCGGAACAGCAGTGGAACTGTCCTGGGGACCCCCTCGTCACAACACTGCATGATTGAGAGAGGCTCCAACTGATCTAATCAGAG
Organism: Triturus cristatus; assembly: GCF_964204655.1. Classification (NCBI taxonomy): domain Eukaryota; kingdom Metazoa; phylum Chordata; class Amphibia; order Caudata; family Salamandridae; genus Triturus; species Triturus cristatus. The sequence goes on along the minus strand of NC_140584.1, from coordinate 994,439,508 downwards.
GGTTAATTTAAAAGAAATTACAAAAACATGGTTTCCCCAGCACAGGTTAATGTCAACATGTATACATAAATAACAGATAGCAAGAATTCTTGTCTCTTTGTATTTGTTAGATTTATTTTCAAATGTTCTGGTTTAGTTCTTTTTTTTAGCCTCTTTTTAGCCATGTGTTTCGTCGCCAATGGCAAGTGACCACGACTTACTCAGGGCTGTTTCGTTGGTATGGTTAGTGTTATCTTTTAACCGGTTGTAATTCCGTCCCGGTTTCCCCAAATAGTTCCTTGTCTACGTTAGGTTCTCTCTCCCAATCGTATCAGTATTATCCCTTATTATTTGTTGTCAACCGTTTTATCGCCTGCCGAGAGTTTGCTCGTGCAGCCTTCCGTCGTCCCAGCGAGTACGTTTTGATATAATCAGGTGCAATAACAACAGTTGATAGACGGAATGCAGAACAATGTCATACATTCACCCCAGTACAGAGATCTGGGCTTAAATCCATCGTTTTTTGCTCACCCCGCCATTCCAGTTTGAACCCAGCCATATGCAAATCAGTCTGGATCCTGTGCCTCATGGGAACAGTCCAGCCCGAACTGCCAAGCCAGGTCCTCCCAGGACGGGAAACAAGCATCCCAGGGCCGGTTTCGGAGTTTCACCCCTCTTCAGCCAGAATAGCTTGAATCCAGTGGCATGTAGAGCACAGGACCCTCGTCTGGACATACCCGTCCCACTCGGGGTGACAAATGCAAAAACAGTTGATGGACAGAATGCAGAACAATGTCATACATTCACCCCAGTACAGAGAGCTCTGACTGGGGGTGAATGTTTTGATTTGTTCTGCATTCCGTCCATCAATTGTGTGACTTTTGCTTTCTCGCCCTAAGTGCGCCAGGTATGCCCAGACGTGGGTCCTGTGCTCACTGTGCCACTGGAATCAAGCTATCCTGGCTGAAGAGGATGCTTGTTTCCGGTCCAGGAAACAGGCAGTTCCTGCTGGACTGTTCCCATGAGGCATAGGGTCAAGACTGATTTGCATATGGCCAGGTCTAAACTGGGGTGGCATGGTGAGTAAAAGAAGGATGGATTTAACCCACATCTCTTGACTGGGGGTGAATGTTTTGATTTGTTCTGCATTCCGTCCATCAATTGTGTGTCTTTTGATATAATCAGGGGCATCGCGATCAGCCTGTGCTGTCTCACCCGCAGTACATTGGGGCGCGGCAGGGTGGCGGCAATCGCCAATACTGCCGAACGGTGAACTTCCAGAGATGGGTCGCACCAGGGTTGTTGATTCACGATCATCCTCGCAAACCCTAAATACAGACGGGTCAAGTCAACCAGAGGAAAGGCTGGGTGCGATCCTAAACGCCATTGTAAGATACAGAGTATCGATGGAATCTAAAATTGATAAGGTGGCAGCTGACGTTGCTACACGCAGATCATAGGAAATTGAAAGACCGAGTAATCACAATGGAACATACCCTGACCAAACTCAAACCAGTTACAGACTTTATTGAAAATCACCAAAACGCGCATGAAGCTAGGATACGCTATGTGGAAGACAGGGTGGAAGATGCAGAAGGGCGCTCTAGGCAGAAAATTATTCGCTTGATTGGACTTCCAGAGGGAACGGAGGGCAGAGATGCAGTTGCATTTATGGAACACTGGATTAAAGAGCTACTGCCCGCAGCATCTCGATCTCCTTTCTTCACGATAGAACAAGCACATCGTATTCTCTCCAGACCGGCACCTGGAATGGGGGCCCACCCTCTTATTTTCAAGGTTCTGCATTATAGGGACAGGGACTTTATTTTGCATGAAACAAGAAAACTCGGACATTAAAATTGAGAACGTGAGAGTTATGTTTGTCCCGGATTATGCGCTGAGTGCAATGCCAGAGAGGCTCTTTCCCACAAGTTCAGCAGAAACCCCGACAATTAAACATTCAATATTCATTGCTGTACACAGCACGACTTCGAGTGGTGGCAGACGGCAAAACAAGATTCTTCAACACACCACAAGATACATGGGACTGGCTAGAAACGACTGGAAAATTCAAGGGAACTCGCCTGTCTGGAATACCCAACAGGTGGAGCAGCTGCTGGACCCGGTGCCCGAGGTAGACGCAGCAAGAAACGCCCACCAAGCCGGATATTGATGCCCAACCTAGAACAGACCATGCAGGAATGGCAGAAAGCTGTGCAAGAAGTGGAACAAATACCTGTTACTCCAGAGGGCACTAGCAGAGAGGCAACACCAATCCCCTCTTCAAGTGAGGAGTGCTCATCAATAGTAGGCTCTTCAGACATTGCCTCACTGAACCTGCCGGAAGTGACACCACAGACTTCAAACATTATAATCTGACACCACACGGTCGCTTCATATATGCAGCCATATCAGTGACGTATAACCCCCAGTCACACTGCTACACTAACCATGGTCACTAACGTGCCAGAGAGATGCGAGACTCAGTAAATATTTAGATACTGTTCAAGTTATTATTGCATTTGGACATATAATCAAGAACGTAAGCGAGGTATTTTACATTGAAACCGGGGTATCACATTCCAGCCACACTCCGCAGGTCCTGCACCCCCCTTCTTCCCCACCAGGGAATCAGTGAATAGTACAGGACTTTCCTTTTCCAGCTAAGGTTTGGGCATCTCTGTACATTCATGGAGACTGCTCTTTTGGTATTTTTTTTGCCATGTTGGCCTCATTATCTTAAACCAAGTTCCATGGGCATCTAGGGGGAGAGCGCCTGGGAAAGTTAGGAGCCTCTTCCTTAAATACAGATCCACACACAAGGGTCGGGGAGTGTGCGAAACCCCCACCTCCCCAGACACTGCTATGACGGGACAAAAAGATATTCACCTGGAATGTGCAAGGCCTTCGCACATCATCACACCGATAAGCAGTATATTCTTATCTTAAGAGGCACAACACAAGCATTGCATACTTGCAGGAAACCCACCTAGCATGAACAGAGACAGCTAGGCTGCAGAGGAAATGGAGAGGCAGAATATCTGCCACAGATTTCTCTTCCTTTGCTAGGGGGGGGCGATGATCTAGATACGTCCAGGTACCCCTTTTCTGGAGAAAGAAGTTGTACGAGACAAAGAAGGTAGATACGTGTTTGTAAAGGGTAGGTTGGATGGACGTCACCTCCTATTAGGTTATATATGCCCCGAACTCAAAGTACTTTCTGGAAAATGCTCTCCCAGGTACTGGCTAAGTGGTGTGAACTACCATGGCTGCTGTAGGGAGACTTCAACAGTATCCTAGATTTAGATCCAGATAGATCCTTCCCACCCCATAGACACACCATCGCATCCATCAATATGACCAAGTTGAGAGACTGGACGTACAGGTGGAACCTGGTGGACGTATGGAGGCACCGCATTGGATCTATTCTTTCTACTCAGCATTGCACACAGTACATGTCCACCTGGACGCACGCATTCGGAACATAACCCGCAGTTTGTTATACTCAAATGGGAATAGAACCCCACCGATCGCTACATGGCGGTTGCAACCGGCGATGCTGGAGGACTCCGCCTTCCGAGAACCGCTCAGCAATGCTATCAAGGAGTACTTTGAACATAATACAGGGACAGCTTCATTGGCAGCAGTGGAGTGGGATGCCCTAAAAGTAATGTTACGTGTGATGTGCCTGGGGACTGGGGTGGTATGCGGCAGCAAATAGAATCAGAACTCCTAGGCACGGAGAAAGACCCGTTCGAACATGAGGTGTGGGCGTCAACACCACCAGAAAGAGGATCATTAACTGAAGGATGCGACAAGCATTCGTCACTACTAGAGCGGCTGAGATGTCTGAACTATGTGGCGCACTTGGCGAGAACACACAACAAGGCAGACCGAGCTGGGCGACTTCTAGCCTGGCTGATTAAGCAGGAAACCCCGTCGGGACCCATCACGGCGCTCAGACCCCTCAACGGAGGGATGAAATACACACATGAAATTCACGCCGAGCTGACTGCACACTTTGGGAAGCTGTATCAGTCAACCTTAGAGGCGTCAGAGCTAGACATACATCACTAAGTCTAGTCAAATTGTTATACAAATCACCAACGGTGAGGGTTTGCACTGGCAATCTTTTCTCTTTACCCATAAAGATCAACCGACGGCACCAGACTGGTATGTCCTCTCTCGCCACTATTCTCTCTGGCAATTGAGCCATTGGCTCTGGCAATGAGCTTCAGCAGGACTCTGTGGTATTAAAATGGGACCGGAGACACATGCTATACCGTTATATGCAGATGACATCTTGTTATACATCAGGGACATCCGAGCAGTGCCCTCAGTGATATCTGACACCCTTACACGTTTTGCGAAGCCGTCGGGATTACGAGTTAACTGGGACAAGTCATGATTATTCCCCTTTGACTCCCGCACAGCAGCCTCCCAGTTATCGGTCGACAGCGCTCAGGTGAATTGGAAATCAGATATGTTCCGTCACCAGGGAATATGGGTATACCACACAGATCAGGAAAAACTAGATGGCAACCTCACCAGGGCGGTCATGACTAACATCACACATAGAGTTCTGGAAAACACAAAACTGCTCAGGAGCGGGACGAGTAGCACTCATCAAAATGGTGGTCCTGCCATGTCTCCTATATTATTTTACTAATCTCCCACTTTACCTACTGGTGTCCTTTTTCCGTTCTCTTAAGGGCATACAACAGGATCTTCCCTGGAACAACACACCTGGCAGGGTGGAACTCGCAAAACTCTACTTGCCTTAAACTCAGGGGGGCTTGGCCCCACCAAATATGGAGCACAAATATTTAGCAGCCCAGCTGCAATGGGTTACCATCTGGTTGGCGGAGCTACACCTAACAGATACAGCAGGGAACAGCCCCTCATACACCATAGACATGCTCACGCACATATTCCACCCCTGTACAAAAAAAGCGGGACCCGCTACCTCTGTTGGTGCAAGTAGTCCAAAGGTGCTACCCCCAAAGCCTCTCTCTTACCCAGAAAATCACACCGTATACACCGGCCCTCCCCATCATGGGTACACCAGAAGAGAGCGGAACGGTCAGGGCAGCTGAACTCACAGCCTGCCATGAGGCAGGCATTTACACGTTAGGAGATCTTTTTATTAAAGATAATGCACTAAGGACATATGAAAACCTGATGCATGAGGAAGTTATCCTGCCGGGTCTCTTTCTTAGGCACGCCGCATGGGTGGGTACGCTCCGGCGCCATTGGGGTAATATCACGAGGGAACCTCAAACACACCTAGTGGTGTAATACATACACATGATGGGTTCAGGACGGCACCTCACCAAATGGTTGGCGGAGGCACATCACTCACATTCTTCAATAGATTTGGCCCCTTTACGGAGTAGATGGGAGGCAGATCTAGCCCGCCCATGTACATCCAAAGAATGGAATACAATATTGGAAAGCCACACACTAATTCCTAGTAATGCCAGCTTTTTAATAATTCTGTTTTACATTATGCATCGAGCATACCTCTCTCCAGACAAAATTAATAGATACTACAACAGACAAGACGCATGCTGCCCGCGATGCAAACAAACGCATGCAGACCTTTTGCACATGTTGTGGACGTTTAATAGATTACATGATTACTGGGAGGGAGTAGCACAACATCTTACCCATGTGCACTGAGAGAGAACTCCCAAATACATGGGAAGCCTGTTTGACTAGAATATTTCCGAGGGAGAATAAACACAGAGCTACTACCAGATGTCTAGATTTGGGCCTAGTGGGGGCCAAGAGGCTCATCACGAGCCGCTTGAAGGCTGAGGAACCCCCGTCCATGCAGGCTTGCTTGAAAATCACTGCTAAATTTGACTAAAGCGGAGGTAAGTGCACTGCAGAGGGAATATACCCTAGGACTACGCAAATACCCGATCTTCTCATTTTGGCACACAATACTAACAACATTCCAAATGGGGGTAACGCCAGAGGAAGCCATAGACAGCCCTGATGAAAACACCTCCCCCCCCCCCAAAGAAATTCTGCCACAACGGCATTAACACCCATATAGTATCACACCCTGAGTGCACACCAATCATCACACAAGTATAGGAAGGTTCAGACATCGCAGCTAGATGATAAAGAAGAAAATGCAAATGTAACAAGCCAGGTGCGGCTATACATCCCCACGACTAGTTAGGCCCTCCCCTGCCCCTCCTTATGTTGTCGTTGTTCTGTTCACTTGGTTCTGAAGCAGTTAATTGACCTGTGGCTATTGGAAACACAACACAGTCGCAAAAAATCATTAGTATACCCAAATCGCTCATTTGAACTTTTGGGTACACGGCTCAGGTGTAAATTATATCACATAAGCACAGACTTATGTGGGACCCCCACAGGGGGGGGGGGGGGGGAGGGGTTGGTGGGGAGGGAGTCCTCGGTACAGCTAACCTGCACGGTCGACACACTCTTACCCATGCGTTACATGTTGATTATTAACTGTGATGTCAAATATAACCTGTAATGATATAATGCAACTCTTTCCTGGAGATTGGTAATGCTGAATATATGTACAACTGTTTTCCCCTTTCTGCTTTTGTTATATTAAAACAAGTAAAGCCAATAAACAAATCAAACAAACAAAAAATGATAATAAGTTGCTACTGATACATTGCCTGCATCTTCCCCACTCTGTTTTGTTCTGTTTTTATTTCGGACTTGCATTTAAAACTAATTAAAAAAGTCTGTAAGAAAAAAAAAAAAGAAAAAAAACAATGTCAAACTTGTTGGTACTGGTGTTGTAAAAAGGCAGTATGGTGGAAGGTCTCCTTTTCGACAGAGCTGGATAATCAACAATGATATGTTTTAGATGGTCTTGGTCTCTTAGACATAACCTACACATATGTTCCTTGGGTCAGTAGATATTCAGATTCCTCACAGCCCAAGATTCTTCTATGCCATAATCTAAATTTTGAAGAGGTTTCACACTGCAGTTTCCTTAACTGGTCACAACACCAGATTATTACAAATAATACTACTAAGTGTACTTGGATGTTTACCTTAGCATGACTGTATCCATTATATTCAACTAATACAAGCACACTTTTACTATTAGCCTTAGTATCTGAAATAATGCACTTAAAAATTAACATTTCTAACCATATCAAAGGGTATCGTAATTATTGCTAGATGAAAAACTCAATGACTATATCTCTTCACACAGGCGGCCAGTTTGAAATAAAGAATACTCTGCCCCAGCACATAGCTAAACCAAGTTTTCACAGTACTGTCACAACCACACTAGAATATAGCACCCCAAGCACTTGTGCTCAGACTGGTATGTTCAGATCATTTATTGAGTGCAACATCTGGGTAGGCCAATTTGAGGAACTACATGACATAAGAAGCTGATGGTCATAATAGGATTTAGACAATCTTTGTAATGCATCGCCCATTGTAATTACTTTTCTTTCCATTTCAAGTCCATCCGGTTATCAAACATTATTTCCAAATACTAGTAGCTATTAATAATCCTACCAACAACCCTTCTGCATGTCCATCTTTTGGTACCAAAGCAAAAGATTAGGGATTTCTCTACACTGCTGCACAGATTATTTGCAGCATAATTTAAATTCACAGCTTGCAATCAGCCAATAGGAATCTAGTCACAGGCCAAGATATCACCTCAATAATAATATGCAGAAAAAGATCTCCGACTAATCTTAACCACGAAAGTGTATGATCCAATTTATCAAAGGTGATGCTAAGATCCACATATGCACAATACACCAGTGTACTCCTAACCTTCATGTATCAATTGGTCAATTAAATTCGATAAAATCTTTATTTGATCTCTTAAAAACATATCATAAAAGCACAATAAAAACAGATCATAAAAGCACAATTTCAATCAAAGATCCCATGGAATAAACAAGAACAAGAAATAGTTAACATTAAAGACATTTAAAACCATTTAAAATCAAGATGGGCTTGGAGTACCTCCAGAACCGGAATCACTTGATAGGAGTATATTAAAGTTCTTGCTTACACCAACTATACCATCATACAGCATCGCACTTTTCTCTTTCTCATACAGGTCCACAAGACGGTAGCAACCGAGAAACAGATAAAAGGGCCAGGGACGGATTTCAGAAAATACAGTGCCACTCTACATTGGCTAAAATTTGAACGCCTTAAAATTGGGAGAATGAAGGCTTCTCTTTTGGTCTGGTAAAGCTCACAGAACAGTAATAAGTGAAAATCCTTTTGAGGCGAGTGGTTTACGCAAGGACATGGGATCAGGTATGAAGGTCTAAATTTCCTCTTCGGATGCCCTAACATCAAACGGATAAGATTCAGACAGAATCTCAGTAGTATGTATCTATGCTGCGCTATTGTCATGCGGGCTCTATAAGAATGACCTTCCTCTAGTGAAGGGGGTATTAGGGCATAAGCAAGGGCTGCCTTTTTTCGGTGGTTCCTTTCCCTACAGACATGGTTAACTCTGCATATACGACTCAATTAGTTTCTGCTTAGAGATCCTCCGGCACGCTGTTTAGTCCTCAAATAGATGTCCCAGCCCAATTGCACTTAGTTCATACTCCACATATCTGAGCCATCTGATCTTATGATAGTGATCCAGCGCTAGACAGTCTTTAATTATACGTTGTGTTAAGTTGACCATGGTCCTGCACCATATGGAGAACCACAACAGGATTGGCGCCAATCTAATAGTGTCTACCATATAAAGCAACCCTAATTCAAGATGTAAAAAATAGTTAGAGAAGGAAGGGGGTAGGGAAACCCTGGATTTAAAAAAAAGCTATCTTCCAATAGTTGGAGTTGGTCAATATGCGACATGCCCCAGACTCCTGCCCCGTAAGTTACTGCTGCCTTTGCCTGGTAAATAGTTATTATTGGGTCCAAGAGAATGGTGCCTAGCTTTTTGGCAAAAACCTTGATGGCGTGCAGACTTCTCTCCATACCCAACACTCTTGCCGCTACCAGGTTTGCCCAGGATTGATTTTTATCAAATAAGACTCCCAGGTATGGGAAGGACTTAACCACTTCTATTTGCCTCGAACCCAAGTGAAAATGGCAAGATTTTACGCCTTTACCAGTCCCTACAACGATGATAAAAGATTTAGATTTATTCACTTTAAGGTCCAGCGCCGCCATGAATGATGCATAGGATGTTATAAGGCATTGGAGAGCTACCCCCGTTTGCCCGATTAACACTGTATTGTCAGCGTAAGCTAATATTTGGGGGGGGTATTATCAAACATGGGTACATCCAGAGGAGTGCCAGTCAAGGTTGCCTCAACCCAGTTTGTATGAATGGAAAAAAGAAACGCTGCTAGAACACAGCTCTGCCCGACTATCGATCCTAAATGAACGTGTACATTCCCCATTTGTGCCATACCGGACACATGCGGTGGCGTTGGGGTACAATTGGTGAATAAAATTGATTATGGGGGGGGGGTTGATCCCCATCTCTTCCATCACGCGCCGTAGCTTCTGGTCGGACACGCAATCGAATGTCGCAATTAGGTCCATAAAGGTCATATAGATTTTCCCGCCTTTTGCTTTCGTGTATTTGTCAATACAGAGTGAGAGATTAAGGCATTGGTGAACAGTGCCCTTCCCCCTCTGGAAACCATATTGTGCATGCATGAGGATATTGTTTTCATGGGCCCATTCCTCCAACCTGAATAGGAGGAGTGGACCCATGCGTTTGGCATTTGTGTCCATTAGGGAGATGGACCTGTAGTTCTTTGGACTGCCCCAGTCCACTTTTTTAGGTCTCGCCTGACCCAGCGCATGCGCTGGTCTGGCGAGACTTATGGAGAGGGCTCCAAAAAGTGCTACCAGGCCAGCCTGGAGCTACAGTGCATGTGCGCGGGCAAGCGTGCGCCGCGCTTTGCCGCGATTACTTTCACTTTCACGGCCGCTTTGATCGTGATCACTTTCGCGGCCGCTTGGCATAGCCAATAGGTCTCGCTTTTGGGACCTTATAAGTATTTAGTTATGCAGCTGTTGCATGGCTAAACACTTATAAGGTCCCAAAGGTGAGACCTATTGGCTATGCCAATGCTTGTTATATATTGGGACAATGACACTATGTTTCCAAGACGGTGGAGGCCCTTCTAGCTCTATGCTATTAAAAAAAGTTTGTTAATAGCGGGGCCCACAGGTCATACTTATCCTGGGAGAGGTCAATCGGCACTCCGTCAGGACCTGGTGCCTTCCCAGGAACGCAGGCTGCCAGCCCCCTTCTATCTTCAATGAGTGAAAAATGCAAACTACCTTACAGTTTGGGGGGCGTCACCGGGGAGATGTTAGATCTGAAAATACTTTCAAAATGGCCCATCCAAAATTCTTTGCCAACATGCAACTCCAGGGACGGATCCTTGGGGTCTTTAAAATGAGGCGCATTTACTAGCTTCCCAAATTCACTACTGTTGCCTGATCTAGAAGCCTGCTCGAGTCCGTTCCAGGCTTCCTCCCCAATTTCTTTCTCTCTATTCCTTATGGCAGATTTATAGTCGCTGCAAAGCGATCGGATTATTTCAGGATTTCTAGAGCGGGTTTACAGGGCATTTACAAGTGCTTTTCTTGCTATGGAGCACGGGGAATCAAACCATCGGTTAGTAGAAGAACTATTTGCCGGTTTAATGCGGGTAAGAGCCACTTTTTTTCTCGCAATTAGGTCTCTAAAATGGGACACAAATAGTGATGATGGGGGTGGGGGGGGGGGGGGTCTCTTCAACCAAACAATTTAGGATAACAACCCATGTGTTTGCTATTATTGCGGGAACCATCTTCCGCTTCACGACTTGTGCCCACTTTAGTTGGTACCAGTTATTCCTAGTTAGGGAGATGTTTGTTACATCCTTTGGTATTTCACTTCCTTACAGATGATACTTAGGTGACTAGTTAAGATGGCATGGTCACTATAACAGGTAAATAAGTTATCTTTATGGGACACCTTATTGTTAGAGGAGATAGAAACTAAAATAAAAATCTATGGTAGACTCATAGTTGTTCCGCCAGAATGTTTTCCCTATGTGGCCTTCCTACATGTTGTTGACTTTTCCCAAGTTCCTGGTGTATAGTAGTCTATTAAGGCTGTCTCCATATTCTTTGTGAGCGAAATGGGGGAACTGGTTGCACTGGGGTCTTTCAGCCCACATACCATAACCTCTCTGTGCTTGTGGGCCCTTTTTCGTGAACAAATTAAGTTTATCTATTTTATTATTTAGCGCCGCTGCCACTGCTTTCATATTACCACCAAATTTGTTATTATAATAATTAATTAAAAGCCAAACTCCTTCGTTGTTAGTCTTGTTGTTAGTCTCTAGCAAGTGTAGATGGAAGAGGGTGTGTGAGGACTCGGCCATTCTTACATTTAATTGTAAGGTGTTTGAAATTAGAGTTAAAAGACCCACCTTTGCTCTGCCTGACACTGAAGGCACCGCTGCTGTCTGAAGGGAGCGATACCCGTTGACAAAAACGGTCTCCTTGGCCCATGTTCCCTGGAAACAGATAATCTCCTGAGGTTGCCAGAGTTTAAGCCACTGTTAATTGCCTAGCTTCGATCCAATGCCAGCCACGTTACAGGAGACTAGGCTAATCATATTTTTTAACTTCGATACAGGAGGGAAAAATCTCTGGGTTTCCCTGTGTTACGAACACTGGATTAGATGGTATTAATGCTCCCCTAACAGCAGGGATGACAACTAGGGTTAGTCAATCACAAGTTTCCAGATCGGACAGAGCCACATAGCGGTTGTCCGGCCTTAGCCCTGGGACCGTAATAGTTCCCTCCCAAAGGTTCAATGGTTGACCTGGCCTTGCCCTGAACCACTGTTCAATTCCATATATGCAGCCCTGCTTATAAAAGTGCTTCTGTGATAAAGGGATAATCGGAGTACCCTTGAGAGGGATATTATGGAGGTGGCTTAGTAGTGTTTTCCCCACATTTGCTTTATCACCACAGAGTCACCGGCCATGGATATGGAAGAGGTTCCCAGCCAGCCCACTCTCCGGGCCATAATAATCTGATTTGACAGCGAACAACCCCTCAACCCAGAGTCGACTGAATGGGATGAAAGCCAGTGTAGACATCTGTCTATCAGCTGCGTGGTTGCTTCGTGCTGATCTTCACGCAAAGGTGGTACATTTACCAAAACCAGTAATAATGGGGAGGCTTCTGGAGGAAGGTTAAGGACCTGCTGTGGGCGGTAGATGGGGCCCGCCACGTGGCTGTCTGATCTTCCTGGCAGCTGAGGGACCGTTCTTGTTCCTCGCAGCACAGGAAATGCATGATGAGACAAATCCCTTTCTCCCCGTGGTAATGAGGATGACTCCTTCCATTGCGAGTTAAAGTGGTTGTGACTACGTGTTGCGACTCGCAAACCCGTGAGGCAGAACTAGATGCAGAGCGGGGGTTGGCTAGTAGGGTCATTCCTGAGGAAGTGTGCGCTGTGAGTTGGTTAGATTCCGCATCTTGCAAGGACTCTGCAGATCGAAGTATAGGTACTCTCTGTGCCTCTATGCTGGACAGTGGTTTCTCAATCTGCGTTAGTTTGGCTAGGATGGGATCCAGTAAAGTAGCCATTATTTTACTAACTCCTGACCAAAGTGCATCATCGAGTACCGGAGATGAAGGGGGCAGAGTTGAAGCAAACAAAGTTTGTGGGTGCACTATGCTGGAGGCCGTGGCCACCTTAGTGTTTGCGCCCTTTGATTTTGTGGGACGAGTAGTTTTTATTGGCTTCGGGACCCCACAACCCCTACGTCTCTTGGCTGGGGGATCAATTGTAAGATCATGGTGGGGTGAGTGTTCAGACTCCCTGATGGGTGCAGCGGCTGGCGTTGGTTCAGCTGGCGAGGATCCCCGATGGTTTTGTGGTGGATTAACAGATGTTAACAATTACGAGGACGGAGTGGGGGTATCACAATCAATTTAGTCCCCTAAGGAAGACCTCTGTTGGTTAGGAAGGGGTTCCAGAGATAAGCGCCTCTCTGCTAATTCAATCTCATGAGTAAGTACACTTGCCGCTCTGGACAGAAATGCATAGAGCGTTGCAACAGTCCCTCCTCCCACTTTCTCATTTAGCCCTTTCCGCTTCACCATTTTCACCAAGCAAGATGTAAATCAGTACCTTAGATCGAGCATTGGCTGTTAGAGGGGGCGTGGCAGCCCACTCCTCCGGACTTCATTGCGCGTAAATGGTGTTCAGGAACCCAGGTGGCGGCTGGGAAAGAGAGTCCTCCCCGCACCTTGTCAGGTCCTCCGTGCACTCCTCAAAGGCAGTGAAAAGTGACTACACGCGCCACAGAACTTTGTTGCGCCTAAATGGAGTTCAGGAACCCAGGTGGCGACTGGGAAAGTGAGTCCTCCCCACACCTCGTCAGCTCCTCCGTGCACTCCTCACAGGCGGTCATAAGCTGGAGGCCACCGCTTTGTAACAAAGCCCATTCGAGTTGACAGGGATAATAGAGGAAGCCAAAATCCAGGGGAGCAATTCTTCTGACAAAAACCCAGTATAGATCCGGTAGAAAATAGACGCTAATGAAAATAGACCATAATGTGGAAGGTCCTTCATAAGACTCTCCTTGATGACAGGTGCTCCATTACCCCCTCGCCAACTATAATTGCAAATTCTAGGTTGGACAGCTTCAAAATAGAACACTGTGGCTCACCGTTGGATGGCTGCTTTTAGAGTTAGATCAAACTGTCAATCTTGTACTACAGTTCCATAAGGTTTACATTTTTTAATATGCTCTACAATTACCAAAAACCAATTTAGAGCACATAATTTACCCAACTAATTATTTTAGCTGGTTTAAGATAATGACCACTGCATACCAGTTTCCAAAAGGATGTGTTATTGTCACTTAAAAAGACCTTTTGAATTTCATACCAACAATCCTTACTCCTTAAGAGCTTTCTATATCTGTGCAACATACGTTGAAGCTTAGTGTGTGTAGCATGTCATTAAATTGAACCGTGGTACTGACAGTTTGTGAAGTATAATCTTACCACATTATCTTAAACAGGATCTGCTGAATGATGTCACAAAGCGCTCTCACAGACTTAAACCAATTAATATTATAAATACACGCTTCCTACTACCAGGTTTCGACGTTACAAATGAAAGCTTTCATTTAAGCTCATAGTGGTTCATGATTGCTTTCGATTCGGAAGTCTATGGAGAATAAATGAATAGAGTGCACAATGCACCTAATCCCAGTGCGTCACCAGTTAAACAAAAAAACACATATTTCCGGAGAGATAGAGGGATAACCACTACCTCAACATAAGTATTGATCTATTGTTATTTCAGGGTTAATTTGTAATCCTTGCATTAAACGCACAAAAACGATAGGGGCTCTGGATGAAATACTGTGAAAAATTCTAGAGTGGAACCAAATTTTGCTCCAAGCTCATTTCACTGCCACCATAGGAGGGAGACAACTATTCGAAAGAATGACCTTTAAATTCACAAGACCAACATCTAATCTCCTCTTAAAAGTATAAAAATAATGTGTTAGGATAAGCACCTAGCACTCTGGCAAATTTGTAATATGGGATTCTGGGTTCTTAAGTCATCTAACCCACCCCCACCAGGGTGGGCACTCAACCCTTTAAGATATGGATTAGTAAACATTACAAAACAATCACAACTATTGAGCCGTGGAGAATCAAACAAAGAAAAAGATTGTGCTTCAGTCCTAAAATATTCCAAAAGATACCAGATAAACTTGGATCCGTGAACTCTACATCTACACTATATATGTAGATATACAACTACTTCCAGTAACAGTGTTTTTAAAAACAAAGTTTAGCAGTCACTACTGGGTAGCCTGAAGACCTGAACCATAAGCCCAATGGACCCCCTCTTCAAATGCTGCCTACTCTGGCAACCCTCCTCAGGAATTTTTATACTTCTTTGCCTTGGGGTTTCCTTCGCTTTTCCCTGTCATTTCGACTCAATAGAAGCAATTCTTATCACAACAGATGCAGTTAATGGTAGGCTAGTCCCAGGAGGAGCACAGTAGGTACAGGTTTTCATAAGTTTGACTTTTGTCTAGAGTGGCATGGTGGGCCAAAAAAGATCGCTGTAATGCAGCCCAAGCGATAATCAAAGGCAGAGATTCATTTTAGCATTCCATCCATCACATTCTTGTTGTTGCAAACGATGCCTTAAGTATGACGAATATGCTCAGACTGGAGCCCCGTGTTCACTGTGCCATAGGACTCAAGCTACTGCACCTGACCGACGTGCCACAAGTAGCGCAAAACAGGTTTTGAATTGCCTGTGGTCCCTTCAGGGGGCTTTTTCATGCAAATCATGATGGACTGTTCAGATTTGAAGCAGGGCCGTTAATGATTTGCTCAAGGCAGGCCTTTGTTTAGAGTGCCATGGTGCGTGAGCTACGATAGACTACAATACAGCCTCAAGCGATTGCCAGTGGCTGAGATTAATTTGAGCATTCCATTCATCGCCTTGTTGTTGTTGCAGTCTGCGATATAGAGCATAACAGTTTATGAATATCCTTCTGTACAAAGAACCCTTGGCTACATCACTACTAATGCTGTCTGCTATCTTAAAGCTAATGAATTCGTTTTATGATGGGAACAGCATGCACAAACATCAACAGAGTACTTCTGTTTATTTTACAAGGTATGCCTTAAATTGTAAAACAGAAAGAACGTAAAGTGCCAACGTTTCAATTTAAGATCACTCAACTTCAGGATCAACCTCATTGCCATTGGGAGGCCTACTGTTTAATCTGTAGCTCTGTTATTTATTTCCTCTGTATTACAAACAGGACTCAAAATCACTTTATAACGAACTCTACTGTTAATTGTCACCATGGCAAAGTCTGATGAAATGTTAGATTCTTAAATGAAACCATTCTCTACCAATTTCATAATCAGATCCATCAGAGCTAGGGATATTCTTATGGTTGTGGTCTTCTTCTGGTGCAAAGCTAGATTAATCTCCTTTAGAAGACCTCTTCTGGAAATGGAAGTAAGACTTTTCTTTTTGGGGGTGCACCGGTCACCAAAGCCAGATATCTTGGTCACCAGTTCCTTCATTACAGTAAAGCTTTAGTTATTAGGACTAGAGTAGGGAGGTGCTATAGCCTCAACTGCTGTCCAGGTATCTGGAAACGCTTTACCCTCCTTCCTCTGTACTACTGAGAATGAGGACATAATCAGATGATTGAAATTCTGTTTCCGTTTTCTTATTATCACGTTCTCTTTAATCTGGGTAAATGTTTCCAATTGATTTTCCCTAAACATACTGTAATACATAGAATTATGCAATCGATGTATTAATGCACATCTCTAATTTCTTTTTTACTCGCACCTAGTGACGTACCCAGTCACCGATTTTAAAGAAAAGACATCAGAACTTGATTGCAAAAAAGTTATTGCAGTAGAGTTCTGAGTCACAATGCCTGCTGCCAGAGCCAGCAGCCGAGGTGAAAGGCAGGTCAGGTCACAGAGCAGCTGTTTAAAGCAACGAAGATGAAATGTTCTTTTTTTTTCTTTCTTGTGCTCTATTTTTCTAGCTTATAGAGACCAGGAGGAAGAATATGATTATTTTTGTATTCTTAAGTTAATTATAGAAAAATTAGAATCTTTCTGCATGTTTCTACACATTATGAATTAATGCAGCTTGTATTTTTTTTAAACTGACTTGATACAAACAGTTTGGAATATCTTTTTGCAA
The DNA here is from genome assembly GCF_964204655.1 of Triturus cristatus. Classification (NCBI taxonomy): domain Eukaryota; kingdom Metazoa; phylum Chordata; class Amphibia; order Caudata; family Salamandridae; genus Triturus; species Triturus cristatus. Next base: position 994,422,784 of record NC_140584.1, on the reverse strand, counting down.
GAAATATCTAACAGGTTTTTGATGTGTTTACTTTTGCACTAGCGGTTCTATATTTATTCTTTAGACTTTCAAACATGCTCTCTCTTTCTAAAAAAGCTATGCACCAAGGATTTAAGGGGTTTGTGGTAAAGGTGATGGTTTGACCATGTACTATATGGGACAATGTACCCCCTGCCATGAATGATAAGAATATTGCAAGTCACCTTTCAGTTCAATAAACTTTTTAACAGACTCAGCCTTGTTCCTCTTCATGGTTATGGAACTCCTCTGTAACTTGCAATATCCTTATAGTGTACGGAAGGGGGTACTTTATCCCTTATATTATCTAGAGTTGCGACAGACCTTAGTGTTTCTGTGCCCGTGGAGGAGCCATGATATCGTTAGGTGTATTCAAACCAGCATCATGAGTCGCACCCAAGGTGTAATTGCTGCATGGACAAACTGACATAAGCTGGGTATGAGTAATCTATCAGAAACCTTGCTAATCAAATTTTTTCAAGGTTTTAAATTATTTGCTATAGTTAAATTCTACCCATTTACAGAGGAGTAGCCAGTAACTCCGCTGGTTCTGGATTGCTTTCACATCATCACTGATGACTTGATGCTTTTCATTCTGGCTATTAACTATCTTTTCATTCTGGCTATTAACTATCTGTTCAGCTAGACATTGTGCCCGTTTTCCATATGTGGCAGCCAATGAAGTGAGAACTTCCAAGTGTAATTAAAGAACCAAGATAAGGCAGAACTAGTTTTGGTTACATTGCTAATTAGTTATTTGTAAGGCTCCTCTCCTATTCAGTGTCCTACAGCTCAACAAAAGCACATTCAGGATCCCCCACAGTGAAGGACGCATCATTAATAATATGAACTACATCCTTGTGAGAAGCCAATTCAATAATATGATCAATATCAGAGCAGATTCGCTGAGGAGGATCTCAGTGTCCTGGCAGTAAAATAAGGTGTAAACCGGACGGTTAAATACGTTGGCCCTGATATCTTGAACACTCTAAAGGTAATTAGGAGCTTAAATAAAATTATTTTATGGATCGGCAGCCAGTGGAGAGTTTTAAGGCCTGCCAAGGAGTGGCGAGGTAGTTTAAATACCAACCAGGCAGCCGCATGTTGTTCCATCTATAGCTTTCATAACACTTGTTTGTTTACCCTCATTTTTTTTTTTTGAAAAACCTTTATTATTCGCAGTTGCATCATCTTACAATGTACATTCACCATCCAAGGTGTCGAATCAGTTAGACAATAAGCACACGTTACCAGATGGTAGGACACAGCCATTCAGCCGGCAACCCGGAGGTCCGGCGGCGTTGTGCAAGTTGACTTTTTTACAGGAATTAGGTGCGTACATTGTTGACAGGTAGGCCTATCGTGCTTTTAGGTGTTTTGTTGTGGTGTTCCTTATGCGCGTTGTCAACAATAGAGGGTGGCGCTGTGTTCCAGCCCACACCGCGGCCATTTCGGGTGCCACCCAGGCCCTTAGCTTAAGTCGTACAGGACACCGTGGTTACCCCCAAGTGCAAAGGCCTCCAGGCAGCATAGCGCCAGCGTCGTGCTCAAAGTGTAGGCTGGAGCGCGACAAGAACAGTTCGGTATAGCTCACTGTGACATATATGGCAACACATATATCCGGCGAGTCCAGCTTGCAGCTTCGCAGTTCAAGTCTATATGTGTGTTACGTTGCGCGCATCCGTCCCTCCAGCGCTGTGCCCCTCAAGCCGCTAAGTGTCTGGGCACACCTGGTATGCTACACAGTGCGCTCTGGGCAAGAGCTTTCTACACTTTCCGGGCATATCCGTCCCTCGCAGGGAGTGTGTACCATCGCTGCCTCATCATCAGTAAGCGGGGCGCGCTAGGTAGGGTATCGCCTCGGGGGCGCCGGTGGACGCATCATTCGCCTGTTATCTGCGGTTAGGTAGGGATCCGGTCAGGGAACTTAACCAATAAAACAAACTGTTCCCTGTGCATGTGCGGCGATAGGGGGGATCGAGGTTAGGGTCGTAAACTCAGGCAGGGTCGAGGGGAAGGGGGGGAGGAGGGAGGAGGAGATCATTCTGCATTGGAGCGGGAGGGGACATCAACTCTCGAGAGGGGCACGGCGGGACCATGCGACATACGCGGGAAGCAGCAGGCCAGAGGGGGGGGGGGGGAAAGGGGGCTGTCAGGAAGGCTGGGATCCCATAGCGCCGGCGTTCGCACCCATAGAGGGAGCGGCTGGGTAGTTTGTTTGTTTACCCTCATATACAAGCTATTGCAATAATCCAGTCTGGATAAGATGAGGGCTACTACTACTGATTTCCTTGCAGCATAAGGGATGAGCTTGAATAAGTTGGAGTGATTTGATTGGACTGAAACACATCCCTGCCACTCCCAAGGCCTGAGGCTGGAACGACAGGGAGGCCTCAAATTTTACACCGAGATTCTTAACTACTTCCACTGTATTAGGAGGGATAGGCATGTCGCCTGGCCACCATTTGCCTTGATTGAAGGGATTGTCATTGCCTATTAACATTATCTCGGTCTCATCTGTATTACATTTCAGATGGTTGGATGTCATCCATCGGATGACCTCTGTTAAGCATTGCTTAAGATTAAGTTGAGATTCATTTGAAGCTTTATCTAAGACTAAGATAAGTTGTGTGTCATCTGCATAAGAGATGGTTTCAATAATGACTGAGGAAATTAGTAAAATAAGTGGGACCATGTAAATGCTGAACAAAAGAGGGCTGGGGGAGGAGCCCTGTGATACGCCAGTAGAGATAAGGCGTTCTTTTTAAAGGAACTGTCCTAAGGCAACTGTTTGCCTGCGATTGTAAAGAAAGGACTGTATCCAAGCCAAGACCGTGTGCGCTGTGCTGCAATTTTTCATTCGGGATAAAAGAATGTCCTGAGAAATGGTGTCGAATGCAGCAGGCAGATCTAATAGGATCAGCACTGCATTCTTTCCTTTGTCTAAAGTTAGCTTCAGTGTATCTACCATTTCCAATAGTTCAGATTTGGTTGAATGCTTGGGCCTAAATCCTGAAGGGCAGGGATGCAAAATCCTGGCCTCTTCCAAGAAAGCAGACAACTGCTTATTAACCAATCTTTCTACAATCTTGCCAAGGGGGAGCATTAACGAAATGGGACAGGGATTAGAAAGCGTAGTGGATCCATAACCTGCTTTTTCTGGAGCGGTTTAACCACTGTTAGTTTACATTCTGGGGGAACTGTTGTGGCAAGTTACGAATTAATTATGTTGTTAATAACTGGATCAACGATCTCTACAATCCTATGAAGCACTGCAGGGGGACACGCATCCAAAGGGGACCCAGATTTACACGAGAGAGTAGCTTGGTGTGACTGCTCCAAAGTAATTCTGCGAAAGACCTGGAGAGAGTGCCTTATGTAGGTGGGACCTAGCTCCAGGTCCTGTAAAGGTGTGAATGGGATACTAAAATCTTTTTGGATATTATGAATCTTTTCCTCGAAAAGGGCTGAGATCTGATCATGTAGGGTCTGTGATGGGGGATATGTCCTTAACTAGCGTTTTTGGATTAGTAAAGGAAATACTCTTTATTTTTTGCAGACTTAATTTCTTGATATTTTTTCCTAGCTATTTTAAACACATTCCGTTCTACTTTGTAGCATCTTCTCCACTCACGTTACAAGCGTTTACATTAAAGGCATATACCAGGGAACTGAGGTTTTGGGAGTGTATTTGATCATAGCTTGGCTTATAGGTGATAAGTCATTACTGATTGAGTTAATCCATGCATCAAAATGCCCGGAAACGTCTACTGTATTTCCTGACGTAAATAGTATAGAAGCTTTTGCTATATAAGCCAGCTCTGGATTTGCTATCGTCCTAGCCCATTTACAGCAAGGCAGTGTGCTTAACTTAAAAGTTTAGGGAGGGATTTTTAAAAAAAGAGTTAATGTTTAAAGGGATTACATGTTGATTGGCTCCTAGCTAATTGATATCTACCTAACTTAGCACTGTGACCAGCCTAATATGAGCATCATACCCACAAATCACTATGCCTTTTACACTTAACAGCTGTCCCTATAGACCAGAGTTCTAATAAAGAAATAAAATGTTCACCTACCTCACAAAATGTGGTTGAAGGTACTGGAAAAAATACTGCAGGACGATAGACCGCTTTAGAATCATTCACTTTCCTGTACAGAAGCCTGAATATGCACATGAAATAGTCTTTAACTCAGCTGCCATACATTCCTGAAATTAGTTAATGCCTGAAAACATTTCTTTCCTTTTACAGATTTAAAGAGATCCAGGCTGTGAAAATTGTGTAGTCCATAACAATGTTGACTGTTTTTAAAACAGCAGCCTCATTGTGATATTTGATTTACAATGTTATTTGCAATGTTATAATTAATTACCTTTGAATTTAGTTGTTTTTAAGAGTGTACAGGGAAATCTTTATAAACATTACAGACAAATATACATTTTTAAACGTTTTGTAAACAGTTCCTAACTTTTGACTCACAATAAAAAGTATTAACACTACTGATAAAATGAAGAGGGAAGAAGTAAAAAAATAAAACTTAAGTGTACAAGCAGCAATTTATTCAAAGGGTCCTAATAACAACAGGCGTATGTGCATGTTCATTTTAAATGAGATCAGCTGAAAATAGCTTTCTGCACTGGTTAGAAAAATCTACGGACAGTTAAATTGACAAATCAAAAAATATATATTGGTCTACCAAAATGTAACTATTTTAAAGTTAAAGCAATATTATGAAGCCCAGATAATGGATAGCATGAGGAAACCTGTAGCGATGGGAAGCTCAACATCTCTCATTAACTATTCCAGATCTTTAAAAATGATTATGCCAGGAATGACAAAATATATTTTTAATTTTTTTTAACAAATCAAAAAAAACAAAATCACACACCCTCACATTTCTTTAACCAGTTACTTTCGTTTACTTCTACATTAACTCCATATGGGTCATTCAATTCAGTCTGCTACATACCACTACAGTTTCTATTCCAGCAAGATGGCAATCCGGAGTGCCCCACTTTTGACTTGAATACAGCATGTTAGTACTCTGGTAGATCATTAGAACTCTGAAGCTACAGAAAGCTGCTGCTGAGAGTATATTTCGCTCATTTCAGACTGACATGGATGAGGAAGATATTTTAGAGCTTACAGAAAATATGTCGACATTTTATCTTATGAAGCACTAACCATAACTTCTACTACAGTCCCCCTGCTCCCCATAGGAAATTATTTCAATTCCACTGCTTTTGTAATTGGTCTTTAGTTGTTTGGGTCATGTGGGTCCAGGCATGGTTTCTTTAATAACGGGGTAGGCATGCTTTTTTTTTTTTTTTTTAAGTCTTCTGGAAAGATTCCTTTAGTTCAAGAATTATTGATGATTGCTGACTGGTGTGGCAGTAGAGGTAGTTAAAATAATGTTCTTGAAGATTTGCGGTGGAAAAGGCTCGCAGACGGGCAGCCGGCTGGCCTGCTGGCTTTGACAAGATCCATAAATTCAGTTTCTGATAGTTGTTTAAAGGAATGTAGAGGCTGGGTTAGCCTACCCTTGGAGTAGATTGTTGGAAATGGGTTGGTGCTGTTGGCTTTCCTTTGTTTTAAATTGGAGTCCAACACGTCTGCTTTAATTGTGTAATGATTTGCCAATTTGTCATTACATTCTGACAAATGGGATGAGTTCCTTCTATTGTTTTATTAATATAGTACACTAACACTAGAAATCTAGGGCTTTTAAGAACATTACATCGAGCTAAATGTTTTGCAGGGGGCTTTCAGCACTTAGTTACAGATAGACTGGGCTTCTATACCAGCATTTCTTGCAGGGTATACTCACCTTAGAACTCACCACAATTACTGAAATTAGTATGGCACCACCAACAAATTATTTATATTGTAAATGAAATAAGTTACCACCATTTCTATATGCACCTTTTTGAAAGCATCAAAAGCAGGCATTCACTACAATGCATTTCAGTGGGTCAAAATAGACTAACATGGTCCATGAAAAACACATCTGACAAACAATTCTATGAATTGCACCCTAAATTTTAAGGAGACTGGCACTCTCATGAATATAAATGACCAGATGGAGTAGGACCCTCCGCTACTCTACGGGACCTCTGACTCAACCCTCATTAACAACAACCTGAAAGAGCAGTATCTCATTAAATCACTGTAATTGTATTAGTATAGCGCTAACTACCCCTGAAAAAGGGGTTTAAGCGCTGTTCGGCAAGTAGCACACTACTCCACAACCCAAAATGTATTAGTGGTTGATTAGTACAGGGAAATACAAGTTGTTAATTTGAGCAATGGACGTGCCTGTAAGTTGGAGTGAATAGGATAAAGGAGGGATAGAGGGAGAGAAGAGTCTAGAAATGGTTATTTGGAAGATCACAGTAGTAAAATGAGGTTTGGGATGAGTCAGAGTGGAGGTAGAGGATATATTTGGAGATGTATAGAATGAGAGCAGTGCAGGGGGGGTTGAAGGCCTTTTTTACAGTAGAAGTAAAGCAATAAATATATAAATACATAACTAATTAGAAAGGTATACATCAATGTGGAACCTAATAAAGAGATATAAAGTTGCATTATATAAAAGTCCTGTATGTGCATGCATGGATAAATAGTTAGAAACTCAGACTTTTAATTGTCACTATACATAAAGTTACTTTATTTGTATTCATTTTTGGAGGGGGGATTTTATGATTTTTTTTGTTTATTTTCATTATAGTTTCTCCAATACTTAAAAAAATAGCAACGCACTTAGACAGAATTGTTATGACTATATTTACACACATGGTAACAAATCAAATAAGAAACAAGAGACCCATAAGCATGTATTCAAAAAACATATGTAAACCATGCAGTGACCTATATAAAATGTTATGCATAAAATATATATTCACAGAAAAAACCATAGGTTTCAGGCACGTTATAGTTAGGAATTAGCATTTAAAAAAACTCAGAAATTCACTGAAAAAACCATAGGTTTCAGGGGTGTTATAGTTAGCTGGACTTTTCACTTGTACAAAACCATTGAAATTCCCCCGTTATAGTTAGTTCAGCTAACTATAACTCGCACGCCCGCAATGCACTGCTGATGACGTCACATATTACATCACTCATGACATGGTCAGTGACATCACTCATGACATCACTGATGACATCATCCAGTGAATGTGTGTTTTTCTGAAACTTAAATATGTTTTATATATGTATATCTCAAGGTCGATGGAAGAATAAATGGGTATATAAGTATCTAAATGGAGGATTTGTTTTTGAAAAATTGATTGTGTAACTGGCTAAGTGCATCATAGTGAATACATGGCTTAGTGAGTAATGTTTAAATATGTATTAGTCTCTCACTTTGTGTATAAGTGGCTGCATGGGTTGGTGAGTAGGTACATGGGTGTCTATATAGGTTATTAGTTGGTTTTTTGAGTATCAGTCTGAGTGTCTGCATGGTTCGGTGGGGGATATTACGTAGTGCATAGTTGCATGAATGAGTGACTCACTGTTTGTATGTGTTGAAGACAGCATGTGTGCAGGACTGTATGGGTGGATGAGTGTGTGTATGGGTGTGTTAGTGAGTGAATGACTGTCTCAATAGTGTCTTTATGAGTAACTACATATGTTTTAAACTAGTATATGTGACTATTGGTGTATATAAGTGAGCATATGTGAGAGTGAGAGATTGAAAGAGTTCCTGTATGAATAAGTATGTGTTTCTATAAGTGATTGTTTAAAAGACTAAGTATGTGTAAGTTTCCGTAGAAGTAAGTGTGGTGGTGTGTGTATAACTGTATATGCAAGTAAATGTATGTTTGATTCTTTATTAGCATGAGTGACTATGTGTGTGAGTAACTCTATGGATGAGTGGCATTGTGTAACGGGATGTATAGGTGTATGAGTACATATGATGAGTGAGTACATGTATGAGTGACAGTATAGGACTGTTGGTGAATGAGTGGATGTGTATGTGGATCTTAGAATTACTGACGAGGTTGTTGTAACTGGTATTGGTATGTCCATTGTTTTGAAAATTGTAGTCTCTATTTTTGAATGTGTGTATCAAAGGTTATATTAGGGTGAGAGGAGGTCTGCCACTCTATCACAAGGATGATGTCATCAGTGATGTCATTTGAGATGTCATCAGTGATGTCATGAGTGATGTCACTGACCATGTCATGAGTGATGTAATATGTGACGTCATCAGCAGTGCATTGCGGGCGCGCGAGTTATAGTTATCTGAACTAACTAGAACAGGGGAATTTCAATGGTTTTGTACAAGTGAAAAGTCCAGCTAACTATAACACCCCTGAAACCTATGTTTTTTTCAGTGAATTTCTGAGGTTTTTTTAAATGCTAATTCCTAACTATAACGTGCCTGAAACCTATGGTTTTTTCTGTGAATTTCAAAGGTTTTTTAAATGCTAATTTCTAACTATGCCTACAGAGATAGGACATGTGAAGAAAGAACAAAAAATGCACAGAAAGAAAAAAAAGAAATGCAGAATGAAGCAACAGAAGTCCTCAAAGACGAAGAAAAGTGCAGGAAGAAGTATAACGTGCAGAAAGAACAAACAGAAGAGCAGAAACAAGCCTTGTTGCAAAATCATCCTGTACCCTCAACTTTTTCAGATGGATACTGGTGGTAACTGAGTCTGACTAACCAGTCCTAGAGCCAGTGCTATGTTAAAAGACACTTAGAATACAGTGAAAACACCTACATACACTAGGGAACATTATGCGTTGGGGTCCCCCTGTGATTAGCATGACCTCCTCTGTAAGCCCCTAGTATATAATAGGGCAGGGGGATTAAAACTACCTCTTAAAACAGGCCGCAGGGCGTTTTTGCACACGTTAACTCAGGCCCCGTCCCCTCCCTTCACCACTGTGTAAACACGCCCTGTGTCCGTTTTTAGTTGGGAGATTAAGTTTATTTGAATCCTGAGGGTCCCTAGGGTCCAACTAGCTCACTAGGTACCTTCAGTAAGTGCCACAGAGCTGCGTTGCAGAGAGGTGTAAAAAGTGGCACGGCCTGGACCACCTCTCTGCAATGCAGCTCAGTGGCGCTTACTGGAAGCACTTGGTGGGCTAGTTAGCCCCCAGGGGCCCTCAGTATTGAAGGGAAATTATATCCCCAATTTAAAACGTGCCATAGTGCGTGTTTGCACACGTCACCTCAGGTCCCGTCCCCTCCCTTCACCACTGTGTAAACGCGCCCTGTGGCTGTTCTAAGTTGAGAGATTAAGTCCCCTTGAATCCTAAGGGTCCCTAGGGTCAAACTAGACCACTAGGTACCTCCAGTAGGCGCCACAGAGCTGTGTTGCAGAGAGGTGTAAAAAGGGGCTTGGTCTCAGAACACCTGTCTGCAGCGCAGCTCCCTGGCGCATACTGGAGATGCCTATTGGGCTAGTTGACCCTCAGGGACCCTCAGTATTGAAGAGGAATTAATTCCCCAACTTACAATTCGCCAGGGGGCGCGTTTGCAGAGTGCTGCATTGAGGGGGCATCGCATCCGGCACGATGCCAGTCTTTTATTTATTTAAATTTTTTAAGAAGGGGGGCTGTGTGGTTCCCCTTCTTATTCTAATTTATTGGCCCTGATGACCCCATCCCCCAGGGCCTGTCTCCTAATTATATTTTTTTGACCCCAATCCCCAGGGCCGGCCACTGTTTTTTATTTAAAAAAAATATATATTTATAGACACACCTAGGACATGTTGGACAAACCGTACGTACCTATCACCATGACGATTTGCGTGATATTCATTAAAAGGCGACTATGCATACAATGAATCCACGTGGAATGTATTTACACCACTAGTGAAGCTCTGACATGTCTGATGCCCTACCGTGCCTAATCCCGGTAGACACCCTTGTCGTTTATTTATACAAACATGGGTAGCTATTGACGGGCACATTTAATACACATGCACACCAAACCATTCAAAGGGGATTCGACAAAAATTCGACCAAAACTATGCAAGAAACCCCCCTCACGATTAATAAAACACACATCCACTGCCGGATGGGTAATACTTTTTATTTTACTCTCTGGAAAGGGGACGAACATCACTTGAGAGTCACAGGGCGCTCCTGGCAGAGCCCAATGCTGTGTTACACCCACCATTGCCTGCTGAGTGCCACACACCTCTGTGTTGTATTCCACTAGCTAGTGCATATGCTATGACACTCTCTAGCCCATGTGCACTGTAACACCACCCCGTGAATATGTCATGCCACACTTGTCTTCGCACGGGTTATATTGCCCCATCTAACGTGCCTTCCTCGATGCCCATGTTATAACGCACAGTGCTATGCCATACATATTACAATCTGGGATCCATATCTTTGTCACAGTGCATATGCAACGTTACACTCCCCAGCACATATTTTATAATACAACTTTAGAGACTAGTTAGGTTACACAACACTGCCCTGTGCATATTACACTCCAAGGCGCATATCGCATAGCACGCGCTAGTGCCTGTGCTATCTCGCGCTCTCCAATGAATCTGTAATTGCGCACAATGTATTGCATATTATATTTCACGCCCGGTTCATCTAATATCACACTTTTTGGTGCATAGTTTATACCATACACTATATCTAGTTTTCATTTTCAATCGTGCTCTCAGGACTATGTTCTATATAACACTGTGTGTTCACCTACCCTTTTCACAGGCATTACATTTTGCGATAGGGGGTGGAGGGTCAGGGGGTGTTTCTGCCAAGTGAGCCCGGAGTCACAGTTACAAACGTCCTCTTCTTCCTGAATAAAAGTGAGATTATGCTGCATACTTGTTCATATTTTAAGTAGTTCGCACAGACACACGTTTTAAAAACAATAAAGTTCCTAATACCCGCCTTCTCTGAACAGTTAGCTTGCTGCCCCATCCCCCTCCTCCCTATCCTCTGTTGTGTGAATCCATGGACTAGCCTCCTCCCTCCTGCCATGCATGGTCTGATGTGCTGCCAGTGCCCTCAATTTAGTATGATGTACCAGTCCACTCCTCCTGCCCTCCATTGCCCAATTCTATGTCCCATCATTGACCTCCTGCTTAAACTCTGTGTTTAGCTTGCTGCCCCTATTCTCCTTCCCCCTGCCCTCCGATGTCTTTGTGCATGCCCCTGCTCCATCCTTTTTGCCCACCATGTTCCATGGACCTGCCACTCCTATCTACTCTGAGTGTTCTGTTGAGCTGCCACTCCCCTCCCACCTGCCTAGCATTGTCGGATGACTGTAACCTGTCCCTGCCACCTCCACCCTGCCTGTCCACATGCCATGCCCCTATCCTCTTCCTCCTGTCCACATGGTCCATTGTACTGCCACACCCTTCTGCCCTCCCTGGTCTGTTGTGCTGCAACTGCTCCTCCTGCCTGCCCCGTGCGGTCTGTTGTGAGGCCCCTTCCCCTGAACTTTCTTGTCTGTGCACAGGTCCTGACCCTCCCTTCTATCCTCCATCGTCCTTTGTGCATGCCCCTGCACCCTCCTTCTTGCCCATCATAGCCATTGTGCTGCCACTAACCCTCCCACTTGCCATGCATGGTCTTCTGTGCTGCCATGGCCCCTCCCACCTTCCCTGTGTGGTCAGTTAGCTGCCCCTGACCCCCTCCCACCTTCCCTCCATGGTCTGTGTGTGTGCCATCACAGTCTCACTGTTGCTCTTCATGGTGTGTCTTGCTTCTAGTGCCCATCCTGCCTGACCTCCATGGCTATATTGCTGCTCCTGCCCTGCCCCCTTGCCCCCAGCCCTCTGTTTACATGTGCAAACCCCTACTCCCTCCCTCCTGGCTTGTCTGTTCCATTGTAATGCCCCTGATCCGTCCCTCCTGCCCTTTATGGTCTGTTATGCTGCAGCTTTCTCTCCTGTCTGTCCATTATGGTCAGCTAGCTACCATTGCCTCTTGCCCCTCTGTTCTCTGTTGTCCATGTCCATGGTCCTGTCCCCTTGCTCTTGCTTTCGATGGATTGTTGTGCTGCACTCCCGTCCCGCATGCCCTGTGTGGTGTATTGTGCTGCTGCAAACCCTGATGCCTGCCCTGCAGGGTCAATTTGGTGCACCTCTCCATGTCCCTCCTGTCCTCTGTTATCCAAGTCCATGTCCCTACCCCATTTCCTTCCATGATCCAATGTACCATACTTGCGAACATTTTGAACTTGGTAAGAGGGAGATTTTGAAAATAAACTGGGGTATTGATTTTCCCCTTTGAGTTACATTGAAAAAGAGGAGATTGTAGACAGGAGACAGATCAAATAAAGCCCATTTGAGCTTAAAAACATTGGACGTTTCCTGGCTGAATCGGGACTGTTGGCATGTATGGTTGTACTACCATTGCCTCTTCCTTCTGCCCACAATGGTCTATTACATTGCCACAGCCTCTCTTGCCTGTCCTGTATTGTTGGTTTGTTGCCCCTGCCCCCCTTTCCACTGCCCTCCATAGTCTGTTGTGCTGCCACGGCCCTTCCTGCCTGCTCAGTGTGGTTAAATTGTTGCCTTTGCACCCTCCTACCTGCCTTCAATTTTCAGAGTCCGTGCCCCTGGCCTCTGCCTCTCAACAGTATCCTAATGAACAACTAGATTGCTAACATTCTATATTTATTACAAAAGTGTGGAACGCCTGACGTCATCTTGATGTAATCAAAACTGTAATACCTAGAGCATTTCCTTTAGAAATTACATATATGAGAGGGTCTTATTGGCATCAAAATTATGGTTAGTGCTCTAAAAGACTAAAATAAGGACATATTTTCTGAGTTTTCAAATAGCGACAAAGCACTTTTAAATTATTTGTTTTCTTTATGTTTTTTTATCCAGTTGACCACTTGATTAAATGTTGCACTTAGGGGAGAGGATGTGGTGTTACTTCCAGAACTGCAGACTTTGCAACTGGGGACCAGGTTGGAGTTTCTGCTTCAGCTCGACATTCTGTGATTCTGGTCAAATCACTTAGTCTCCCCATGTCTACAACCAAAATGAATTTGTTCTTGTGTGATGTAACCAATGCTCATGTAAAGCACTCCAATACCGGACAAGTCTGCACTATATAACACTGCAAAAACACAAAATAATAAGTGTTTTGCACACTTCTGTCATTGGGCTATATTTGGGCTACATCTGGGTGATTTTGGGCTACATTTGGGCTCTTTTGTCTCCGGTGGCCATTTTGGGAGATTTATTTGTTATGAAGTTTCCTAATTTCCTCATGTACTGCAGTCTCCTCAGTAGGAAATGCTATCAGTTTTTTACTTTGATTCCATCATGAAGGTATTCAGATATGTCACACATTTGACATAAATTCTGTATGTTAGCACTCTAGTTGCTCATTAGATCACTGTAGTAAAACTACTGTTCACCATGGAAGTCTGCTCCTGGTATTAAAAGGGCATGTTTCAGTCTGCATGTCAGAATTTTTTAATGAAATAGAAGAGGATTTGAGAAGTCACTCAAAATGTGCCCTAATTTTTCTTTCTTCAGCATTAATCATAATTTCTATGGCAAAATGAACCCCCTCGTGTTCCTTTTTAAATTAAATGTTTTAAGTGTTACCAGTTTATTCCAATCAAGATGGCTTCAGGTGTGCCATACTTTTTTCATAATGAAGACAGTAAGCGCTCTAGTTGTTTTTAAGAACACTCTGGGACATTCTGTCATTGGGCTATACTTGGGCTACATCTGGGTGATATTTGGGCTACATTTGGGCTCTTCTGTCTCTGGTGGCCATCTTGGGAGACTTATTTGTTATGAAGTTTCCTAATTTCCTCATTTACTGCAGTCTCCTCAGTAGTAAATACTTTCAGTTTTTAACTTTGATTCCATCAAGAAGGCATTTAGATGTGTCACACATTTGCCATAAATTCAGAATGTTAGCACTCTTTTTGCTCATTAGATAATTGTAGTAAAGCTACTGCTCACCAGGGAAAACTGCTGCTGGTATTGAAAGTGCATGTTTCAGTCTACATGTCAGAATTGTTTAATGAAATAGAAGAGGATTTGAGAAGTCACTCAAAATGTGCCCTAATTTTTCTTTCTGCAGCACTAATCATACTTTTTATGGAAAAATGAACCCCCTCATTTTGTTCCTTTTTAAATTAAATGTTTTAAGAGTTACCACTTTGATCCAAGCAAGATGGCTTCAGGTGTGCCATACGTTTATCATAAGTAGGACTGTTAGCGCTCTAGTTGTTCTTTGGAACACTCTGGGAAGCTGCAGTAGAACACAAAGGAATCAACTGACAGTCTCTGCCCTTGTTGGATGTACATGTTTTACTGAGAATGTCAGACTTCATTCTCACATGACGGAGAAAGATAATGTGAATTTACAGAAAATATGCTCTCAGTTTAGCTTATAGATCACCTTCCAAACCTCTGTGGGAAAAGCATGAGAAAATATTTTTCTCTCAATCATGATATCCCAGCAGAAGGCTTTTTCACATGGTGAAATCACCTTAGAACATACCACAATTCCTAAAATGAGTATGGTACCATCAACAAATGATTTATAATGTAACTAAAGTCTTAAAACCTTCTATTAACTGCAATGATTTTTAATGAGGTGCTATCATGTATATTGGTCCCAAGATGGCTGCCAACACTTCTTGGATGAAGTGCTGACAGCCAATCAGATCTCAGGATGAGATGTGTGGTTAGGCTCCGCCCACATATATATATGATTTTACTTTTGATTTTCTCAGGAACTACTGAACAGATTGACACCAGACCCGCAAAAGGCACTTCCCTGACCTGAGGACTACCTCTCTGCCAAATTTCAAGTAATTCTGTTCAGCCGTTCGGGCTGTACCTTGGACTAAACGTCCCTATGGAAAAATGCATGGGGAAAATGTGTTTTGAGACCCCCCTTTGTTCTCGGCCCCCGCTTGACGAATCACCCCAAGACTGTCAGGGTAGGAGCGTAGCGGAGCGCCCCACCTATTTTGAAAATTTTGCGAGGATTCGTCAACCGGCGCCAAAGTTATTCCAAATAGAATGTTGCGGATTTCCTATGGAAACACGGTCCTAACTATAACTATCTACTGGCGACTACCAGTAGATAATATGAATATATGTATATATATATACACATACACACACACACACATACACATACATACACGTGAACCATAAAAATATATGCATTTGTTAAGCAGGCCTATAGGAATATCTATACATTTTTAAACCATAAGTAGTGTATGTATATATGTATATATATATATATTCACTGAAAAAACCATAGGTTTCACACACGTTATAGTTAGGAATTAGCATTTAAAAAACCTTGCAAATTCACTGAAAAAACCATAGGTTTCACACATGTTATAGTTAGCGGAAATTTTACTGATAAAAAACCAATGAAATTGCCCCGTTATAGTTAGTGCTGGCAACTATAACTCACGCGACCGCAATCCTCTGCTGATGCTAATACTGTATTTAGACACTTATTTGCCCATGTCTTCTTCCATACATTTTTAGCTATACATATATTACAAATATTTTTTTTTCATAAAGACACATATGTCATCAGCAGAAGATTGCGGTCGCGTGAGTTATAGTTGCCAGCACTAACTATAACGGGGCAATTTCATTGGTTTTTTATCAGTAAAATTTCCGCTAACTATAACATGTGTGAAACCTATGGTTTTTTCAGTGAATTTGCAAGGTTTTTTAAATGCTAATTCCTAACTATAACGTGTGTGAAACCTATGGTTTTTTCAGTGAATTTGTACGGTTTTTTAAATGCTAAGTGACTTTACGCCATTCGTGGCGTGCGCGCCCACTTAACGCAGTTCGTTCCGTGCGCGCACGGTGCGCTTCGCGCACCGTGCGCGCACAGTGAGCACGCGGTGCGCTTCGCGCACCGCGCACCCACTTTACGCAGTTAGTGCCGTGCCCACGTTACGCTAGATGGGCCATGTACGCACGATGCGCTTCGCGCACCGTGCGCACATGGAGGACATATTATGCGCTTCCTTGTGATAGGTAATCTGTTGAAATTTTTTGGGAAATTTCTGTGCTCTGATAAGCCATGCAAAAATGGTGGCCTTCGGCCACCATTTGCACAAGGGGTGGAGAAAGTGTGGATAGTGTTTTTTTTATTTTTATTTTTTTACCGTACGCTTACGGTAAGCGTACGGTAAGCGTACCCCGCGAAATTGCCGAAAAAAAAATAATGCCGTTTTTGCTCTTGGGGGATGTTTGGGGACTCCCTCAACATGACTATGTGAGAGGGAGTTGTCAAAACATCCCCATAACATGTTTTTGGCCATCATGTTTGATACATAACACTCAGTGCGGTAGACAAAATGGCGGACGCCGCTTCCTGGTTTCTGCCGATTCGAATGTTTACTAAGATCTAAGAGCCAATCAGAATCGCGCTCGCGCACGCCACCGTACGCTTACCGTAAGCGTACGGTAAGCGTACCGTAAGCGGGCTCAGATATATATATTGATTTAAAGGCTATTTTCTCAGAATCTACTGAACAGATTTACACCAAACCTACAAAAGGCACTTCCTTGACCTAGGGACTACCTCTCTGCCAAATTTCTAGTAATTCTGTTCAGCCGTTCGGGCTGTAGCTCGTTCTAAAGGTCCTATGGAAAAATGCATGGGAAAAACGCGTTTTGGGACCCCCCTTTTATCTCAGCCCCCGCTTGACGAATCCCCCCGAGACTTTCAGGGTAGGAGCGGAGCGTAGCGCCCCACCTATTTTGAGAAATTCGCGAGGATTCGTCGACCGGCGCCAAAGTTATTCAAAATAGAATGTTGAGGTTTTCCTATGGAAACGTGGTCCTAACTATAACTACCTACTGGCGACCGCCAGTAGGTAATATATTTAGTACAAAGAAATGCACGCACATCAAAAATACATACATAAAATCAAATTATGCATTTTAACATGCACAGGCATGTGATGTACATGTGTGTTTCGAGTATGGTGTTCATGTAGGAAAGAGCCAACTCCTGAGTAGTCTTCTGCAAATAAGTTAGTTATCTGTGGATCTTGTGTCTGGAGTAATGAATTCCATAGTTTGGCCGCTTGAACAGAGAATGATATTGCCAATCTGGAGCGAAAGTTCCTTTGCTATATTATTTGGCACCTTTATTCCTGATAAAAAGTTAGGTCCTGTTCCATGTACTGCTTTGTGGGGGATACAAAGCAGCTTGAATGTGGATCTTCTGGCAACAGGTAACCAATGTAGAGCCCTCGAGGAAGGGAAGAGGAGGGCTTGTGACTTTACATGTAGGAGTAGTCTGGCAGAAGAATTCTGAATTCATTGTAGTCATTTCTTAGTTGATAAAGATGCTCCATGGTAGAGGCCACTGGCTTAAACAAGCTGAGACAGTACAAGAGAAATAGTAGATTGGACATTGTGTGGCAATCCTAGGTTGGGGGTGGGGAATGTGTTGCCGAATTTTCATGGCAATGAAGCTTGATCTTGCTAACTTATCCACTTGGACATTCTTCGATAGCTTAGAGTCCATGGTAATTCCAAGGTTTCTTACTTCCTTAGAAGGCGGCCCCAGATTGTCAGGCCAAGAGCAGAGTGGGTCGTAATTTTTCTAAATCGCCACATGTGATTATTTCAGCTTTGGACGCATTCAATTTGAGATGGCTTCATGCCCTCCACTGATCAATGGCTCTGAGGCAACTGAAGATTTCGGAGTTTACAATGTCTTTAGGCTTTCCAGTTTAAGAAGCATTTATGTGTCATCTGTGTAGTTATAGAATATGAGCTAAAATGTAATGATCATTGCCGGTAATTACTTGATGTAGATATTGAAAAGCATGGGTGAGATGATAGAGCCTCGCGGGACCCCTGCTTTTTTTAAAAGTACGGTTTGGATGAGAATCGGGGGTAGGGGGTGACATTTGTTTTATTTTTGAAGGAAGGATGGGATTCAGTCAAGAGAAGACCCTTTTATTCCAGCTTTGTAGAGGCTTTGAATAGAGGGTCATGATCAACTGTGTCAAAGGCAGCTGAATGGTCAAAGAGAATTAGTGCAGCAACCCAGTTACAGTCTACTGTGTTTTTACAGTCATCCCAGATGGCAAAGAGTCAGATTCTGTGCCTCTTCCTACACGGAATCCTTTTTGGAAGTCCGAAAGAATTGAGTTATCTTCAATGAATTGTGACATCTGGGTGAATGCTGCTCTTTCTGTCAGTTTGCCCAGGTAAGGTCAATGTGTAATCTGTCTGTAGTTGCTTAAGTCATGTAGGTCCAGGTTTCGTTTCTTTAATAATGGAAGTATGCATGCCTTTTAAAATTTTCTGTAAATATTCCTGTAGTTATAAAATTATTGGTGATTGTTCTGACTGGTGTGGCAGCAGAGCTAGTTAAAAGAATGTTCTTGAACATTTGTGGTGGTCAAAGGTGAGAAGACCAGTGGACTGGCCTGCTGGCAATAACAAAGGCCATAAACTTAGTTTCTGATAGTTGTATGAAGGCTGGGTTAGCCTAGTCTTGAAGGGGATTGTTGGAATTGTGTTGGTGCTGTCCGTTCTTTTAAATACGAGTCCAACACGTCTGCTTTGGTTGTGTAATGATTTGCCAATTTATCAGTACATTCTTGAGAAATGGGATGAGTGCCTTCTATTGTGTTATTAATACAGTTAACTAACACTAGCAATCTAGGGCTTTCAAGAACCTTACAACGAGCTGGATTTAATGCAGGAGGTTTGCAGCTCTTAGTTTTCACAGATACACTGGGCTGTATTTCAATAGACTTGCAGTTCACGAATGTAACTGATCTTGAGATCAGAGATTTTACGTACCGAAGTATTCAACCTGACATTTTCATCAAGACAACTGGTACCTTTGTTGCCTTATTCACTAAATAAAAACGGTCTATTGCAAACAGTGGCTTCAATGTCTTAAAGTCAAACTAGGGAGCTGAGCATGCCTAGCTGACCTGGATACTTCTGGTCCGATCACAGCGCATGTTCATAAGCTCACAGTTCAACATTGCATTGTTAAAAATTGGCAGATCCTTGTGCAGAACACTGTCTGCATCTCCCTCAGACTGAACTCTAGTACAGGTAACTTCCAATGCAGTCTCAAAATAGTTGTAGATCACAAAAGATCAAAGAAACTCGACAATATCGACTACCAGCATATCATCAAGGGGTAAGCATGCATAAGGAAGTAAAGATTTACTATTCTAACATCCAATTCAACTTACCTTGATGAAATGCTGGTAGTCAATATTGTGAGTCGATATTTAATCTATGCTGTGTATGAAGGCATATCAGTGCCTGGGAAAAAAACCAAGAGATTAGATTAATTTCCTGTCAATTTCTTCACTGTGGATGAAGAGAAAATCTCCTGACCATCATCACCTGTCCGCTTGTGTAATGCTACAGTAGCGTCGCACTTAAGTGCTTTACAGGTGCTGCACCACAGCTTAAACTGCGATCCTGTCACAACACAGTAATGAATTTAAAGGGTCTGGTAGCACGCCAACTGCTTACTATTGGCTGGCTTACCTGTCACTCATCTGCCTTCTTCTTATTCTTGTCTCAGCTTGTCATTCTATGTTTGTCCCTCCTATGGAGCATTGCCTCTTTACCATCGCTTTGGTTGGCCAGCATCTTTGCTTCCACTGCTTGGTTTTCAAACAGTTGTTTTCGTTGTTTTGCTTTAAGCACTCTAAGAACATGCATTTATTTCCTCTCTCTCTGTTGTTCCTTGTGAGAAGTTGGCCTGGCATATGCTGGTCACTAGTTATAGTGGCCACCTTGCACCAGTCCAATTCGACTCTTGGTAGATAGGTTTAAAGACAACCTTTTAAAGAAAGCTATCCTAGTGGTAGCTGTGGAGAGCAGCCTTCAGGCTAAGTCTCTGAGGAATGTAAAGCAGCTTGTTTTACCTTATAATCTCTTGAATTACCAAATGAAAAGACACCACACAGGTGTATATATATCAAATATATATGTATTTATTTCTAAATATACTCTACTAATCTCTTTATGAGATTAGAGCCAGGTAAACATTAATAAGATCAACAGTTCTCAATAAATTAAGCACAAATATGGCTGTAGCCCTAGGGGCGTACCAGACCATATACTAAAATAGTGGTATAACAAACTCGACTTGCACAAGTAAGAGGCCTAGGGCCTTGGGAATCGCTGGGGCTTCACTGCTGCAGTGTTTACTGGTAAGTAATCGGCCCACAGGAGACGCGTGCAGTGTCTAAACACGCACGCGGGTTTCAATGCGTTTCAATGGCAAATGTCGCGGTTTGTATTTTACAGTTCTAGGGCACTTCGGAATGGACAACAAGCAAACAACTTACAGGGTAAGTACTTCGATAGCCAATGCGCACTTGGGCACCGTAATGCCAGGGTTACCTCACCCAGGGAAGCCGGGTGCAGAGGTGTCCTTTGGTGTCGGGTCGCGATGCTGCTTTCAATGGGAATCATTGAAGTCTTGCTGCTTGTGTCATCAGGTGAAGTGTCCGTGGAAATCCAACGATGGATTGGAGTTGCAGGTGACCTAGAAATTGAGGGGACAGA
Source organism: Triturus cristatus (assembly GCF_964204655.1). Taxonomy (NCBI): domain Eukaryota; kingdom Metazoa; phylum Chordata; class Amphibia; order Caudata; family Salamandridae; genus Triturus; species Triturus cristatus. The sequence continues at coordinate 994,402,248 of NC_140584.1, read as the reverse complement.
GTTCAAAGTCACTTGCCAGTGACCGGTGGCCTTCAGGATAGATGACCACTACTGTCGAGCCTCTTCACGTCGCTGATGGTGTTTTGTCTCTTCGCCCACGTGGTCCAGGAGAGATCGAGGAAGACCAGCAGCTGGATTTGGAGGGTCCCACGACGTCTGCAGCTGATGGCAGTGTCGGCACTCGGATCGGAGCCAACAAACCTTGGCAACTGCAAGTCTCGTGTAGAATGAAGATCTTGGATGGTTCAGACCAGCAAGGTCCGATGGACTTACCCAGCGAGGGTAAGTGAGGGCAGGCCCAGAGCAACCAGACGAACCCTTGGAGTAGTTCAGAAAGTCTTCGTGGGGGCTACTAGACACCGGGCAAGCAACCGCGAAGACGCCTTTGCAGGGAAACTTCAGCAACAGCCCACGGTCACTCGGGACTAGGTATGCCGCTGTTCTTTGGTTCCAGACCTGCTAGGGACTTGGACAGTAAGTGGTCCACAGCACAAGTTTGTAGTTCGTCGTTCAGGGCTTGCACTAAATCAGTACACGGTTCCCTGGTATTGCTGTACCTCGTCACTCGTGGGGTCCAGATGCCACAGCTTCGCTGGGGACTCAAAATGGCCGACGAGAGGTCAGGAAATCAGCTTCAGGGGACGCAGGGACTTCGGGCTCCGGCGGGAGCGGTAAAGTTTGCAACCGTTGTTCAGTCCTTTTGGTCCTGCCAAGCAGGGGAGTCACTCCTTGACTCCAAGGGAGATCATTCGGTCTTCTAAAGGTAGTAGAAAGTTGAAGGGCCAGGATTCTTCTTCGTAGAGCGTCGTCTAGGTGTAATCTAAGTTGCATTGGCAAGCTTTGGTATCTTATACTGATAAGATGGGAGGGACTAGCTCTATGGCCACTCCTCTAGGAGGGCCAGGGTAGTGGGTGGTTACACCCACTTCCCTTTGTCCAGTTTCACGCCAGGACAGGGGCAGGCAGCCCCTGAACTGGTTTGAGCTGGCATATGCACAGGGGAGCCTACTGCTCCCCCAGTGCAGGACTTCAAAGCACTCTAAGAGTGCACCCAGCCAGCTCCAATACACTAAATCCTGTCTGGGAGGTTGTGACACCTCCCTGTGACAGGAAACCCTTTGTTGAGCTCCCTCCACTGCGAGTTTCGGTCAGCAGCAGGAGGGCAGCCCGGTGTCTGTGCTGGTGGCATCCATTTTGTGATGCCAGGGCCTTAGAAGATTTCTACGGTTAGTACAGTGTGTACATGTCGTCCCCTCTAGAAGGGTGGGATCCTACTCCCACACCAGTTACTGGTGTGGGGGTAGGATTCCAAGTTGTTTGACACCAAACACGACATGTTTTGATGCAGTCATTCCAAAGTTAGCATTTACCGCGAGGTTATAATGCACTTAAGAGTATATGGTTTAACCGCATCCACAAACAGCAGCAGAGAATAGACTCTGCCAGCTGCAGAGGGGTCCTGCTCAGGCAGAAGCACCCCCTCACATAGTAAACCATGCACCCTGCCCTTGGGATTGATAGGGCCTACCATAGGGGTGACTGATAGGTTTATGTGTGTGTGTGTGTGTGTGTATGGTGAGATATAGTAACCTATACCTCAGTGAGGAGTGCTAACACTACCTCACACAGGCTGCAGTAGCAGGCCTGTGGCGTCAGATTGTGAGTGCTTCCCAGGGGTGGCATAATACATGCTGCAGCCCCTGGTAGGCCTGTGAAGTACCAATGCCCTAGGTACCTAAGGTACCATATACTAGGGGCTCATAAGGTACCACAGTATCCAATCACTAGTGCATCTAATATGCACGCCAATCATTTTAGGGAGTAAGCAGATAGGCTGGGGTCCTGGATAGCAGGATCCCAGCCAGACTAGTCAAAAACCATTTAAACACCAGGAAAAAAGTGGGGGCAACCATATAGTCAGATTCCACCTTCCTACATTCCTTCTCGATCTATGCATTTTCATCCCTCAAGGCCGATACATGCTTAACTACTACTCACTTGCACAGGTACACCACAGCAATCTCCCCAGCAGAACTTGGAAAACAAAGTGAGCATAGCACGAGCAAGCAGACAGTAGACAACAGCAGTGAACATGCATAATCACATATGCAGAGAGGGTGGAAGGAGCACTACCCGATACTTCCATAGCAAGAAGGAATAGGATTTTTGGGAGCTTCTGAAAGCACCAGCATAGAGTGCTTTCCCTTCTTAGGGCTATGGAAAATAGACCTATTTTATGTTCAGCACTAGAGAGAAGGAAAAAAGCAAACATGTACAAGAATCACTTCTTTTAGGAAAAGAAAAAAGCACTAAAAAGGTCTTTGTATATGCAACATCTTTCACCTATCCTTTTATAGCCACCATACATGGAGAAGGAATTTGAGGAATTAATTTAAAGTTTTGAAAGGGTTCAATGGTTAAAAAAATAAACACATGCCTAAGAGTCCTTTTTTAAGCTGCGGCTGTCCAAAAGGTGTCATTTAAAGAGATCAACGCAGTCTACAGAGATTTAAATACCCATACTGCAAGATTCATGTTGACTGTGTTCCTATTCAGAGGAGACATGGCCTGGCAGTTAGGCCTCAGCTGTTTGTATTGGAACAAGACCATGTCTAATTCGGATATGCCTGACTGCTGACTGTGGTTGCATGGAGGGCAAAAAAAATTATGGACTGGGATGCATGCAGTCCAGCAGAGTAATTTGCAACAACTGAGATTAATTCATGCAACCCACCCATCACTTCTTTTGTTTTCCGCTGGGGTTATGGACCAAGCAATCAAATGTTATGTCTAAATGTCTTTAGTGCGAGATGCAGAAACACGCCCATAACCTGGATTAAAAAAAAGTCTATTTGCATTGGTACTCAAATCTGTTCTGCATCTTGGATCACACCAGAGCTTTGACAAGAACAGTGGCCTCCATATTACACAAATTGTATATTCTTGTCCTGATTATTAGCAGGATATTAAAAAGACTTAGAGGTTTCTTTTACCAACTTAATAAAAGAGGAAGGATCCCCCATCTAAAAGAAATGTCACAGGATCTGTAGTGTATATGTGTGTTTGAAGTTATTTATTTTTCTGAAATATACCTGCTGAATTGGGGTGTTCACTGTTTTTTAGGTCTCCCCTGACCCAGCGCATGCGCTGGTCTGGCGAGACTTATTGAGAGGGCTCCAAAAAGTGCTACCAGGCCAGCCTAGAGCTACAGTGCATGTGCGCGGGCGCGCGCACTGCACTTTACCGCGATTAGTTTCTCTTTCGCGGCCGCACGGCCGCTTTGATGTTTGATTGTGATCGCGATCGCTTTCACTTTCGCGGCCGCTTTGTATAGCCAATAGGTCTCGCTTTTGAGACCTTATATGTATTTAGTTATGCAACTGTTGCATGGCAAAACACTTATAAGGTCCCAAAGGCGAGACCTATTGGCTATGCCAATGCTTGTTTATGCCTGGCACAAGTCACCTGTACACCATTTCTAATGCATGGTCACATTGACGTTTACTGTGCTTCCCTGAAAAAGGCATCGAGCAAATATCTAACTATCTTTGCTTCTGCAGAAAGACAGTCACTGTGTCTAGTCAGACAAACTCCGATATCCAATTACTAATAGACGGAAGAAGGCCCACGAGATGATTCAGCTACACAGGCTAAATTGCCTTTAAAAACTAAATTTTGAGTTTTTTTGTACTATAATAACAAACAAATTACAACTTATAGTGCCAGCTACACTAAGCAGGAAATTCCTGTGAGTATCTCGAATAGACATATTAAACAATTGCCGACTCAGGTCATAACACTCCCAACATTTGGCCTATATTTTAGAATGTTTTTGTGGGAATCCCCTTCCCGCATAGATGGGTTGTTGTTGTTGTGCACACCAGTGTACTCCCCTTCATGACACCGCAAGAGTAGGGTGTTGCGGGATGGTCCAAGCACGTGCTATGTGCCTTTTAGCCACCAGTGTGGCCATCCCCACCAGTGTCCACTCCCCTCGAGTGTTCTCCGGGTCCTCCAGGATTCCCAGTATGGGGAGTTTAAGAGTCAGATTTACATTGTGCCTTAGGACTCGGAAGAGAGTACCAGCAACCTGACCCCATTAGCCCTCAATCATCAGGCATTTCAGGCAACTTGAAAAGACAAAATACATATATAGGGTTCTGGCCGGTCAGTTTGCGACACGACTGGCATGCCGCAGGCATCAGGGAGTGAGGTATGAGCTGTGGAGGTAGTGGAGCTGAATCAGCCGGAGTCTGGAGAATATGGCTAATTTACGGGAGGACATGCAGGCCTCTCGCCAATCAGCGTCCTGAAGGGGCCTACCAAGCTCTACCATTCATACCTATGGGGACCCAGGTGATCGGTTTCGTTTAGCACTAACGTCCGGTAGATTTGGGATACTCTACCCCTCCCGATGCTTCCCATAAGGAGTTTGTCTTCAAGAGAGTTGTATTTGGGAAGGTCTACTAGTTCTGTTTTATATCCGGCTAATGCATGTCAGAGCTGGAGGTATTGATAAAACTTGATCTTAGAAAGTCAAAAATGTGACTACAATTCTTGTAAGAAGCATATGTAGCTACCCACCAGATGTCGTACCCACCAGATGTCGAAAAGATTTGAGATTCTAATCTTATCCCATTTAGCAAATCTTTCTAACTGTGCAGTAAGGCAGAGTTTTGGGCCATACCAGAGAGGTGTTTGTTGGGTCAACCTGCCCACAAACCTGTGGAGCACAGAATTGCTTTCCAGGTCATGAACACCATTCTAGGGACTTTGGGGAGGTTCCCCGGGATCAGATCTCCATGAAGAAGCCCCATCAAGTTGTCCAACACTAGGACCTAGGAGAGAGAGTTCTGCACAGTATGCTTGATTATTCCAGCCTCCACAGACCCAATCACTTGGGCAGCACAGAAGTATAGTCGTCTATCAGCCATTGTCATCCCTCCATCGTATGTAGAGTTGGAATTTGATCAATGTGATTCAGGGAGGTTTGTAATCCCAGAGAAAGGAACAGACCTCCGAGGCTATACCCATGAACCAAGAGTTTTGGAACATCAGTGGGAAGTTTTTGAAGGGTATACAGGAAACGAGGAAGGATCACCATTTTGAAGAGGGAGATTTACAAGGGACGTTAAGCTGTAGGGTTAGCAACCCAAGGGGTCTTTTTTCAGTTCTGTAAGGAGAGAGGTTAGATTCAGGTTCCATGTGAGTTTGGGTGCAAGAGCTATGGTGATAACTAGATATTTAAAGCTGAAGCGGCAAATTGCTATAGAGCCTTGACAGGAAACAGAATTGGTGTTGCTTCTGACAGGCACTAGGAGGGATTTGCTATTGTTCAGAGGAGGCCGGAGGTCTAGCATCCGCAGGCATCTGGGTCCTGATAGATGGGAATTGGTGAGGAACACCAGAACATCATCTGCGTAGAGTGCAATTTTGTATTCAATGCTGTCACCCCAGTTCCAGTTGGAAACATGGGCATCGCAATGTACCAGCCGAGCCAGAGGCTCCATAGCCAAGGCAAAGAGGAGCAGAAAAAGGGGACAGTCCTGGCGAATCCACCTCTAGACAGGAAAGGGCTCCAACAGGACCCCGTTGACTCAGAACCAGGCTGTCGGGTGATCAGAGAGAAGCCACAAGTAGGAGCGGAATCTCTGGCTGAACCCCATACGCTCAAGAACACCGTCAAGGAAGGACAGGTCGATCGAGTCGACCGCCTTTCACAGTCTAGGAGTAAAAGGGCGCACAGATCTCTGTGTTTTTGGGCACAGGTCAATTTTATATGTGCCTGTCTATTAGAGTGTAGGGTGCTGCGGCCGGGCATGAAGCTGTATTGGTCCTGATGGACAAGGGTGCCAATAAACTGAAAGTCTGAAGGCTAGGAGTTTTGTTTTTACCCCCCCACATCTCTGGTCTCCCAAGTATGTCTCATTCAGTTGTTCAACAATCTATCAAGAGAGGGAAGTAGAAGCAGTCCCAATTAGCTTCCAAATATGTAAAGAAACATTCAGGAAGGGAGAGACCAGACCAGAGGCTACAAGCTGCACCTCAAGAGAGCAGCCCACACAACATGAGCTCCTTGCTCGCCCAGATGCAACGCGACTGACAAATAAGGGTGCTGGGACTCTATGTGGGGCAGGGTACAAGCCGTACGCATGGTCACACTTCCATGTTGCTTATACACCTTGTGAATGCTTCCCTTACAGGTACCTGGCCACTTTTCGCTTAATTGATTCCAAGATAAAATCCTTCCTGTGGAGCTCCTCAAGGCCCCGTCTGGGCGCACTTAAACTGAAGGCTCGCCGTTCTTGTAGGGGACTAAGCCTCCCATCAGTGGAACACTTTGCCCTCGCACTGCAGCTCTCTCAAATAGCGTTCATGCTGCCAGGTACCTCTGATGAACCGCAATGGGTGCAAATAGAGAGACATCTGCTATCTGTAGGACCAGGCTTCTCTGCTCTATATGGACAGGGAACAAGCCGTCAAGACCCCTCAAACCCGGTACTATTAGCCATGCAAAAGGCCTGGCAACGAGCACATCGGCTTATGGGTTCCCACCCACGATTCCACGAGAAGGCCCCCCTTTAGAGGAATGCTGGAATACGCATTAATAGACAACCGATGTCCCGGCCCCTATGGGAGACGGCAGGTATTCACACTCTAGACCAGCTTCTTCACGATGGGGACCTTAAGAAGTCTGAGCAACTTCGAGACAAATTTGGCCTTCCCACGTCGCAGTCCGGCAAATACATGCAGCTTTGTCATTGTCTGCAGAAATGTCTGGGGTCACGCCCTTGGTCACTTTCAACCTCGCCTGTGCTATCATACCTCCCTACATGGTGATCACACAAAGGAGTCATGTCCAGCCTCTACGGAGTACTCGCCTCCCATCTCTTTTCACAACCCCTATCACAAGCCCTTCGAACCAGATGGCAAACCCAGCTCTGTCTCTTCTCTTGGCGGAGGAATGGGCTGAACTATTGGAGGACCTTGACAAAGGAGCACGGGAGGCAAGACTGAAATTTTAAATCCTACACGAATGGCACTGGTCACCAATTAAGTTGCACAAAGCAGGACTCAACCCGTATGAAAACTGATGGAGATTCGCAAATACAGCTTGCAATACGACCCACATCATAAGCGAATGTCCCTCAGTACAGTCCTTTTGGAACTACATGGGCAAGTCCCTGAGTACCACTATGCCCTTGTGCATGCAGCTTACTCCCGCTGAGATCCTACTTCATGACTTGTGACGTCCCCCAAAGTTGTCAAAACCACAACGTCGACTACCACACTGCACTTGCCACAGCTAGGCTATGTATCCTGTGCCAGTGGAGATCGCCGACCCCTCCGTTCCCGGGAGGATTGGTTGGTGGCCATAATCCACACAGCCTCCCGCAAACGAGTCATTTACAACCTCCAGGACCAATCTGACCTCTTCCTCCAAGTTGTGGGCGCCTTTCCTACACACAGAGTGTAGAGGTGAGAAATATCCCACAACAAAAAGCTCATCTTAGGCATCAACATGACAATATTTAGGCGTCTTAGCTCCTTATTCCATTCTACTTTACTCTGCCTTCCTCCCCATGCACATGCGCTTCCTTCGTGAACCCCCTCATTTCCCTGATCATCTGTCTCCCACTTCTCTTCCCCTCTACCTTCATCCCTCACCCTCCCCACTATCACCCTCCCCAGTGAGACCCACTCCCTCTCGTAATCTCCATCCCCCCCACTCCTCTATCTTCTCTCTACACCCAATAACCTCCCCCTCTGCGCCCCTGGCTTCCTAGCATTGTGGCCCATCAGGTTTAGATTAGCCAAATCACACCCAGTTATTACGACAAGGCTCATCATACGTGGACAAAGTTTAACACCCTTCCCTACTCACGCGCCTATTACGCCCTCGATACGGTCAATGTAACTTCAGAGCAGGGCACCTAACCTCCCTTATACCCCATGCAACAAATTATGAATAACAGTGGTGTTTTCTTTCACCCACTGCTACACCTCCCCATAGACTTCTACACTCTGGGTATAGTCCCTCCCCCTCCCCCCCCCCCCCCGTGTCTGGGAACCAGTACGATCCCACTGCGATTTGATCAGTCATGACATGGCCCCCTATAATATGTTATTGCCGTCACGTCATTCTCCCCCACCCACACCTCAACGGCACTTCTAACAACTGGAATAGTTACATCTTTCCCTCCCTCCCTCCCTCCCCCCCCTTTCTTCCTTTTTCTTTCCCCTCGTCCTCTCAACTTCCTCTTGAATACTTTCCTTATTTTCCAAGAGGCACGTTCCACACAACTTTTTTCTGTAATATCCAATGTGGTCTTTGTTTCTATGTGGCCGATGCTGATGTTCCTATGACGTTATTTTATTTCAAAATTGCTAATAAAGAATTACAATACAAAAAAAAAAAAAAAAAAAAAAAAAAAGAAGAAGAAGAAGAGAGCAGCCTACGTGTCTCTCCCAACACCCTATGCGGAACGTTCAGTGATTTAAAAAGTTGAGAGCAAATGCAATCTTGTTTGCCGGAATGAATATGACCAGCCGCATAACCATGTCCAGGGGATAGTGTCCCACCGGGCACGAGTAATATATAAAAAAACAGGGGGGTGGGGATTATCCTTTTCCCCTAAAGTTGGTCTTGGCAAAAGCCATCGACCCGGCAAGGGCGCATGTCAGCTGAAACTTGTAGACCATTTTTTGACCTTTTATAAGTGATGTGAAGGACACAACAGGTCCTATTTTTCACATCCACCTTTGTTTTTAACCTTACCCTTATCATTGTTTTGAATAAATCTAATTATATGAAAAAGAGGTCATTTTAATAAATTTTTTTACAAGGTAGATCCCAACTATTTCCTCGGGATCACCTCCTGGTGGAGGGCAACAAGACCCGATAATGATGCTATTAACCATGACTAGGCCAATGGCCAAAGACATACCAAAGGCGGAAAATGGCTGTTGAGGGTCCTACATATATTTCTTATCAAGATCCCTCGAGGGCTCAGGGCTCCACTACTCATTCAGTCGTTCATCAAAGGCCACCAAACTTGTGTGTGAGGCGCAGACACACTCCAAGTAAATTTCAGAATATGCTTCCATCATTTTCAGTCACTCCTCCAAATTCTCTCTGTCAGGCTCCTCAAGTGTGTTCCGATTCATCACTTAATTCAGTCAGAGACATACTCACACGTTGTATTAGCATTTTACATCTCTTCAGCAGACCCCATTACCGCCAGGAAAAATTACAATCAAAAGCAAAGCTAATTTAGTATGAAGAGGGGAAAAAAATACTGTCCGAGGAATGCACCACAAGAATTAGGAGTACCGACACTGCAAACGGTTCTCGCTCTAGCATAAACGACAAGATTTTTCTTATAAGGTTAAATAATACAAAGGACAGATGCCAAATACAGGCATCAGTAATGTAAGCTTCCCTTCTCCATCAGTCTGTGCAGTATAGCCTCCCCCCACATACACAAAACAATTACAGGTAAGGCACTAGCAATGTCCCCATTGACAGCTGCCTCCTTGCCCTTGCTGCCAGGTGTCCGCCTACCGGCAAGGAAAAGCACAGTTTGTCATAATAGAGTCAACACCTCTGCTAACATCACTGGAACATGCCTTTTGTCATAAGGGGACCTGGTGTGTAGCAGCAGCTCGATACCATGTCTGGGACATATAGGCTCACAGCAACTCCACAGCCAATAAACTACCAGGGGCTTACCTGGCCAATCCCATGATGAGTGCCCCCAACCAATCCAAATTCAAACTAAAAAAAGTGTTCCCACCGACCGGAAATATTTGAGCATATGGGTATCAAAAGCTCTGGTCCTTCTTACTCAAGATTATGGTACAAAACATCCTCTATAAGTGAAACCATGAACAACAAATCTGAGTCTCTAATAAAAAACTGCATATGGAAATGAGTAGAGGTGGTCACCCTCCGGAAGAATGTGTTCCAGAAGCCTCTGTTTACCTATTTTTAAAGCATATTGACTTGGAAAGGGTTGCATACTAAGACGAATAATCACTTTCCCTCCCTTCAAAGCAAATCCCACGTGCAGTAAAGCGCTTAAAAGACTGCTGCATCCAGAGAAGATATCAAGCAAAGGATTCCTCAAGCATCTGTCCTGTATTAGTGCTCATCTTCAGTAGACGAATCTCTCTGCCACATGTCTACGTAGATGCTTTTCAGTAAGTACCCCGTTTCAGATTTGGGACTATTTCCAATGCCAAACTCCAATAGAACTGTATTTTTTTTTTTAAAGTCAAACCCTTATTTATGTGAATGAATACACACCTTCCACGCAAAGGTCTTGTTCAGTTTGAGACCATGACTCTGAAAACCTTGTCATACAAGTCCTTTTAAAATAAAGAAAAATTTTTTTTAAAAAAGAGAAAAAGTTTTAAAAAATATATAAACTACCTCACAACACAGCATAGACCACCTCTAAGGCTATTCATTGAAATAGATAGTGGTGACGTGGTGGAACAGGCTCAGACTGAGCACAAGTGTGCATCCAAATAAATAATTCCCGAAAAGCGTTGTACTGCAAGGTAACAAAAACTATGCACGGCCAAGATGTTCCAACAATAATGTTGCTGCATAGAACAATGAAATGCTGATGTTCAAGACGAATTTCAATTTAGGATTATATAAAAAAGTAGAACAGAATATTGTACATTGTCTGATACCAGCCATGTGCCAACCTCGTGTTTAAGAATATACATGAAACCATTCCAAAGTCTGTGTGCAAAAATGTACCAGCAGTCCAATATATTTAAAAGCAGCATAACCTCATTTCGATTTACAAAAGATTCCAGAAGTAAAAAATAAAATAATTTTTTTTTAAAAAAACACAATAAAAATGGTTTTGGGCTAAAGCGTTAGTCAAACTCGCATTTGTTTTACTGAATCAAATAAGCAATACAACAGATTTCCTCAGGACTTATAACCAAAGTAATGCGCATGGCAGGGTAGCATGGTGTCTCCCATTCTATGACCCGCCCAAATACAATGGTGCCATGTACTGTAGGCAAACAACTGCAAACGAGACAGACTGCGACAATCCTAGATCAGCATTCCCTGCTCGTCAACCATGAGAGCAACCCAGGCTCCTAAGCTCACGCCTGCTCAGAGAAAGGCAAAACATGATTTTTCCTCGCGTTAAGGCATCCCTGTATTTCCCTCCCCCTCAACCTATTCTGCCTGGTCCAGCCTTTCTCTGCAATATGACAAATGCAGAATCGTCTCGAATGGCCTGGCACTGCTTCCCACGACTGCTTTATTTCGAAGATCAAAGTAATCAGCTGGACCTACTAGAATTGTGTTGTAACGTTAGCATACCTGCTCCAATCCCAACCAGTTTTCCCCCCAACCCTAATTGCGATATACCAAAATAATTTAGTTAATTATGATAAATATGTAGTTAAACTAATTACAAGAAATCTCATGAGATATAGCCAAAGAAGGGAAAAAGGGACAAGGTTTTCTGCTGGATGTGAAGAGTGGGCGCCTGTATAACGGACGCTGCCTGGTCACCTTCAGGAGGAGCCTGCGGTCTGTTAAAGGTATAGCCTTTTTACTAGGAATCTGGTCATATAAAGCCGTATGGAAAGTAGGCATAACAGCAAAGGGCGCACGGATGGGTGTCATTCAGTAAACAGGCAGATCCACTAGAAAGCAAGGCAGACAATATTTCTTTCTACCCCAAATATCACTTGTCACCTCGCCATTGACACAAACGGGTGAGGCCCACAGTGTCGATGACACTAACGCGTCCACTATCCTTTTCCATTGGGACCATAACAGCGAGTATCTGGTGCACTACAACAGTGTCTCAATCAAAAGCTTACCGAATATTACAGCTAATATTGCCTCCTAGACACATTTCATACAACTATGCGACAGCGTGCATCCGATGAGAAGTAGTGAAGAGAGTATACCACGCTATACACTCACAAAATACTATTCTACTCCAGTGGTGGTGCTTCAAACCCACACATGAAACACAGACAGGACTCCTGGAGCCGCACAGTTAGGCGCAGGAGGTGTCAACGCCAGTGCTCCAATCCCTACCATCCACACCTCAAATGCAACGATTCCTGCAGTACTAAAGCCCCAGACTGCAACATCTGTGTCCAAGGAGAGGCTATCCTTCTGCATAATCTCCATCTTCAGGCACAGCTGAGTGAAAATTAGTCCGACATGTGTTTTGTAGCCACATCTAACCATAAACACTGCATTCAGCTGTCCATGCCATGGGCCATTATGGCTCACACCTAAATTAGGAGGAAGGTCGAATGAGTGACATTTATTAGGACCACTTCAATCATACAATTACAACTGAAATGTTCTCATTTGGCAGTGGGGCAAATAAGCCCACTTACAAAACACCTAGATGGGCGGACGGATAGCCCTGCCCTCTGCCAACACCCATACCATCGAAGGAGGGGCTGGCAGGACTGATGGCACCCGTACCCCTCCCCCTCCAGGAATAGAGACTGGTATGTGACACACTGCCCCCTCCACCCATAATCACCTAATATAATGGATGTCGAATAAACGTCTACGTTTGCTCACACCACTGCCCAAATAATCACAATTATGGGTGAGAGCTCGTATAGAGCAACCCCTCCACCAACCACCATACTCCATGCAGGCATGCCTGTCCCAAACATTGTCACTAATTAGAAATAAGAGGCCTAAACCTTGACAATTTAGTCTTAGCGGCTCTGGGTAGGGGGACGCACAATATTAGGCCAGGTACAATGCATGTCAAATCCCAATTATCTGGTCAATGGAAAAGTCTCGGATACCCTTTTGACACTGTGGGGGTGGGTGTACATTGATCTATAAACTCCCAACCTAGATTGGGGAGTACTCCTATGCTGGGGGCAGACTATCCTTGCCCTGGCTCATTACAGAATGAAGGGGGGGGCTAAGGGCACTTGCACCATGACCCTCAGACTCGGGAGGAATAACAGTAACCTCCCCTGGGTTCAGATGGTCTTGCCATCCGAGCCCTCGGTGCAGACGGGCACAAATTGAAACTGCTTAATTCACCCCAATATTGTCGGTGGTGGTGGGCGACGTGGGGTAACATACTTATCCCTTCCCCCTGGGGACGCTCTAAAACAGGCGGCCCCGCGCTCGCTTAAGGCGTATAATTTAACAGTAGCTCCGGTGGAGGACAGTGTGATATCCCTTGGGACAGCAGGGCGGCCCTCAGAACCCCCACTTACGGCTTTCATCGCCGCTGCCATATCGTCGTATCGTTCGGCTTGCTCGGCCAGCCGGGCTTTCTGCACCAGTTGCTCGCGGTCCACCATCTTCAGGCTGCAGGGGAGGGGGGCTGTTGCTGCGGCACGCGCGGTTCAGGTGGGAGCACTGGACAGGGCGCTGGCTGCCTGCCTAGACGCCTTCTAACTGCTGGTGTTCGGACAGCCCAGGCGCTCGCGCCTGACAGGGGAGACGGCTCGCGCTGTGTCAACCGAAGCTCCTCGTGCCCTGACACTTCCCTCTGCTGCAGCTCGCGCCGGCTGCAAGAGACTATCCGTTAGGGTTGCGTTCCACTGAGAAGATAACGGGCAGGAAGATGCGGCAGCTCCTGGCAGTTCTACGCGTGCTGACAGAACAGCCCCTTTCCAAACCACGCCTGCCTCTGCGCTAGCCGCAACTCTCGGCTTCGCCCCTTCGGTGACGCAAAGGTCCGTAAAAGGGAATCTTGGTCTACGAGCTTTAGGAATGGATGGGGGAGATGTTGTCGCGGACAATACCTGCTGGGATACCGAGTTCCACCGATTCGTAGTTCTCGTGTCCAGTAAGGAAACGCCTTGATAAAAAAAACTACACTTCCCAGTGCATATGCGCAGACAGACTGAATGCGGAGTAAGCACATGATAGGGAATATAATTATTTAAAGTCCATGCATCATTTAGGGCAGTGAGTTGAGAATTTACCAGAAGCCGGGTGTGCAGGGAGCAAAGAGCTGTCTGTGCAGAACTCTTGGCCCGTCCTACATAATAAATAATGCAAGGCATGATGTCATGCTCAGAGAAGGCCCAGTGCTGAGTCACTACAGCAGTCAGGGAGCCTATGAGCCAGCGGCGCACCAACCGGACGTCTGAAACGGTGTATTCTCTGTTAAGGCTCAACCTACGCGCCACCTGGGGCTGTCTACTCACTGAAAGTGCGCCTTTCTGGCTACTGTTTCACTGGCCTTCAGGCTGTTCGTTTTAAATGTGTCCTCGGGGCAACTGTCTAGCCAGTTGTAGTGTACTGTTATCATTATGCTTTTTTTTGTTTACTACTGCTCCGCCTCCAGCATAGTATCTGCTGGCGGAGAAATCTTACAATAACTTAATTCTCATGTATAGGGATTCATACCGCACTTCGTGCCATTTTTAAGCACTGTAAGTAACAGATGGTTCATTACGCACGTTTATGGCACTTCATTTACAGATCTTGGATGGAAGGCGGCGTCTGCCTTGACATATTGAACTTGACCTTCAGGTCACAGCGGATTTCAGTAATACACTCATCTTCATTGCCAGTTTAGGTTCATTTTGAAACCTTAAGGTATCAATGATTTGCTGTGGTAAAAACAGCTTATAAGGAACATTATCACTTATAATCTCTAAAATGTTTTCAGCTTTGTGTGGAATTCCAGGCGACTTTCTTACTCGTGGTGATTCATATGTCGTTCTATACTCTTATTGCTTAAACAGATAATCATTCCCATGGCGCAAGTCCTAAAAAAGAAGGGGGGTGGGGTCCTCTTTACCACGTTAGGTATATGCAGTTGACATCACGGTGTGTGACATTACAAGAAGTAGCATCATGGCAAATTACCTTACAGGAAGTGACCACCATAAGAGATATCAGATCGTAAGACCTCACACATATGTTTAGCAGATCTGTCATGAATACATTGGAGCGCATTACGAGATTTAACAAATGAAAGCTGATCAGTACTTAAACCAGGGACCTAAGTTCCCTGTCAGAGGAATTAACAGCTCAAATGTGGATGAAGTTAGATGTCTGATTAGATACAGTAGATGAGCCCCTAAGTGCTAAAGGCTTGGCATACTAGGCACCAAGAAGAAAGCACAGTTCACACGTTGCATCAAAAATGCTTGTGGATATCAAAACTATAAAATGTATTAACCTACATAGCATAGCACCATTATATACACACATTGCTTTAAACGGGGAAAAATAAGTGCAGGTACTCATTAAAATAGAGGTGAGGCAAGTGGGCGGTGCTAGGGGCGGGGCTAAGGGCAAAATATGATCATACATAGTTACTTCTGTACCAGTTGCAGCACATATTTAAACACATGAGTGTTTCTGTAAAAAATAAAAAAAACAGATTAACTCATAACACAAAATGAAAGTCATGATGGCACTTTCACCCGAAGGTCGCTGCTCACCTGATTGACAGTGCAGGGTCCTTCTAGAGACCCTGTCCTGTTAATCACAGCGTGGCACAAACCCTCTCACCCCCCCTGCAGTTTGGGGACATTCCCGTGAGCGCTGCTGGAATCTTTGCCAGCAAATCTGCAAAGGCTGCTTCAGCCGAGTTAATTACTGCCCTGGAGGAGAAAACTAACCTGAGCCTGCCGTGCCGCCGATCAGGGTACCGGTACTCTCCTTGGCTACAGAGAAGTGCCGGTACTGACGTTAAAAAAATTCAGAAGTGCCGGTACTCAGTACCGGCGAGTACCGGCCCATTTAAAGCATTATATACACTGATAATTTTAGCCACTGTGACCATTATCCAAACAATATTCCCTATGAAAGATACAATTATAACTGGATATTCTGCACATATATTAAGCCAGACATTACAGATGATATATTGCCACAGGATGTTTAACAATAAGAAATGAATAATTAGTGAGCTTTTTTACATCATTGAATCCCTAAAATGTGGGTAACAAAATGACTTTAAAAACATCCCATGCACCTGCGTCTCTTTTTTATTGTGATGGGAAGTTGGATCTACATTTCTAGACAGAGTATCCTCCTAATGGCGATGAACAGCCAGCCATCTGTTAACATATGGTAATGAATTCCAAAGAGGCAGACTAGAGCCCATGAAATGTATTAAAATTAGTGAAGAAAGGTGTGGAGAGTAAGGTGGTGAGAGTAACTGAAGCATTCCTGATGTATGAGACTGGACACAGGAATGCTGTTTAAGTAGGTTTACTCCCATAAGAAGACCTCATCCAACAGCATACAGGTTACAGCATCAACTGATGCTCAGCTCAAGTTCTAACATGACATGCATAACATTCCATCATTACATGAGTACAACCTACTAAGGAGAAAGCATGACATCATATGATTCCAAGCTATACAGGTGTCCTCTTAAGAGAGACACTCCACACACCTCCCTTCCTTAACAAACAACCTAAATAACAATAAAAAGAAATCAAACATAATCACTGAGATAACAAGGACGTTTGGTTGTCCTAGAAGAGCAACGAGTACTTCTCATTCCATTAGTATTTTTATCCATTTTCACAAAGGGACTAACAGGAGAAGAGATTATGTCACCTGAATTTGCATTAAAACTCTCATCAAGTTTTCCCTTACCCACCACGACTCTATTTAGATTCCAAATGCGATGATCTTGAGTTTTTATAGCATTCTTGAAAACTTTGATGACCATAAGTGGCTTCATGAATTTAAAAAGAGAATTACCACCCAAACCAGGCCACTTAATCATGACCCAATCACCTACTTTCACCACAATTTTAACAGCTTTCTTAGAATCAAAATAACTTTTCCGTTCAGTGGCTTTCTTCTCTTCCCTCTTTTGTACATCATTATCATAACACACACTTTCCTTTCCCTTGGCTAATTCATATTTGTTAACCCAAGGAGGTTCTAAAATGTATTAGGTACTCTACCTACTCTACCACGGAATAATATAAAAGGAGTTTTCCCAGTGGTGCCATGAGGAGACATTCTGTATTCCTCCACTTTCTTCAGATCCTCACTTTTCCAATCCAGGGATAATGACTTTGCAAAGGTAATAGTTTCCTTAAGCACTCTATTGAATCTCTCAACCATTCCATTTGATTCAGGATGATAAAGAGCACAAGTCTTCTGTACAATACCTCTAGAGGTTAAAAACTCTTCCATTTCTCTTGAAGTAAGCTGAACCCCATTGTCAGTTAAAATAGACTCAGGTATACCTTACTTGGAAAATAATTCTTTCAAGCACTTAATTGCATGAGCTGAATCTATCACTGTTAAAAAAAAAAAACACTTGTGGCCAACGAGAATACATGTCAATTACAACCAAAAGAAAGATTTGCATACCACCAATATGAAACGGTCCAAGTATGTCCAGAGCAATATCCTGCCAAGGACGTGAAGGACACCTCCTTATAATCATGGGTTGTACACGTGGACATATGGATTTATCACTCAAAGTGCAGGGAACACAGTCCCACACCACACGCTCCACAAGCTTGTCCATGCTGGGCCTCCAATATGACATACGCCACCTTTCCTTGCTTTTCATAAGACCCGCATCAGCTGAATGCACCAAATCCACCAATTAATTCCTTAGACTACAGGGAGGAATTAATCTTGTGCCACGAAACAACAAACCATTCTCAACAGACAACTCATTTCATATATTCCAAAATGGTCTTGTAAGCTCAGATCCCGCCTTACTGTTTGCCTGGAATATATTTGAATGAGAAACTATACTCTTGCAAACCAATGACCCATCTAGTGATCCTTCCTTGAATTCAAATCGAGGCATTTTTTTATTGAATATCTCCACTAATGGCTAGTGGTCAGTACACACCTCAAGATCAATTCCCCAAAGAAATTTCTGTAATGTTTTTTATGGCCCAAAAAACTGCAAGAGATTCCATTTCCACCACAGAATATCATGTTTCAGATTCTCTTAAAATATGGGAAAGAAACATAACAGTTTGCATACCAGATGGACCATTCTGTTGTAAAACTGCCCCAAGCCTTTCTCACAAGCATCAGTAATCAGAATGGGCTTAATCGTGGGATCAAAGCTCTTAAGAGAAGGAGCAGTATTTAATTTTTCCTTAACACTGGTGAATTCACTTTCGCATCGCTCCGACCATTCAAAATCAACACCCTTTGCGTAATAGGCACCTCATGTTTACAGTAGAATCAGCAAAACTCTTCACAAATTTGGCGTAACATTCCACCATACCTAAGCATTTCATCAATTCACTTTTATTAGTGGGACAACTCATGATTTGAATAGTATTAATTAGATCACTCTTAGGTTTTACCCCATCACCAGTTATGTTGTGCCTTAGGTAATTTATGGAATCAGATCTGAATCTACACTTTTCCATTTTAATTGTAATATTGCACTCACACAATTTTTTTAACACCATCCTTAATCGAGAGTCATGTTCCTCCACATCATCACCAAAAATGAGTATGTCATCCTGGTATATGCATACCCCTGCCAAATCTCTAAGCACATTCTCCATGGCACATTGAAAAAAGACGAAGCTGAAACTAAGCCAAATGGCATTCGAATGAACCTAAAGGTTCCAAAAGGTGTTATAAATGATGTAAAGTCCTTGCACGATTCTTCTAACTCAATCTGATGGTAAGCGGAAGTGAGATCGATCGTGCTAAACACCTTTGCCCCACCAAGTAAAATCAGCAGTTCTATAATGTTTGGCAAAGGATAACGATCCACAATCACACATTTGTTTAGTTGCCTCAAGTCAATGCAGAGACGTAAGTCTCCATTGGGTTTTCTGGCTGCGACCACTGGAGCCAACCATTCTGTACCCTCCACTTCTTCAATGATCCCACAACTTTTGAGGCTAGAAATCTTTTTGCATATCATTCCTCACTGAAAGAGGCGCATTTCTTACCATGCAACATACGGGCACAGCATCGTTTTTCAATTTGATTTTGTGTTGGTAACCTTTTAAACACCCCAACTCATGTTTGAAAACACCTGGAAATTCCTTCTTAAGATCATCTAAAAACTAATTGTCACCAGATTTCACTACAGAATATACTTTCACCTTAATTTGAATTGGATGATCAGCGTTAGGATCAAGAAACACACCTAAGTCACCCTGGTGTAGCCAACTGATAATACTATCTCCTTTATTGGATGCATACATTTTCCCTGACACAAGTCTGTTTTTATATTCAATCAAGCCAATAAAATACCCATGCAACTTTATAGGCTCACCCCCATAAGCCAAAGGTGTGATGTCAGGCTTTATGAGTGAAATCTTGTCTTTCAATTTCATAATATAAAATTCATTAGAGACAATAGTAATCTTAGCACCCAAATCAAATAAGACACAAGTGGTTTCCCCTTCAACAGTAATGCTGTCAAAGGGACAAGACTTCTTATTAGTTCAATTCTAAACCTGAATCACATTTTGCCCACATTCAGAATCATCAGCACTTATTTCAGTATTGTCAGCCTCGTAAATTTCCACGTTTTTAACTCTCAGGACTGATTTACCTTTACACCTCAAAGAAGAATGACCTTTTCTTTTACACTTTGTGCAGATTTGACCCAATGCTGGACATTTTTTTTTTGATAAACAAGTTTTATTGTTTTAAACAGCACAATAACAAAAATAGTCTGGTATTCCGAATCGGTATTACACAGCAATACATTGGGAAGCACCCCCCGCCCCCAAACAGCACAATAACAAAAATAGTCTGGTATTCCGAATCGGTATTACACAGCAATACATTGGGAAGCACCCCCCGCCCCCCCCCGCCCCCAGATTCCTCCCCCCAGCCCCCACACCGCCCCATTAAGGTATGTTGCCTAGCCATTTCCCCCAAACCTTTCGGTATTTCTTGGGGCATCCTCGTGCCTGATAGAGAGTACGTTCTTGCGCCACGCACCAGTCCACCCCAGCGCCCCATTTGGCCACACTTGGCGGCAGCGGCTGCTTCCATGCCGCAGCAATGTCGCGCTTGGCCACCATCAAGGCCGTCATGAGAAACAGCTGGTCTGCGCGCGTGCCATCTAAGCCATCTGTGATTCCCAGCAGCGAGTGTCGTGGATCATGGGGCACCTCCCACCCCAGGACCTCCGTAAGTTCGGTCTCAATGCCCCTCCAGAACCCCTCCAGGGCCGGGCAGGACCACACCATATGCAGGAAGTCTGCCGGGTCGGAACCACATCGGGGGCAGGCCGCATCCCCGGAGAGGCCCGCACGGTGAAGGCGAGCTGGTGTGAGGTACGCCGCGTGGAGATAATAGATTTGGATGAGTCGCAGCTTAGCGGAGGCCGTCACCAAACGGGGGGCCATAAGGGCGTCCCGCCAGTCGGCTTCGTCCAGGGGACCCACCCATCCCTCCCAGCGCTCCTTAAGACCCGCAAGGGATGTAGGGGTGCAGTTAATGAGGGAGCGGTAGATCCTGGACATGCCCCCCCTCCCCAGGTTGCCCAGCAGAACCTGAGCCTCCGGAGGGCTATGATCCGGCAGCCGGACGTCCAGTGGCGTGTAGGTGCGTATGGCGTGGCGCAGCTGGAGGTACCGGTAAAATTGGGAGGAGTGAAGGGAAAAACGCGCTTGCAGCTCTGAAAAGGAACACATCCGCCCTCCCCGCCAGACGTCCCCCAGCTGGGAAATGCCGATAAGATCCCATGATTTGAAGCCTTCCAGCCTTGTGACCTCCCGCAACCACGTCCCGTGCCACAGGGGAGTGACCCGGGTCAACCGTCCCGTCCATAGGGTGAGGCGGAGCGCCGCTCTCCAGGACAGGAACACAGCCCTGGTGATGTCCGGGCAAGAAGCAGGGATGGGGGCGCCGTACAGGCGGTCTTGGATGTCGGAGAAGCCCAAGCCGTTAAGTTCCACCCTGTAGGCCGGGTCGGACCAACCCCCTCCATACCAGTCGTGAATGACCAGTAGGCGGGTGGCCATGTAGTAGAGGTAGAGATCAGACATGCCCAGGCCCCCGTCAAAGGTGGGAATACGGCACGTCGACAGAGCCAGCCGCCGCCTCCCCTCGCCCCAGAGAAATCTCGTCGCCATCCCGTCGAGCTCGCGGAACCGGGGAAGGATCATCATTTTGTAGAGGGCGACCCTTCCCAGCGGGTTGAGGGGCAGCTGCTGCCACCGCGCCAGATCGACCTTGGCTCTCTTGACCAGGGGGGAGACGTTGAGCGCCCAGCTTAGCTCCGGGAGGAGGGAGACCCAAATGCCCAGGTACTGAAATGATAAGCGACGCAGAGGGATGGTCTCCTGCCAGTCAAAGCATTCCCTGGAGGGGTGCAACGGTACCAGGACCGACTTCCGTGGGTTGAGGGAGAGACCCGACGCCCGGCCGAAGCGGCTCAGGATGGATAGTGCGCGCGGTCCGGAGCGCGCTGGGTCCCCCAGGTAGAGTAGGACATCGTCCGCATAGAGGGCGATTTTGTCGGCTTCCAGGCCGGGCCACTCCCACCCCCGAAGGAGGGGATCAGATCTAATCAAGGCGGCCAGAGGCTCCATCGCCAGGGCGAAGAGAAGGGGCGACAATGGGCAACCCTGCCTCGTCCCCCGGCCGATCCGGAAGGGCCTTGACAACGCACCATTGACCAGCACTCTGGCACGGGGCCGGGCATAGAGGACTCGCACCATCCCCAGGAACCGGGGGCCAAAGCCCATGTGGGACAGGACGTCGAAGAGGTAGGCCCACCCCACCGAATCGAAAGCCTTTTCAAAGTCAACGAGGAGGAGGGCGAGGTACGGGGTCAGTCGATGGCGATGGGCCAAGGCCACATGGAGACGGCGCAGACAGTGGCGCGTGCCCCGAGCGGGCATGAAGCCACATTGATCCGGGTGGACCAAGGCCGACAACATGGGCTTAAGTCGTTGGGCCAGAACCGCCGCATAGAGTTTCACATCAGTATTGATGAGCGAAATTGGGCGATAGGCCGCTCTATCAGCGGGCGGCGGCGTGGATTTGGGCAAAACCACAATCGTGGCCAGGTCGGATTCCCGGGGGAAGAAACCCCTCTCAAGCGCCTCCGCATAGTGAGCTCTCAGCCGCGGGACCAGGGTGTCCCTGTAGGCCGCAAAGAATTCCTGAGGAAAACCGTCCGGTCCCGGTGTCTTCCCCGTTGACGTACGCCCGATTGCCTCCCCGATCTCCTCGGCGGAGATGGGCTCCTCCAGGCTCTCCATTTCGTCCGGCCGAAGCCGGGCCAGGCAGGTGCTCCCGGACGCGAGCAGGGCGTCCAGAGAAAGGTCCGGCGCACGCGCTCGGTAGAGCTGGGAGTAGAACTGGGCAAATGCCTCTGCCATAGCCGCGGAGGAGGACTGGAGCACCCCCGAAGAGTCGGCAATCGCCGGAATGATGCGCGACGCCCTGGGGTAAGTGGCCAGGCGGTGCAATAGTGCGCCGTTCTTGTCACCCCAGCCGTATACCCTCGCTACCGAGGACTGCCAAAGAAGCTTGGCCGCCTCGAGGGACCGCTGACAAATCTCCTGACGAAGGAGCCGCAACTGTCGGTCCACCGCCGGGTCGTCATGCTCGGAGAGCGACTGCTCCAGCCGCAACGCCCGGGCCTCGCAGGCAGTGAGCTGCTGCAGCTGTGTCTGGCGGTGCCGCACCACCTGTGCCTTGGCCGCCCCCCTGATGGTTGCCTTGCAAGCCTCCCAGAGGGTGCCTGCCGACGAGACAGAGCCCTCATTGGCACCATAGTAATGAGCGAGCTCAGTGCCAACTGTCTCGCGCACTGTCTTGTCCTGGAGGAACCAGGCGTTGAACCTCCACACCGGCCTGGTCGCGTGAGGCGGGGGGCCCAGACCCAGGAGGACTGGTGAGTGGTCCGAGATGCCCCTGGGAAGGATGCGGACATCCTGGACACTTCCGCACTCGGTGGGGGGGACAAAAATCATATCAATACGAGCGTGAGAGTGGTGAGCGGCTGAAGTGTGGGTATATTGACGGTCGTGAGGATGCCAAAGCCTCCAGGCGTCGCAGAGGCCCTGGGCCTCCGCCCAGCCCGCCAGCTGTCTCGCTCGCGCGGCGCGGGAGTCCGAAATCGGTCCCGACGAATCCAGCTGTGGGGCCAAGACCGCATTAAAGTCACCCCCAAGCACGACAGTGCCCACGGGGAGAAATTCTAACAACGAGGCGACGTGGGATAAAGCCTGCGACAGTCCCGAGGGAGGCACATAGAGTGAGAGGAAGCTGACCGGGCGACCCTCCAGCGTACCACAAATGGCAATCCCGATTCCCAGGGGCGCACGGGCCACCCTCTGAAGGACGAAGGGGAAGGAACGACGCAGCAGGACCGCCACCCCGCGGGAACCACGGGAGAACCCCGAGTGCCACACCCGGTCGTAGCCATAGCGCGCCAAGAAAGGACATTTTTCCCCAAGGAGATGGGTCTCCTGAAGGAGGAGGACGTCGGCCCCAACGCGCTGAGCATACTTAAGGACCGCCGTGCGCTTATGCCTATCCAGCAGGCCGTTCACATTCCAGGACAGGACGTGCAGCTGTGCCCTGGGGGTTACGTCAGCCATAGATGCAACGGGTACATCGGGACACAGCAGGGTCGGAGCCACCCCAGGGGTGTCGGGAGGACATCATGTCGCACTGATGCGCAGGGAGGAGAGGAGGATCGCCCAGGACCCGCGGGGAAGGCAGGGGGCAGGCAACAGGGGACCAGGGGCGCCCGGCCAGGAGCGGGCGGCAGCAGATTATGGGCAGGAGCCAGCGCGAGGCGCTGCAATGACGCCCGTGGGAGGAAGCCAAGGGGCGCCGGGACGGGAGCGGGCAGCAACAGGCCGTGTGTGTGGGCAAGCGCTGGGCTTTGCAGTAACGCTTGCGGGAAGCCGCGATGCGGCGCGCCCAGGGAAGACCAGACATGAACGAAAAGGACCACCCCCCCAAGGAGGAGTATCCAACAAAACATCCAACAAAACCCACCCCTTAACCCCCAACCCCCCACCCTACACTTCGGGAACTGAAGCATCTGTCGCCCTAACATCAACAACTATTACAAAAGCCCCAAGCGAACGCTCGGGTGTCAAGAGCGTGGTGGACCCCTCCAGAAGTACGGATGCAAGTGTTCCGGCCTAGACTACTACCCATGGGCGGAGATCCGCTGAGTCCAGGACCATGGCGGCAGCCCCAGCCGCGGGACCGGGCCACCAGAGCTGCTGCCAAGATAGAAGACCACCCCAAGTCAAATGACCGGGCTGCGGGAGAGATCAGAAAGGTCCACAGGCGCGATGAGGGGGGTCAGGGACGGGTCCGGCGGTCGCGGCGACCGGCTCCGGAGGCCCCCAGCCGCCTGAGAAGATGTCCCGGATGAGGCAGACGATTCCCTCGGCATCCTGCCCGACATGCTCGTGGACCGAGGCCCAGCCGTCAACCCCCCCCGGGGCCGCCGGGACTGCGTGCGTCTTCTACGGCGTGGGCGAGGAGGCCTGGTTGTGTCCAGATCCGTAGGCCTCCGGGCCGGGGACGCTCGCCCAGATTGGTGCAAGGGTCGCTCCTCAGTGAGCCAAGTCCATGCCGCCCGAGGAGTGTCGAAAAACAAGGTCTTAGCCTGGAAGACCACACGGAGGCGGGCCGGGAACTGAAGTTGGTATCGAAGACCCAAGGAGCGCATCTTATGTTTCACCTCCAGGTATGATCGGCGTTGCTCTTGAACCTCCCGGGTGTAGTCGGGGAAAACCATGATGGTATGGTTATTGAAGGACAAAGGAGACTGCGCCCACACCTCCTTCAGAATAGCATCCCTGTCCCTGAAGTTGAGGATCCGCAGGATGAAGGGGCGCGGTGGGGCCCCCACCGGAGGTTTGGCGGCCAACGACCGGTGCGCTCTTTCCACCACGAACCAGGTGGAAAGGCTGGCCGCTGGCATCCAGGACTTAAACCATTTCTCAAGAAAGTCATCGGTGCGGCCAGATTCCACCCCCTCCGGAAAGCCCACCAGGCGGAGGTTGTTGCGGCGGGCCCGGTTTTCGGCATCTTCTGCCCGCCGATGCAGTTCCTTGGAGTGGGTCGTGAGCTCCCGGACCTGATCTTGGAGCTGCCGGATGTCGTCCTCCGCGGTCGAAATGCGGGATTCCGTCTCGGTGATGCGGGCCGTGGCATTGCGAAGATCCTGTCGGAGGAGCGCCACGTCCACCTTCACCTCCCCGACCATCCCCTCCAAGGACGTGCGGGAGGCGGTGATGGCCTGCAGAATGGCGGCAAGGTCCGTGCCAGGAGTCGGCGCCGCCTCCCCCCCAGCTCCGGGGGGCTCAGAGGTCGTGAAACGGTCAATCTTGGTCTGGTGGGGTGCAGCCGCCGACTTGGCACCCCGGTCCTTGCCCATGACTGCCCTCAGGGCGCGTGCGCCGGAGCTCAGGCGCCGCGTGGCTCGCCGTCCCAGTGTCCCCACTGCCAGCCGGTGCGGATTCGGGGGGTAGGGGTGGTGCCCTCACCCCGCTATGACGGGCCGCCGGGGGTGCCGCCGCCCCGCGAAAGGCGATCCAGTGTGGTAGAGTCTCACCGCTGCTCCAGGCACAGGGCCCGCGACCAATCAGGCCCCCACAGCGGCCTCTCGGGCTTACTCCGGTGGCGCTCCCCGCCGCGATCGGCAAAGGAGCCCCCCCCGACGAGGGGGGAGGAAACAGGGGGCCCTCTCCGTCCAGGCGGCGACGAGGGAGGGGAGCGCGCGGATCCCCGTGTGGCGATGGGCCCCCGCCGCCAACCGCCGACGCCGGCACCTGTTGTGGGCACTGTCACGTTGTTCGCACCAGTTCTCGGCCACCACCAGGAAGGAGTCCAGGCCCTCGCGCAGGTGCGCGTCTCTCACCTCCGATCGGCGTTGTCTCAGGGTCCCTGCAGGTCCCAGGCGTCCCGTGGGTACAGCGTACACCTCTCCACACCGGGAGCGGGGCTCGGAATAAGGAGGGGCAGTGGGCGGGGGGGGGCCCGGCAGTAACAATCCAGCATCACCTCCCCGTCAAATCGCCGCCTCAGGCGCCAGGGCGCGACACCACTCCTGTGTGGGGCCCACCACAGGCCCTGGGGGGGGGGAACCAGCCTCCACGAGGGCACCCTGCCAGCAGCCAATCTACCAAACGTGTAGGGCAGTGGGGCAAGGGGGGGAAGAAGGAAGCAGTCCCCTGTAGTACGCACCGGTCCATAGGCCAAAGTAGAACAATGCGGCGGATGGCGGCAATCAGCTAGACGGGCCCCGTCTCACGAGCTCCCAGCACCCGGGCCGGTCCGCCCGGCGATCAGGGCCCTGCGGCCGGGGGGGTCCGGGGAGGCGTCCGGGATCTGTCGCCCCTCCCGCAGCGCTCCGCAGGCCAAGGTTTTCCCCCGCGGGTCTCTCCCGCCTCCACACAACTGTCACCAGATTGCGGCCTTCGCCCCTCGTGTGGCGCCGCGGGCGCTCGTAGCGGGCGCCGCCGGTCGAGGAACCGGCCGAGTGCACGTCCCCACGGCGGTGCCGCTTCCAGCTGGCAGAGCTCAGTCCTTGCGGCACCAAAGCGTCCCAAAATTGCAGCGGGGGTGGGGCAGCGGCTCCTCCGCAAGCGTCAGGAAGCGGAGCGCGCCCAGGCCATCAGCAACGGAGGATGAGCGGATGCGAGGGGTCAGGCATCACGGAGCTCTACCTCGGCGCGGCCATCTTGGCTAGCGCCACCTAGCGCTCTCCCATGCTGGACATTTTTTATCATTTGCAAGATGACCCACTCTACCACATCTGTAACATCTTCGCTCTGTTACTTTTCCTTTAAATTCCTCCTTATCAAATGGAGCATTATATTTACCTTTTACAACTCCCTTTTGGTTTTTATCTTTAACCTCTTGTACCTTGACATCTTTTTCATTGTCTTTTTTTATAACTGCAACGCATTTCAAATAGTGTTCAATTCTCTTAGCAAAAGTGAGAAATTCATCTAAAGTAGGTTCATCATACAACCAAAGTTCTTCCCTGACCTTTTCCATGTTGCATCCAAACATGAACTGATCACAAATACGTTCATCAGTTACATTTTCAAACTTGCATGAAGAGGCAAGTTTTCTTAAATCAGTAAAATACCCTTCTATAGTTTCTTCTTCTCTTTGTGTTCTTCTTGCAAATTAATATCTCTCCAAGATAGTACTAACCTTAGGCAAATAGTGTTTATCCAGCTTCTTAATACAGATCTCATTATCGTTTAAGTCCCTTGCTTCCGCAGGTGCAAGATCAGGAAGATGATCAAACACGTCTTGGCCCTCTGAGCCTAAACAGTGAAGAAGTAAAGAGGACATCCTCTCAGCACTCAGAGAAGGCCCACAAACCCTGGAATGCCTCTCAAACACCACCTTCCATTTTTTCCATTGTATAGAAGGAACTCCAGGACTGGAAAGAAAGTAAGGTGCTGCCGTAACGTTTTGCATGTCGCTATTTTTTAAATACTCTAATTATCAGCCTGTAAATGTTAGATAAATATTAATTAATTAGTATATACTTTGTAGTTTATGAAACTCCTTAATGAACTATCATGACTACATGCAATAATAATGCTATGCGCTGCTTATGTTACACGTATAGAGACTAAGAAACATAGTGCACATATTTCTTATTAATGTGACACACTTAATGATGCAAAATTCCAAAGATAAACAATTCAAAGGATTAATGTGTGTGCGTATCACAGTTAGTGTAACACGCAAAATTACCGATGCTCAAACACTATTATTTGAATGAGTACTTCAGACGCACACAATAAAATGTAAACAATTACTGTGAAAAAAGTTCAAGAGTTAGTGTTCGTGTCACTGAAATAACACACAGAAAATCTTCTGTTATTGGATAACTCCGTAATACACACTGCGTGACACAGATGTACTCTGAAAAGCATCTTTCTTTGTTACCAAGCAACGATCCATAGTTACCGAGCAATCCAGGCACACTCACAATTCACCTAAGATGGCCGCCACGCACGTTTACGCTACGTGCTGGAAAGCACCTGACGTAAGAAGAATGACGCTGGAAACTGTGGAACGCATATAACAAGGATGACGCATGGAGAGAATTAAAGATGCGAGAACTCTCATAAAAGGTAAGGTTTCTGTTTTGCACTGAATGAATAACAAGTTTATTTTTAAAATTCGCTGTCAGAGATTCGTTGTAAAAATACACTGCAGCTTCAAAACATAGAGTCCATTCAAATACACGCCAATACTCAACTCTCTTCCTCTCCTCCAAACAACAAGGACAAGCCTGTATCAACACAACTAGGGATGAGTCCGCATCGACATTGACACCTCCCAATCCAATTAATAATATAAAGGGCGAGCATACGGCGAAGCTCCCAATCCCACACGGTACACACTGGTATATATTCAAAGTCACACAACTAGGGATGAGCCCGCATCGACATTAATACCTCCCAACCCCAACAGTTATCAATAAAGGGGCGAGTATGCGGCGAAGCTCCAGATCACTGATATTTGGAAAGTAAAACCAAATTCATAAAAGATTTCACCGCCTTATACTATAATAAGGACAGACTTGAAGTCCAATATATATTTGAAGATAGTCCCTTGACTTTGTTATTGAAATCTACACAATTCCCAGTGTGCGAGGATGTTAAAAAAAATCTTAAAATGATCTCTCACCAAATTCTTGTGTTGAGATCTACTGTGGCATCCTGCCGACTACGCCAGTGAAGCATTCCTGATGTATGAGATTGGACACAGGAAGGCTGTTTAAGTAGGTTTATTCCCATAAGAAGATCCTATCCAACAGCATACAGGTTACAGCATCAACTGATGCTCAGCTCAACTAACAACAAGTTCTAACATGACATGAATAACATTCCATCATGGCATGAGTACAACCTACTAAGGAGAAAGCATGGCATCATATGATTCCAAGTTATACAGGTGTCTTCTTAAGAGAGACACTCCACAGTAACCTTCAAGATACTCACCTAAACCTAAAATACTTCCAAAACACTAGACCCCAATACCTCAATGAGAGAATCACCCTCTACATACCCAAGAGAAACCTCTGATCCGCCGACCTCACCCTTGCCAAAACCCCACGCATCCGCAAAGTCAGTACGGGTGGAAGAGCCTTCTCCTACATCGCGGCCAAGACCTGGAGCGAGCTCCCAATCAACATCAGACGCGCCCCCTCTTTAAACATCTTCAGGAAGACCCTCAAGACCTGTCTCTTTGACTGACCGGAGCTGCTGACCCCTTCCTCTGTGCCTTGAGACCCTCACGGGTGAGTAGCACGCTTTATCATTCCCTGAGTGATTGATTGAATATTAAGACCGTTAGTGTTGAAACCCCTTTCACAGTTACTTGAAGTCACTGGTGGTGTGTTGATTGCCATAAAACTGATTGTAGTCTTGTAATCTCATTCCCACCATTGTCAATATGGTCTCTGAAACCTTCTGTTATGAGTTTATAATTGAAAGAGAATGTCCTGAACAGGTCTAGGCTCAAACTACATACAATCAAAATGACTCTTTTGTGCATTTGTTTGAGGAGCCTGCTCGACGAGTGTTTCTGCAACCATTAGTGTAGCTTGGGTCATTAACAGTGATTAATTTGTGAAGCTTGCACCACTCATTTCTCCTTATCACGCTGCCAATAACAGTATCAGCACAGCTACCATCCATCACACACTTAGCAGTGTGACCATTAAGACTATTCCAGGTCCCATAGCTATAAGAATGGCTTGTGCCACAGGTATTAGTCATTTTAATGTATATTGAATCAACAAACAAATGTTTTTGTGCTGTTCTCTACTTTAGGGCAGTATGCCACATGGTAGCGCTGTTTGTCTAAGTGCCGGTGTTGACAATTAAGTGCCGGTGCTCACCACCGGAAAGCACCGGTTCAAATTAAGCACTGGTCATTAAGTACACAGACAGCCAGCACTTGCTGCGCATGTTCTGTGAGCGTGATTCCTTCAGTTTTAAACCCACACCTTACAATGTCCTAAGAAAAAGTAGTAAAAGAATACAGGAAGAACATTTCTACATCCAACAATCAAGTGGTTGACGTTATTATGGAAAAACGTTGAGATTTTTAAATCCCTTAAAGGCCCAATACATCAAGTAAAATATTGAACAGAGTGGTGAACTGATCATTTAGCTGCTTGAGTTAAAAATCTACCTCTGCAGAGACATGTGTAACATGCAGATTAACTTGAACCATCACCACACTGCCTTAAATGTTCAACATAGTCGAAAATTGATGTAATTAGAACCAGGCAGTTGAAATAGAAACATCTTAAGTTACGAGGCAGGTACATTGACTGTAGAGATACTTTAGTTACTGCAAAAACAATGGCAAAACCTGTTAGAGAGATCAGTGGTCATGTCATGGGTACAAAGTGAGCTTCATCCTTGCCATCATTGCAAACCATCCAGCATGCTTGCAGAAATTGTGAAGTGGAATAGGAAGCCAAGGGACAAGAAATATTTACACCAACAGTCCTGATTTAGGCTGAACACTCACCCTTTGTAAGCTACACATCAAACTATGTTGCCTTTTTTTCCTCATTTTGCAGCAGGTTGCAAACTCCCAGGAGAGGGATCGTTAGAACCACGATCTCTCTACTTATGTGCCTCAACCTGACCAAGACCTTATCCAACATTGTTCGATTAGTTGTGATGGCCTTGGTTCTTCACATGTGTTGGTTCTTAGGTCTTAGTCATCTGACATCTTCCCAATAGATATTGGCCTTTCATAGCTTCCGTTTCTTCCACCAGCTCTCTATGGCTTCCACATCCCTGCCTTTCTCAATGAAGGATAGTTATAATCAAGCTTACTAATCAGCTGAGCTGAAAGTACCCACTCTGTAAATCTCAGAGGGGTGGAGGATACCCATTTCATGCAAATTTCCCTTCTTGCCAACAGAATTAGCACAAATAGGAGTGATCTCTGCTTCTTATATAGTTCAGTGATAGCCCTTTTACATTCTAAGATATCAAAAATCACCAGTGCCACTCTTACCTTTATTTCTCTACCCAACTTCTCGATAGAGCCTTATCCTCTTCTTGTTCGAAGAGCTGAGTAGCGGGACACTGCATACACATGTGCATGCCATCAGCCATCTCAACACCAAATTTGAGACAGGACTTTATCACTTGATTTCCCAAACTTCACAGCTTTTTCGAGGTCCTGTAGGCTCTGTGTATTGTGAACAGATGATTTTTCTTGAGAGATGCAGATTTCACGGATTCACATAGAGAGACCTAGATACTTGCCAAAAGTATGTTAACTCCAGCGTTGGCAGGTCCCTTCTCCAAATCTCTTCTTGTAAAGTGAAGGCTCTATCAATGCCTTGCACTATCATCTAGTACTATTTTGCCACCTCTTTCCTTATGGGGGAGCACGCTTGTGGTAGCTCCTCCCACTCGATGTTCCCCCAACCATCTTGACACAACCCATGTGCCCAGCTGGGCAGTTGGTAGTACTTAAATCTTTATAATCTATAATCTGGGACACATATTCTCCCGGATATCAGACTATCTTCCTTGATGATCGTCCCCATCTGTTTTATTCAGCTTCTTTCAGAGGTCTTGCTAAAATATTGTCGTATGGCTTATACTTTCTCAATAAAAACTGTGCGTTTGTTGGACAACATAAATGTCAAAACTGTGCAAGACTGATTCTATGCACACCATCAGGATATGTTGGCCTTAGTCCTGCTAGCTCACAGTGCACCATCTGTACCTCAAACCTGACAAGGTAACAAATGAATTGTGCAACCTTAGAACATGACAACTCTGACTACCAAGGAAACTGCGGTAACAGATGTAGAACCTTTTCGTTTGGTTACTCATTCATACCCAAAGAGATACACAAGAAATAGACAACATGCATTTTCAAAATGTATTGAAGCATTGTGGTTCTTGATTAAAATATGTGCACTTCAATAATCAATAGAAGGAAAATTACGTGATTAGAATTACAAGAATGGTAAAGAAGTTAAACAGTTCAACCATTTTGCTGTTAAAGAGAATGTATGCTTGCATATAAGTACTGTAATATATTGCACTCCTAGCTAGTGCCACCTATCCTAGTGCACCTAGGGTGGTTGAATCTGCCAGAATCCCTGTAGGATGATCTAACTCCCCTGTTACCTGTCGATAAGTGTCATCAGGGTGTCCTTTTGGTGTAGAGCTACCCATCACCCCTCGCAAGAGTTAAACAGGAATCAGCGGTCTGGAATACCTGCATGGGGCAACCTCTCAGTGCCAGCAAAATGCTCCTCTAACTAAACAAGAGAGTGAGGTCGTTTATATTATAAACATCACCCATGTTGCCATGCTGAAGTCCCAGTCTGGCCGCTATTGTTGATTCTACTGTGACAGCATAACAGAACATATGTTTTAGTTTAATAGCACACACTTTTTGGTCACTCAAGCTGTGTTTGTTTTACGTCATGTACGTAATACACTGAGCAATTGGGCACAGTGGAGAGGGGATATTTGTTATACATCCATGTTATGGACTGCACGTTTTACATGATTTAATGGAACAGATTAGGCTTATGGTTGCTGAGATTTTCTATGATCTTGATGGGCTTATTTTTGCATTTGAGTCACCCCTTGTCAGGAATCTCCTCCCGCACATGGATTCCCTCCCACGATGCCACTGCCGTGAACCTGGTGCGCTTGGAGGAGAGCGGACTACAACTCCCAGAATGCCCTCCGGCAACAGTGCCTTATGCAACTCAAGAGTTCTGGTTACATAACACCAAGGATAACGCCTAGTTTTCGTGTTATGCAACTCAAGAGTCATGGTTATACAACGCCGAGAGTCCTACTTAAGGAGAAGATCACTGGGACTCGGCGTCGGATATTCTGATCTTTACCGGAGTACCTGGTTGAGGTACACGGACCCGTTGGAGAGTTGAGCGGCGGAAGGAACATTCTAAGGAGCGGAGGAGAGGTGCTGCGTGTGCTTCCTGCCCGTGTCCTGTCCCGTTCTGAGAGCCGTATTCAACGTCATTGGGCACAGGTACCGTTGGTAGAGCCGAAGCTCCCAACGGCCTGACAATTGGAGAAAACGAGGTGGGTGCGAGCCGAAGCTCCCCACCCTCGTTACTTGGGTAAACACACGCCTAGAGCTAAGACGCTATCCAGGAGGTGTTTCCGCGTCTTAGCCATCGACACTCGTAGGAGAACTGGGATAGGTAGAGCGGCTGCTCCCATCCATTCTCTGCACCACCTTGGGTATCATCACTTAAACCCGGATACAAGAGACGCACACTAGGAAGTGTTCCCAGCGTCTTTGTGTTGTGGCAGTACTCTGGGGGATACTGGTAGAGCGGCTGTTCCCAGGTGGTAGAGAGCCCGGCCGGGTGACTCCCACGTGCCCCCCCCCGAAGATTCCACAACCTTGGAACTACCCTTCACAGCAGTCGAGTGGCATTGTCGGCCACTGCTTAGCACTGTGCCCTCCGTTGGAGCATACCGGGTCCGGTGTGCATGCAAAGGACGGTTAGAAGAGCTGTGAATGGGTATCGTACTTTAACTGGTGATTGCAGTACCGGTATTCTTTGTTGTCTGTAGTTGTTTATCTGTTTATTAAATCATCCTTAAACTCCATTTCTCTGGTCCGTCGTCTGTTGGTCCCAACCCCGAGAAAGCCAGGACGTTACATAATATCCGACCTCTTCCATAACAATCTCCTGGTTGGGCGAACGACATGGCCACGAGTGAGGATGTGTTGGCCGTCTTAGCCGCGATGCAAATCGAGCTCACCGCTTCCAGACAGGAAACAGCAGACGTTAAGGCTAGACTGGATGCTCTGCAGAACGATCCGCTACAGGCGGGTGCCTCTCACACGGCCACGGCCCCTGCGGTTGTGGTAGAGATGCCCGTAGCCGTTCCTTTGGCGACACCAGAGAGGTACAGCGGAGACCCCAACACAGTGCAGGTATTCCTCACTCAAGTAGCACTGCATCTGTCCTGCAAACCAAAGGCCTTTCCTACCAGCCAAGCCAGAGTGGCCTTTCTGATCTCGTATCTTGCTGGGAACGCGGCGCAATGGGCAGTCCCACTGGTGAGCAGGGACGACCCTATCCTATGTGATTGGGGAGCCTTCCGCGAGCAATTCTTGAAGGTGTTTGATCGAAGGGCGGACTCGTATACTGCCCATCAAGAGATGTTGGAGCTGAGGCAAGGCAACAATGATCTGGTGCAGTACCTTAATGCTTTTCGAAGGTTAGTGGCCGAAACCAAGTGGCCCATAGCCAAACAAACCGCGCTGTTTCACCAGGGCTTGAGCGAAGAGCTCAAAGATGTGGTAGCACAAATCGACCCCCAACCCAAGACATGTGAGGGCTTGATCAACCTGGTGCTACGGCTGGACCATAGATTGAACGAAAGAAAGGGCGATCACAAGAGGAAAGGGAAAGCGCTGCCATCATATGTTTCGATGGGTGGCCCTGAGACCAATTCCTCCACCAGGACGGAACCCATGGACATAGGAGCTATAAGGGCGAGCCTTACAGCCACTGAAAAAGAATCACGCCGCAAGCAAGGCCTTTGTCTTTACTGCGGAAAAAGGGGGCACTATGTACGCGAGTGTCCAGCCAAGCCAAAAACCTCACGATACAGAGCGAACAAAACGGTGACATCAGTGGTGGACGCACCGGCGGAAAACTGAGGGACTCCGGGTCTAGGGAAGGGGCATCTTGGAGTCACACCCACATCCCTTCCATTTTGAGCCCGAATCTAGGATGGCGAAGACATTTGTTTATTACCTTACACGTAGGAGTGCAGGACCAGTGGATACCTGTGGTAGCCATGATTGATTCAGGAGCCACGGGCATGTTCATGGACTACAATGAAGCACGGAGACTGGGTCTCACTCTCCTTCCCAAACAGATACCAGAGGAGGTGTATGCCGTGGATGGGAGAAGTCTGGTGACCGGACCTATCAGACAGCACACAGGAGAACTACCGGTGAGGTTCGGAAAACAGCATAACGAACGTATCGATTTTAGCATTATCAGAGCCCCGCAGTACGGGGTCATATTGGGCCTACCCTGGCTCCAAAAACATAACCCAACGGTGGATTGGCCTGCGCATCACATTGAGATGACTTCCCCGTTTTGTGAACAATGGTGCGGCATGCGGCAGGACCCCCACGAAGACGAGGTAGGCGAAGGTCACACGGTCGCCACGGCAGCAGAAAAGGCCGTAAAGCTGCCCAGAGTGTATCACGGTTTCGGGGACGTCTTCGATGAAATCCGAGCGGAGGTGCTCCCTCCACATAGACCGTTCGACTGCCAAATCGACCTGGTTCCGGGGGCTAGCGTTCCCAGTGGCAGACTGTATGCGCTCACAGAACCCGAAAACGTACATCTACGGGGATATTTGGATAAGTTACTAGGGCTGGGGTTCATCAGGCCGTCAAAATCCCCTGCCGCATCGCCTCTCTTTTTCATCCCGAAAGCGAATGGCGAATTGAGGGCCTGCGTGGTCTTTAGGGCTTTGAACGCGATAACCATAAAAAACCAGTACCCCCTGCTTCTCATAAGCGTCCTCCTGGAACAGGTAAAAAAGGCCCAAATATACACAAAGCTTGATCTCAAGGGGGCATACCATCTTGTGCGCATGAGGGACGGCGACGAATGGAAAACCGCCTTTAAGACCAGGTTCGGGCTCTTTGAGTACCTCGTCATGCCGTTCGGACTATGCAATGCCCCTGCCGCCTTCCAATACTTCCTCAATGAGGTGTTCCGGGAGGTATTAGATATTTACGTGGTCGCTTACATAGACAACATACTCATCTACTCCGACTCAGAGCAAGAACACGTACAGCACGTATCCGCGGTTCTCAACAAACTGAGGGAAAACATGCTATACTGCAAACTCAGCAAATGTGACTTCCACGTCACATCAGTGGAATTCCTTGGGGTGATGCTGAGCCCCAACGGACAGGAGATGGCGGAACGCAAGATCAGAGCGGTGGAGGAATGGCCAGTGCCCCGAGGAGTAAAGGAAGTCCAGAGCTTCATAGGCTTCGCCAACTTTTATAGGCGTTTTATTGAGGGGTTTTCTGGCTTGGTTGCCCCGATCACGCAACTACTAAGGAAGTCTCAGGAGTTCGTGTGGGGATCGGAAGCACAAAAAGCATTTGTGGCCCTCAAGAAGGCCTTCAGCACCGCCCTGGTGCTAGCTCACTCGAATCCGGAATTACCCTATGTGGTAGAAGCGGACGCCTCTGATGTGGCGCTGGGTGCCATTCTATCTCAGAGGAATGAGGTGTCGGGGTTGCTCCATCCTGTGGCGTACATGTCTCGTAAATTGAACGACGCGGAACGCAATTACCATATTGCGGAGAAGGAACTACTCGCGATAAAGGACGCATTTGCTGAGTGGAGGCATTTGTTAATGGGGGCCAGACACGTGGTTACAGTATATACAGACCACAGAAACCTCCAGTTTCTGACGGCGGCGCGGCACTTGTCTCCCCGTCAAATGAGGTGGATGCTCTTTTTCTCCGGTTTCAATTTCCACATCACATACAGACCCGGTACGGAGAACAGGAAAGCGGACGTGCTTTCGAGGCAATCGAATGCCAGGGATCCGCAGCCGGTTGCCGAACATTCCATCATCCCTCCAGGAGTTGTGATAGGGGCGATTCAACCACAGACGTTCCTCAGGGGGGTTCAGAAGGGGACCCATACCTTCATGTGGCGGAGGTGGCTTCACAGTCACAAGGAGTGGCAGATGAAGGACGGGATTCCGGTGAAAGGACGATGTATGTTGTTACCCACGCCTAGGCTTCGAAAACAGGCCTTCACCTGGTGCCACGTGTCTCCCTGTGCCGGCCATCTGGGTGTCGAAAAGACGGTAGTGAGCCTAGGACGGCAGTTCTGGTGGCCTGCCATGAGAACAGACGTCCGGAATTGGTGTTCATCATGTACCGTTTGCGCATCCATGAAATCGGACCACAGAAGATCGCAAGGACTCCTCCAACCCCTTCCTACACCAACCAAACCTTGGGAAAACATATCCTTAGACTTCATTGTCGGGCTACCAAAGGATCAAGGAAAGACGGCCATACTGGTGGTGGTGGACTATCTCACGAAGATGGGGCACTTCCTCGCATGCAATCAGGTACCTTCGGCAGGAGAGCTGGCGTCGTTGTTATTGAGGAATGTAGTGAGACTACATGGCCTACCCAACGTGATCGTGTCGGACAGGGGGGTCTCAGTTCACGTCACACTTCTGGAAAACTTGGTGTTCGGCGTTACACGTCAAGTCTGCCATGTCCACGAGTTATCACCCGCAGACGGACGGCCAGACGGAGCGCCTGAACCAGTCGCTCAAACAATATCTACGTTGTTTTGTAGAGCAAGGGAAGGATGAGTGGGTGGACCTCCTTTGGATCGCGGAAATCGCATACAACAACGCCACACATTGTTCCACCAAGGCCTCCCCTTTCTATTGTAACTACGGCCATCATCCCCGGTTCTTGCCGTTTCTGCACCCGGTCAGGGAAGACAGATTGCCGACAACAGCCAAGTGGGTGGCCCGCATCAAGGAGGCCTTGCTGAGTTCTCGAGTTGCCCTGGAGGGGGCTAAAGCCTCGTATAAAGCCTATTCTGATAGGAGGAGAAGGCCTGGACCGGTCTACAAACCTGGGGATTACGTCTGGGTCTCTACACGGCACATGAGATTCAAGAAAAGTAGCGTGTTCCATCCCCGCTTCATGGGCCCATATAGGATCCTTCGATGCATCAGCCCGGTGAACGTGAAATTGTGCCTGCCCCAGTCCCTGCGGATCCATCCCGTGTTCCACGTTTCCCTCTTGAAACCCGCGAACGCGGTGAGGCCTCGTGCGCCGGTGTCGGTGAATGTGGATTCGGAGGTGGAGTACGAGGTGTCTGGTATCTTGGATTCCACGTGGCGCAGGGGCAAACTATGGTATCTGGTTGCATGGAAGGGGTACGGACCCGAGGAGCAGTCATGGGAACCTGCGGCGGGGGTTCACGCTCCTCGTCTGGTGTCGTCGTTCCATCGTCGATTTCCTTCCTGTGCTGGTCCTGATGGGGGGCGCTGATGGGAGGGGGATGTACTGTCAGGAATCCCCTCCCGCACATGGATTCCCTCCCACGATGCCACTGCCGTGAACCTGGTGCGCTTGGAGGAGAGCGGACTACAACTCCCAGAATGCCCTCCGGCAACAGTGCCTTATGCAACTCAAGAGTTCTGGTTACATAACACCAAGGGTAACGAATAGTTTTCGTGTTATGCAACTCAAGAGTCATGGTTATACAACGCTGAGAGTACTACTTAAGGAGAAGATCACTGGGACTCGGCGTCGGATATTCTGATCTTTACCGGAGTACCTGGTTGAGGTACACGGACCCGTTGGAGAGTTGAGCGGCGGAAGGAACATTCTAAGGAGCGGAGGAGAGGTGCTGCGTGTGCTTCCTGCCCGTGTCCTGTCCCGTTCTGAGAGCCATATTCAACGTCATTGGGCACAGGTACCGTTGGTAGAGCCGAAGCTCCCAACGGCCTGACAATTGGAGAAAACGAGGTGGGTGCGAGCCGAAGCTCCCCACCCTCGTTACTTGGGTAAACACACGCCTAGAGCTAAGACGCTATCCAGGAGGTGTTTCCGCGTCTTAGCCATCGACACTCGTAGGAGAACTGGGATAGGTAGAGTGGCTGCTCCCATCCATTCTCTGCACCACCTTGGGTATCATCACTTAAACCCGGATACAAGAGACGCACACTAGGAAGTGTTCCCAGCGTCTTTGTGTTGTGGCAGTACTCTGGGGGATACTGGTAGAGCGGCTGTTCCCAGGTGGTAGAGAGCCCGGCCGGGTGACTCCCACGTGCCCCCGCCCTGAAGATTCCACAACCTTGGAACTACCCTTCACAGCGGTCGAGTGGCATTGTCGGCCACTGCTTAGCACTGTGCCCTCCGTTGGAGCATACCGGGTCCGGTGTGCATGCGGAGGACGGTTAGAAGAGCTGTGAATGGGTATCGTACTTTAACTGGTGATTCCAATACCGGTATTCTTTGTTGTCTGTAGTTGTTTATCTGTTTATTAAATCATCCTTAAACTCCATTTCTCTGGTCCGTTGTCTGTTGGTCCCAACCCCGAGAAAGCCAGGACGTTACACCCCTGAAGAAGGGATTTATGCCCGAAATGCATTCTACATGGTTACGCAGGACATTCTGTGAATTCTTTTGTGCTATAGGATAACGCCTGGATGGGCATGTCTAGGATTTGAAGCTTAGAATCACGTCACCTCTGTTGAAAATTATTAAACGTTATGAAATAAAAATTGATTATTTGGACTAAAATTGGTTTCTTGTTTGTTGACCTGTGCGACTTATGTCTGTATGGCTGTTCAGCTTGAGACTGGTGCGTAATGATGCACCAGCCAGTTTTGGAATTTCAGTCTTGCCACAGGGACAGAGCATGCGTCAAGAATGCATGCAGAACTTCTGCCTTTGAGCACTCTTTAATTTGTTAACATTAAGAAAAATTGGAGTGCATTCCATCAGTCATCTGTTATTTTCCCTTCTTTTGCCATATCCATTGCTCCCACCAGATCAGGTGTAAGTTCATGGAGCTGCAGTACTCTGATGAAGCCCTTTTGGTCCTCATGAACCAGGTCCTAGATCGCCCTATCCAATCTCCTTGTCAAAATGTGTGTATAGATCTTGTCATCACAGTTCAACAATGAGATTGGTCTGTAAGGTTCACAGAATTTAGGGTCGCTATTAGGCTTTAATAGCACACTAATCGTTGCCTCACCCTATGATCTCGGTGAAGTATTTCCTCTTGAATAAATGTCTACCAGCAATCTGCCCAATACAGGGATTAGTTCATCCGCCAATGCTATATACAACTCATTTGGTAAGCCACCAGGAGCTGATGCTTTCCTCTTTTTTAGCCCCCTCACCTACTACTGACTTATTTCCTGGTTTAGAACTCATTTCAAATCCAAGTTTCGGGAGTGGGACCTTCCTGAGCCAATTTTCTATTTGGTCTTCTGACACATCCAAATCGTCTGCTTATGATTCCTGAAAGAAGCTGGTGAAGGCCTGTTCTATATCTCTGTCATCTGTACACCATTTTCTTGTCTCTCTGTCTTCAATCCCCCTAATGACGTTCCTTACATTATCCATCCTTGTTTTGCAGGATTATAGTTTCTTGCCTCCTTCCAAATACTCATGGTGGGCTAACTTACTGGCCTCCCATTTTGTATGTAAAATGCCTACCTGATAGTTAGCAAGCTCAACCCTTGCATCTCTGATCTTGTTGCTGAAAGTAGTTAATTCCTGTGCACCAGAATGGGTGTACCTTTCCGAAAAATTCCACTGTGTCTTGTCTCAGTTGACTGCACACTGTCTCGTCCAACAGTAGTGTTGTATCTAAAGTCCATCTGGGTGGATCTAGTCCCTTTGCCAAGAACAGATCTAACCTCACTGCAGAATGATCAGACAGATGCTCAGGAAGATGACTCATCTTTTTCACTCTGCGGGTCAATCTGACATCTAAGAGGAAACAATCAATTATCGAAAAATGGCCAAATTTCTTATTGTGAAAGTCCAAAACTTTTAGCACTGCTGTCCCTTTGTCTCCAAACATCACACAAGCTCAAATCCTTCATCAACCGCCTCACTTGTGCTAACATTTTTGCAGAGTTAGTCGTACTTCTCGTGGTGAATTTGTCAAGTACGGGATCCAATAATATATTAAAATCACCTCATATCCCTATTTGAACTGCTACCTTCAACAGTTGGCAGTATAAAGCCTGGAGGGGACCTGGGTCATCGATATTTGGGCCGTAAAAACCTGTTATTACGTAACATATGCTGTGTACCTGAATCTTAGCTATTTACCCACGCCCTCCCGGATCTGCTATGTAGTCTCCAGGATTGCATAAGTAGAGCCCTTAATCAGAATTGCCACCCCTTCACGCAACATATCTGGTCTATACATGCAAAATCGCTGATCCATTTTTGCCTCCTTAGGGCTTCCCTGCAGTCCTTCTTCAGTAAATGTGTCTCCTGTAATATCACTACCCCAGCTTCTGACTGCCTTAAATACTCCAAGATCTTCATCCTTCTACTTCTTACTCTAACCCCATTCACATTCCATTGTTTTGAAACTGTGACAGGTTTGTGCCTTAAATATATAAATAGGTTCCTGGGAAAAAACGAAATCCCAAAGTCCAATGTTGTGTCCAACAGTAGTGTTGTATCTAAAGTCCATCTGGGTGGATCTAGTCCCTTTGCCAAGAACAGATCTAACCTCACTGCAGAATGATCAGACAGATGCTCAGGAAGATGACTCATCTTTTTCACTCTGCGGGTCAATCTGACATCTAAGAGGAAACAATCAATTATCGAAAAATGGCCAAATTTCTTATTGTGAAAGTCCAAAACTTTTAGCACTGCTGTCCCTTTGTCTCCAAACATCACACAAGCTCAAATCCTTCATCAACCGCCTCACTTGTGCTAACATTTTTGCAGAGTTAGTCGTACTTCTCGTGGTGAATTTGTCAAGTACGGGATCCAATAATATATTAAAATCACCTCATATCCCTATTTGAACTGCTACCTTCAACAGTTGGCAGTATAAAGCCTGGAGGGGACCTGGGTCATCGATATTTGGGCCGTAAAAACCTGTTATTACGTAACATGTGCTGTGTACCTGAATCTTAGCTATTTACCCACGCCCTCCCGGATCTGCTATGTAGTCTCCAGGATTGCATAAGTAGAGCCCTTAATCAGAATTGCCACCCCTTCACGCAACATATCTGGTCTATACATGCAAAATCGCTGATCCATTTTTGCCTCCTTAGGGCTTCCCTGCAGTCCTTCTTCAGTAAATGTGTCTCCTGTAATATCACTACCCCAGCTTCTGACTGCCTTAAATACTCCAAGATCTTCATCCTTCTACTTCTTACTCTAACCCCATTCACATTCCATTGTTTTGAAACTGTGACAGGTTTGTGCCTTAAATATATAAATAGGTTCCTGGGAAAAAACAAAATCCCAAAGTCCAATGTTGTGTTTTAGATATCGTATTTTTGTAATTATTCGTTATGCAGATGAGCAAAAGAATAGATGACGTGTTTTGCCCGCATGGCAGTCAGGCTAAGGGCTTTCTCAAGTCAAACATTGTTTATAGCTTGACCACAGAGACTGTTACTTATTCTCATACATAC
Source organism: Triturus cristatus (assembly GCF_964204655.1). NCBI lineage: Eukaryota > Metazoa > Chordata > Amphibia > Caudata > Salamandridae > Triturus > Triturus cristatus. The sequence goes on along the minus strand of NC_140584.1, from coordinate 994,360,056 downwards.
TTCGGATGATATGCTTCAGTATAGACTTAGCACTTTTGATTAGCACTTAATATTTCAAGACTCACTTGTATTATCCTTTGCCGTGAGAAAGCCCTTGGCTTGCCGGCCATATGGGCGAAACAGGCGTCGGCTGTTCTTTTGCTCATCTGTATTTATGATAACGAATAAATACAAAAATACGATATCTAAAATACAACATTGGACTTTGGGATTTTGTTTTTTCCCAGGAACCTACATATATAAATAAGGCACAAACCTGTCACAGTTTCAAAACATCGCCTTTAATTTGGTGGTCCTTGGGTAAAACCACCTGATAGGTTCATGCCACACCAAGAATTGGGTTGTGTCCCATTGTATGTGTACCCTGACAGCACTCACCCACCCCCCTTTATCAGCGAAACCATTCACATTCCATGATAGGACTCTTAAGGGGTGTTCCCTATTGACACCTGTCTCTTTTTCCCCAGATTTATTGCTTCTCTAATATCTGAAATCGCTTGCTCTGCGATCGCTCAGCCACCATCTATTCTTATGCCTTATGTCACAACTTACAGCAAACAAAGACCTTTTTTATTTTTCTCCCAGATTCTCCCCATCCAGAACATCTTTATCCTCCTACCACCACTTGTGTCAACCCCCCACCAAATCCCCAGAGGGAACCTGCCCAGCTATCCTTATTGGAATTCACATTATACCCATTTGAGCCTCTCCTCTAGTTCCAAAGTTATTTCTTGTCTGCCTTAATCTGTTTAATTAAGCTCTCCACCTCCCCTGGCTCTCTCAGGTTATGCATGCTCTTATTCCACATGACTTTAAGAGTTGTAGGAAACCATAGCTGGGCAGTGACTCCCAGCTCCCTAAGTCCTTGTATATGTTTTTCCAACTCCCATTACCGGTCCTGTTTGGCCCTCAAATGTCTGGTGTAATGAGAAAGGACCAATTGTTTGTCCTAAAACTGCTTGCTTTCAGGGACTCATAGAGGATCTACTCTTTCAGGGTGTAAGCCTTAAAGTTAATCAGAATTTTCCTTCCTGTCTGTTGTTACTGACTCCAGGCTGGTTGTAGTATTTCAGGAGTATTTATTGTAAAAGTTACATGTCCAGTAGTTCTGCCCAGGACTAGCCCCACCAGGAGCAGCCAGCATGCTGCTCAGCCCTTCTCCACCTGTAGCCTCTCACTCCCAACATTCCATATTACATCATTCTGAGAGAATATCACTGGCAGAGCATGAACACATTGAAACCAGGATACTACATATCCTCCTTTCTTCCAAAAGGAAAACAGAAAAGAGAAAAGCAGAAGCTAGATGAACGGAAGAGAGAAGTGAGAACCAGAGACTATTAAGAGCAGTGGGAGAAAAAAGGGAAACAACAATAGAAATGTGATAAAACAGAACAACATAAACCATTACCCATTCTCCTTTCTATATATAAACAAAGAGAAGAATGAAACAGAAAAAGAGACAAATAAAGAATAGAAGGAGAAACAACCAACGACTACCACCTGCACACCTACTGGCCAGACAGGTATGCAAGGAGGCAAGTCAGAGCAGGGGGAAACAAGGAGACAGAGAAGAAGAGAAATACAATTGATTACTCACACTTCTCCATTATGTAATGAAGACTGAATAATAAATAGAGAACAGCACTGGGCTATAGTGTTGATAATGAAACAAAGCGTAACATTAAGAGTAAAAACAAATGCCTAGTGTAACATAAACCATGCACTATGGTAATGGGACTGGAACCCAAACCATACACCCATTAAGGGTAACAACTCGCTTGTGCAGGGTAACCTCGAGTGGAGGTAAGACATAGTGCACTGTTACAATCATAAAACACCCACAGTGTAAAACGTAAACGTGCACTAAGTAATGAGGATATAAGAGACAGTGTGGACGCACCTCGAGTGGAGGTAACAAGTTGTGCACAGTAGCAAAGGCACTAAAACCCTTGTGTCACACCTCTAGGGAGGTAACTGTTGCAACAGGACTAGAACCCATATAACACACCTCGTGTGGAGGTAAAAACATTGTGCACTGGTTAGGAACTGTAGCATCGGGACTGGAACCCGTGCGATACGCCTCGTGTGGAGATAAAGACAGTGTGAAGTGGCAATGGGACTAGAACCCATGGTATACACCTCGTGTGGAAGTAAAAACGTTGTGCACCGTGTAATATAATTAAATACTTAGAGCAAAGACACCTCGTATGGAGGTAACAACATCGTGCACTGTGTGAGGGTAAATAAAAATAATGTGCACTGTACAAAAAAAAGACACCCAATGGAACACACCTCAAGAGGAGGAAGGGACTTTGTGCACTGGTTAGGTAGCTAAATACTTGGAATAAAGACATTTTGCATGGAGGTAATAGCGTTGTGTACTGTAATAGTAGCAATGGGACTAAGACCCATGCTATTCACCTCGTGTGAAGGCGAAGACAGTGTGCATCGAACCATGGAAAAACAACTCAAAGAACGCACCTCGTTTAGAGGTAAAACGATTGTGCACATAGCATTGATAAAATAGTGACTAGTAGTATTTTGAGAAAGAACACATTAAAACGACAGTCAATTGTTAAAGTGAGCTTGTCACCACTATCATAAAAGCTTTCTGATGGCTGAAAATAACATTGAAGTCGAAACAGTTCTTGTCAATTCATAGGGCCCGATTCACTGAACAAACTTAAGACAAAATCCTAAACTTAGTACCATTTTGGTATTCACAGAATGCACTTACTACTTCTGGTATTCACAGAATGAACTTACTACTTTTGCGATTCACAGAATAAACTTACTACTTTTGCTATTCACAGAATGGATTTACGACTACTAACTTTACGTCCGCACTCGGGCCGGAAATTCCGGCCCGGAGGCGGAGCTTCTGGCCCGGAGGCGGAGCTTCCGGCCCAGAGGTGGAGATTTTGGCCAGTGGCGATCTGCCACTGGCCGGAATCCCCACCTCTGGGCCGGAAGCTCCGCCTCTGGCCCGGAAGCGCCACCTCCGGGCCGGAAGCTCCGCCTCCGGGCCGGAAGCTCCGCCTCCGGGCCGGAATTTCCGGCCCGAGTGCGGACGTAAAGTTAGTAGTCGTAAATCCATTCTGTGAATAGCAAAAGTAGTAAGTTTATTCTGTGAATCGCAAAAGTAGTAAGTTCATTCTGTGAATACCAGAAGTAGTAAGTGCATTCTGTGAATACCAAAATGGTACTAAGTTTAGGATTTTGTCTTAAGTTTGTTCTGTGAATTGGGCCCATAGTATGCAGAGGCATTTAGAACAGGAACTGTACAGCAAGCATCAAAAGTTCCCTCTGGTCAGCAAACCTATGGTGCAAGAAGATTGAGGAAACTCTAATAGAGCACAGTGCGCAACCACCAATCGCACAGTCTGGAACCCGGGAGGCGGCAAGAAAACCAAATTGAAAAAACATCCATAAATGTGACAGAAAACACAGTTTACCGGTAGTTGCCTCAAGTCTTATGGGATAAATACACGTTGGCCGCATGACTCCGACAATACTTGCAGAAACTTTTTGCCCACTCCGACACCGCTGTTGGTTGAAAAGATGGAACAAAATCAAAGATGGCGGCACGTCCAAGAAAAAGTGCATAGTGGCTAACAGCACGCATCTGCACTAAATGTAGGTGCACAGCATGCGTTCCAGGCAGGCTATTGGAGACGTCACACCCCGAAGGAAGACTCAGTGTCTTTACTGAATGCTCATCAGGAATTACATTACCAGGAGACTTCCACGCGGGCTTTAGTGGAACAGGAACATCAGCATCAGCGTGTCCAAAAGCACATAGGAATTTGTGAAGATGAAATGGACGTCACAGAGAAGACGGGGCTGCTAACGTAGGTCACACAAATGGAAAGACAGCAGGGGAGCAAGACCCTGCACTGAGGTAAGCACGTGCAGCATTGGGCACGAGTTTGGTTAGTTTTCAAAATATAGATGACAGTTGGGTAACGAGAGGTCTGAGCGTTGTCCAACAATAACGGACACGACGCGTCTCACCTGAATATGACCGGAGATACTCGTGACATAGAGGCAGGCCATCCCCAAACACGTCTTCACACTATCAGCTCACAAACGTACGCTCCTTAAATGGGAAACTCACAGATCCGCTCTTGTGCAGGTCTAGATGTGTAGAACGATTTGTGTAGACATTAAGGAGCTATTAAAACACCATGTAGACACCTCCCTACTTGGCAATAGAGAAGGAGGATATTGAGATCTGGTTCCTTGAAGAAAATGTAGGTGTCTGTCAGATGAACAACAGACAGTGAACCGACCACAAGTTGTTCCATGAAACGAACGAAACCAAAACTTGTCCCAAGCCAACTTGATTTTGTGAGGCACATGCAGAAAGCAGTTTTGCGCAGAAACAGAAGTACCTCACTGGAGACACAAACAGGCAGCAGCTGATTGCCTTCCTAGTCAAGGCTCTGTAGACACAGCAGGATCTGGCTTGGGCTGCAGCTGAAACTGACGCTGTAGGGACAGCAGGAACAGACTTGAGCTGCAGTTGAAACAGACGCTGTAGGGACAGCAGGAACAGACTTGAGCTGCAGTTGAAACAGATGCTGTAGGGACAGCATGCAGAGAATTGAGCTGCAGTTGAGACAGGAGCTGGCACTGTTGCGTAGAGGGCGACCGATGTAGAGGTCAGTGGTGGGGCTAAAGTGTGTCAGTTAGTTGATGATATGCATCTGTAGATGCAGAGGTTGCTTCTGTGACAGTAGGTTACCAGCTACTCCCACTTGATCTTGAGAGGTAGCAGACGCAGGTTCTTGAGTCAACACGTCGCCATAAAATTGTTGTAACTGACTCCAGGCTTGTTGTAGTATTTCAGGAGTATTTATTGTAAAAGTTACATGTCCAGTAGTTCAGCCCAGGACTAGCCCCATCAGGAGCTGCCAGCATGCTGCTCAGCCCTTCTCCAACTGTAGCCTCTCACTCCCAACATTCCATATTACATCATTCTGAGAGAATCTCACTGGGAGAGCATGAACCACATTGAAATCAGGATACTACACTTTCCTCCTATTCGGATTTGTCCTAAACGGATCTCGGTGAACTCTCTGTATATCCGCAGCCAACTCGCTGTCGTCTACAGATAGAATACATTCTTTAATTAAATTGATCACAAACCCCTTCAGATCACCTCTTTTAGGAATGCATAGCATTCTCACATTGTTATGTTTTGCATTGTTCTATAAAGTTTCTCTCAGGATTAACCTCAACTTCTCCCTTAAGCTCCTCCAGCAAGGTTTCCAAAGTGTTCATCCTTTCCATTAACGTGTCCATCTTCCCTTCCAGAGCTTCGCAGGTGCCTTTGTATGTTTGCCTGATTCCTCTCAGAAACTGCAAATTTAGACTTGACCTCTTCCATTAGATTTGTTAGCAGCCTCTCAACCCCTGCCTGTCCCAAAGGATTATGTGTACCACCCTTTCCACCATGAGGTTGCGATTGTGATTCTCTGTCCCGATCGAGACCGGGACGTTTCACCAGAGCCTGAAATCTGTTATCTGTGGCACCCCTGCTATGATCACCTCTGTGCTTCAAGTTTCTTGATGTCCATCTCTTCCTGCCTCCATAGTGGAACTGCTCCTTTGTCTAGCATCTACAGGTTTTTTGTAAAGAGGGATCTGGCTCACCTGTCTTTTTTGTGGACTGAACCTTAAAGAAAGACCTTAGGGAGGGAGTAATCTTCATACTATGTAGAATTTTTACCACCTCCCGAGTTGCTCTATTTGCCTTGTCTCTACTTTCGGGCTGGGGTAGTGCTGATGAAGCCGGAGCGGACTCCAGAGTATGAATGTTAGAGATACCCACAGTTCTGGCTGTAAAATTTATAATTTCCATAATTGCAGCCGATACAGGGGGAGTAATCAGTGCCAAACCTCTGTCCGTGCCCTGTTGCCTTGTGCCACTTTCCAGGCTTGCCAGGTCTCTAACCTTATTTTATTATTGTTTAAAGAGTATCTGCCCCTTACCCTTCCTAATCCACCTCTTGCTGCAACAGAATGGACTGACGTCTTTTCTCAGACATTTTCAGATTGGGAGGTGGTGCAAGTAGTTCCCAGGTCCCCATGCTGCTTCTTGTCTTGCCCCCCCCGTGCTAACCTAATGTGGTCGCTGTCTTGGTTTGCAATTGTCCTCTCACTTGCAACTGTAAACACTGGGCTAATCGCCCCTGGTGAATCCGCACGCAGCTGCCAGCAGCTGAGTGCTAGGCTGTCGCTGCCCAGCACTCACCGGAGATGAATCTGCATGGAGGCCCCCGATCCCTGTGGAGTCCTAACGCCACCTCCCTTCATAGTTTGAGGCCACCGCAGGGCTTCAAAGGAAGATGCTGCTAGCCCTCCACAATGCCCCCGTCAACCATTCACGTCTCCCCTGATGACCGTTCCGAACATCTGCAACTGCCTGCAGGTAATACCAAACATTGTGTGCGCCTGTACCTCTCATATTGGAGGATACTAGAGGAGTGCTCCCGACAAGCTTGCTTAGATAGCCGCCATGTTCCCCCTGGTCTGAAGCCTCATCACCTTGTCAACAATGTTGCCTTTTATCAGTGTAAAACTACCTTAACCCAAGGATTGAACAAACTAACTCCACCGCCAGCCCACTCCACCTGGTGATCTATTCCATGTGCTGCACATTTCCATGTAAATATGATTGCTTTATCTACTTGCACGCATTAAGTGGTGGGTGGGTAGGGAACATGGCCCTACCCACCACTTAATGTGTCTGGAAATAAACATGGGAGTAAATTGATATATCTCCTGCAAAGCTCACCATGGAGCATGCATATGACAGATTTTTATTTCATGTAGACAGGTAATTGCTTTTAACACTGAGATCCTTCTGTTACATGCAGTTCATAAATTACAATCTTTTTAATATAACAAAGTGAGCTATGAACCGACATCAAGGACCTGCATGCATATCGCTAGCCATGGGTTTAGACCAGGGCCACTGGATTTATGTAATTTTGTGTTTTACACACATTTATAGATTTGCTCCACCTGCTACATAGTCCATTATATGCTGCATAATCTGCAGGTTCTGTGTTCAAAAGATTTTTGGGGGGAAAGTACAACATATACACATAATGAATACCATGCAAGTATCTTGTACATGTTGTATTGGCAAGCTTTAACAAGTAAAAAATCAGCAGGTTGAGTTTGATAAATATGTTTAGAGCATTGTTGCTGGATGGCTATGTCAATGGGAAAAAGATGGGGGGGAGAAAGAAACAGAAGGAGAGGAGGAAGAGCGGGGAGGACGACGAGCCAGTGTGTGATGGGTTTCAGGTAGGTGTGGAATGAGTTTTGTGTTGGTCGAGTTGAGGTATCACCTATCACATTCTGTATGTGTTTTTGGTGTATTGGTCTTATTTATGGGGTTTTTCTTTTTTGGATATACAAGCCAAGTTTATTCCTGGGTTTTAGTGTGAGGATTGGGTGTTGAAATTCTTGTTAACTACTTAGGGGTCGATTCCGATCCTGGAAAAATTTTCCCCGTACGAATCGTATCCGGATTTTTTAACCGTACGAATCGTACAAGTAGCGTACAAACTGCCAAGTACGATTCGCATGGGAATAAGTCCATACGAATCGCATTGTGAAAATTTCCCCACACGTCCTCGGGTCGGAAAATGTGTCCGACACATCCCTGGACGATTTACCGTACGAATCTGAAAAATGAAGTCCGACCGCGCAAGTACGATCACTCCCGTCCTTTCGATTTTACAACTGGATGGAGAAAACACCGTACGGACCGAACTCCTATAGCAACCATGGAGACATGTGCCCGCATACGCGCCGAAACACCCCACCACAGACCCCGCATGTACGCGCAAAACGCCCCCCGGCCGCGGATGTACGCGCCGAACCCTCACCAGTGTATGTATGGAGCGTACCCCCACCCGTGTATGCATGGAGCGTACCAACTCCCCACCCGTGTATGTACGGACCATACCCACACCCCACCAGTGTATGTATGGACCGTACCCCCACCCGTGTATGTACGGACCGTACCCCACCCGTGTATGCATGGAGCATACCAACTCCCCACCCGTGTATGAATGGAGCGTACCCCCACCCGTGTATGTACGTACCGTACCCACACCCCACCCGTGTATGTACGGACCGTACCCCCACCCGTGTATGTACGGACCGTACCCCCACCCCACCAGTGTATGTACGGACCGTACCCCCACCCCACCAGTGTATGTACGGACCGTACCCCCACCTGTGTATGTACGGACAGTACCCCCACCCCACCAGTGTATGTACGGACCATACCCCCACCCCACCAGTGTATGTACGGACCGTACCCCCACCCGTGTATGTACGGACCGTACCCCCACCCCACCAGTGTATGTATGGACCGTACCCCCATCCGTGTATGTACGGACCGTACCCCCACCCGTGTATGCATGGAGCGTACCAACTCCCCACCCGTGTATGAATGGAGCGTACCCCCACCTGTGTATGTACGGATCGTACCCACACCCCACCAGTGTATGTATAGAGCGTACCCCCACCCGTGTATGTACGGACCGTACCCACACCCCACCAGTGTATGTACGGACCCTACACCCAGCCCCCCCTGTATGTACGGAGCGAAACACCACCACCGATGGACGGTGCGGACCAACACCCTGCCCGTGTTCGTACGCACCCTACCCCAGGCCCACACACCAGCACCCTCACCCAACATCGCGCATGTACGAGTCGTACTAAGCCATAGCAAAGGACAGCACTGTACAACAACATGGCCCATGTACGCACCGTACAGACGCAAGAAACACTCGTACTGAACCAGGACAAACCAAAAAAACACAAGGAGAGTCAATTCGATGCACACAACACCACAAAACATATCCAACAAGGCCAAATACATCCTATACACTGACCTGCAACTGGCAAACAGATAAACAGATGCCCAAACCAATACCACTCCTTATAACACACCCACCCAAAGTTCAAACACAGCCACACCCACAAATGGACCAATAAAAAGGCCCAGCACACACAAACCATGACCCTTTGCAACAAATCCCCTACTGCCAGACCACAGAGACAACGCACTGCACCATACTACATACATCAATACACCTTACACTTGCACTCCTTCACACAACCACCATCACAAACACACCCTCATCACATTCACACACACACACCTGCACAATCACACTCACACACCCACAACCATCCACACCCACACCCCCACAACCATCCACACCCACACCCCACACCATACCCACTAACAAGAATCCAAAGTTCACAAAGGAGGAGCTGGAGGTCCTTGTCGACGAAATCGTCAGAGTCGAGACACAGCTCTTTGGAACATTGGTCAGACGGACCAGCATAGCCGAAAAATCTGCCATGTGGGAGAGGATAGTCAATTCCGTGAATGCTGTTGGGGCCACCAGAAGGACCAGGCATGAGTGCCAAGCCAGGTGGTACGATCTGCGGAGGACGGTCCGCCGCAAAATGACGGACGACCACAACCAGGCCAACATCACTGGAGGAGGTCCGGCCCGCAGACCGGTACACTACCATCCCTGGGAGGAGAAGGTGATGGCCACGCTGCCGCCGGTGGGAGTAGACGGACTAGAAGGAGTCCGAGAGCCTGGTGAGTACACAAACAACTCACCTCTCATGGGGGGAACGCCATATACAACCCAAATACCAATCATGCACGCAACCCCCCCAAAGCCTGCACCGTACACAACCACACTCCAAAAACACACACATGCCACTAGCGCCTCCATGCCCCATGCCCCAAGCAAGGCCATGCCAAGTCACAGGCCACACAAAACACCAACACAAGACAGGATGTCCCCGATGCCGGGAGGGTGGGCTTCAAAACTAACACAGAGCAACTCTGAAGCACACAACAATGCCCTCAGCCCATATGGCTTAGGGCTCAGCCATACAAACAGTGTGTCCCCACACAGTACTGTTGTGCCTGCTAATGGTGGCCGCGTTGCAGGACGACATGGGTATGAAGGCACAATTTGCACATAACAGCAGCTAATGAAGACGCATCACACTGAAAGAGTGTCAGCACACACCGCCACAGCAGCAGCGCAGACTCTGACACTCAGCCCAATGGGTGCCCACAGAGAAGAAACAACCCCACATGAACAAGCCAATGGCCTTTGAAAGACCTGCAAACTGTGTGTGCCCAGGAAGCTGGGCTGAGGTGACAGAGGGTGACACACAGAGGGAGGGAGAGGGGGAGAGAGAGGGACGGAGACAGAGGTGGACACAGGGAGACAGACAGAGGGAGGGAGGAGGCTGACAGAGGGAGGGAGAAAGGGAGACAGAGGGAGACGGACAGTGGGAGGAGGCTGACAGAGGGAGGGAGAAAGGGAGACAGAGGGAGATGGACAGTGGGAGGAGGCTGACAGAGGGAGGGAGAAAGGGAGATGGACAGTGGGAGGAGGCTGACAGAGGGAGGGAGAAAGGGAGATGGACAGTGGGAGGAGGCTGACAGAGGGAGTGAGAAAGGGAGACGGACAGAGGGAGGAGGCTGACAGAGGGAGTGAGAAAGGGAGACAGAGGGAGACGGACAGAGGGAGGAGGCTGACAGAGGGAGGGAGAAAGGGAGACAGAGGGAGATGGACAGTGGGAGGAGGCTGACAGAGGGAGGGAGGGAGAAAGGGAGATGGACAGTGGGAGGAGGCTGACAGAGGGAGTGAGAAAGGGAGACAGAGGGAGACGGACAGTGGGAGGAGGCTGACAGAGGGAGTGAGAAAGGGAGACCGAGGGAGACGGACAGAGGGAGGAGGCTGACAGAGGGAGTGAGAAAGGGAGACAGAGGGAGACGGACAGAGGGAGGAGGCTGACAGAGGGAGGGAGAAAGGGAGACAGAGGGAGATGGACAGTGGGAGGAGGCTGACAGAGGGAGGGAGAAAGGGAGACAGAGGGAGATGGACAGTGGGAGGAGGCTGACAGAGGGAGTGAGAAAGGGAGACAGAGGGAGACGGACAGAGGGAGGAGGCTGACAGAGGGAGGGAGAAAGGGAGACAGAGGGAGATGGACAGTGGGAGGAGGCTGACAGAGGGAGGGAGAAAGGGAGACAGAGGGAGACCAAATAACCCTTGGGTGGTGTGGCCATGTCCACTCGTCAGCAGGTGGACTGTGTGCATGTAGACAAGGTTTGGCAGTGTGTGAACCCCCCCTTCAACCTTTGATAAACACTGGGCCATGTGTCAATCTGTGCATGAGTACATCCGTGCTGCAGGCACAAACATAACCTTACACCCAGTATACCCACCCACTGTGTTTGTCAGAACCCTGTCACAAATGGTTAATTTACCTACCTGCATTCTCAAATAGCATGGAAAAAACACCATTTGGCCACGTACAGTGCAACACGTAAGGCGGCTCTGCATGGCTTGCTACGCCCGCTCACTACACTGCTGACTGCGTTCCCAAAAGATGCATCAACTAAGATTGTGTCACACATAGGTAAAGTGTCGAAAGCTGTGGCCAAGGGACATACCCATGCACAAGTGCACTGTGAGAGGAATGCTAGCCAAATCAAACCACCCAGAGGAACTGTGCCAACTCAAAAATGAATGAAACATGGATGTCGCATTTAACACTGTCTCTCTCACACACAGGTCAACGTCGTCGATCTCCCCCCAACACTGGGGGGGAAGACTCACAGGACCAGGCTCTGTGTGAAGAGGACCCCACCGGCAGTGACGACTCTCACCACTCCGTGGATGACCCAGACCAACCTGGCCCCTCTGGTGTCCAACCACCTGCAGCACCTGCGTCAGGTACAACTGTGCCAACCACCACCCCCATTCCTGCCACATCCCAGGAGACACCCAGGAGCCCTGCCCGCACACAACAACACAGCCAGTCTGTCCAGGAGGGACAAGGTTCTCCGGGCACCCAGGAGGAGGCAGGCGACACCGCAAATGCCATCCCTCAGGGGTCCCGGAGACCCGATGTGCCCACAACGGCAGGCCAGGCGCAAGTGGGCAGGGGTGGTGGGAGTGGAGGACGGCGGAGGCGCGAACCTGACCAGTTGGCTCAGGAACCGGTAATGTCACACGTCAGCAATATCCTCGACTCATACCGGCGTGACGCCAGGGGCATGGTCCAGATTGCGTCCACCCTCACAGACATCAAGGGGACCCTCGAGGAGATGAAGACTCTGCAGGCCGAGCAACATGTCTGTCAACGGCGACACCAAGGACGGATGGAGGCAAGACAGGCTGAGCTCGTGGCGGTGCAAACGGAAATGACCCGTGTACTCCGTCGGATTGCCGAAAACATGGGCAACCCTCCCTGTGCCACCAGGCGAAGAACATCACCACCCACAGGGAGGGATCAGGAGGAGGAGGATTCATCCGACGGAGCATAACAAGCATCGTCACGGCCTGCTTCTGAGGGTCCCCGCAGGACGGTGGGTCGTCCACGCAAAAGACCGTGAGAGTCAGCGGAACATCACCATCTCCCAGGTCACCTGGCCTGGCACCTGGCCCTCTGGCCCAACAGCAGCACATCAGCAAATGACATTCTCTTCCACATGGCCTTGCTGGTCACTGTCTGACCAATGTAGACAAAGACTGTGGCATAGACTCTGATGACTTTCAATGGCAAGGATACCAACTCCCCCTGTGAACTTTGGATTCTACACTCCCGCCAAGCACCTCTTGTCACCCCCCCAAACACGTGCCCCACCACAAATAAAAATATTCACAATCACCAGATGATGCCGTCATTTAGCATCATTCCACTACATGTGTGTGTTGTAAAGTCAAACCATGCCTGATTTCAGTAGTAACTCCAACCATCCATACCCTAGGGTCTGAGTCTGGCACAGGACACACATGGGTCACAATGTATCATCCAAGACAGACCTGGAGCACCATACTCACCCGTGATGGTCCCAACCAGCTGAGGGGGTGCCCGCACAACTATGCCTACAGACCTATTTAGAAGAGCAACAGTCATGCGCAGAGGTCAGGGATCATGTGGAGTGTACTGGGGTGGGAGTCCCACGTATGTGTAGACACGTGGCAGAACCATGTCCTGCATGCTTGAGTCAGGTGGATGTGGAGAATGGTGGGCCGGCCAAGGTTGGATGCATGGAGATGGCACAATTGGGTGTTGGATCACAGTGCCACAAGGTTGTGTTGTGGTTGTGGGCTGCATCCTGAGTGTGTGCGTGGATTGAGAAGGTCATCCTGCAGCTGGCAGTGATCCACTCCCCCCATCTCTGTTGGACGTTGATGTGGCCTGGTCGCCGGATGTAGTAGCAGAGCTGTGCAGATGCACCCTGGATGTGGACAAGTATCATGGGATTTCTAACGCACATGTCCGTAGAGTGCAGGGTAGGATTAGACACGGATGTCGTAGTTGACCTGGGGGATGGTCTCCCTCTTGCCTTGAGGTTGATGGAACTGGGGATCTTGTGCATAATGCAGAGTGTGCTGCCGCATGAGGCACCGATGCTGCTGATCAGCATAGCACATGTCAGCAAGCAATCCATGATGAACACCAGCTCGTTTGCGTGGACCCTGGGTGCCCTTGCTGCAGGGCCTGCAGCAGCATGCGCCATGTCAAGAAAACAATGCCACAAGTAGCACACAAAGACAAGGATCTCAGGAAGAAACTATGCAAAAGGTGTATGTCAAGGAAGGAATGTCTGGTTCAACATGGCACACACACACACAATGGATTCACATGCAGCACAGTGGCCGTCGTGGAGACTGAGATGCCACAATACCTACACAGCCATAGACATCATGCACAATACAGAATCTAATCCCTGACAAACAGCTTGCATCTTGCTACTCTACACATAGACTCATATGCACCATCTCTGAGAACAATGCCAGACATGCCTCATGCACAGTGGCAACAGACCACCATTGACAGAGATGAGGCACCTTGGAGGCAGAGGGACACCTTTATTAGTCATGTGTGTCGGAATGCTAATGCAACTCTGTCAACACATACACAGGTCATGTGGATGAACACGTGGGACCAACACTGGCACCCCCCTTTGCACCACAGATGCTGGAAATCCATAGCACTGGCACACAAGTGACGGGTTACAGCTAAACACCCCCTGCTGCTCACGGAGAGGCTGCTATACACCATTGAGCCCCTAATGGGGAATTCACACACCATGTCAACCCGGTGCAACCCGTATGTTTCCGAGGGCAGTGTTACACACATTGATGGCTTCATCACAATCCACAATCCCATTACAGATGACTGTCACCAAGTCTGACCATTAATTCAGGTGAATTCAGCTCCATGTCATGTGCCCCATGGTGATTCTACATGTATGTAAAGTATCCAAACATGAACAGGAGCAGTGCACACACATTCAAAACAAATACCACTCCCAAAAAGCCGTGCTGCATCCCTTACCCTAAGGAGATTTTCAAACTTGTCTGTGCATGTAACGCTGATTCAGCACATGTTGCTGTGTTCATGAGGAATAGCAGGAGCACAACAATGCCACCAGTAGACAGCATGCGCAAGTACCTGTGGATGAGAGACACACCAGATGTCAGCCAAAAGAAGCACATCCGCATGCATGTGCATGTACTCGACACGTATAAGGTTGTCAACATGCTAGGTGACAATGATGACTCTGGAAAAACATTCTTCTATTGCACCATCACTCGAGTGACACATCCAAACACACCTCTGACTCACTTGGCAGACATGCAGATGGACACACACATTGCAACACATGCCACACACGGCCCAATGCGTGCACACTCAGACACTGGAACTCACCACTAAGCAAAGAAGTTGCGTATGAGCCGACTCCGGATGTCCTCTACCGCCTCCTCCTCCTCCACATCACTTGCCTCGTGACCAAGCCCTTCATCCTCCATAGGTGGATGGTCCTGCTCATCTGGATCCAGGATGAGTGGCACAGCTTTCTCCACTGCCATGTTGTGCAGCATGCAGCACACGAGGAATATCTTGCAGACCTTCACCGGTGCATATGGGAGTGCGCCACCGGTCTTGTGGAGGCAACAGAATCGGCTCCTCAGGAGGCCAAACGTCCTCTCTATCACTCGTCTGGTCCGCCCATGGGCGTTGTTGTAGCGGTGATCGGCAGCCGTGCTGGGGTTGCGGAGAGGCGTGATCAGCCATGGCATTTTGGGATAGCCAGCGTCCCCTACATGGAAACATCATGGACAACAGTGGGTCAGGAGAAGCAGTAAGACAGGAAGATGACGTTAAATACAGGACTGCCAGAGTATACCCACCAACAATACATGCTCGTTCGTTGCGCAGCTGCAGCATCATTTCAGGCACCCTGCTACGCCTCATGATGTAGGCATCGTGTGCTGATCCTGGAAAACGAGCACAGACATGTGAAATCACCATGTTGGCAAGACACACCACAAGGGCATTAATGGAGTGGTAATGCTTGCGGTTCCTATACGCTACCTCCTGTGCCTGTGGTGGTACCAAAGCCACATGTGTTCCATCTATGGACCCAATGACATGGGGCATCCCTCCCAGGGCATAGAACTCACGCTTGGCACCTGTCAACTGCTCAGGAGTTGGGAATTTTGTGAACTCATCCAGGTAATCCAACATGGCCTCTAAAAAATCATGCAGAACATGGCTGAACATGGTTTGGGGCATGCCACCGACATGGGCAATGGTTTGTTGAAAGGTACCCGTGGCAAAGAAATGTAGGGCTGCCATCACCTTCATCTTGGGTGTCAGTGCAGTAGGATGCCTGTGTAGCGGTTGGAGGTGTGGTGCCAGCCGTGTCGTCAAGTCCTCAATCAAACGTTGGGGGAAGCGGTAGCGGCGTATACAGTCATGTTCCCTCAGGTCAGCCAAGTCCGGAATTGCTCGAGGGAGAGGCGGAGCCCTGCAGTGAATTAGAAGGGACAACGAAGAGTGAGTACAGTACACCACCAATGTCAATGTACTGAGCACATGCTCACCAGGCAATACACATATGCTACATACAGAGTCAGGTCTGTGCAATATGCCCTGGACACGTATGCCAGGCATGTGACACTCCTACCAAGAGCCAGCTACAAACGTTGATTCTCAACCTCAATATGCCATGCCATGAAACTAGCTGTGGGCCAGTGTAAGTGAGCAGGCAGACGCATTACAGGAGTTACAGACATCCAAATATGTGCAGAAGAAGGATGTTTATTGTACAGACAGGTTGCGGAACACTTGAGGCACAGGTCACATGTCATAGAAAAAGGACAGACCACACACCTTGCCATGAAGGATTAAATGTCAAGACTGATCACACATACATTGAGAGTATGCAGAAATGTCCTTGTTTTGAAACTCCGTGTCGATGCATACATACACACCTTACGTCGGATTACACGTGTACGGGTGTGCGTAACAGTGTGCCATGCCCATCTACACACAGACACATGTTGGTTGCAGCAACTGCAGATGCATTTGACCAAACACCTACAGCAAACCTATGGGAACACATGACACACACATGACATAGTTACAGCGTGCAACGCGGGCATTCACTTGTCAGGGGTAACATTCCGTGTACCTGGCATCAGGGGACATTTGGGGGTGTCGGTGACTGTGCCATGCCAGTGACGCATGGCTCACCAAGTCTGTACTACATGCACACATGTCAAAGGAGTGAAGGGGATGTGTGGCACATAGGGCACCATCACACGTGACATGTGTACACAGCTCATCATACTTTAATTAGCTTCACACCTCAGGAGTATAGTGCCACATCACAGCCTGACCCACCTGTGCCCGACACATGTAGTACTGCACAGACAATGCCTTGATGTCCAGCCTTGGCCAGGTATGACAGCTCAATTCCTTCCTGTGTGCCGCCTGTCACCACTGTCAGGTGTGAAACGCACCGTACATACGCTCTGAGGGCGTGTGTAGGGTCCCTATCACTATGGGAGTGCTGGCGTATGCGTACGCCACAGTGATACGGACCGTACACGCGTGTGTAGGGTCCCTATCACTATGGGAGTGCTGGCGTATGCGTACGCCACAGTGATACGGACCGTACACGCGTGTGTAGGGTCCCTATCACTATGGGAGTGCTGGCGAATGCGTACGCCACAGTGATACGGACCGTACACGCGTGTGTAGGGTCCCTATCACTATGAGAGTGCTGGCGTATGCGTACGCCACAGTGATACGGACCGTACACGCGTGTGTAGGGTCCCTATCACTATGGGAGTGCTGGCGTATGCGTACGCCACAGTTATACGGACCGTACACGCATGTGTAGGGTCCCTATCACTATGGGAGTGCTGGTGTATGCGTACGCCACAGTGATACGGACCGTACACGCGTGTGTAGGGTCCCTATCACTATGGGAGTGCTGGCGAATGCGTACGCCACAGTGATACGGATCGTACACGCGTGTGTAGGGTCCCTATCACTATGGGAGTGCTGGCGTATGCGTACGCCACAGTGATACGGACCGAACACGCGTGTGTAGGGTCGGTCCGTATCACTGTGGCGTACACATTCGCCAGCACTCCCATAGTGATAGGGACCCTACACACGCGTGTACAGTCCGTATCACTGTGGCGTACGCATTCGCCAGCACTCCCATAGTGATAGGGACCCTACACACGCGTGTACGGTCCGTATCACTGTGGCGTACGCATTCGCCAGCACTCCCATAGTGATAGGGACCCTACACACGCGTGTACGGTCCGTATCACTATGGCGTACGCATTCGCCAGCACTCCAATAGTGATAGGGACCCTGCACACGCGTGTACGGTCCGTATCACTGCATTTGGGGTGCCCTAGGGCCATGGAACGGACCGTACCTGTGTGTAAATCTTGAAATAACATAGGGGACACATGAGGGACAAGTATAAGGGCCTAAATGCATGCTGGTTGTCATGGAGACCGAGTTTAAAGTTTGAATTATTGCATCAGGTGGCCAGCAGAAGTCGGTTTGAAAAGATATACTTTGCTGCAAAGTGGTTGTTGACTTGACATCATGCTCAATTTTTAAACCATGCAAAGCCACTCACTGGGGTAGGTTTACAGGGATTGGAGGAAACGTAGGATGCTAATGTGACTGACCAATCACTCTGTACTCCTGTGAATGAAACAGGCCAGCAAGGCAGATATAAGGCAGCCAGGTCCCATGAGAGAGCACTTGCCTGCACATCCTTTCATTCCACAACACTGCTGCTGCTCGTGATTCCTCTGGCACCATGTCCAGGTCTGTGGAGAGGGCCCAGCCATTCACCATGGAGGAGAACTTTGCGTTGGTGGATGTGATCCTCCCACAGTACACCATGCTGTATGGTCGACCAGGGGAGCAGGTGAGTGCAGACTCCACTAGCTTAGACTGTGCCCCTGTTTTGTGACTGTGACTTCTTGAATTGTGTCCTTGTGTGACAGACATGCAATGTTGTTTGGAGTGGGTCACAGGGTGGGGAAGGCCTCATGTCTCCCATGCAGAGCATGCTGTGGTTCCTGTGTGCACTCCTCACTTGCATTGTGCTTACTGTGACAATCAATGCATGGTGCATGCCACATTCTGCCTGGCTACTCCTCCTGGGAATGTAGTTGCTACAGTCCTGATGTGATTCTGTGGTCCCCCCAGTGTGACAGGTGACAGTACCCATAGATGTGTGTTTGTTTAGTGTACCGGTGCTGTGAGTGTACAAATGATGTGTTCGTCCCCTGGACATTGGTGTGTGTGTAAGTCCCCTGTCATGTGGGTGAGTGCATATGTGGAGTGTTGCACACCAGCTGCATGAGGGATGGATATACCCTGCCCATGTGATGTGAGTAGGGAGCAGTGCTGTGTGACTGCGGTGCTGAGCCAGCCCCACACCTGTGACACCCCCCAGTCTAGTGGCTCATGGGCAGAGTGAGGTTTGTACCCGCAGTTGGCAATGGCAGGTGATTGTCCTATGCCTGTGTGTGTCTGTGTACTCTGCTGAGGTAGCGTCAGTGGGCTGGGACATGTGACTGCTTTGAGGTGCTGTACATAATCCTTGTGTAGCTTGTGATGCACAGTGTGATCCAGGATCATTGATTGTGTGGCACCCCTCATGCCACCTGTGTACTTTCAATGCCACGTAGTGCATTTTGCCTTACACAGTGGATTATGTCCCTATGACAAATGTGCAATGAGTTGCCTGCATACCATGGCCTGTTCAAAGAAGACAATTTGTTAATATGTGTGTCTCTGTGTCATTGCTCAGGTGAATTAAAGTATTCTCACTTTTGCATCCTCACAGGTAGGCGTCCATGCCAAGGGGGAGATATGGAAGCAAGCCGTCAGTGCCGTGAGGAATACGGAGGGTCGGAAGCGGCGCCTAGCCCAGGTGAGAAAACGCTGGCAGGATATCCGGTGCTGGACGAGGAGGATTGCACGGGTCCTGCTGGGGGACTCACCTGAGAGCCGGAAGAACCGTGGGTGCCGGCGTCTGACCCACATCCAGAAGCGTGTGCTGGCGGTGGTCTTCCCCGACTTGGATAGGCGCTTACTGGAGAAGCAGCAGCAGGAAGGGGGTAGGTACATGTGTGTTTGTTGTGTGTCATCAGCTTTTGGAAGTGCGCAGTTGCATGGATACACTGCCAGGGTTTACATGTGCAGTGCATAACCAGTTCCCCAAAGTAAACCGGTTCTGTTCTTCCTCCCTTCCCCTCCTTGCCATGTGTTCCCTGGTCTGTGTGTAGTCACTCTTGCACAAGGTAATCTAGGCTGGCAGTAAATCCAAGTGCCCAATGCTTGCTGCATCATGTGTGGGGGTGGAGTGTGACAGGCTTTGGTACCTTGGCTGTGCCCTGGCCAGTTCAGTCATTGTGGGGTCCATGTCAGTTGGCACTCATGCTGAGGCCCAACGTAGGAGTGTGTCTTTAAAGTGTACTGCCTTCCAGCATGCATGTCCAATGTTGTGCCCTCTGACATGATGTCCATAAGTGGGATTAATGCATAGTGCAGGGACGGTTGCTTCAGTTGCAGTCATATCCATCCAGGACCATGGAGGTGTGTGGCCACTACCGTGCCCTGGGGCACCTTTTCCTAGGTATCATGTGTGTCATCCAACTAGGTGGACATTTTCTGTGTCTTCGGCATAGGTTGGGCTCTGTGGCATTGTACCCTGGCCTCATCTGTATTGACGTAAACTGTGCTACATGTGTCCACTGTACAGTGTGACCCAATTTTGCTTGTGCATACTCACAGTGGGCAGCGCCTGTGTGTCTTGGAACGACAATCTGATGATGGTTGATTGTCAATGATATATGTGGACAGGCGCACCAGGGGTAGTTTGTGTACAATCAGGATTTAGTGCAGGCCATGTGTTTTTATCCCAGAGTAAGAGGTGTAAGTATTCCTCTGTCACAATCACATTGTCTCAGGTTATGGGGTGCTTTGTGCGGGCAAGGCCTACATGTCCAAATCTGAAGTCTCCCTTCTAGGTCTGGCCTGTGTGTGATGTTTGTCTGGACATACACTCAAGGTGCAGTGACCCAGTCATGTTGTGCATGTTTTTATGTATTGGCTTTGCAGCATGTGCAAAAAGTTAATAGACATGGTTCCTGCTCATCCCTTTTTTGTCAACGCTGTGTGGTACAGATGCTGTGCACGATTGTCCCCAGAGCCTGGCTCCTCTGTCCTATTTGATAACAAGTAATTTGCTGTTGGGTCATGCTCTCCATTGTTTCTCAGTGGCATGGTGGGTCAACCAGCTGGGTGTTGCAGGGCCTACATATGTACCTTGTGTTGTAGATGTTACTCATGTTGCTTTTCAGGCTATGCACTGTGACCTATGTCGATTTGGCTCATGTGACATATGTATACAGGTGTCTGATCATTTCCTGTCTCTTCACCTTGCCCACAGCATCGTCGGGGGACTCCGATGGAGAAACTGGCACGGACCGTGAGGAGGGAGCAGGCACCAGTGGCAGCAGTGCTGTCTTGTCTGGCACATCGAGTGGCACGGAGGCCGAGGGGAGTGAGGCGGAGGACCTGTCCAGTTACACCACCGACTATGGCGCTGACGGGTCCGAGGCTGAGCTCCCAGAGGGGGCGGAGGCTGCTCCCACAGCTGACAGCAGCACTCGATCTCTACCCGCCCCCTCGATTCCCATCACCGGCCTCCCACTTGCTCTGGTCCCTTCCCGCCGTGCTAGGTCACCACGTGTCTCCTTCTTGCCAGGCACCGCACCCCCTGCTCCTGTCTCCACTGCTGCCGCCAATGCCGAGTCTGTGGACATCCTGCGCCAGTTGCAGGTTGGTCAGACTGCGATGCTTAATGTCCTCCATGGCCACACACGAGTGCTCACCCAGATGGAGACATACATGGAGGGCATCTCAGCTGCGCAGTCTGACCAACGCCAGTTGCTGTGGTCCATTGACTCGACACTGACTGCAGCAGTGGGTCTCCTGCAGCGCTACGTCCCCCCCTACCCCTGCACCATCCACACTTCCCACTCCCATGCCTGTCCAAAGCACACCCAGACGTAGCCATGCACGCACCCCACCAGACACAGGCACCACACCACCAGGGAAGGCCAAGCGCACACCTCCTCTCACGCACACACAGGGGGAAGTAGGCACACCCACTGGGTTGGGGGGCAAACGGAAGACACACAGCCACAGTGGGAGTCCACATTCATCCCAACCCACTCCCTCCAAATCCACTCCCCTCAGCTCTCCTGGCCAGGATTCCACCAAAGACTCCTTCATGGCCGCTCTGTCCCTGAGCCCCAAAGTGACACCACCCCGCAAGCGGTCAAAGGAGTCCCCGGTCAGGGTGGTTGTGTCCCCCCCCCTGTCCACACCCTCCCCCAGTAGCGCTGCGACCCATCCCTCCGACCCTCCCCCCCCCTCCTTGGGGCCTGTGGTTCCTTCGGGTGCAGGGGAGACGCTGGGGGACCTTGCAACCGTGTGCAGCGCCATTCTGACCTCCACCTTTGGCGCTGCCCCACCTCCTGTGGTGGAGTCCTCCGTCCCTGCACCCACAAAACCTACCCTTGCCCCTCCAGTCCCTGCGGTGCCTGGTCCTTCCCTCCCACTTGATGCCCCTCCTTCTGTGGATGAAATGGACATGTGAACTGTGCAGGCAAGTTAGGGGACACACGTCCCGATGTGTATCCCCCAGGACTTTGCTGATGGCCTGGCCCATGGGCCTTGTACATAGTGGACATTTATAACAATTTATTTTGACTGCTGAATAAAGCATTTTGTTTTTCTTTTGCACACTACTGCTTTTCTGGTATTGCTGTTGGTGGTGCTGCTCCATGTTTGGGGTCGGGATAATGTGTTAGGTGTCTGGCAAATGTAGTGGTGTGCTGCTCATGGGATGGACCCTGGTATCTGTGTGCCATCACAAGGTATTTGCGAAATAACTTTATTCATGTATGCTCTTACTGCATAGTGACATTGTCCCAAGGTGTGTCCCTTCCTCTGTGGACCCTGACATCTTCCCTGCAGGGTGTTTCCCAAATGTTGTGCTGAGCTGTGTCTACATATCCTTGGTGTATGACGGATCCGTTCTACTTTGGCCATGCATGCTGGGCAATGTCTCCACCTGCATCATTTGTGGCATCCTTGGTGGTCACTGTACTTGTGTGTGGAGTATATTGAAGTTACTTAATGTGGACATGTTCCCTTTTACACACTATGCATGTGTGTACTCCCAGCCTCGCACACATGTTACGTGTTCTGCAGGGTCTTTGAGCACCTGACTGACTATTGTGGGCATTGTATCTGTGGGTACTGCACCCTTTTTTTTCCATGGGCACTGCTGGGAGGACTCTGCACACACCCCTCCTGTGTCTGGGCACTGCTGGGAGGCCTCTGCAACCATCCCTCCTGTGTCTGGGCACTGCTGGGAGGACTCTGCACACACCCCTCCTGTGTCTGGGCACTGCTGGGAGTGATAGGCACACACCCCTCCTGTGTCTGGGCACTGCTGGGAGGACTCTGCACACACCCCTCCTGTGTCTGGGCACTGCTGGGAGGCCTCTGCAACCACCCCTCCTGCGCCTGGGCACTGCTGGGAGGACTCTGCACACACCCCTCCTGTGTCTGGGCACTGCTGGGAGGACTCTGCACACACCCCTCCTGTGTCTGGGCACTGCTGGGAGGAATCTGCACACACCCCTCCTGTGTCTGGGCACTGCTGGGAGTGATAGGCACAAACCCCTCCTGTGTCTGGGCACTGCTGGGAGGACTCTGCACACACCCCTCCTGTGTCTGGGCACTGCTGGGAGGGCTCTGCACACACCCCTCCTGTGTCTGGGCACTGCTGGGAGGACTCTGCAACCACCCCTCCTGCGTCTGGGCACTGCTGGGAGGACTCTGCACACACCCCTCTTGTGTCTGGGCACTGCTGGGAGTGATATGCACACACCCCTCCTGTGTCTGGGCACTGCTGGGAGGACCCTGCACACACCCCTCCTGTGTCTGGGCACTGCTGGGAGGACTCTGCACACACCCCTCCTGTGTCTGGGCACTACTGGGAGGCCGCTGCAACCACCCCTCCCGCGTCTGGGCACTGCTGGGAGTGATAAGCACACACCCCTCCTGCGTCTGGGCACTGCTGGGAGGACTCTGCACACACCCCTCCTGTGTCTGGGCACTGCTGGGAGTGATAGGCACACACCCCTCCTGTGTCTGGGCACTGCTGGGAGGACTCTGCACACACCCCTCCTGTGTCTGGGCACTGCTGGGAGGCCTCTGCAACCACCCCTCCTGCGTCTGGGCACTGCTGGGAGGACTCTGCACACACCCCTCCTGTGTCTGGGCACTGCTGGGAGGACTCTGCAACCACCCCTCCTGCGTCTGGGCACTGCTGGGAGGACTCTGCACACACCCCTCCTGTATCTGGGCACTGCTGGGAGGACTCTGCACACACCCCTCCTGCGTCTGGGCACTGCTGGGAGGACTCTGCACCCACCCCTCCTGTGTCTGGGCACTGCTGGGAGTGATAGGCACACACCCCTGCTATGTCTGGGCACTGCTGGGAGGACTCTGCACCCACCCCTCCTGTGTCTGGGCACTGCTGGGAGGACTCTGCACCCACCCCTCCTGTGTCTGGGCACTGCTGGGAGTGATAGGCACACACCCCTCCTGTGTCTGGGCACTGCTGGGAGGACTCTGCACACACCCCTCTTGTGTCTGGGCACTGCTGGGAGGACTCTGCACACACCCCTCCTCTGTCTGGGCACTGCTGGGAGGCCTCTGCAACCACCCCTCCTGCGCCTGGACACTGCTGGGAGGACTCTGCACACACCCCTCCTGTGTCTGGGCACTGCTGGGAGGACTCTGCACATACCCTCCTGTGTCTGGGCACTGCTGGGAGGACTCTGCAACCACCCCTCCTGTGTCTGGGCACTGCTGGGAGTGATAGGCACACACCCCTCCTGTGTCTGGGCACTGCTGGGAGGACTCTGCACACACCCCTCCTGTGTCTGGGCACTGCTGGGAGGACTCTGCACCCACCCCTCCTGTGTCTGGGCACTGCTGGGAGTGATAGGCACACACCCCTCCTGTGTCTGGGCACTGCTGGGAGGACTCTGCACACACCCCTCCTGTATCTGGGCACTGCTGGGAGTGATAGGCACACACCCCTCCTGTGTCTGGGCACTGCTGGGAGGACTCTGCACACACCCCTCCTGTGTCTGGGCACTGCTGGGAGGACTCTGCACACACCCCTCCTGTGTCTGGGCACTACTGGGAGGCCGCTGCAACCACCCCTCCCGTGTCTGGGCACTGCTGGGAGTGATAAGCACACACCCCTCCTGTGTCTGGGCACTGCTGGGAGGACTCTGCACACACCCCTCCTGTGTCTGGGCACTGCTAGGAGGCCTCTGCAACCACCCCTCCTGCGTCTGGGCACTGCTGGGAGGACTCTGCACACACCCCTCCTGTGTCTGGGCACTGCTGGGAGTGATAGGCACACACCCCTCCTGTGTCTGGGCACTGCTGGGAGGACTCTGCACACACCCCTCCTGTGTCTGGGCACTGCTGGGAGGCCTCTGCAACCACCCCTCCTGCGTCTGGGCACTGCTGAGAGGACTCTGCACACACCCCTCCTGCGTCTGGGCACTGCTGGGAGGACTCTGCACACACCCCTCCTGTGTCTGGGCACTGCTGGGAGGACTCTGCAACCACCCCTCCTGCGTCTGGGCACTGCTGGGAGGACTCTGCACACACCCCTCCTGTATCTGGGCACTGCTGGGAGGACTCTGCACACACCCCTCCTGCGTCTGGGCACTGCTGGGAGGACTCTGCACCCACCCCTCCTGTGTCTGGGCACTGCTGGGAGTGATAGGCACACACCCCTGCTATGTCTGGGCACTGCTGGGAGGACTCTGCACCCACCCCTCCTGTGTCTGGGCACTGCTGGGAGGACTCTGCACCCACCCCTCCTGTGTCTGGGCACTGCTGGGAGTGATAGGCACACACCCCTCCTGTGTCTGGGCACTGCTGGGAGGACTCTGCACACACCCCTCTTGTGTCTGGGCACTGCTGGGAGGACTCTGCACACACCCCTCCTCTGTCTGGGCACTGCTGGGAGGCCTCTGCAACCACCCCTCCTGCGCCTGGACACTGCTGGGAGGACTCTGCACACACCCCTCCTGTGTCTGGGCACTGCTGGGAGGACTCTGCACATACCCTCCTGTGTCTGGGCACTGCTGGGAGGACTCTGCAACCACCCCTCCTGTGTCTGGGCACTGCTGGGAGTGATAGGCACACACCCCTCCTGTGTCTGGGCACTGCTGGGAGGACTCTGCACACACCCCTCCTGAGTCTGGGCACTGCTGGGAGGACTCTGCACCCACCCCTCCTGTGTCTGGGCACTGCTGGGAGTGATAGGCACACACCCCTCCTGTGTCTGGGCACTGCTGGGAGGACTCTGCACACACCCCTCCTGTGTCTGGGCACTGCTGGGAGTGATAGGCACACACCCCTCCTGTGTCTGGGCACTGCTGGGAGGACTCTGCACACACCCCTCCTGTGTCTGGGCACTGCTGGGAGGACTCTGCACACACCCCTCCTGTGTCTGGGCACTACTGGGAGGCCGCTGCAACCACCCCTCCCGCGTCTGGGCACTGCTGGGAGTGATAAGCACACACCCCTCCTGTGTCTGGGCACTGCTGGGAGGACTCTGCACACACCCCTCCTGTGTCTGGGCACTGCTGGGAGGCCTCTGCAACCACCCCTCCTGCGTCTGGGCACTGCTGGGAGGACTCTGCACACACCCCTCCTGTGTCTGGGCACTGCTGGGAGTGATAGGCACACACCCCTCCTGTGTCTGGGCACTGCTGGGAGGACTCTGCACACACCCCTCCTGTGTCTGGGCACTGCTGGGAGGCCTCTGCAACCACCCCTCCTGCGTCTGGGCACTGCTGGGAGGACTCTGCACACACCCCTCCTGCGTCTGGGCACTGCTGGGAGGACTCTGCACACACCCCTCCTGTGTCTGGGCACTGCTGGGAGGACTCTGCACCCACCCCTCCTGCGTCTGGGCATGTACGGTCGGGACATACACGGGTGTGGGTACGCTCCGTACATACACTGGTGGGGTGTGGGTACGCTACATTCATACACGGGTGGGGGTACGCTCCATTCATACACGGGTGGGGGTACGCTCCGTACATTCACGTACCCACGATTTGCAGGCCTGGGTACGTACCATACCCAGCCCTTCAGAGCGTGGGTACGTGTTGTACCACGCCCACCACTACGTCACCCCAACAATGGCGGTACGGCCCATACCCACGTTCTGAAGGCCTGGGTACGGGCCGTACCAGCATTGTTGGGGTGATGTAGGGGTACGCGTGGTGTGACCCGTACCCACGCTCTGAAGGGCTGGGTACGGTGCGTACCCCTACGGCACCCCATTGGGGGTCTGCACCGTACCCAGGCCTTTAGAGCATTGGTACGGGTCGTACCACGCCCACCCCTACGTCACCCCAACAATGGCGGTACGGGCCGTACCCACGTTCTTAAGGCCTGGGTACGGGCTGTACCAGCATTGTTGAGGTGATGTAGGGGTACGCCTGGTACGACCCGTACCAACGTTCTGATGGCCTGGGTACGGTGCAGACCCCCAATGGGGTGCCGTAGGGGTACGCACCATACCCAGGCCTTCAGAGCGTGGTTACGGGTCGTACCACGCGTACCCCTACATCATCCCAACAATGCTGGTACGTACCGTACCCAGGCCTTTAGAACGTGGGTACGGGCCGTACCGCCATTGTTGGGGTGACGTAGTGGTGGGCGTGGTACAATCCATACCCACGCTCTTAAGGCCTGGGTACGGACCGTACCGGTATTGTTGTGTTGCCGGTTCGCGTCAACATCCACTTCCGTAGTGGCGGACGCTTGCGTTGCTGGACACGCCCCCACCCCCTCGAGGTGACCAGGTCCTGCAGGTCAGATTTGTCCAGGGCATGTGTAATTTGTGACTTGGGTGGGGGGTTATGTGTCCTGCCCCTGCCCCCCCTTTGCCCCTGGGTGTTATTCTGACCTTCTGCGGCGTCTGCATCGGTGCCTGTAGAGCAGGTGGACTGCTATGAGGGCTGGGATGACACTTAGGTTCGGGTCCATGGCTGTCCGTCGCGTACAGGTGCTCCTTGTGCGCGTCGTCCTGGTTTCCCGGCAGTTTTTGGCAGGCGGAAAATTTTATCCGTGCGGGGTGACGTCGGTGCGGATCGTACTTCCTGGTTCGTGAACCGCAGGCTGAATGCGTTCCGACGTCACGTCGGCGTTGTCTCGGATCACATTGGTATGTATTTTTTCGTCGGTCGGTGTTTTTTACGATTCGTACGGAAATGGTGTTTCCGTGGGAATCGTACTTGCATGTTTGTAATGTTTATTTCCCGGGTACGAGTCGGACGGAGAAAACGTTCCGACCGACGGTTCGTACCCGGTTTCTCCAGGATCCGAATCGGCATCATAGTTGTCTGTGCTTATGGCGAAGCAGATCCAGGCCCACCAGGTGTGATGGGATAGATTCTGAAATAATTTCCATTCCCAGAGTATATTTTTAGTGGTTATAGTTAGCAATAAGTCGGAGTCAAAAATCAATAATGTGGTTCTGGATAGGTGTACAGGACCATGGGCCAGGCTCACCAAGTAGTAGTTAATGGTTATATCGGTATAAAAAATGTCCGTAATAATTTCTGCCCAGAACTTCACATGCATCTTGCAATTAAAAAGCATATGTTCAAGGGAACCGGTCGCTTTGTGACAGTTCCAGTAGTGGTTGGATTAAGTGAGGCCAGTTCTATAACGTTTCTTGGTGTCCAGTGAGCTTTATGGATTGTCCACATTTAGCACTGGGACAGTATACAAGAAATGTTGTTTTTTGAGGAGAATTTCCAAATACTGTGCAACAAGTTTTCGGTTATAGTTGCGGAGGAGACTGATGGTTGAATGTTTTACCATTACCTTTGGATTTCCTAGGTACGCTTCCTCTTTACGTTGTTGCAGATAATGGAATTTTCTCTTTTACCACACACCGCCACCAGATTCCATAATCTGGAGATTTCAACAAATAAATATTTCTAGCTCAAACGGACGAAAAGTTACTAAAACCTGGCAACATATGTCCATGAGCAGTGAATGGACTTTCGCTGTTCTTTAGTATTAAACTCTAATAATAAGGTGACATATTTTACCAGACAGTGTTACTATGTATAACAATGACAAAATAATTAAGTAATGCTATCACAAAATGTGTTGCATTAATCCACATAATTTGCATTTTCTTGCCACATAACTTTGTCAACCCTGCAGCATAGTTTGGTCCTCCCCTTCTGCATAATTCCAGTGGCCCTGGTTCAGATCTTATTGTTTTTTCTTCTCAATTTGTCATTATAAGACTGCCAAAAAGGGTTTCTTTGGGTAGTAATAAAGTCTTTATAGTACTGACAACCCCAAGCACTGTGTTACGTTTTAAACCCTGACTTAATTTTCATCTTGGTCTTGCACTCTTAACATATAGTGCCTACCGGTAAGGACGATATGTTACTCATACACCTTGTAGCCCTCATTGCCTTATGTAACACATCCTGCACATTGATTTACACACTTGTATGATTTATTGTCAATGTATAATGTTTGTGTGTGATGTAAGTGCTCTAAACCCTACATTGGGATGTATAGCACTATAAAAGAATTAAGTCTAAAAAAAATTCTTGTTTCTGTAAATACTTGTACAGACCGATACATCTGACATAAGTACAGTGCATGCATGTCTCTTATACACAGGGATTGAACAAAGTAAAAAGCTTGGCGCCAAATCGTAGTTTCTCTGAAGTACTCGTAAAGCGCTGACCAGCTGTGTGACTTTCAATTCCCTCCATTGCATTAGCATCTATGATTTAGACTCCAGATAGCTTTCAGCCAGGATCGTGCTCCTCAGCCCTCAGAAAGCAGGGCTGATGGCCCCTCAAATTCTGCCTTTCTTTTTGGCCCAGTAGGAATCCCAAATAGGAAACCCCCGTCGCCGCCTGCAAGTTGCTGCATGGAATAGGACACAGTCAATGTGCAGGTGCTGCTGAATGTGTCCTGGTGTCGACAAATTACATAGGGACACATTCAGCATATTTCACTGGGGCCCAACTTCATGGCATGGGAGATGGCGTCTACCTGGTGAAAATAGTGGGTGGACGCCATCCACCCACGTGCACCCCGACTTGTGCCCTGATCTGGCCTCTTTTTATTAAGGTCGTCAAAAGGAGTGATTTAATAAGATAAAATACAGCTGATGTACTGACTGATGTCTGGCATATTTGGAACTTCTCAATCAAGGGATAAGTCTTTCACCATCCCTGAAGATACTTTATGGTAGGGGTTTGTCTTTTTTTTTCAGGGTCTTTTGTCCTGTCAGTATAGAATTTTCAATCTGCTTCCATGTTTAGGTCACAGGCGGCTGTTTCCTTAGCAACAGGAAAAGTTTCAGGATTGGAGGGATATTTTTATTCGTAGGGCCTTCTTCACCTCATAAAATGAAGTAGATTGAGATATGGTCCATTGCAAATATTTCCTTTTGTGATAATCCTGCACTAAATGCCACACTAGGTAATTATGGGGCGCAAAAAAGTTAACATTTTTAAAGCCACCCTTTTCTACATCAGCATATAATTTTTCTTAAGAAAACGGTTACTTCAGTGCAGTGAGATAGTCTCTTGGGTTTCAATTTTTCCACAGACTAGTTCATAAGCCAACCTTTAGCCCTCAGAACTTGTAGTGTAAAGCAATTTACTAATCACTCAAAGTCTCCAAATCCTAGTCTTCGAAACTAGTAAAGTGCTAAGATATGTAGTCTATCTTGCAAGGGTGTGGAATTTTATCAAATGGTTGCTTGTCCAAGTGACAGGATACTTTTGAAAGTTGCTCTGCATAAAAATTGAGTTGTCCTTTTGGTGTTATACAGTGAAGTGACAAATTAGGACATCATTCTCGTTATACCAGAGCTCTGATAATAGCCTCTCTGATTATGCCAGGTGTCATTATGTCAGGTTTTGGATTCTGAATACAAATTTGGAGAGAGATGGGCATTTAACCAAGGCACATCCTTCCATGAACTATACTAACACAGCAAAGATGCCCAGGTTCCTAGTAAAGAGTTTTTTATATATACCCTACAGGAATCCTCAGAGATTTTGTAAAAATCGCCTCGCCCACATCTTATCGTGGCATGCTTCATCATCGGCGATTTAAATCCCATCTTAGTGGACTCAGCCATTGCTAGAAGTTCTTAGATAAATCAAAACTGCATTATTGCAGGGATCCAGATGAGTGGTAAAAATATCATGAGGTACATCCAATGGGATATCCTTTATTACTGGGTACTCAGATATAATTAAAAAGCTATATATCTCTGTTAGACCTGACACCATTGGTGTGGGTCTCCCCTGCATTTTTGACCTTTGCCGCTTGTGTTTTTGCTGTGTGTTGGACTCCGTTTTGCTGGTCTGGATGCTTTGGGCTCTTTGCCAATGCTGTTCAGTGCCAAAGTGCAAGTGCTAACTTGGTAAATTGTTGTTATGGATTGGTGTTTCCATGATTGGCTGATTTGATTTACTAGTCAGCCCCTAGTACAGTGCACTTTGTGTGCCCAGGGCCTGTAAATCAAATGCTGCTAGTGGGCTGCAGCACTGATTGTGCCACCCACATAAGAAGCCTGTAAATGTAACTCTGGCCTGCCATTGCAGAGCCTGTGTGCAGTCTAGTACCACCATGTCGACTAGGCAAGTGTACCCACTTGCCAGGCCCTAACCTTCCCTTTTCTTACATGTTAGTCACCTCTAAGGTAGACCCACGGTACCCCTGTTGGAAGGGTGCAGTGTATGTGAAAGGTAGGACATGCCCTGGTATGTGTGGCATGTCCTGATAGTGAATTACTGCCAATTTCGTTTTTGACTATTGCAAGGCTACCTGTTCCCATAGGACAGAATGGGGAGTTTGTTTATAACATCCTATAAACATAACTACCCCTGGGAACAAGGTAGGAAAATAACGTTTTTGTGTGCCTGAACTCAGAATGTTAAAATGCATCTTTTAGTGAGGGTGATTTTTACATTCTGTGTTTGAAAATACCACTTTTAGAAAGTAGGTATTTTCTTGCTTAGCCATCTAGTGTGCCTCTGCTAGGTTTGTGTATTGCATGTCTGGCTTTGGATGACAGGGGCTGGGGAGGAGCAGTGGCTCCAGAGAGCCTGATGTGTCAGGGCTGGGTTGAATAGACCTGGGCTGCATTTAGAGTAGGGGGAGGAGATTTCCTTTCATCCGAATGGGCCTGGTCTGCCTTCCACATTGCTGTCTCCACCTCCTGCCAGAAAGCTGTACCAGTGAGGACAGAAGTGGTTTTGGCTGGGTACAGACACTCTGCCTTCAGTGAACAAATGATTTTTGTGTATACAAAAAGGGGCCCAGACCCCAGGCTTTTAGATCACTTCTGGGAAATCAAGAGGAACCTTTGCCAAGGAGAAGAGCCAGAGAAGCTGAGGAGGAATACTGCCCCTGTGCTGTTTGCTGTCTGAGGTTGGCCTGTAGTGGCTACTTGCTGCCACGGAGAGGAGAAACAGACTTTGCTTCTTGCTGTGTCCCCATCTTGAGGAAGATCTCCAAGGGCTTGAAACTGAGCTTGCCTCCTGTTCTGAAGTCACAGGGACACAAACACTTCACCACTAGACCTGGACTGCCTTGCTGGGAGTTCTGACCTGCAAAGAGGTGCCTGCTGTTGTTTTGGACCTCTGAGAACTGTTTTCCACTGGGAGATGGAAAATCAATACAACATCGAAAAGCATGAAGCATCCGTCACTGTTTACGACGCATCGCCAAAGAAACTGTCGCAGCGCCTGCCACGGCTCGAGAAATCACCGCATCAAGTGCAATGGGCTCCGAAGTCTGAGATCACCTCACCGATCATGATGCAAGGCTTGCTGTGCGGCTGCAAGAATCCACGCATCGTCCCGGACCGTCGCATCCCATCAAGGCACCAAGTCTGTCGCATCGTTGGGGGATGCAGTAAGAAACAGACGCATCAACTCCCCATGCAGTAAGAAATCGACGCATCAACTCCTCCCCAGTAGGGACCCGACGCATCAACTCCTCTGCGCAGCAGTAAGGAACCGACGCAACATACCCCCACCCCCCCCCCCCCGAGCAAGGAGCCAAAGCATCACCTTCCCCGAGTGTAAGGAACCGACGCATCACCTTCCCTGCGGGCCATTTTGCTTGTTTGCGCAAAGCATCCAAGGTACTTTGTGTGAAAAGTGTTACATCTGCAATTTGCTTTGAACTGAACTATTTTGAAAGTCATACTTTTATTACTGTATTGAGTATTTTTGTTGTTTGGTCTTGTTTTGGTTTAGATAAAGATTGCACATTTTCCTAAACTGGTGTTGTGTCCATTTGTAGTGTTTTCACTGTATTTGTTCACAAATGCTTTACACACTGCCTCTGAGATAAGCCTGCCTGCTCGTGCCAAGCTACCAAGGGGGTGAGCAGGGGTTATTTTAGAAGTGTATCCCCCTTAACCTGACTAGGAAGAAGGTCCCCTACTTGGACAAAAATGCAAACCGTTGCCAACTAGAGACCCCCATTTCTAACAATCTCAATATCAGATGAGGAATTATGTATGATTTTTCATTCAAGCCAACATGTTTTAGCCATTCAGAAAGCCTGTAACGGTCTCCGGCCTTCGTCAGGGGGACTATAATCCCTGTCTATCTAAACACTTGTCCATGCCCTAATCATGATGCCTAATGCTCTCAGAGCTTTCTTTTTCTTGTTTGACAGGCACCTGTAGTAATAATTGTTTTTCAAAAATGAGATAAGAAGAATTTGTTGAACCATATTCATTGATAGATGCAGCTCACTCACTCCCACGTGTGGAAACAGCGCAAACTCTGGTGCACTTGTTTTATGATCACAGGTGGAGAGTCAAACTTCAGAAAAACACTGGGTATGAGATCATTAGGCTGTGGATGGCAGCAGGGACCTGACCTCGGACAGAGGAGTCCATTCATGTTCAAATAAGAATGTGGCAAGTCACTGGAGATTAGTCAGTCAGTTAAAATAGCTTTATTCGGCAAACATGCCATAAAAGTACATCACAAATTATTTCAGATACACAATACATTCAACAATAATACCCAACGATTAAAATTGACATTATAAAGATAAAATAATAAAAAAATCCATAATTCATTATTAAATAAAACAGTCAAAGATCAAATAAAACAATCAAATCAGCGGCCAGATCTATTTAATACAAAGATATATGATACAACGAACACTAAACAGTCGTCTGTTAAAGAATATATTTTCCCTTGATAATAATCATCTAATAAAAGTGATAAAGGCACAACAGACTGCTGCAGAACCTAATTGCTTTAGGTATAACATTCCATTCTTGTATGATTTAAAATTAAGAAGTCGTAAAACTAGAGCTAAAACGCATCTACGGCAAGACTGATATAAGTAGCAGAAAAGCATAAAGTGGACTGTGCTTTGCTGTGAGCTATTATTACAAGGGCAATTCGGGAAGTTTTGGAAACCACTCTCCCTGTTGAGGAAAGGCTAAAAGAAAATGCCAAGACATAAGCGAGTTAAATACAATTTATAGTGAGGGTTTTCTATATAACTTAGATACAATTTCAGTTCATATTTAGGGGACAAAACAAAATAACTTGCCATTGAATTCAGTTGAAGGACCTTTGTGTGATGCGCACACAGGGGCTGTTCAGAAAAAAAGAAACCTAGTCTAGGATTTATCAGTATCCCCAATTGTATCTGGGTTGATGAAGAACTCTGGTACCCCCAAACTTGCAACAGCACCCCTGATACAGGCTAACCATGGGATATTTGCCATGTTGTCCAAGGCCAAACAATCTTTAAAGATTGTTATCCTCTGGGGTTTGCCAAATCTGAAGCCATAACAGGAGAGGTGCCAGCCCGATTAAAACCTCCATGTAAGCCCTCGCAAAACTATTGGCATCTTTGCTAATTCACGTGATCCTAAAACTAGTTCATCCGGAC
Source organism: Triturus cristatus (assembly GCF_964204655.1). Lineage (NCBI taxonomy): Eukaryota > Metazoa > Chordata > Amphibia > Caudata > Salamandridae > Triturus > Triturus cristatus. Next base: position 994,325,508 of record NC_140584.1, on the reverse strand, counting down.
CAAACTGGCTTCATGCCGGGGCGCAATAGCTCACTTAACTTGTGACACCTACACAGTGTGCTAGGTAGGGATGATGAAATGCATGAAGACTCCTTTGTGCGGTCACTGGACGTGCAAAGTATGACGTTCAATACGATTGAGTAGCCCGTCATGCTTGAGGCACTATCCAAACCATGCTTTGGCCCACATTTCACGAAATGGGTACAACTGCTCTACACTGATCCCCTTGCCCTGGTCGCGGTGAACAGTGGCATATCTCTGGTGTTTTGACACCAACTGGGTATGAGACAGGGATGTCCGCTCTCCTTCTTGATCTTTGAGCTGGTGCCTCTGGCTACCTGTATTAGAGATGACCCCCTCATCAGGGAGCTATAACAGGAAGGGCTACTTTTGCCGGGTTCTGCCCCATATCCCTTGAGATGTCCTTGTCAGCCATTAAGAGCCTGAAGTCGGGTACTTCCTCTGACCCCTGCACTACAGTTATGCTGACTAAGGTAGCTCAGATCATCGATCCTACTGTATATAGCATGTTAAACACCTCGCTATCATCTGGCAAGGTTCCAGCACATTGGAAAAGGGCAAAAGTGCTACCTCTGCTTAAAAAATCTACAGCTGATCCAAAACAATTGGCAAGCTACAGACCTATCTCCCTCCTTCCTGCTTTTTGCAAACTATTGGAAAAATCGGTAAAGGGACAACTGTCTCAATTCCTGGAGGAGAACAAGCTTCTACATCCTAGTAAATCAGGGTTCAGATCACACTTCAGCACTGAAGCAGCACTCTTGGTAGTAGTGGAATATGTTAGAGGCACCCTGGACATGGGAGGTAAGACCATCCTGATTATGCTGGATCTAACAGCGGCCTTTGATACCGTTCCTTATCAAAGTCTGCTCGAATGCCTTCAGGCAATATGGATTAGGAACACTGCCCTGAACTGGCTTTCCTCTTTTCTGGACAACAGAAGCAAAGAAATCTGGCTGCCTTCTTTTTCGTCCAAAGCTGGCACACTACCGGTTGGTGCTCCCCAGGGCTCAGCGTTGAGCCCTACTCTGTTTAATGTTTTTCTTACACCACTGGCAGCACTGGAAGAGTCACTGGGCATGAAAAGAAGCTCTTATACAGAAGACACCCAGCTGCTCTTCTCCTGTGGAAAAGGAGAGGAGCTAGATGGGGAGGCTATCACCAACTGCCTTTCCAAGGTGTTTCAGTGGTTGGCTATAAACCAACTGAAATGCAACCCGGACAAGGCCGAGATCATGATCTTTGGTGCTTCTGCCTCTAACCTGTGGAGGCCATTACAAAAATGGGGTTACCCTAATATGGTCCTGGACCTGGGTATGGTGCAATACAAAAAACAGTGGTCCTAGACCTTCTTTAAAAGAGCATAAGTCAATTCTCTTTTAGTTTCCAGCAATTAACAATTTTCATGAGCGTTCTCAAGTGCAGCCGCACCCGCTCAAAGTATTAGATACATTTTTCAGACTAAAACATATAAACAATAAAAATGCAATACCCAATGTTTACTTAACCATGCATTTAATTCTTCATGCCAATGGTATACAGTTCTAATATATTCGTTTTAAGAGGAAAAGAAATTTAATCATTGATCATTAGTTATAGAAGGTTGCTCCAGATGGAACGTGCGTAAAAGAAAAGTGCTCAGGTGAAGAGGAATTGTGAAAAGACTTCAAAGTAGTGGCATAAGGGAGATAAACATTGATAATTTCTGAACAGATGGACCGGTTGTGATTCACCGTCCTATCGGGACTGGCCACATGTATGGTAAACAATCCACAATTTTCAATTTGAATTTACACAGAAATACATTCTTGTGTTGCACGTTTAAGGAAGCGTGTGTGGTCCAGACCAAGTTATAGGGGCGTCGACGTTTCGATCCGTCTTGTGGCCACGAGGGTAATTAAAGCCTCGACCTTGCGGATATTCCTCAGGACGGAAATGGGGCAAACAACTCCTATATTGATCTTAATCATAAGCCTAAAGGGCAAATTAGAAAGGGAGAGAATCAGGGTATTGCACTACGGATTAGAGGCAATTTAAAAAGAAGAAGAAGGGGCGAACGGGTTAAGGCTTACCCGTCAAAGGCTTGCAAGGTGCGGGTCCTAATGAATAGGGGTCCGTCGGATTTTAGGCCCAGCAATTGCTTGATAATTGCGCATCAGTATAGTGGCCTACGATTGAAAGCAATAGATTAAATAAACAACCCCCAAGGATGCGGAGGTTCATCCACCAGTTGGATGGTCTGCATGGTGTCCCTAAGATAGGTAGGGGTGTTCTCCGCAATGGGTCGGAGAAACACATCGATATATTTACAAAGCGGTTCTAATATAGAGCCACAGCCAGATATTATCGGTCTCCCTGGGGGGTCCTGCATACGCTTGTGTATTTTTGGCAAAGTGTATATAGTGGGCATCCTAGGGTGTTTGTTATTGAGATAATCATGTTCTAATTTACTCAGATAACTCACTGTTAGTGCCTTGCCAGTCAAACGTGCTATGATGTTACCAATCTCTTTAGTTGGATCACGATTCAATTTCATAATTACCTTCAACAGACAACTGTGATAGAATTTCCTTTCTGTAGTCCTCCACGTTCTGTACCACAATAGCCCCGCCTTTATCGGCGGGTTTAATGACTATGTTGGTGTTTGTTTTTAAGGTTTTAAGAGCTAGCCACTCCTGTTTGCTCACGTTGTACTTCACATACTGCCGTTTGGCCAGAATGTTGTCAATGTACCTCATCACAACCTGCTCATACGCCAGGCTTCTGCCCCACTAGCGCTCCCGTTTTATTTAAATTCCCCTTTTAACTCTTCTGCTCTTTGCAGAGATGAACTTTGCATTGAATGCCCTCGACACGGTCGACTACAGTGAGAGACTGTTTACCTTTCTACATGAGTAAGGTAACTATATCTTCACCTCCTTTCAACTTTAGCGGGTATTGATTTTGAACCTCCGCACCCTTGGGGGTTGTTTATTTAATCTATTGCTTTCAATCGTAGGCCACTATACTGACGCGCAATTATCAAGCAATTGCTGGGCCTAAAATCCGACGGACCCCTATTCAGTAGGACCCGCACCTTGCAAGCCTTTGACGGGTAAGCCTTAACCCGTTTGCCCCTTCTTCTTCTTTTTAAATTGCCTATAATCCGTAGTGCAATACCCTGATTCTCTCCCTTTCTAATTTGCCCTTTAGGCTTATGATTAAGATCAATATAGGAGTTGTTTGCCCCATTTCCGTCCTGAGGAAGATCCGCAAGGCCGAGGTTTTATTACCCTCGTGGCCACAAGACGGATCGAAACGTCAGCGCCCCCATAACTTGGTCTGGACCACACACGCTTCCTTAAACGTGCAACACAAGAATGTATTTCTGTGTAAATTCAAATTGAAAATTGTGGATTGTTTACCATACATGTGGCGAGTCCCGATAGGACGGTGAATCACAACCGGTCCATCTGTTCAGAAATTATCAATGTTTATCTCCCTTATGCCACTACTTTGAAGTCTTTTCACAATTCCTCTTCACCTGAGCACTTTTCTTTACGCATGTTCCATCTGGAGCAACCTTCTATAACTAATGATCAATGATTAAATTTCTTTTCCTCTTAAAACGAATATATTAGAACTGTATACCATTGGCATGAAGAATTAAATGCATGGTTAAGTAAACATTGGGTATTGCATTTTTATTGTTTATATGTTTTAGTCTGAATAATGTATCTAATACTTTGAGCGGGTGCGGCTGCACTTGAGAACGCTCATGAAAATTGTTAATTGCTGGAAACTAAAAGAGAATTGACTTATGCTCTTTTAAAGAAGGTCTAGGACCACTGTTTTTTGTATTCTAACCTGTGGAGATCTTGCTGACCAAAGGAGACCCGCATCCGGGCCCCCAACAGAATTCTGTAAGGAACGTAAGCATTACCTTTGATATGGCCCTTTCCTTTCAACCACAGATTCAGGTTCTGACAGACTCCTGCTTTGAAACGCTTCGATGTTGAACAACGTTCTGCTCCTTCTGTCAGAGTTGGCTAAGAAAATGGTCATCCAAGTGCTAATAACCTAGAGATTGGACTATGGTAATGCCCTTTGTCTCGACCTCCCGGAATACCTTCTGTGCAGACTTCAGGTGGTTCAGAAATCAGATGCTTGGTTTCTACTCAATCTCCCCCATAGATCACACATGACCACTCATTTTGAGGCTATTCAATGGCTGCCAATAATAAAGAGGATAAAATTGAAGTCCATGGTCTAAATGCATAAAGCCCTGCACAGCTCAGTCACCAGCTATTTGAGAGAGAGGATCCATGACTACATCCCTGCCTGCACCTTGCGTTCCTTTTCTGAACACTTTGCTAAAGTCCCTCGTATTTGCCAGCTCAGAACAGGTGGAAAATCATTCCCTTATCTAGGACCGGTTAACTGGAACAAGCTTCCTAGGAAGGTGCATTTAATACGGGACTTTCCCGTCTTTAAAAAGAAACTGAAAACTTGGCTTTTCACACAATCTGTATAAATTTCCTCTGTAGGTGCCGTCTTGTCTTTAGCGCCGGGGCACTCTTGAGAGTAGCTGTGCGCTGTATAAATCTTCATAAATTGACGTAACAGATGGACAGCTGACTGGGAAGACTGGATCTCTTTTTACAAAGATGCCATGTTGCTCTATGCCACTGACCCGGTCCTCACGCTGGATAAGATAATACACATACTCATTAATCAGTCGCTATTCAGGTTACACCATCAACTGGAATAAATCTCTAATTGATCTCCTGCATGGCCTGCACCGAAACTGCCTAATGATTGTGCGGGTCGCATTACCACGGAACGGTTCTGTTACCTTGGAATCTACAGTACCAGAGACCCCAGTGCCCTCTGTACTCACAATCTACAGCCACCACTTGCTCGACTGCGGAGAGATGTCCAGCACTGGAAGGCTCTCCAGTTGTTGCTACTGGGAAAAGACATCTTATTCAAAATGATGGCACCACCTGCTTCCTTTATGTGCTCCACAGCACACCCTTCCCAGTCCCGCAGGTCTATTTTCCGGCAATTGAAAACAAAACCTGGATATTGCTTTGGGATGGGATGGTGGCCCCACGTGGATACCCTTTGAAAAACCAACAAGGTACTGGTATGACGGCAGAGTTGCCCTACCCGACATACAAAAATAATACTGGGCAGCTCAATTTGTCACTATTAACCAAAAACACCTCCCTGTAGATAAACCCGCCTAACGGATGGACTGATTAGTTATGCAACCTGGAGGGTACCTTTGGGTCATTTATGGACGGACGCGCAGCACATCTTTCCCAATGCCCACCACAGTGACACTTACCCTCTGGCACACAACACTAAACTGTTTGGGCTGGGGGGCAGAATTACAAGATCTACTCCTTTATGAGACACTATACAAATTGACGCACTGGCTACACAGTAAGGTTTTGATAAGCGAGGCTCGATAGGGATATCTAAGGTGGGAGACCTGTGGAGTCAGGGAGAGGTGATCCTGTTTGCTGATTTACAAAGCAAATATCAGTTAGCATCAACTGAGGCCTATAGATATTTACAAATAAGGCATGCGTTACACAAAGCATTGCCAAAGGGCGAGAAGCCTTTTAACCTGTTGCCACTCAAAGATCGGCTACTTGATCACCACATGCCCAAGAAAGGTATTTCCCTCCCGTATTATAAATTGATCAATAACTCACCTGACATGTTGGTCCGTCTGAGGAAACACTGGTAGCAAGACCTTGACGGCCTTGATGAAAACAAATGACCTGAGGCTTTAGCGTCCCCATTGGGAGGTGGCCATAAGGTCCAGGTTACACCAGGTACAGCTAAAGGTTTTACACCATTGTTATTAGGCGTGCATTAAACTCATAGAGATGGGAATGACCACACTCTGCACTAGACACTATGGCCAAGAAGGGATGTTTTTTCATATGATATGGTGTTGCCAAACAATCCAACAATACTGGTAATCTGTAATAACGTGTTTGATTAATGATTGTGATAGTAACATAACTGCTTCAGCGAAGTGGTGTTTACTGAATGTCTGGGAGATGACTGACCTCACCCGTATGGATCAAATATGGGTTACATTGGGACTGATGGTGGCCCAAACATAACATTTCAAGTATGTGGAGTGCCCAGTCAGGACCACAACTGAATGACTGGAAATGAGACATGGACTGGTGTATGTTGGCAGAAAAAGTGACCTATGAGAGTAGCAGGTGCCCGAATAAATATGGGAGAAATAGAATGCATATTGGGGAAAACTGTGCACCCCCTTGGACAGGACCAGACTTGGGAACCCATGGCATGAACACTGATTTTCATACTGTCCTGTGATTTATGGCTGGGCAGAAGGGGGGACCTGGGGTCTTTGGCGATTGATGGAAATCTAGATATGATTCAATATATTTTGATGCTGCAATATGTAATGCTTATTGTCACTGCTGCATTGTTTGCTTCACTTGCAATAAAAATACCTTTAAGAAAAAGAAATCCTCCCAAGTAAGTAAATCCAATCTCAGAATGGCAAAAATAGGTGCCTGTCCCTGTGGGAACAGCTAACAATCTACGGAGGAATCTATTTTGTAATCTTTGAAGGATCTCACAATTAGAATAGCCCCAAACACCTGACCCTAAGCAGCAACTGAAATGCATTTGAACTTAGAGTTAGCATCTCCCTCACAGGCTTATGTCCCAATTTTATAGCAGAAGGAAATAATGCTTAATTTGTTCTTGAAAATTGTTGGGATCTCAGCATCAGCAGAGGTCCCCATTTATGTTACTAGTCAAAGGGGTTTCCTAAATAACTGAAACTGTTTACTTTAGCAACAGAGGCACCATCTATTTGATGAACCTTTGCTTTTATGCCTTTACGCCTACAGATCATAGTAAAGGAATTTGAGCGATTTACATTTAAATCCAAGGAGGCCATAAAATCACAAAAGACATCCATCAAAATCTGTCGGCCATTTGCTTAAAAAATCTACAGCTGATCCAAAACAACTGGCAAGCTACAGACCTATCTCCCTCCTTCCTGCTTTTTGCAAACTATTGGAAAAATCGGTAAATGGACAACTGTCTCAATTCCTGGAGGAGAACAAGCTTCTACATCCTAGTAAATCAGGGTTCAGATCACACTTCAGCACTGAAGCAGCACTCTTGGAATTAGTGGAATATGTTAGAGGCACCCTGGACATGGGAGGTAAGACCATCCTGATTATGCTGGATCTTACAGCGGCCTTTGATACCGTTCCTTATCAAAGGCTGCTCGAATGCCTTCAGGCAATATGGATTAGGAACACTGCCCTGAACTGGCTTTCCTCTTTTCTGGACAACAGAAGCAAAGAAATCTGGCTGCCTTCTTTTTCGTCCAAAGCTGGCACACTACCGCGTGGTGCTCCCCAGGGCTCAGCGTTGAGCCCTACTCTGTTTAATGTTTTTCTTACACCACTGGCAGCACTGGAAGAGTCACTGGGCATGAAAATAAGCTCTTATACAGAAGACACCCAGCTGCTCTTCTCCTGTGGAAAAGGAGAGGAGCTAGATGGGGAGGCTATCACCAACTGCCTTTCCAAGGTGTTTCAGTGGTTGGCTATGAACCAACTGAAATGCAACCCGGACAAGGCCGAGATCATGATCTTTGGTGCTTCTGCCTCTAACCTGTGGAGATCTTGCTGACCAAAGGAAGCCCGCTTCCGGGCCCCCAACAGAATTCTGTAAGGAACGTAAGCATTACATTTGATATGGCCCTTTCCTTTCAACCACAGATTCAGGTTCTGACAGACTCCTGCTTTGAAACGCTTCGATGCTGAAAAACGTTCTGCTCCTTCTGTCAGAGTTGGCTCGGAAAATGGTCATCCAAGCGTTAATAACCTAGAGATTGGACTATGATAATGCCCTTTATCTCTACCTCCCGGAATACCTTCTGTGCAGACTTCAGGTGGTTCAGAACTCAGATGCTCGGTTTCTACTCAATCTCCACCATAGATCACACATGACCACTAATTTTGAGGCTATTCACTGGCTGCCAATAATAAAGAGGATACAATTGAAGTCCATTGTCTTAATGCATAAAGCCCTGCACAGCTCAGTCACCAGCTATTTGAGAGAGAGGATCCATGACTACATCCCTACCTGCACCTTGCGTTCCTTTTCTGAACACTTTGCTAAAGGCCCTCGTATTTGCCGGCTCAGAACAGGCGGCAAATCATTCCCTTATCTAGGACCGGTTAACTGGAACAAGCTTCCTAGGAAGGTGCATTTAATACGGGACCTTCCCGTCTTTAAAAAGAAACTGAAAACGTGGCTTTTCACACAATCTGTAAAAATGTCCTCTGTAGGTGCCGTCTTGTCTTTAGCGTGGGGGCACTCTTGGGAGTAGCTGTGCGCTGTATAAATCTTCATAAATTGACGTAACAGATGGACAGCTGACTGGGAAGACTGGATCTCTTTTTACAAAGATGCCATGTTGCTCTATGCCACTGACCCAGTCCTCACACTGGATAAGATAATACACATACTCATTAATCAGTCGCTATTCAGGTTACACCATCAACTGGAATAAATCTCTAATTGATCTCCTGCATGGCCTGCACCGAAACTGCCTAATGATTGTGCGGGTCGCATCACCACGGAACGGTTCTGTTACCTTGGAATCTACATTACCAGAGACCTCAGTGCCATCTATGCTCACAATCTACAGCCACCACTTGCTCGACTGCGGAGAGATGTCCAGCACTGGAAGGCTCTCCAGTTGTTGCTACTGGCAAAAGACATCTTTTTCAAAATGATGGCACCACCTGCTACCTTTATGTGCTCCACAGCACACCCTTCCCAGTCCCGCAGGTCTATTTTCCGGCAATTGAAAACAAAACCTGGACATTGCTTTGGGATGGGATGGTGGCCCCGCGTGGATAGCCTTTGAAAAACCAACGAGGTACTGGTATGACGGCAGAATTGCCCTACCCGACATACAAAAATAATACTGGGCAGCTCAACTTGTCACTATTAACCAAAAACCCCTCCCTGTAGATAAACCCACCTAACGGATGGACAGATTAGTTATGCTACCTGGAGGGTACCTTTGGGTCATTTATGGACGGACGAGCAGCACATCTTTCCCAATGCCCACCACAGTGACACTTACCCTCTGGCACACAACACTAAACTGTTTGGGCTGGGGGGCAGAATTACAAGATCCACTCCTTTATGAGACACTATACAAATTGACACACTGGCTACGCAGAAAGGTTTTGAAAAGCGAGGCTCGATAGGGCTATCTAAGGTGGGAGACCTGTGGAGACAGGGAGGGGTGATCCTGTTTGCTGATTTACAAAGCAAATATCAGTTAGCATCAACTGAGGCCTATAGATATTTACAAATAAGGCATGCGTTACACAAAGCATTGCCAAAGGGCGAGAAGCCTTTTAACCTGTTGCCACTCAGTGATCGGCTACTTGATCACCACATGCCCAAGAAAGGTATTTCCCTCCCGTATAATAAATTGATCAATAACTCACCTGACATGTTGGTCTGTCTGAGGAAACACTGGTAGCAAGACCTTGACGGCCTTGATGATAACGAATGACCTGAGGCTTTAGCGTCCCCATTGGGAGGTGGCCATAAGGTCCAGGTTACACCTGGTACAGCTAAAGGTTTTACACCATTGTTATTAGGCATGCATTACACTTGTAGAGATGGGAACAACCACACTCTGCACTAGACACTATGGCCAAGAAGGGATGTTTTTTCATATGATATGGTGTTGCCAAACAATCCAACAATACTGGTAATCTGTAATAACTTGTTTGATTAATGATTTTGATAGTAACATAACTGGTTCAGCGAAGTGGTGTTTACTGAATGTCTGGGAGATGACTGACCTCACCCGTATGGATCAAATATGGGTTACATTGGGACTGATAGTGGCCCAAACATAACATTTCAAGAATGTGGAGTGCCCAGTCAGGACCACAACTGAATGACTGTCAATGAGACATGGACTGGTGTATGTTGGCAGAAAAAGTGATCTATGAGAGTAGCAGGTGCCCGAATAAATATGGGAGAAATAGAATACATATTGGGGAAAACTGTGCACCCCCTTGGACAGGACCAGACTTGGGAACCCATGGCATGAACACTGATTTTCATACTGTCCTGTGATTTATGGCTGGGCAGAAGGGGGGACCTGGGGTCTTTGGCGATTGATGGAAATCTAGATATGATTCAATATATTTTGATGCTGCAATATGTAATGCTTATTGTCACTGTTGCATTGTTTGCTTCACTTGCAATAAAAATACCTTTAAGAAAAAGAAATCCTCCCAAGTAAGTAAATCCAATCTCAGAATGGCAAAAATAGGTGGCTGTCCCTGTGGGAACTGCTAACAATCTACGGAGGAATCTATTTTGTAACCTTTGAAGGATCTCACAATTAGAATAGCTCCAAACACCTGACCCTAAGCAGCAACTGAAGTGCATTTAAACTTAGAGTTAGCATCTCCTTCACAGGCTTATGTCCCAATTTTATAGCAGAAGGAAATAATGCTTAATTTGTTCTTGAAAATTGTTGGGATCTCAGCATCAGCAGAGGTCCCCATTTATGTTACTAGTCAAAGGGGATTCCTAAATAACTGAAACTGTTTACTTTAGCAACAGGGGCACCATCTATTTGATGAACCTTTGCTTTTATGCCTTTACGCCTACATATCATAGTGAAGGAATTTGAGCGATTTACATTTAAATCCAAGGAGGCCATAAACTCACAAAAGACATCCATCAAAATCTGTAGGCAATTTGCAGTCCTCGCTATAAGGACGGAATCATCCGTATATAAAAGTGTGGGTTAATAACAATTGCCCACCCTTGAGATATGAGAGCTATTTTGTAATAAATACCTTTCTAGTCCATTAATATAAATGAAAAATTAAAACGGGATTAAAATGCAACCTTGTCGTACTCCTCGGTTACTGCTAAAGGGCAAAGTACATACCCCATATAGGAAGCTGGCCCTTTATATAATGTCCTAAAAAGAAATACACTGTGCAGAGAGTCCAGAGAATCTCCAAATGGTACACAGAGATAAAAGCAGATAATTCTAATGATCTTTTTATGGTAGTGTGGTTGACCAGTTAGGCTTATCAGAGGGTAGCACTAAGCATTTGTTGTACTCCACAGAGGCAATAACTGAGACACACATTCAAGAATAAATCCAAGACCAATTTATAAAAATAATATCGATTGTTTAATATAATTTTTAAGAACAAGATCTTGCAAAGTTCGGAAAAGTTAGCACTTTTATGCACAATTACGCACCATAGGAAACCATGAGGAAAAAGCAGAAAATGCATAGAAAATCAGGCATTGCTTTCACGAAGTACACCTTCTCGTTTTAGGTCGATGTCGAGACCAGGTCCAAAGTTCCAGTAGGAGAAGTTCAGGAGCGTCCCGGTTCGGGCGGGAGCAGAGTGCTGACGGTCTTGGAAGCTGCTGCGCAAAGACGAAGGGTGCCACTTGAAAGTACACTGCACAGGACGACTTATAAGCAAGTCCAGTGGGGCTCCTTTGAGAGAGGAAGTCACAAGGGCATGGGGACTACGGAAGCACAGCTGGTTAGTCGGTGCCGGTGGGGCTGGGTGTAAACCAAGCAGGTCAGCCGGGCGCCGTTCTTCTTGAGGTCCTCGCGGTCAGGAGCAGGCAACTTATGGAGGTGATCTCGGCACAGCTGGGCCATTCAGGAATTGGGTCTCAGGTTTCTTGACATCCCTCGACAGGTGCTTGCTTCTGGTGCTTTGGGAGTCTGGAGTGGACTTTTCTTCTCGGTGTTTGCCACTGGGGATCTGGCATTGGTACGCTGGGCTCCGGTAGGTCCTGGTGCCTACAAACTTGGTGGGGAGACAGATCTAACCTTCCAGATCTGTTGTACCTTTTCTGGCTTTGGTGCTGCATCAAGGTCATCGAGGAGCAGAAGTCGACAAACTGGATTTCACTGGATCAGTGCCTGCGGAGTGCAGGGAAATGATACCTTCACATCAAGGGAGCTTCTTTGCGATTGCTTGAAGGCTGGAGGTACTCCGGGGTTCTTAGAGTCCATTCGGGTTTCAGGATGACACAGCAGCAGTGATTGTCGAGTCTTGGGAGCAACAGGCAGAGTTTGGCACCTTTTTCTTCTGCAGCAGGACTTCTGTTCTCGTGCAGCTGGTCTTCTTTGTCCTGGTCTTCTTTTGTCCATTGAATCTGATGTTTAGATCCCAGGGTGCCAGCTAAATACTGAATTTAGGGGCGTTACAAAGGGAGACAGGTAGTAGGTAATGGGCTACCTACCTTTAAGGTGTCTACACCGTTTAATGCAAAAACCAAAGGAAATGATGGATGGAGTGTTGAACATTGCAAGCACTCACCCCCAGTCAACTGATCTGGGTTTAATCCATCACCATTCTTTAGCCCACTCGGCCACCCCAGTTCAGACATGGCCATATGCAAATCAGTCTGACCCTGTGCCTCATGGGAACAGTCCAGCCCGAACTGCCAAGCCATGTCTTCCCTGGACCGGAAACAAGATTCCTAGGACCGGTTTCTGGCATTTCAGCCGTCTTCAGCCAGGCTTGCTTGAATCCAGTGGCAAAGTGAGCAAGGGACTCACGTCTGAGCATACCCTGCCAACTTATGGCGAACAAAGCAAAAACCAGAGGAAATGATGGACGGAGTGTTGAACATTGCAAGCACTCACCCCCAGTCAACTGATCTGGGTTTAATCCATCACCATTCTTTAGCCCACTCGGCCACCCCAGTTCAGACATGGCCATATGCAAATCAGTCTGACCCTGTGCCTCATGGGAACAGTCCAGCCCGAACTGCCAAGCCATGTCTTCCCTGGACCGGAAACAAGATTCCTAGGACCGGTTTCTGGCATTTCAGCCGTCTTCAGCCAGGCTTGCTTGAATCCAGTGGCAAAGTGAGCAAGGGACTCACGTCTGAGCATACCCTGCCAACTTATGGCGAACAAAGCAAAAACCAAAGGAAATGATGGACGGAGTGTTGAACATTGCAAGCACTCACCCCCAGTCAACTGATCTGGGTTTAATCCATCACCATTCTTTAGCCCACTCGGCCACCCCAGTTCAGACATGGCCATATGCAAATCAGTCTGACCCTGTGCCTCATGGGAACAGTCCAGCCCGAACTGCCAAGCCATGTCTTCCCTGGACCGGAAACAAGATTCCTAGGACCGGTTTCTGGCATTTCAGCCGTCTTCAGCCAGGCTTGCTTGAATCCAGTGGCAAAGTGAGCAAGGGACTCACGTCTGAACATACCCTGCCAACTTATGGCGAACAAAGCAAAAACCAAAGGAAATGATGGACGGAGTGTTGAACATTGCAAGCACTCACCCCCAGTCAACTGATCTGGGTTTAATCCATCACCATTCTTTAGCCCACTCGGCCACCCCAGGTATTCCCTGCATGGCTTCATGGGTTTTCCTCTCTACCTCAGCCCATGCTGATTACTCCAAATCATTTCCAAGCAGACACTGTACAGGGATTGCAGAAGACACCACTACCCTTTCGAGGCCACTAACCCCTCCCCCAATCTAAGGTCACCAAGGCCATTGGATGTTCCTTGGACTGATTATCAGCTTTGAGGACCCTATATGTCTGTTCAAGGAGATATTGATTTGGGGATACCAGTGGCTCAGCCAGCATGGTGATACTGGCACCAGTGTCCCTCAGGGCTTCCACCCTAATCCCATTAATATTTGGCTCTTGTCTGTATCTCTCCAGGGTATTGGACCATACAGCCAGGGTAGCTACATCCACCTCCCCTCTGAGACTAGAGTTGCCTCAGTGAACACCTTGACATGGTCAGGGCTCACCTGTTATTCCATCAGGAGATTCACAACTGCATTTACTGCAGGTGGACTAGAGGCATTTTTTGTTGTTTTTCCAGCTAGGGTCTCCAGTATGGTGCGAAGTGTCTTACAGTCCTGACACCAAGCCTTTTTGGTACCTCAGTTCTTACCCTGGTACCCACCCTTGGGCTGGGAAGAGTTTTCTGAGCCCACCCTCCTGAACAGGTTTTTGTAGGCCCCAAAGAAGACTCCTTTTTTATTTTTATCTTTTCGTTCACAATCGTTCTCTTGGGGGGTCTTTTTGGCCTCTTTATTTTGGTCTACCCCACCAGTGGTAGTTTTAGTCACCCTTGATTTGACCCAGTGGTTTGCCTTCTTCCCCGGCGCTAGAGAAGAAAGTGGACATAGGTCTACCAGATGCTGATGTAAATACTTATTACAACAATTACTTAAAAGATGCTCCTTCATAATTAAATTGTAAATCTCTTCAAAGTCATTCACATTGTTATCTGTTAACCAACCACCTAGTGTTTTCACTAAAAAGTCAACTAATTCCACCCAGGACTGAATCTGGGTTTTTCGAGTATCCCTTAATCTTCTTCTATACTCCTCAGTGGTGAGTCCAAAGCTCTCAATCAGGGTACCCTTCATGAGGTCATAAGACTCAGCATCTTTTTCAGGCATGTCAGCAGTCTATCCCTGCGTTTGACTGAGAACAGTTCCCATAAGAGAGGAGCCCAATTTTTTCTAGCTACCTTTTTTGCTATAAAGGCTCTCTCAAATGTAGTGAACCATTTGGTGATCTCTTCACCTTCTGAATATTTAGGGAAAATCCTGTTTAAAAAAAAAAAAAAATTCAAACCAGATTATTTAACATACAAAAAAATCATAAATGTAAAAGAGCATAACATTAACAAATGCATACACAGTATGAAACATAAGACAGTGGGAAACCATTGTCCGTGACTGGAGGAGCCAATACCAACAAAATACATACAAAGATGGAAAGAAAATAGGCTTTATGGTGTTATTCATGATTTGAATTTAAAAAAAGCCTCCCAGCTGAATTGAATCCAATTTTTTTTCAAATTTTCACAAGTGGTGTATCTTCTTTCAAAAATGCTGTTGAGTGTTTAGCGCCGATCCCCGCCAAACAAAAATTATATCAGTTATTACCTTAAAACGCACCCTCCTGAAATAGTTGGGGTCCCCCAGTCTCTAAAAAAAAGCCCTAACTCAGATCCAAGAGTTAGCTGGTAACCAAAAGATGAAGGATCCAAATCAGCAGGGATTAATAAACTGCACAGAAGACCGGTGATATAACTTAAAATCTGAGAATTGAAGCCCTCCTTTATTATACGGGAGCTTTATAAAACAAATGGTGCATCTTGCGCACCTATAACCCCATATAAAACTTCCAATGGCCCCCTGTAGATGCTTGAAATAAATCTAGGGACTCGTAAAAAGGAATTGCAAGGAATAAGTAAAGACATTTTAAAAGGATATTCATTTTTATAATGTTAATTTGACCTATAATAGTAAGTAGGAGCTTATTCCAGGGTTTTATCTTGGAAATGACTGATATTGAAAAAGTTTTGTAGATCAGTTTAATAATATTGGTGACCACTGGACAAAGTCTAACTCAGAGATAGACCACTGTCGTGGTTACCCCAGGCATAAGAGAATTTGGTGTAAAGTTTAACAGGGTTTGAGTTTTGGATAAATTAAGCTTGTACCCTCAGAACTTGCCGATACTAGCGGCTTCATCCGAAACCTACTGGATAGCTACAAGCGGATTAGTGCAAAAAACTGCCATGTTGTCTGCATAGGCAGTCAGCTTGAGTTGTTAGCCGCTGAACCGTAGGGGCTGAATACCTACATTCATAAAAATCAATTGTAGATGTGGCTTCATATACAGAACAAACATGAGGGGAGAAAGCGGGCACCCCTGTTGTGTACCAAGGGTTAATTAGAAATATGTTTCAGTAGTTCCCGGCATAGGCCAACCTGGCCCGCAGGGTCTTATATAGTGCCTGAGTCAGTTTAATGAATCCCTCACCAAAGCTGAATGAGTCCATAGTGGCCCACACGCACTCCCATGAAACCCAATCGAAGGCCATCCCGGCATCCAATAGGATCATGCCTATGTTGGCGTTGAACGTAACAGCAGTATCAAATGCTGCAATTGCTGTATTGATGCGGGCAGTAGTATCTCTGCCATTTTGCGCCTGACTTAATCAGGGATATGGGTTGATAAGACCCCATATCTTCAGCAGGTTTGTCTTTCTTTAAAAATACCACAGTATTAGTAGTATTCCAAGAACTGGGAACAGTGCCACCTTTATGAATATATTGAATTACTTTTAGGAATTTTGGAGTTATTATATCTTAAAATAACTAACCATGGGCAGAGAACTCCGCTCCGCTGGCGGTGCCTGCTGATTTTTGCACACTCCACGTTCCGCTGAGAACGCGATGTTTATGCAAAACTCTTACTCCGGGGCGGAGTTCAGCCCCAGGCCCTCCTCACCTCCACCCCCCCAAAATAAAAATTGGGCGTCGCTTTCCTGTGGAGAGAGACCCTAAAGCAGTCTTGCTCTCGAGCAGAGAGAATTCATCTTGCAGCTCACCAGCCTGATCTTTACTGAGACGAGGAAGACTACACTTTTGTAAATAGTCCCAGTCCAGCTTGATCGATTACCTGAGACTGACCATATAACTCCTGGTAAAACCAGGAAAACTGATTGAGAATAGAAATGGGATTTGTATGCATTAAGCCATCTATGCCCTTAATTGAATGAATCATGCTTTTAGACTGTCTGACCGAAATCTGATGTGACAAGACTCAACCTACTCTTTCCCCGTACTCATATTGACGTGATCTATATTTCACGTATCTAGCGGCTATTTGGTCTTTTAATCTACGACCCAGAAGGGAACGTTTTTCTAATAATTGAAGATAGGTAGTATGTTCTTCAGCTCCTCCATGGGAGATTTTCTAAGCATGCAGTAGTTCAAGTTGAAGAAAAGCTTGGCCCAAAAGACGAGCCTCTTCTTAAACTGCCTTATTTTGCCTGACCACATACTGGAGTGTCATATCATGGACTTAATCCTTCATCGTATCCTATATTATTGCAGGTGATGCAATACCATTGTTAGCCAGAAAGAACTCCCTAAGTAGCCCTGGAACATATCTGCTATAGTCATTGTTGAACAACAAGTGTCGAGGAAATGTAAACTTGGGGTCTTTAGCTCTAGTTTCAGGTGGGGCGAATGAAAATAGAAGTGGATTATGGTCAAAAGCACTTCTAGGACATACATCTATTTCCGCACCATCCACCAGGGACCTCCGAGCAAAAACATATCTATCCAAGAGTACTGCTTGTGTGAGCATGCATAAAATACCAGGCTCAACGGGGTGAAGAATCCGCCAAGTATAAGCCAACCCGTCTAATGGGATCAAGCCCTTAATTGATGCCCCAATTCTAGTCCTACGAGGGGCCGCAGTAAGATTAGTTGAATCTTTGAAATAATCAAACACACAATTAAAATCTCCCATTATCACTTCTCCACCCCAATCCAATAATTCCAAAGATAACATATCTAATACTTCTGGGTCATCAGTATTAGGGCCATAATCCACACAGATTACAAACCTTTGTTGGTTCAATATTAATTGCACAAGTACCCTAACGCCCTTTGGATCAGCAGCGGTTCTGAGAACTTGACAGGGGCATTTTTTAGCTGAGAGTATGGCATCTCCTCAAATAGATATCAATTGCGAAGTACAGACAATTGTGTCATATCCCAGCTGTTTTAATAAAAGTCGATCTTTGTATGCCAAGTGTGTCTCAGTCAATGCTACCAATTGACGTTTATAAAGCCTTATCTCTTCTCTAAACAGTTGTCTCTTATTCCATGCATTAATCCCTGAGACATTCCAACCCATACACTTAACCTTTGCCATAAATCTTAAATAACTTGCTTATAAACCCCTTCCCTCCATGTGTGAGACAATGGTTCCTCCATAGTGAGAAAAGTAGGAGATGATCCCTAAGTACAATGTAGACATTCTGGCTTGTTTTAACCCCCAATACACAAAATCGTCTGCATTGCATTTTTAAAGTGTACCCCCCAACCCACACCCTTTAATCAAACCCACTCTGTGCTCTCAAAAAGGAATCAACCCCACCCTTGGCTGCGAGATAGTGCAGCCCTAGAGGAGCACCATACACCCCAACCCCCTTATATTTCCCAACCACCGAAAAATGAGACATGCACACTTTACTCAACAGACACACTGACAAAAGCACCTTATTGCTGCTGCTAAGTGGTGCATAATGAAGCCAAGGACAAAGACACTGGCTAAATCAACAGGTCAACAGCTATTATTGTGTAAAAAGAGAAAAAGGGAGGAGAGAAGAAAGAAGATGAAATAGCACAAGAGAGAGAAAGAAAGTAAAAAACAAGAGAGAAATAGAAAAAAAAACATTTACTCATCCTGAGACGAAGGTGCTATTTAGTAGTAGTAGGGGCAGAAGCCCCTTTTAAATGACTCAAAGATTGTATTGTGTCTGCCTCTGAGTAGCACATCTGAGTCCATCCATCCTTTAGAATCCTAAAACGAGCTGACTCTTGTAGAAAGACTTGAGCCCCAGTGGCCTTTAGGGGGTGTATATGTTGATGCATCTTCCACCGGTGATCCATTGTAGGTTTGGAACGGTCTGACTAGGCAACAATAGTTGGGCCCCTGAGTGTTGAGCCTGCAGAAACTGCAAGAATGTTACGAATAATAGCTCCATGGAATCAGTCTCTAAGTTAGTCATTGGGAACGAGTGATCAGATAATGTATCTGAGGATATATACGGAGGTAAACATGGGATCAGGAGTGCCCCGTAGCCAGAAGGGAAGTCTGTACTGCTCCCAGGCCTTGTTAGAGTGTTGCAGAAGTGGTCATCAAAGCTGCAGATTATACGGTGGGAGATAATACAGGTGCAGCAGTGCAGCTGACCAGCTGCTCCAATGCTCTACCAAGGTTCCTGAGCAGTACAGACTTCGCTTCTGGCTACTGGGCACTTCTGATCCCGTGTTTAACCCCGATATATCCTCTGATACATATCTGGTCACTCGCCCCCAATGAGTAACTCAGACACTGATTCCCAGGAGCTGGTCGGCTGCAGTGCTACACCTGTATTATCAACCACCGTATCATCTGCAGCTTCGATGACCACTTCTGCCCCCACTGTCTGGTCTCCTACAGTATCTAAAGTGTTACTCCCATTTATCGTATCCTGCACCTCTGTCTGAAGAGATTGATTCCACTTAGACTCCACAAGAGGCATACTGGGAGCACAAAGAGATCAGCTCGGCAGGTCATTAGCAAGATGCTGCAGAGCAGACATATCCAGAGAGCTAGAGATCAGCTCTGGAACAAGTTTGCCTCCACTTGTATTCTTAGCCAGAGAGTGGGGTAGAGCAGCAGAATACGCAGCATTAGGAACTCCTGTAGCAGTGGCCAGGATGGTATCAGCCAGCGTGAGCTCCCCTCCACCGGCTAATTCAGGAAAGGCATGATAGCGCGTTGAACCTACACCATGTGCCTGCTCCTTCCCGCACCTCTGAGCCTCCCGTCACTAGCCTCTGCATCGAGCCTGAGGAGCATCAAGCACCGACCTGGCGGGCAGGAAGTTGGCTGACGTGTCTCACCTGATGCAGACGCCGATACCTGCCAAGGGCCAAGGAGAGATGCAAGACATGAGTGTAAAAGCCGGCTGTCATTGAGCTGCTGAATGATTTACCCGGCCGAGTTTTGCATCCGCCGTTGCATCATCTTAGCGACTGAAGCTAACAAAACACTGGACAGGATGGCAGTGAGACTGCCAGTGAAGATGCCAGAAAAGCGCATTTCTACGTGAGTACTGTGTCCCACGCATCTCTAGTCTGCCGTTTTATGTTACCTTGCTGCACTGGTAGAGTGGATTTTGCTTTATGAATCTGCTCCACAACAATGCATATATATATATATATATAATATATGTCTGCACTGTGACTTGGCTACTTTGAGCTTAAATGCTGCAGCTTTGTGGTAGACGGGTCCATGCCTTGGGTTTACGAGGCATATTGCAATGCCTACAGCCCTGCACTCTCAGCTATAGATCCCAACCCATTCATATGGCTCTGCAAAAGGGGAATGCAACCCAAGAGGTGCACCGAAGCATGTACTCTGGATGCACAGGATCTACTTCAACCAGCGGAAGCCGGAACATCCATACAGATAATCTCCTCGGATTTAGGCTTGTCACAAGTCAGTTGACCCATTCTAAAGTTGCTCCACTCTGGCTCCATGAAGGAGTTTATTCAAGCAGCCAGTAAGGAACAATCCCTTTGGG
The DNA here is from genome assembly GCF_964204655.1 of Triturus cristatus. Taxonomy (NCBI): domain Eukaryota; kingdom Metazoa; phylum Chordata; class Amphibia; order Caudata; family Salamandridae; genus Triturus; species Triturus cristatus. The sequence goes on along the minus strand of NC_140584.1, from coordinate 994,305,243 downwards.
GAGTTTTGAGTCATAAAACCTTCATCTTCCTATTTATTTGTATGCTGCCACCAGAGAGGTCCTAGGCCTATTTCTTTTTTTTGCCTTTCTATGTCCAGAAGCTGAGCTTCTACGCTCAGTCTCCTGGCCAACCTATCTAGCATGAGTTCCTCATCTGAGGGGGTCACAGTCGTGTCTGAGGGAACAGATTCATGCCCATTCTCAGCATCATCTTCATTAGTAATATCATCATCCTAAGACTGAGCTATCAGTTCTGGGTGATCTTTCTCAAACTAAACTATCAGCTGTCTGAGATATTCCTTCTTGAGACTTTTGCCTGGTTTGATACCATAACCCCTATAGGGGTACCTACATTGAGCATGGCTCAGGTCCATGTAAGGGGTCAGCTCGAGCTCCTGAACTTGGCTATTGATGTCAGGCATTATTTTACTAAAGTGGTGATCTTTTTATGAAGTTACAACTTAACCAACGCCCTAGCAGTTAATTTTAGAAATTTTAGAAAAAATAGACCAATTGAAAAATTTAGTAACTAAAGACAATTTTTAGATTTACTCATATGGTCACTTATTGACAAAGTGGTTACAGTCAATGCAACCACTTCTATCCCTTTGCGGAACCACCAAATGTAGGAAGCTGGCTCTCTATATAGAGTACTAAAAAGAAGTACACTGTGCAGGCAGTCCAGAGAATCCCCAAATGGTACACAGAGCTAAAAGGGAATAATTATAATGCTCTTTTTGTGAGAGTGTGGTTGAGCAGTTAGGCTTATCAGAGGGTAGTGCTAAGCATTTGTTGTACGCCTCAGAGTCAATAAATGAGACGCACACTCAAGTATAAATCCAAGACCAATTCATAAAAATAATATTGATTTTTATATAATTTTTAAGACCAAGAACACAGTTTTAGGGTAAGTACTTTCGGAGTTACGATTTTGCAAAATTCAGAGACTATTTCACTTTTATGCGCAATTACGCACCTTAGGAAACAATTGGGAAAATGCAGAAAAATGCATTAAAAAATCAGGCAATGCTTTCACGAAGTTCACCTTCTCATTCTAGGCCGATATTGGGATCAGGTCCAAAGTTTCAGCAGCAGAAGTTCGGGGTGTCCCGGATTGGGTGGGAGCAGAGTGCTGAGCGTGTTGGAAGCTGGCACTCAAAGATGAATGGGGCTACTTGAAAGTACACTGCAAAGGAGGACTTACAGGAAAGTCCAATGGGGCTCCTTCGGGGGAGGAGATTGCAATGGCATGGGGACCACGGTAGCACAGCTGGTTAATCAGTACCAGGTCCAGTGGGGCCTGGTGCAGAGTACATAGATCAGCTGAGCATCGGTCGTCGTACGTCTTGAGATCCTCGCAGTGAGGCACAGGCAACTTTGAGAGGTGATCTCGGGACAGCTGGGTCACTCAGGAAGTGGTTTTGCGTGTCTAAACGTCCATCAAAAGCTGCTTGCTTCTGGTGCCTCGGGAGTCCGGAGTGGATTTCTTGGTTTTTGCCTTTGAGGGTCCAGTACCCTGGGTAGTGGTATGCCGCGGCTCAGGTAGGTACTGGTGCCTCCAAACCTGCTGGGGAGACAGATCTGACCCTCTGGAGCTGTTGTACCTTTTCTGACTTTGGTGCTGTGTCGAGGTCATTGGGGAGCAACAATTTGACAAACCAGATTTCATGGGATCAGTACCTGCGGTGTGCAAGGGAGTGATACCTTCACTCCAAGGGAGCTTCTTCATGATTTCATGATGGCTGGCGGTGCTCTGGGGTTCTTGGAGTCCTATCAGGTTTCAGGACGACACAGCAGCAGTGATTATCGAGTCCTGAGAGCAGCAGGCAGAGTTTGCCACCTATTTGTTTCTGCAGCAGGGCTTCAGTTCCCGTGCAGCAGGTCTTCTTTGTCTTGGTCTTTTCTTGTCAGTTGAATCTGATGGTCAGGTCTCAGGGTGCCACCCAAATACTGAATTTAGGGGCGTTACAAGGGGAGACAGGTAGTAGCCAATGGGCTACCTACCTTTAGGGTGTCTAAACCATCTAGTGACTACTTTGTGTGCGAAGGGGCACTACCCTAGCCCTGACAGGTTGGTTTTCTGCTATCCCAAGATGGTGGAATCTCAGGAGAGGGGTTCATCTCACCTGCTCCTCCGTAGGGGTGGTGTAGACTAAGTGGGCCCCTCCTCCTAATCTAACTAATTGTGCCACCTTTCCTTCCACCAAAAGTGGAGCAGGAAAGGGTGTGTGGCTTCTCCCACTACATGGAAGTTACTTTATTGGATTGCAAAGGCAGCATCACCTTTGAAGCTTCCCACCCTGGAAGGCCATCCTGTCCTATGGGGAGGTGTGAAGCACCTCCACCCAGAGCAGGCTTTGTCTCTGTGCTCTGAGAGCACTGGCTCTCACCCCATGAGGTCAGAAATAAGTCTAGTAGTGGCAGGCTCGGGAAAACAAGTCAGGGGCCACACCAGTGCTTGGTATGTTTTATGGGGACCCTCTAAAAGGGTCACATGTGTGAATTTATTAATAAATCCAACACTGGCATCAGTGAGGATTTATTAAGACAAAATGTTTGGCACCCAACGTCTTAGAAATCAGTGAAGCCATCATGGAACTAGAAACTCGTGTTGACAAGAATCCAGCCCATGTACTCTTCATGGCTTCCCAGTGCACTTACAACATCTCAGAATATACTAGACATTATAGAAACATATCTACTCATGCTGATATGCCCTCACATTGGCTACAGTGCACCCTGCCTTAGGGCTAAAGGCCTGCAGTAGGGGTGACTTACCTACCTTATGCAGTGTATGGGTGGCATGGCACACAGGGCTGTGTGCCATGTCGACTCTTTGCATTTCTTTGCACCAAGATATGCAGCTTGCAATGGCAGACTGCATAGCCTTGGTGAGGGGTCTCTGGGGTGGCACAACTGGTCCTGCAGCCCCAGAGGACTCTCTTCAGTACCCATGTCCTAGGTACCAGGCATACCATTTACTAGGGACTTACAGGGGTAGCTGAAGTTATGTCAATTGTGGTATAGCATTTGGGAAACAGCTCTGGCACTGGGAACCTGATAAGCAGGGAGCCAGTACACTTAAAGTTCGAAATCACATCAGGCATCAGCCAAAAGTGGGGGCTAACCATGCAAAAAGAGACACTTTCCTACACCCCCTAAATCCATAGGGAAGTTAGGCCGTAATATTCCAATGGAGACGACGCAATTAAGTGACCTGTGCGTTCTCAACCCCACATGTGTTCTAAAATTAACCATAATTTGGAGTGATTCACTGTATCAAACTCATTCGAAAGGTCCATAAAAGCTAAGTGCAAAATACTTTTCTTAACTTGGACATACTTCCCAACAAAGAGGGAGAGATTTGAACCTTGTTCCATCCTGCCAGTTTCTGATCTGAAACCATATTGAATGTCTGACAGAATGGTATTTGATTCAGCCCACTCCTCCAGCCTCATGAGAAGCACTCCACCCAAAATGTATGCTGTGATCAATAAAGATATTGGGTGGTAGCAAGCTGGATTGTTTCTATCACCCTTTTTAGGTCTCGCATAGCGTTGCAGTACAACGCGCTGCTCGCTTTGTGAGGTATGCAGTATACAGTATAGTGGGGAAGCTCCATCCACTTTCCGAGCATCTTTTTCATTGGCTTAAATTGAAAATCCTGCATTCTCATTGGTTTTCAGCTTGTTAGTCCCTCCTTCTGACAGCCATGTTGTCATTTTTCTCCTTCCATGGCTATCAGCCCTTTTACTTTAAAAACTCTTTTGTTCCCCTGCCTCCCCTCGTTCCCTCCCGCAGTTTGTAACTTCTCTGCCCACCACACCCCCACCCCTCACTCCCGTTCGTACGTTCTTAGACGCCCACACTTTGGTTTACAATGCAATAGGTCTCGCGTAAATATGAGTCCTCTTGCATTTGTAAATGCTTGTTTTCCCCTGGGATTGGCTGGGTGAGTTTGCACTATATTTTGCCTGACCTGTCCAGATGGCTATATTACGCATGCGTTGTCCAGCAGCTGCTATACAGACGCTCCTGCGTACGAAGAGGAAGGTGCTTACCAGGACCCAGTCAGCCGCCCAGCAGAGCAGGAAGAGAAGCACGCTGCAGTGCTGGCAGGTTTGGGAGGTTGGTCAGATCTGTTTCACGGCGGCTTGTTAAGTAATGTCTGGTCTAAGACCCTCCTTGCTCCTTGTTTGCAGGAATTGGAAGTGTTTGGAAACAGGCTGAGCGCTGGTGTTCCCACTTTATAAAAATTATAGCGTTCTTGCAGAGAGCTCTCACATTGTAGCAGACACCGTCGGACCCTAACGCCTCTTGTATCCTGGCTACTGCACCACGTGGTCGAGGGGCTGGACTGGCACACCTGGATCTCCGTCCGTGAACCCCGCTGGGTAGCGCCGAGTACATGCACAGCCCACACTTACCATGAAACAGTACGTCCTGCAGCGCCCAGAGGCGGCACGCAGCGATGACCGAAAGGCAGATTTGAATGAAAGCACTTCCGTCATATACCTATACTCTGTTTACTTGCAGTTTTGTTCTTTCTTGCACCCTGTAGTACAGTCCTCTTCCCACACTCTTCCCGTACACCCCATAGTCTAACCCTCGCACCTTGGTATCCTCTACCATGTAACTCTAGGGAGTAGTTCTACTCATTTAATTGCGGTGTTGCTTGCGTAAACCGCACCTCACGCTTGGATCACACAGCCTTTCCAGCCTCCTTAGATATTTTGCGCACTATATGGTTAGCTAATGGTAACGCCTGTATTTCACTGCGCATCGACACCTGCATTTCGCAGCGCTACGAACTCAGGCAATCTTTCTGTCTAATAATTGAAACTGAATCTCTCAACCACGTCACACACACCGGAGATGTTGTCACTGGGTGTTACTAAATCATACTGCTCATATTTAAATGCTCGGATTAATGTTAGCTATGAACACAAAGCCACTGTTTATAATCATTCTGTAGAAAGCAGTAAAAACACTATATTGATAAACACTTCAATTTGTTCCTCTGAACCTTCAAAAACCCTTTCACCGCAAAGTCCCAGTGCGATCACATAACCAACCGCCTGATAGAAATGAAATCAACTTACATGTTTGCAGTATCCCGCTAGAAACTGCTTGTATTCCTGCAGTGAGAAGACAAAACTGAAATAAATTTTCGCTGTCAGCAGTGACTTAGGGGCAGCGCATGGGTTGGGCAAAGTTCTAATTCCAGCGCGCAGTTCGCATAAACTCCGGCAGCATTCAGAGCTAGCTACAGTATGTCGCGTTATCTGAGGTGAAGCGAGCGCTGCCACGCCAGAACAATTGGAAACAATCAAGAGTGACAGGAACTGGATGAGTTTCCAGGCGATGCCTTTGGGTCTCCAGTCAAAAATGTAAGGAACTCTTGTAACCCATGCACCCAAAAAGCACATACTCTTAGCCAGCGCAGTGGCGATGCCGCGGCGCAAATGTCAACACAGGGAGATGGGCACCATATCCTCATTCGGAGGTAAAAAACAGTTATAGTTGCGGGTGCAGTGGCCCACTGACATCTCTGGGCCTCGGTGCACTGCACCTGCTGCACTATTGATACCTAAGCCTTGAGCCAACGAGGGAAACTATGGGGCATATCAACAACAATCGGCGATAATTATCGCTAAGCGCACTTAGCACTAGGATAATTATCGCCGGCTAGCGTGGATTTTTATCGCTGAGATAGCGTGCTATTAGCAATGCTTATCTCAAAAGCGATGAAAATCCTCACGCTACTGCCTAACGTGAGATTATCGCTAGAAACCCAGCGATAATCTCACGTTAGCTTATTGATAGGGACTCACAAACTTAGCCATGATATCCACCTTCCATAGGATATCATGGCTAAGTCAGTCCTGAAGCAGGCGTAAGGGAAGTAGCGATAACAGGGGTTATCGCTACTTTTCTTGCCGCTATGCTTCATAGCGTGGAGCTTGATGATAGGAGAAATGTCGCTTAGTGACATTTCTCCTGTCATGTCAGGTCAGGAACGCCCACTATGCATCTCATTAGAGATGCAAAGCTGGGCGTTAGGAATCCCCACGCTAAAGCAAGGTTTCACGCGTTAGCGTGACCTTGCTAACTAGGCGATAAAATGATCGCCGCTTTTCGGCCGAAAACGGCCGCTAAAGCGGCGATAATTTATTATCGCCTCCTTGTAAATATGCCCCTATGTACGCCATGACGCAGCTGATGTTTGACGTGGGGTCCACTGGCACTTTAATACATTTGTCGGCAGGAAGTGTGGACGTTTGATTCTGTCAACATTAGAAATTATTCCTCAGGCTGCAGTTGGGATGTTTCTCAACTACAATGTTACTGATGTCAAGTCATTGCTCTGGGGCCGGATAAAGATACTATTTTATTTTATCAACCAGGCAAGGAACATGAAACAATATTTCTCTAACAGTGTCTTCGGAGATGTAAATGCCTTTCTCCGGGAAAGCTGCACCACGTGTTCGAGGGGCTGGACTGGCACACCTGGATCTCTGTCCGTGAACCCCGCTGGGCAGCGCCGAGTCCATGCACAGCCCACACTTACCATGAAACAGTACGTCCTGCAGTGCCCAGAGGCGGCGCGCGGTGTTGTGCGAAAGGCAGATTTGAATGAAAGTGCTCCCATCATATACCTATACTCTGTTCGCTTGCAGTTTTTGTACTTTCTTGCACCTTGCAATACAGTCCTCTTAGCCACACTCTTCCCGTACACCCCATAGTCTAATCTCCGCACCATGGTATCCTCTACCATGTAACTCTAGGGAGTAGTTCTACTCATTTAATTGCGGTGTTGCTTGCAAAGGGTAGGAGTTGTTCTGCTCTGTGGTGAGTTTTTATGGGGGTGGAGGGTAGCTTGGTGAGATGCGACGCTGACTGAAGCTGAGCAGTGACCCTCACAGTAAACTTTTGTAAACAAGTGCCAAATGAAGCTTTGTGGTTCTAACCGTGCTCTCTGTCCCCCCAGGGCCAAGGACATGAAAAACCGCCTGGGCCTGTTCCAGAAGAGGAACGAGCAGGCGCGGTTCGTCCATTGGGGTGTTGGGGCATTGCCCCCCGCGCCCCCACGCACCCGCTCGCGCCCGCAGCTCCCTCGGTGTCTCTGAACTTAGTTTACTTAAGTTCAGAGACGCCGAGGGTGGGGAGAACTGACAATGCATGTCAGTCAGCATGACGTCGGACCGTGGGCGGTCCGGCGTCATGTTGACTGACATGCATTGTCAGACAAGCAGGAAAGGCAACACAAGTGCGCATGAGTGGGCATGGAGAGTAATTTTTAGCCCGTGCCCAGTCATGCGTACTTGTGTTTTTACTGCCTTGCGCATGCCCATTAGGAGCCCCTCGGTCTCCTAATGGGCAGGCGGCGGGCGAGGAGTAGGCTGTGCCCTCAGCCAATCCTGGCGCTGCAGCAGCGCTGACGTGCTGTTGGCGGAGGGGAGGGAGGCTGCCTTTCCTTGACGACGACGAGGGCTGCAAGTCGGAATTGGAAAACGGTGGACGGCGAGAGACGGACTCGGGACCCTTCCAGAAGCGGGACGGTGAGTTTTCTTTTATATTTTTCTTTCATAATTTAAACCCCTCCCGCCTACCCCCGCAATGACCCCATTTCCCCCCCCCCACCCGCCCGTCATGCGGGCTGCGACTGGGTGTGAGTAAAGTGGCATACCAGTAACTGCAAGAATGGCTTGAAATTGTAACACAAATCTAATTGATCATTAGGAAAATCTTTGCTACGACAGCTGCATCACCAAGTGTGGCAATGGGGTCCCTTACATAGTGCCTCATGCAAATAAAAATGTCTGCACCACAAGCGCCCTGATAAATGATTACTGTTTGTTTCCTCCACCATGTTGTCGAACACGATGGTGAACTCCCCAAGTAATCACATTGTGAATGAAATATATTGGAAGTTTGGCCAGCTACGGGCTCCCCAATATTTCTACAGCAGACATGAAGGTGCAATGGGATATTTTCTGACTGTGAACCCAAAGATCAGGATTTCCGGTGCAGACTTCCCCACAGTACAGCATTGGGGTCTCGAGCAGCAGTTGCTGCTTAATTTGGGCAGCAAATCAAACCCACAGTAAATATTTTACAGCACGCTTGCATTCCTGTCCTGCAGCAACACTCACTCGTTATAGATTCTGCCTAAGTGTCCGAGGAGGACACCATAGGCCGGTGCATCATTGTGCCGCACGTGGAGGGAGCGCACCGAGCAAGACAGGCATGGCCTCCCTGAGCCAGAGAGTACTTGGTGATCTACAGGTAACCCTTTTTATGTACACCGGAGACTTGTGGGTTTTAAAACATCCGGGAGGGTTTGGAAGCATTGTGCATGCAGAAAGGGAGCCTGCCTCAACAGCACCAGTCTGGGCGTTTCTTACAGCTTGTTTGCTCGCCCTACCACTTTGAAATGTCACCAGCCGCCCCTGGGAACGAGTCCCCGGAAGCCTACCCCGTAGACTAAGCCATAAAGACCGTCAGGTAAGTGCCCTCCCGCCCCCTTCCTCCTATGCTTCTGCTTAAGATGTCGCCACTGTTCAGGGTGAAAGAAGCATATTTCCGTCTGCTGAAGCCGTTTCATTGATTATCCTTGTATCTTCACTTCTGCTGATGTGTGCATGTAGCTGGTAGATTCCTGTAGCACGGCTCATCTTGGCGCCCTGTGACTTGGTCTGCACACTGTTTTGTGATGGGTGTAGGTTCTCCCTCTGAGTGGTGGGTTCTTTCGACCCTCACATAAACACCCTCCGTTGTACTTGTTCTGCTTGTGAGTACTATGCCCCCTCTTGCTGCAGCAGTGATACCACTTCTTCTAAGCATATCCGATATATCGATATGTGAGGACTCTTCACCGAAGCTCTAAGAGTTCTTCTTTTAAGTGTCATTGCTTCTGATGAAAGTGTTATTGGTTCTTTTAAGACTTATTTCGATTACTTTCTCTTTGTTGTGCACTGTATAAGACAAATGAGTGGGTTAACGCACTGGCCTGCGTACATCCCTGTGTCCTGTAAGCCTCAGGTTCAAGTTAAATCAGGGTAGGCTCAGCCTTTCATCTTCGGAAGGGTTCTAAAGATGAGTACTGTTGCCTTGAATAATCTTTTAGACTGCCTGTGTAGCCTGCTCCTGACCACCTTTCTGTCAGTCCTGATGAAACGCCAAAGTTCTAGTTTGGACCAATAGGGCGTGAAACATGTCGACCCCTTGACCTTTATCAAAACTCACTTTTTAAAAGTAAATACGAACTAACCCTCCTCATTGGTGGAAGGTTTGACAGTTCTGACTGTTTTTAATCACACTAGATGGATCCTAGAATAAACGTCTGTTGGGGTAGAGTCACAATATTTTTAACCCACCCTTGCACAGATCCCATACACCTGCACTCACAACTACGGCGTTCCTCAAAAACATCTCCGCTAAAGAGCCCTCTTGCGTGTCCCATGGGGGACTGCAGTGCCAACCCCAACGAGGAGCAAAAACTCCCTATGATGAAGCATGACACTGTACAGGTGTGTGAGGCCAAACTTCAAATATGAGTAATTTCCCAATCACTTCCTCTATCCAACCTTAAATTAAAAAACATATTTTTTTTATGATAAGTGATCTCTATTCTATCTACACTACCCGGAACCGAGTAGGCCGGCACTCTTCTGTAGGAACAGCTACGCCCTAGGATAGTTGATACGTATCCTTGGGAGCACGGGTACTGGACCTCTCTTTCCCTTTCGCTCCCCGTCCCTCCTTGTTTGATTTATATAGGTAAACAAACATGACATATTGAATTATAACTATCTCAACTCTACTTGCAGTGAAAAACATAAAAATAAGATTTCTGAAGGACTCACATCTAACCTTGGAGCTACTCATATCAGCCAGCATGAGCTCCAGTGCCACTCTGACCCTATGTCCAACTGCATCCAGTCTAGAATGCTAAGCAGCCAGCACAAGCTCATATATCATCCTGTCCCTAGTCTGAAGTATCCACCCTTCAACACCCAAGGCCCCAACTCCACCCTGTGCTATTACACACTACAGTCAGTTACAAGGCCCATCTTATGCAGTTCCTGGACACTGCATAACAGCATCGCCACCACTACGTATCACATGCAACTCCTTCTCAGCTTTTCAATACTCCTTATTGTAAAGTGGCAGTGACTTTTTACGTAACCTGGTCAGCATCACATGATATCACTTCCCATCACCAGCCTTACTCACTTGTGGGGAGCCAGGTAGTTCCATATTATATACTAGGGACTTAAATGGTAGTTTTATTCCCCCTGCATTATTATGTACTAGGGACTTATAGGGTAGGGCATGCCAATTATAAGTGTACCCTAATATATAGTATACCTTCATGCATGTGTGTGTTTTCACCCTAGCACTGGCCCTGGGTCTGGTTAGGCAGAGCCTAGGGACAGTCAGAGTCAGTTACCACCAGTACCAGTCAGCAAAAAATGGGGGTACCCAGGTCACAAGATGACTTTGCTACATAGCCCCTTCCAAACGAAAGGTGATAGGTTGCTAGCCTATGTGCTGGTAGTCCTCATCAGCTAAGTGGAAAAACCTGGAAAGTCCATACACATTGACATGGGCAACCCCAGGTCTGTGTTCCACTGTGAAGTTCGCTCCTTGTAGGGAAATGGACTACCTCAATAACGTGGGATTCTGCCCTCTCATCAGCATGAGCCATCTGAGAGGCCTGTGGTCAATTTGTACATGAAAGTGAGTCTCAAGCAAATATGGTCTCAGCTTTTTCAGGAACCAAACCACACCAAATGCCTCTCTCTCAATGGCACTCCGCCTCTGCTATCTGGGAAGAAGTCGCCTGCTAATGAAGGCAACTGCATGATCAAGGTCCTCCTCGTTCACCTGTGACAACACTGCTCCAATCCCTTGTTCTGGGGCATCTGTTTGAACCACAAATTCCTTTGTGTAGAAATGTGCCAGTAACAGTGTTACTGAACACATAGGAGCTTTCAGAGTTTCAAAAGCCTTCTGACACTCCGGGGGACCAATCCACTTTCTTGGGCCTCTTCTTAGAAATCAGTTCTGTCAGGGGAGCCACAATGGTCTCATAATTCTGAACAAACCTTCTATAGTACCCAGTCAGTCCAAGGAATGCCCTGACCTGAGTCTAGGTAACAGAAGCAGTCTAATCCAAAATAGTTTGGATTTTGGCATGGAGAGGCTGTACATGGCCTCCACCTGCAAGGTGGTCCAAGTACACAACAGGAACTATGCCCTATTTGGCACTTACTTGCCTTAATTATCATGCCTGCCTGCTGCATGGCCTGAAGCACTTCCTTCATGTGGCTTACGTGATCCCCCCAGGTAGAACTGTACACAGCTATATCATCCAGATAAGCTGCACTGAATTGCTCCAACCCAGATAGGACCCTATTCACCAACATTTGGAAGGTGGCGGGGGCATTCTTTAAGCCAAAGAGTATAGCCTTGAACTGATAATGTCCCCCTAGAATGCTGAGCTCTCATTTGCTCCTTCGGTGAGGGCAATCTGCCAATAGCCTGAAGTCAAATCAAATGTACTCAGGTACTTAGAAGCCCCTAGCCTGTCAATGAGCTCATCAGCTCCAGGTATAGGGTGAGCATCAGTCTCTGTGACTGCACTAAGTCCTTTGTAGTCCACACAGAACCTTAACTCTTTTGGTGTCCCCTGGGGGATTAGGTTTGGGCACCAGCACCACTGGGTTGGCCCATGGACTGTCAGAAAGCGCAATTACTCCCAACTCCAGCACCTTAACTACCTCAGCCTTGATGCTGGCTCTGTTTATTTTTGACAGTTGGGCTGTCACCAGTGTCAATGTGTTACACACACCACTCAGTGATGCCAGGAGTCAAAGAGAACAGGCCAGCAAACTGCTCCTGCACCTGCTTGCAATCTCTGTGCTGTTGGTCTGTCAATGTGGGAGAGAGTACAGCTCCGTCCACTGACCCATCTTGCAAATTGTTGGTTAATGAGGTCAGGCACTGGCTCAGTCTCTTCATCCACCCCTTCATCTGTGACCAGTAACATGGTCATGTCTGCCCTGTCATGGTGGGATTTAAATCTATTCACATGCAGGAAACTATGAGGGTTCTTGAGGGTGCCAAGGTTGACCAGGTAGGGAACCGCACCCTTCTTTTCACTGATTGGATAGGGCCCACTCCACTTGTCATGAAGGGCCCTGGGAGCCATAGGCTCAAAAACCCACACCAATTGACCCGGAGTATACTCAGGCTTAGTAGTCTTCTGATCATACCAGTGCTTGTAGTTAACACCACATTCATCCCGCATTGCTCTCGGATAGCCGGACAGGATGTTGGAGCCCCTATCTGAAACAACCTCTTTTGGAAAACCCACTCTGTTGAACACACCAAGCAACTGCAGGAGCAGCTATTGTCCTGAGAGGTACTGCCTCAGGGTACGTTGTGACATGGTCCAATACTTCCAAGATATATCTATTACCTGATGCAGTAAGTGGGTCCAGGGGACCAACAATGTCCATACCCACTGGCAGTGTATCAAGGGAGCCTTTGACTTGCCCCCTGCCTTGCCACCGGCCTGACAGGTGACACAGGAACTGCAAAACTCCTTTACCTTTTCAGACATATGGGATCAGTAGAAATGGTTCACCAACCGGTTCCAAGTCTTACTCTGCCCCAAATGTCCTGCCAAGGGGATATCATGACCCAAGGTCAGGATGAACTCTCTGTACTTTTGGGGCACCACTAACCTCCTGGTGGACCCTTCTTTGAGGTTTCTGGCTTCAGTATACAGCAGTCCATCATCCCAGTAGATTTGATGAAATCCACTGTCACCCCCCTCCTCTTGCTTAGAGGCAATCCTCCTCAAGCTCTCATGGGTGGGACAGTCTCTCTGTCCTTAGCAAAACTCCTCTCTGGAGGGTCCATCTGCTCATGTCAGTTCTGCCAAATCTGACTGCTCCGGCAGGGATGGAGTCCCTTCCTCATAGGCCAGATCCTCCCGTCAGATTCCTTCTGCACCTCTGGAGTTCCCTGGGCTGGCTCACCAGACCCAGTACCCTTGTCCTGGGATGCTTGGCCCCTTGTTCCAGGGTGCCGGCACCCAGCCTTTCCCTTCCAGATAGTCTGTGACCTGGTCACAGACCATACCCATTCTGGGAGCTCCAATATTCACATACTGAGCCCTCTCTCCACCTCTGACCACTCAGATGCTTCGAGATCATTGCCCAGGAAACTGGACTGGGAATGGAGGAGACACAGCTACTTTTATAGGGCCTGTCACACCTCCCCATTCCAAATCCTCCATAGCCCTAGCATGGAGGTTGGTACAGCTGTCTGCATAGGTCGCCTGGTGAAACTCACCAATGTAGCAATCTCTTTGAGGCACCAGGGTATCTAGGACCACAGTTACATTAACCCCTGTGTCTCTTAGAGCCTCAACCTCAGTCCCATTAACTTGAGGCCTCTGCCTATACTTATCCATGTTCTGAGGTAAGGCGGCCAGAGTTGCAATATTAACCCCACCCACAGACGCTAAGGTAGCCTCTGCCACGTCCCTTCCCCTCTCTGGGGCACTCTCCACCCCCACACTTACACTAGCAATCCCTGGGGACGGCCCACTAGTGGGGGGCTACTTTGTGCAGACAGCATCTCCCTTTTTGTGTCCTAGCTGATTACAGCCAGATAACTTACCCACCTTTGAGGGATCAAGAAACCTACCATTCTGTCCCTAAAGCCCCCTCCCTTTGAATTTGGGTTGGCTCGGGCCCCCTCCTTGTTCAGGTTTTTGTGGGTTTTTGGAGGACTCCTTCTGTTTTTGACCTTCTTTTCCATGGGCTTTCCCCTGGGGAGGGACCTGCCCTCCTTTCTTCTGGTCACCCCCTTGGTGCTGAGTTGAAACCCGATTTCTCACCCACTCATCAGCTGCTTGACAGGGGCCCTAGGACTAAACAGCTTTGAGTCCACTAAGTACTGGCTTAGCTTCTCTTCAGCACAATGAGGCAAAATGTGTTCTCTCAAAAACAAATGATATGATCCCTCTTATGTGTCTGCTTTGTTACCAACAATCTAGCCTTCTAGTGCCTTCTGTGAGGTGTCTAAAAAGTCTACCCACAACTGGGAGTTTTTATTTATAAAGTTTTATATAGCGCGAACAAGATCCCGAAGGATATCAGAGTGCTTTACAATAGGATGGAGGGGAGGACAAAATGCAATATCGAAACATCAAATGGGAAAAGGAAAGAAATACAATAAACAGATGTAAGTGGGTAACGAAGGGGGTAATAATAAGCAGTAAAACAGTGCCGTATCAAATGGAGTTTCTATGAAAGCAGGAGCAATGATACCGAGCAAATGTGCCGATCTCTGTTAAGGTAAGAATTTGCTCATTAGGAATCTTTTAGCTTCCAATTTGGACGCCGTTGTCAAGGAGAGACTGCGTACATCCGGTGGAAGGGTGTTCCATATCTTTGGGGCAGCACCAGAGAGGGCTCGGTGACAAGATCTCTTTTTGCTTAGGATGAGTGGTTTCAGGAGGAAAGTGGTGGCACTTCTTGATGCTCTCTCCCCACAAGATAGTTCAAGTTTTTGCGCCAGGTACCTGGGGGTATTGAAATGAAGGGCTTTGTGTGTCAGAACGGCAATCTTTAACTGAATTTGTGCTTCGTAAGGTAGCCATTTGAGAGATTTTAGGACTGAGGATATGTGTTTGTTTCGTTTGGTGCCTGTAACCAGTCTAGCCGCGATGTTCAGAGAGGCCCTTAGTGGAGCCAGGGTGTATTTGGGAAGACCACAGAGGGTAGCACTGCCATAATCTAGCCTCGGCAAGACAAGCGCTTGGACTACCTGCTTGAAATTATTTTGTGGGCAGGAAGGGTTTAATATTTCTGAGAGTCCTCTTCAAGTGGTTTGCTCCCTTACATACATTTCTGATATGATTTTTCATATTCAAGTGCTTGTCCATGGTGACTCCGAGAGATTTGGCTGAGTCTATGATGTTCGAAGTGCAGTTGAAAGCAGTGAGGTGCGTCAACCAGAGGTCTAACTTGGGGATGTGATTCGGGGGGGAGATGAGCATGAATTCCGTTTTGGAGGTGTTGAGCAGGAGATGGTTCTCAGTTAACCAGTTTTGAGTAGACGTTAGGATATTGTTGAGTGAGATGATGTTTTCCGGGGATGAGATTTTCAAATAGAGTTATGTGTCGTCAACATACATGTGGAAGAGAATGTTCGTGGAGTTTAGTGAGTTAGCTAGAGGTTCCAAGAAGAGGTTGAAGAGGATAGAAGAAAGGGCAGACCCTTGGGGGACCCCCATGAGTACTGGAGAGGGCTGGGAGAGAGAGTGGTTTGCCTTGACTCTTTGTGATCTGTGGTGAAGGAAGGATGAGAACCATTGTAGCACCCGATCCGAAAAACCCATTCTGTTCTGCAGGATGGATAGGAGGTTGTCATGATTAACTGTGTCAAATGCTGAGGAAAGGTCAAGGAGGATCAGGAGGCAGGATTTGTTTTGGTCGAACATTTTTAAAATGTCATCCATAACGTGTGTGAGGGCCGATTCCGTGCTGTGCCCCTTCCGAAAACCGGATTGATGCTGGTCTAGGAGTTGGTACTTCTCTATGTGAGCACAAAGTTGGTATTGTACACATTTTACTAGGAGTTTCGCTAGTGTGGGGATGTTGGAGTTGGGGCGGAAGTTGTTGAGATCAGATTTGTCAACGTTTTTTTTTTTGTATAGGTGGAACCTGAGCTGCTTTTAGGCAGTCAGGGATCATGCCTTGAGATAGGGAAGCGTTTACAATCCCTGTCCAAGTGGGGATGAGTGCATTCTTGATTTCTTTGAAGATGACCGGAGGCAACAGATCACCAAAGTGGTTGGAAGGGTTGAGAATCTTGTGGATGTCTATTTCACTAAGTGAGGTAAAGGTGCCCCATGACGCATTGTTCTTGGTGTTCGTGATGGTCGAGTTGCGGTTATCAAAGATGTCCAGGGGGGAAGCGGCACTAGAGGAAGGCAATAGTGCCTTCTTAGAGGCGAGGTCAGTAGAGATGAGTCTTGATTTCTCGGTGAAGAAAGCATCACATTTTTCGCAGGAAGGTGTGTTGCCACCAGGGTCAGGGAGGTTTGGACCTATAACTGATTGCTGTTTGACCAATTCGAAAAGCTTCTTGGGGTGGTTTGATGCTTGATCTAGTTGGAGTCTGAAATAGTCAGCCTTAGCGATCTTGATCTGTTTGTTGTAGAGGCTCCTGACATCTCTAAGGAGTTTTAGTTGGTCCGAGGAGGGATTGGATCGCCATGAGCGTTCAGCTGCCCTAAGGTTGCGGCGTTCCGTGTTTAAGTTGTCATTATACCATGGTTTGGATATTTTTGTCGAGACATTTTTACGTTGGAGTGGAGCAATGTCATCCATGATGTTGGCGATGGTCAAATTGTAGGCGTCAGTGAGTGATTGCACCTCGACCAAGTTGGCTTGGGAGGAGAGGGCAGATTTACAGTGCGCAGCGAGATTGACAGGGTTTATTGATCTGAGGTCCCTTTTCCATATCTTTGTTTTCGAAGGGTGAGCCTTCCTCATAACCACCTCCATGTTAATATAAAAAAGGATGCTGTGGTGGTCAGATCAGTCACACGAGGTGATGGTCTGCCCTTTTGAGATGATGAGGTCTAGAGTTTCTCCTTTAATATGAGTTGGTTGGTCACAGTGCTGAGTTAAATCTTGATCAATTAGAAATGATTTAAGGCAAGATACCGCGGGGTCATTGGGGTTAGACCAATGCAGGTTGAAATCACCTAGGAAGATTTGGGACACGGCTGAGTCGACATTGCTAGAGACGATTTCCATTAGTTGCTTAATGAAGGGGAGATTGTCTCCCGGGGGATGGTAAAAGGTGTGTAGGTTGCAAATCGGTAGGTTCTTACTTGAGATGCTGAGGCAAAGGTATTCACAGGAGGAAGGGGAAGAGGACTCCAAGTGAGAGATTGATAGTGTGTTCCTATGAATACAGGCTTGCCCCCCCCAACTTCAGAACTCTGTCTACTCTGATTATATCATGAGTGGGAGGTACTAGGAGGTCTAAGATAGGAGTGGAAGCGGGATTTAGCCATGATTCGGTAAGGATGATGATGTCTAAATCATTGTGTTGGATGAGGCGTGTTTACTGGCTGATCTGCAGTTTAGTAGAACACATTTGAGACGTAGTGGGTTGGGGGGGGAAGGAGCCTGGGTGACGTTCACCCTAGTGAGATTGTCAGTATTGCTACTTATCAGATTGCGGGGAGGTTCTCTGTTTGAGTTGGAAAGAATGGAGTGTATTTGCCTCGGCAGGGGCAAGTTAGGTTCGGACCAGGTAGAGCAGGAGTTGTGATCGTCATAGGGATCGGTGGACGCCGGGAGGGTCTTACTTCTTCTAGGGTTGAGGGGGGAGTTTGGACAGGTAATAGGTTTCAAAATGGGGGGGGGGCTGACGACTGACCCATGTGCTCACTTTCCCAAGTGGAGGCCCTGGGCCATTTTGCAGAGGTGAGGAAAGAGCTGATCACGGGGAAAAGATCATTTGAGAGGGCTTTCAGGTCATGTAGCTCAGAAGTGATAAGGTGCAGTTGTAGAGATATAACATCTAGGCGCGCCTCCAAGTTTGAGTGTTGGGCAATGGGTAGAGGGTGTGGCGGAGAGGCTAGCTGCGACGGGGGGGCCTCGGTGTAAGCCTGTGGGGTCCGCATTGGTGGTGGGCGATTCCTGGGTGGGTAGTTGGACATTTGGTACAAGAGGACCATTTAAACGTGAAGTTGGGGCCTTAGCAAGGGGGGTGAGTTCAAAGAGCTGAGGGTTGGGTGCATTCAAAACCGAGCTACGAGTGATTGAGCGTTCCTGCTCAGAGGAGGACAGATTTTCATTTGAAAATAGCAGACCATTTGATAATGCGGTGGTTGGGTGGATGTGGGTGTCATTGGCATTCAGGGAAACCACGTTTTTGTGTAGCGGAAGGATGGTGGATATCATAGGACGATCAGGGGCCAGGGAGGATTGTCGTATCAGACTGGCGCTCGGCGAGGAGATTGAGCCCAAATATCCGTCAAACAGCTGAGAGGGTGTTCTAGAGGGTTGGCATGAATCGATCAGGGACAAGGCGGCTCCAGGATCACCTGTCTGAGTGTGGTTTTGGGGGAGTGGGGAGCTCCCAACTTTTAAGGGGGAAGTATTAGTTAAACCTAGCGAAGATGTGGATGAGTGGGGGTCAGTTGAATTGCCATATACCGCTTTTCTGAGACTGGGGTAAATATTGGCCATCTTAGCTAGGTTGTCATTAGAGGCTTGTATTAGGATGGTACCATTATCCTAGAGGGTGATAGTGGTGGTGGCTTTGAGGGAGGGCGAGGGAGACGTTGTTAGTTTAAGACCATGTGGGGTTTTCTTAGATCCTGTTATTCATAGCATGGAGTAGAAAACAGTTCGCCAGCATGCCCGTTTTCTGGTATAGGAGATGAGGTCATTAACCAGTGTACCTTTGTTTGTGCAGAAGTAGGGGTCTGAGATTACAGTTTCTGGTCTAGCTTTGAGTATGCGATGTTTATGGTTTTTTGTAGGCCTGGGCGAAGCACTACGCTACGCTCGCGTAGTTTGCGAAGTTCGCGCTACTTCGCACTACGCGAACTGCACGTAGCACAGTGCGAACACGCGTAGTGTAGTGTTGCGTAGTGCTGCGGTCATTTTTTGCTTGCTCGCGGTCCTCAACGTCAAGTTGGCGACCGCGAGCAAGCAAAATGACATCCCGGCGAGACTTTTTCCTTGTTCGCGATCGCGAGCATGGAAAATAAACCTCCCGGCGAGATTCCCAACGTGAGGAGGTCAGGTTTCTCATTGCGAGGGGTCGCGTATGCTCGCGACCGCTCGCGATGAGAAACTACCAGTTCGCGTTGAGAAAGCTGCCGCTCGAGTAAAAATCTACTCGAGCAGCAGAAAACTACAGCTCGCACTGTGCAAGATGCCATTTTCAATGATTGCACAGTGCCGGTTGCTTGTCCGCACTGTGCAATCATTGAAAACAACATCTTGCACAGTGCGAACATGTTACTACGCAGTTCGCGAAGTGCTACGCGTAGCTCGCGTAGTGCGAACTTCACTTTGCGTAGCTTCGCGAAGTGCTACTTCGCGAACTACGCCCACCCTTAGTTTTTTGCCACATTTTTGGAGAGGTTAGCTGGGTAATTGATGATGAAGGCATTGAGACCATTGGGGTCTGGACTTATCTCCATTGTGAACTGGGATCCTAAAGAGGATGGATGCTCCAAGAGGAGAATACGGAGGAGAGAGGACACACTATCAATTCAAGGTCTCTTAGTGGAAAAGGTGAAGGGGCGTAATGGCAACACGTTTGGAGACGCAGAGATCTTTCTGAGTAGTGGCGGTAACTTGGGCCACTTATTCTGATGTTCCTTAACAGGGGCCACTTATTTAAGACATTATAATGTTGGAATGCTCCTCAAAAAATACAGGCAACAGCAACAAGACCAGTGATTAAACCAAAAAATAAGGCTGGAAGAACCCGGGAGGAACCAATATTCAAGGTCCGGCAGTCGATTTAGGGGCTTCAGCAACCATTTTGGCCATGACATGATGTCTTAAAAATGCCAGTTTAAAGTCAGGCCCTGCCAGGAGATCACAATGTCTTCGTACCACCCCCGTTTTAGGGTCAGGCAGTGATCAGCATGCAAGTCAAATTGCAACTGAAGATGTCCCAGGTTATATAGCTCATTCTCAAGGCTGAAGATAAACACTGACTCCCAAAAACCCTTGCATATCGCCTGGTTTGGCGTATGCTGCACCGTAAGAGCAGGAGAGAACACTGTGCCCCGCATTACTTAAGGCGCCACCATTTTGGGTCCAGGCCAACCTTCAGCCCACGCTTGTATCAAAGATAATTGTCTGGATGCGGAAAAGAGAAAGAAAACAAAAGGAAAATACCTGGCGCGCATAGAAATAGCAGAGGCTGAGGTGCAGGACTCTTCGTTCCGCGCACTTGTAACCTAACCGTGAGTCGTGGGATCCCAGCGACGCTGATCAGACGGGAATCACCGCCGAGCAACGCTGGTCTCATGGGATGTCGCCGTGTGTGGTGCTGGTGCTGGCCCCGCTGAGGTCTCGCTCCAACAGATCCAGGCCTTCTCGTAGGCATCGAAGAAGGAGGAAATCGTCGCCGACTCATTTGGGCATCGGGAGAAGCACAGCGAAATGGTGCCAGCCTGGGGTGTCACCCCCGGCACCAGGAAATCTAGAAACTGTGAACCGGCAGGTTGCAGGTGAACGGAGGAGCCAGCTGTGGCAGAAACCAAGGGCTCGTATCAGTGTAAATCTACCCCAACGGCAGCGGACTGACCCGAGACTGTCCCTGGAGTAGAAAGTACGTCGGGCAGCAATGGAGACCGGGCAGTGATCCGCCTCGGCAGACAATCCAGCAGGTAAATGTATCTTCTGCTGTGCTTCGGTAGGGGTCCGATCCAAGGGCAGGTGGGTGGAGGGGGGGGGGCAGTGAGGCGGTTTATACGAGGATAACTACCAAAATTGGTAATCCCCAAACCAGGAGCTCCTTGGGAGGCTCCTACTCGGCGGCCATCTTCTGCAGAAGGAGTTTACTTTCTGGGTGCCTCTGAACTGCCCCCTGTACAGCTCTGGGGTTAAACCAAATTTCTCAACTAAACATTGCCTCATGTGAGTGTAGAACTGCGCCTCCTCCTACAGGGATACTAGAATCAGTTCCCACAAAAGTGAACCCCAATGCTTGGGGCAGAACCTCCACATCTCTAGGGCCATTTCAAATGCTGTCAGCCATTTGTCAATGTCATCCCCCTCTGTATACCTGGGTACTATACACTTGGGAATCTTGTGGTCAAACCCACCACCCCAAGATATCTCAACCGTTTCATCATTATCATTGCAACCATTTCTTCTTGCTTGATTCTTCTCCCACTGTTTCTTAACTAGTTCCAGTTTCCTCTGCTCCTAAGCCATTACAGCTAATTGGGCCTATAGCTGCCTCTCTGCAAGCGACAGGGATGGTTCCTGACTAGCTAACACTGGAAACAATGGAGGAGGCATCATCCTTACCCTCCTCCTGGGTGAAGTTGGGGGGGTTCAGCCTCCACCCCCCCTTGAATCTCTTCAGCTACCTCAGCCAGGCCTTCAGAGACCTTAGCAACCCTGTCTTCCTAATCTTGTTGGAGACAGGCAGCCCCCTAAGCCTACACTGTATGCTAAACTCAGCCATCTTGAGTTTAGTCAGTTTAGCTAGGTCTAGTTTCATCGTATTCCTAGTTTTGGGTCAAAACAACTAGCAATCAGACTTAAAAGAATTTTGGAAAAATCAAAACAATAAAAAAATAGTTCAGTCCAAATTCCAAAAATTCGCAACGCAAGAATTTTTGTTTTAAGATAATTCAGAGGTCTTTTATATTCTTAATTCACTTCACTGAAAAGCGTACTTTTAAACACAAGACCTCATCTCACCGTTGCCACCAAATGTTGGAAGTTGGGTTATTAGTAGTGGTAAATATGCATCTACCACTGGCAATAAGGCTCAGAATAGGTCTCAGAAAATTACTGCCGTGCTCAACCCTTGGTAGCTTGGCTGCGAGCAGGCAGGCTTAACTTAAGAGACAGGTATGCAAAACATTTAAAAACACCAATTTAGGGAGCACATTTAGACACAATAAAAATCTAACACTAATTTACAAAAAAGGAATATTTTTATCTTCAAAATGACATAAAAACTAAAAGAATCCAATATAAGGAATCAGAGCTATGATTTTACACTATATAGCACCTAGAAACATATAGCGCAACATTGGGACATCGGGTTGCACTTGACGGGGACCTTGTCAAAGTTTGAGGCCAACCACGATGGAGCCCTGCTTGGATACCATAAGCAGTAGGCCTCCGTCGAGATGTTACCTTCGGACTTAGAAATCATATCTGGAGCTTTTTCTGCAAGGTCCCTCGATGCTCTTCACCAGTCTAGGTAAGGCGAGGGCTCACTGGCTTGCTTTCCAGGGAGCTCCTAGTCAAACTCTGGAAGTCAGACCTCCGGAGCTTTCCAGTTAGATGAACCAGCAGGGCAAGCCACCTCACAGTTGAAGGTCAACAGTTTGGTTCTCGCAGTTGAGTCAGTCTCCCTCTGTAGCTTTTCTCCAAAGTTGCTCCAAACTTCTGGAACTTCTTACTGAAGTTCCTCTGGGGGTCCCGAAGTGTCCAAAACACAATCCAAGGGTCTGGAATCTCCAAGATGGTTCTTGAACGTTTGACTTCAGTTCCCACAATCCACTTGGACAAAACCCGTGGAAATTCACTGGACGCACTACAGTCTGAGGATTCTTAATAGTGATGGTCCAGGTGAGCTCTGTTAACCTGTAGCTTGCAGGTAGTCCACTCTATATTCCTCTTGAAGCAAGGTACATCCAAAGGGCTGTAGTCCCATATAATGCAGCAGGCGCAGTCAATGAGAATACAGGGCTTGATGGTGCAAATCACGTTTCCAGCTTGGCAAGCCTTCTTCTTCTTCTTGTAATCTCACTGTTTCACTTGGTACGCTCCACACACCCCTTCCCTTTCCCCTTACCTTGGTATTCCAAGTCACATACTGTTAGTTTTGGTAATTATGCTGATGACACTCAGCTTATTTTGTCATTGGAAGGGGATCATGCTGTCTCTTTAGGAAATGTCCATGCCGCTACCAACGGTTGGGACTTAGAATCATCCCTGCGTGATTGCTTGTGGGCATACCACACCTCCCCCAATCTAGTAACAGGTATTTCCCCCTTTGTGTCCCTCAGGAGAAGAGAACCCTGTACTAAATTTTACCCCAGTTGGTTGGAGGGGGGCAAATCCCAATTCTGTAGATGCTAGCGAAAAAGTCAAACTGCACCAAGCAAAATACAAAGTTTGGTATGACCAAAAGAACAGAGTCAAAGCCCCAGGATGGAGGGTAGGTGATGTGGTGCAGGTGAAGAAGAACGTAAAGGGGCCACACTGTCCAAGCAAGTTCTACCCTCCCTGTCGCAAAGCAAAAACATTCAAAATTGTGGACCTTCTTGAAAATGGATAATATTGGAGCTGTGACAAGATTGCAAAATGTAATGTGTTTTCTGTTGGTAAATAAGGGAGATGTGTTGTAATCTCACTGTTTCAATTGGTACGCTCCACACACCCCTTCACTTTCCCCTTACCTTGGTATGTTCCGCTTGAGCTTGGTTTGGAATGTTGACAGATGTCAGTTGTTGAGGAGAGTTGGATGACCTTTAAAGCGTACTTGGAACCTTCCCCGTTTCCTGTGCCTTTATCTTTTTAAAACTTCTCCTAGTTTCAAGCAGCAGATCTGAGATGCTCAGCACCTCTCACATATTTATTCAGTGGTCTCTGGGGTCAAACAGGAGAGCACTCCTATCCAATGAGATGCCGGGCAACACCCGAGAGCATGACCACTTCCTCCTAAGTGTGGCATAATCTTCTCCCTGAAAGCACTATTTCTCCAAAATTCAATATGGCAGAACTTGCAGCAGATGAGCAAGAACTAGTTAAACCAACCTCCAGTATGGCTTATTTCCATAGCTGTCCTCCCCCTACCATTTGCAATGCCTACCTTAAGCTTGCCACCTGGCTGGGTCAGAGGCTGGGGAGTAGATGGACCTGGTATTCTATGCCAGTCCTAACCCCCTTTGAAATTGAATGGTTTACTACCCCTCCCCACTGCTCTGGCATTACGGTGTAGCAGAGCTCTCTTACAAGGATAGCCTCTCACTGGGTGAGCAACTTATCACTTCATCAAAGCAGCCTGGCTTATTCTCTTAACTATGACTAATCAGGGGAGACCACAGAAAGGCTGAATCTTGGCTTCAGACAAATAAGACTTCTGCATCTACCACTGGCAATAAGGCTCAGAAAATTACTGCCGTGCTCAACCCTTGGTAGCTTGGCTGCCAGCAGGCAGGCTTAACTTAAGAGACAGGTATGCAAAACATTTAAAAACACCAATTTAGGGAGCACATTTAGACACAATAAAAATCTAACACTAATTTACAAAAAAGGAATATTTTTATCTTCAAAATGACATAAACACTAAAAGAATCCAATATAAGGAATCAGAGATATGATTTTACACTATATAGCACCTAGAAACATATAGCGCAACATTGGGACATCGGGTCACACTTGACGGGGACCAAGTCAAAGTTTCAGGCCAACCACGATGGAGCCCTGCTTGGATACCCTAAGCAGTTGGCCTCCGTCGAGATGTTACCTTCGGACTTAGAAATCATATCTGGAGTTTTTTCTGCAAGGTCCCTCGATGCTCTTCACCAGTCTAGGTAAGGCGAGGGCTCACTGGCTTGCTTTCCAGGGAGCTCCTAGTCAACCTCTGGAAGTCAGACCTCCGGAGCTTTCCAGTTAGATGAACCAGCAGGGCAAGCCACCTCACAGTTGAAGGTCAACAGTTTGGTTCTCGCAGTTGAGTCAGTCTCCCTCTGTAGCTTTTCTCCAAAGTTGCTCCAAACTTCTGCAACTTCTTACTGAAGTTCCTCTGGGGGTCCCGAAGTGTCCAAAACACAATCCAAGGGTCTGGAATCTCCAAGATGGTTCTTGAACGTTTCTGACTTCAGTTCCCACAATCCACTTGGACAAAACCCTTGGAAATTCACTGGACGCACTACAGTCTGAGGATTCTTAATAGTGATGGTCCAGGTGAGCTCTGTTAACCTGTATCTTGCAGGTAGTCCACTCTATATTCCCCTTGAAGCAAGGTACATCCAAAGGGCTGTAGTCCCATATAATGCAGCAGGCGCAGTCAATGAGAATACAGGGCTTGATGGTGCAAATCACGTTTCTGTATATTTTAGAATAAATTCAACAATAGCATATTGTTAGATTGATCAATGCCATTCTCCTAAGTCCTTGAATGATATTTCCCATGAATTCCTAGCAATAGTTATCAATTGATAAACTATTGCCATGTTATCCTATGTGGCTGGGGATCTACAATGGGGAGAATTAAATGTACAATTTCTCCAAAACCAGGGGATATAACACATCTTTTATGAGGGCCCTGCTAGATGATCCCCAAACCCTGGGACACCTTGGGAAGACTTTAGGGGTCCTGAGTATGCAAAAATGGTATATATCCTCACTCCACAGTACTCCTAGCATAAACGTCGATTTTGGGAGGCACTTTACTACAATGGGGGAAGTGAAATGGGCACTTTCTCTATCCCCAGGGCATATAAAACCTCTTCTATGAATGTCCTCCTTGTAATTACATGACCCCCCACCCCTGGGACACCTAGGGAAACCTAATATGCCAATGTATTGTAGTCTATCAGTTTGTAAGTGCACCTACCGCCAAAGTCGAGTTTGGGCACAATTTACATTTAAAAGCAGTCCTGCACCACAGATATGCTTTTAAAATGGCCCCAGGCTCTCAGCAGTGCCCACATGCAAGTGCAGGAAGGACTACTAGCCTCTAAACTGCCATGCCCTATTATATACTAGGGACTTAAAGATATTTTTACTCTCCCTGCCCCGTTATGTACTAGAGACTTATAGGGTAGGTCATGCCAATTATAAGTGTAAACTAATATATAGTATACCCTCATGTATGTGTGTGTTTTCACTGTGATTTCACTATTGTACTGGCCCTGGGCCTGGTTAGGTAGAGCCCAGGGACAGTCAAAGCCAGTTACCACCAGTACCAGGCAGCAAAAATGGGAGTGCCCAGAACACAAGATGACTTTGCAACATTCACATTGTAAGTTTTATAGTCACAGTCAGAACTCCAAATCCAAGAATGCCCATAAACACCTAAATGGGATGAGCTACTCAAATATCAAACTAAGAAACGTGAAAACTCTGTGAGAGCATGCAAAGACCCTGTATGTGCCCCTGGAGGCCCAAAATGTATCCAGACATGACGAACTGAGGTGCCTGTGACTGGCCTGACATTTCATAACTCCTTCGCTGCTGCTTGAGCAAAAACACATGTTGTGGCAGGAGTTGCAATATATATATATATATATATATATATATATATATATATATCCGAAACACTCCTCTGCTGTTTTAGCGCTTCGTTGTGCTGAAAGAAAGGAGCACAGACCGCATTTCAGTGCATACAATTTGATTTATTTTACTCAAGGTATACCAGCCATGACGCGTTTCAACTCCGTAGAGCCTTGATCACATGACACGCCATGAAGTCACCTGATTATTTAAATACATTTTTTTCAGTGCTTTTTTTCTCCTTTCGCTCAGAGTGTTAAAGTGACAGTGCATTAATTATCAATTCATGTAGCTTGTTTGGGGTTTGCGTCTTTCTGTTATATATTGGTCAAATACCTGATACATTGTTTGAAGAACTTTTTCAAGATAACATGTATAAATACATACAGATATTGGCATCTTATTTTATGAACAACCGTGTTATTGATTTTTGTAAACTGCTTAAATAATCCTTATAGATACATAAATAAATAAATAAATACATATGTATAAATAACATTTCTAGCATATTATGAACAATTATAAAAACCCTGTTTTCAGTTTTCATAAAAATAGATTAAAAAAGGAAGATAAAAAGTGGTGATCCACATTTTTAAATATCATTCTGATTTAAATATCAAGTCAAAACTTTTTTATCCATGCATATGTTCATTGTTGTCCATATATATAATCAAAATGGTCTCACAATGATCGACAAGTGCCATTTATTTCCTAAGGGGAATTTTGCTTAGTCGTGATGATTTTTCCTCATGTGTTGTATCATTGTAACATATTTGGCAACCCTAATTTATTAATCTAATGTGCAAAAAATGTGCAATTTATGTGCAAATCATCTAAATTTTTGACAAAAGCCTTTGTAAATAATTATTAGATTCCTAAAAAACCCCTAAAAAAACGTGAATATGGAGGAGTCTGGCGCGCAACCAAGATGGCCGCGTAGGCTTGTGGCTCCCGAGGGCCTCCGCAACCTCCCACGTCTATCCTGTCATAATCCTGGTTTTCTCGATGGGCTTCTGTTTATGATCTTGCGCTAAGGTGCCACTCGTTTTCCAAATCGAAATTGGACTCCGGGAACCGGTTTTGTGGCGATCTGAAGTTTGCGGCCTTCTTCGGCCTTGGTCCCGAACTCGAGTTGGTGAGGTGCCCGGGTGCGAAGTGAACAACAGCGGCATGCCAGGCTGGGCCAGCCCCGGACCCCGTGCTTTCACTTTCGGTTTCGAGTTGATCTGCGGAAACTGACGTCGGGACATTGGGTGAGCAGCGCTGAGGACGGAGTGCATAGCCTGACTCTTGAACTGTAAACGGGCCTATTTCAGTTGGTGGCCCTGATCTCCTGGCCTTCCTCCGGGTGCTGGAGGGTGCTGACCTTGGTGGTCGCCGACGATGACGACGAGAGTGGACGGCGATAAGCTGAAACCCAAGTCTACCCGGAGGGGAGCCTATTCCCAGGCCAACAATATGGACCGCTATGCGCAGCCAAAGGGATCCCCTAGTGGATCACGTAAATCGCCTGAGCCGCCCAAGGAGGCCTCGGGCGCATCATCCGAATTGACTCTGCTGGATGTCATGGGGGCCATTGAGGAGATGAAGGCGACTGTGAACCAGCAATTTGATACCTTGGCTAATAAATTGGACTCGGTGTTGATTGATGTCACTTTGGTCAGAGCGGACCTGTCCAAAACTAATGACCGGGTCGACTCATTGACTCAAGCGGCGTCGAGCCTAACGGTAGATGTGGCTGCTTTGCAGACGACGGTGCGGAGGTTGCAGCTCGCCAGTGACCTGACTGATCGTCACCTTGAGGACTCCAAAAGCAGGGCCAGGCGGAATAACGTCCGTATCATCGGGGTGCCCGAACGATCGGAGGAGTCTGCTGTGGATCTTTTTGTGGAGGATCTAGTGGTGACTCATCTAGCACCCAAAGGGCTGAGCAAGTTCTTCGCTGTGGAACGGGCCCACAGGATTCCAGGGGGTGCGCCGAAGGTGGGTGCCCCCGCGCGGCCTATCATTGCCCGACTTTTTAATTTTCGGGATAGAGACGCTATCCTTCAGGCATCGAGGGTGGCTGGGCCAGTAAAATTTGAGAACTCTAATGTTAGCTTTTACCCAGACTTCACGCAAGCGGTTCAAAGGCAACGGATGGGATTCTCGGCCATCAAACGGCGCTTGAGAGACATGGAGTTGAAGTATGCGATGCTATTCCCGGCTAAGCTGCGGGTCGAGTTAGATGGTCGCTCACACTTCTTCGACCGGCCGGAGGCGGTGGGAGAGTGGCTGGATGCCCTACCCAGGAGTCGAGGTCGGGAAGGTCGGATGGCGGAGAGCGGAGAGGGTTTGACGGAGTAGGAATGGAACTGTGATCCTCTTGATGGACTGGACTGGTAACGTTTTGCACCTGTGGCTGCACTGGACTCCAGTTTGTAACTCTTTGCCCCGTGGTATTTGGAGGTTGCGGGGGGCTTGCTGGGGCCCTTTCCTCCTTCTGGGGTTTTTCTTGTCTTTTCTGTAGTGAGTTTCATATTGGGGTGACAGGCACACTGCAGGTTGGGGGGGCTGTTCGGGCTCACGCAGGGGTGCAGGGAGGGGGGAGTTCTGTTGGGGTTGATGGGGTGGGGTTGGGGTTTGTTTGTTTGTTTCACAAGGCGGGGTAATGTTTTTTGTTGTGCTATTATGATTGTGCTCTCCAGGAGGGGGATAGTTTGTGCTGGGAGGGATGGGGGGTAAGGGGTTGAGACTTCTTTCATGGAATGTGAACGGACTGGGGGACAGGATAAAGCGGGGGGTAGTCCTGCAGTTCTTGAAACGTATTTCGCCTGACATTGTGTTTCTGCAGGAAACGCACCTCATAGGGAACTCTTTCCATGCCATGAACAGACGAGGATATCGCCTTCTGGCCCATTCTGGTTTCACCTCTGGCTCGAGGGGAGTGGGCATTTTAGTCAGGACCTCTCTCCCGTTGGTGGTGGATGAGGTGCTCCATGACGACAGAGGGCGGTACACTGCACTGGTGGGGAGGTGGGAGGGTAAGCTGATTTCGCTGTTCACGGTTTACGTGCCGCCGGGCCTGCAGACGGCCACCTTTGCTGATTTGGGGCGCCTGCTACTTGGGCTTCCGGGGGGGGTTTTGGTCTTGGGGGGGGATTTTAACGCGGTGGTTTCCGGAGTTGAGGATCGACACCCCCCTAGGGACCTCCCTCGGGCCCAGAACTGGCTGGGGGGCTTTCTGGATACCCTGGGACTGATAGACTGCTGGCGGTTGAAACACCCTGGACAAGCGCAATATACCTTCCACTCTGGGGCCCACGGTAGTCTTTCGAGGCTTGACTATATGCTAGTGCCTGCGGCCCAAGCTGGGATGATCGGGGAAGTGCGACACTTGGCACGCGGTATATTTGATCACTCCCCTCTTTTGCTACACCTAGATATCGCCTTGGGGGCGGAGGGGAGGGTGGCGCCGATCAACCCCTGGTACCTACGAAACCCCACGATCCGTGCAGACCTGGTTAAGTCCCTGGAACACTATTTTAGTGACAACGTGGGGTCGGTGTCTTCCGCCATCTCCCTTTGGGAGGCCTTTAAGACGGTGCTCCGGGGCCAGGCTCTGTCTCTCATTTCCCATACCAAAAAATGCGAGGCGCAGGAGGTTGTTCGGCTAGAAAATGAGATCACCGAGTTGGAGATTGATTTGGAGCAAGGTGTTACGGATGACAGACTGCATGTGCTGGCGCTTAAGCAGGCCGACTACAAGGCGCTGGTTACTGAATCTGCTAGGAGTATGAGCAGGGAGCAACAGGGGCGTTTGTACGATATGGGTGATAAGGCCGGGAAGTTGATTGCCTGGTTGGATAAGAAGGAGAGAGCGAGTCGAGTGGTGCCGGATTTCGAGAGGGTGGATGGTGTGCGTGTGACGGACCCCGGTGATATTGTTGATTGCTTTGCGGAGTATTTTCACGGGGTTTACTCTCCGGTCTCAGAGCGATCGGAGGAAGACTCTCGACTACTGCTTCGAGACATTGCTCTGCCATCTTTATCTGATGAGGATAAATTATTGATGGATGCGGCCCCGTCGCCGGATGAGATTGCTTTGGCCATTCGCTCTATTGCCTCTGGTAAGGCCATGGGTCCTAATGGCCTTCCCATCGAATTATATAAGTTGCGCCCAGATAAGATTGCGCCGTATCTCCGGGACATGTTCCTTGAGGCTCAGGCGGCGGGTTCCCTCCCCCCTGACCAACGTCTTGCTACTATTGTTGTTATCCATAAGGAAGGGAAGCCGCGGGATCGGTGTACTTCTTACAGGCCTATCTCTTTGTTAAACGCGGAGCCCAAAATCCTTGCCAAGGTACTGGCCAATCGCCTGATCCGGGTTGTGGGCGACCTGATTCATCAAGATCAATCCGGTTTTATACCCCATCGCAATACCGCTTTGAACCTGCGGCGACTGCATGGCGTTCTCGCTAGAGCGCCATTCATCCGTGAGCCGGCCATTTTGGCGTCCCTGGACGCCACCATGGCGTTTGACACCTTGGAATGGCCGTATATTTGGGCAGCATTGGCGAAGTTTGGGTTTGGCCCGGGGTTTATCGGTTGGGTGAAATTGCTTTATGATAACCCACTGGCACAGGTGGTGGTCAACGGACGGGTGTCGGCTCCCTTTGTTTTGGGTAGGGGCACCCGACAGGGATGTCCGCTGTCGCCTCTTCTCTTTGCGCTTTGTTTGGAGCCCCTTGCGGAGTGGCTGCGGTGGCACCCCTCGATGCGTGGCCTTAGATGGACGCCGGAATACGAGGATTGTGTCTCCCTCTATGCGGACGATATCCTCTTGTATCTTGCATCTCCGCGCAAATCGCTTATTGTATTGGTGGATATGTTGAGCTCCTTTGGTCGCAACTCCGGATTGGTCATTAACTGGGCTAAGTCTTGTGTGTACGTTCTCTCCGGGGAGGCCCCCCCCCTTCCACGGGGGTGCCCTATCCAGGTTGCGCAGTCGGGGTTCAAGTATTTGGGAATCTTTATAACCCTGGACCCGGTGGCCCGGTATGAACGGAATCTTCTCCCCCCCCTTCAGCGCCTCAGGGCGGATGTGGCGGGTTGGCGGCGGCTGCCGCTCTCGCCGCTCGGCCGGGCGGCGTTGTTCAAAATGATGTCGCTGCCGCGCTTTTTGTACGCCCTGCAGAACACTATGGGCGTAGTGCCGGCCCGCTATTTTCGGGAGGTGGAGTGTCTTCAGCGTCGATTGTTTTGGGATGGGTGGCCGCGGATTGCTCTTGCTAAACTAACCCACCGTGGTATGATGGGGGGGTCGCTCTCCCTGACATTAAACGATATTATTGGGCCTCCCAGTTGGCTGCTATCAATCACGGGATGTATGGGCCTGCTTTGAACCCGGCTTTTGAGATGGACAAATTGTTATTGCCAAGCGCGGATTATAATCGAGCACTATACTCGGAGTCCCTTGATGCGCTGTTGACTGGCCCGACGCGGGTCGCGGTGCAGGTGTGGCATGCAGCAAATGCGGCGATGGGGTGGAGGGATCGCTTGACTCGGGCAACGCCATTGTACGCTTCCCAGCGTTTGGGTTATCTGTGTACTACGAAAGGCTTTGAGAAATGGGATATGATTGGTATCAGCAAGGTAGGGGATCTCTGGACGAAAGGGAAATTTAAGACGTTCGACATGCTGAAAACTGAATATCAGTTGAACGATAGGGAATACTTTCGGTATGCTCAGGTTCACCATGCCTTGTGTTCCGTGTTCCCGGACGTGGCGGCTATTCCAGAGTATTCCCCGTTGGAAGACAGAGTATTGGACGGCTATGTGCCGGATAGCACCATTTTGCTGATTTATAAGAAGCTTATCAATGATCGAATGGGTTTGCTGACCTCATTGCGGGAGACATGGATTGCCGACGGTTTGGAACTTGACGACGAGGATTGGGTGTCAGCGGTGGCCTCCCCGAAAGAGGTGGCTATCCCGGCCCGCTTGCGTTTCGTCCAGCTTAAGATACTTCATAGAGTGTATGTCACGGGGCCTGGTTTGATGCGTATGGGGTATTCGGTGGATGGTCTGTGTAAGCGAGGCTGTGGACTACTGGGGACTTTCCTCCATATCCTGTGGGAGTGTCCGGAGGTGACTCGGTTTTGGTGTAGAGTGCATGCGGTGTTAGAAGAAGTCACGCATGTTGCCTTGTTGCCGGAGGCATGGAGATGTTTGCTGAATGTCTGGGAGCCGACTGATTACAATGTGATGCAGACGCAGTGGGTGACTCTGGGCTATATGGTAGCGAAGCGTGACATTGCGCAATTGTGGGGCTCCCAGAGGCCACCAACGGTCTCAGCGTGGAAGTAACACATGGACTGGTGTATGTTCAGAGAGAAAACGGTGTATGTGGCGAGAGGCAAGCCTGGGAAGTGGATTAAGGTGTGGGGTCCCTGGAACTCCTATCGTGGAGGTATTTGCGCCCCGCCCCAGACGCGTGAGATGGATGCTGCCCTGTCTCCCTAGCCCGCGCATTCCTATATGCTCCTGCGACATGCGAATTTGGTTTCTTCTGCCTGGCCCCCCCCCCCCCCTCTGTCTCCTTGGGTTTGTTTACTCCTTCGATGCGGGGAGCACATGTTATTACCAATAACCCCCTCCGCCTTGTGTGTGTGATGTTTTTCGTTTTTTCAAAATATGAAACCTTTCTTGGTCTGTTTATGGACTGCGGCTGCGGCCGGCTGAGTTGATTAGCACTCCAGTAGCTCTTTTGTCGCTTCATCGATGTAATGTTAAGCTGTGCCTAGGTTTACACTGTGCATTAGCGGCCGGCCTGTTGGTTATAGGCCCATATTTGTATATCTCTGAAACTGTAATAAAGGTTTTTTAAAAAAAAAAAAAACTTGAATATGTAACAAACAAGTTTAAAATCCTTATTTTAAGGAGACTTCTATGTATTGTGAGGCTCTTAGTTGCTGCATCATATTGGTTCATTCTACCAAATATTCAATTGATGTATAGCAAAAAAGAGAAAAAAACAAAGGTGGAACAGTTGTTTACTGTTACTTATAGCAAAAAAGTTTCAGAAAGGCGGCAGAGTCTCATGGTATTTGGCTAATTTTTACCATCTTTACTTATTTATAGATAAGTGTGCAAGTCCTCTGTGGCATTTAGACCATTTGGACTTTTGAAGTCTAGTTCCCAAAATAAAGCGGGTTTCTAATTGTCTTAAAGTTCTTTCTCTATTACCTCCGCATTTATTAAATGGCACACTGTCTATTATGAAATATTTAAGTTGTTTGGGATCCGATTGATGATGTTCCGTGAAGTGTCGGGCCACCGGATAAGTTGGGTCTTGATTGGAAATTGCTCTAATGTGCTGTAAAATCCTTTTGTGCCCCTGCAGCTCAGTACTTCCCACATATCTGAGCCCGCAGGGGCACTCAAGTACATACACAACAAATTCTGTTTTGCAGGAGAGGGCTTTATTGATGATTTGTTCATTTGCACTAAATGCAGTTCTGTATGTTAGTGTATTAATGCCGCATTGACAAGCTTTGCAGCTCCTGCATTTAAAAAAGCCCTTTCTCTGACTTAACCAATTTCCTTTTGGTTTATCTATCTGATTGTTCTGTACCAGCCTATCGCGCATATCAGGCGCTCTTCTGTTGGTGATGGAGAGTTTAGAAGGTAAGGTGGATCCTAAGATAGGGTCATTCTTTATCACAGGCCAATTTCTCTGTACAATCCGATTGATTTCCCTACTTTGTTTGTTATATCCTAGTATCATCCGAAAATCATCATTTTTGGAGCTGGATATTGTGTTGGATATTTGGCTAGACGGCTCTGTTATATGAAATTTAAGGAGAGTGTCTCTGTCTATCATTGCACTCTTTGAGATGGCTGCTTCTATACATTTTCTAGAGTACCCCCGTTGGAGGAATCTCATACGGCTATTGTGTTGGGCTTTAAGTAGTTCACTATCAGTACTACAAATTCTTTTTAGCCAGATCATCTCTCCACATGGGATACTTTGTATAAGATGCTTAGGATGTAAACTGGTTGCCTGTAGCACTGAGTTTACCGCTGTAGGCTTTCTATGGATTTTAGTTTCGATATTCCCACTCTCTATGTATACTTCAACATCTAGAAAAGTGACTTTTACAGCACTGATCTCATATGTGAAGTTCAGATTGATGTCATTTATGTTAAGTTCATCAATGAATATTTTGGCCTCAGCCTCAGTACCATGCCATATCAAAAACAGATCATCTATATAACGCCACCAACATTTTACTTTTTTCTCCAAAGTGTCTGAAAAATTTCTATGTAGGACCAGTTCCTCCCACCACCCCATGTGGAGGCAGGCGTAACTTGGGGAGAAACTGGCCCCCATAGCCACGCCCCGTAGCTGTTGATAGATGCTATTCTGAAATAGAAACAGATTGTTATGGAGACAAAAATCAATCATATCAATGAGCATTTGGTGGTAAATAACAGCCCTTTTTCTAAGATAATGTTGCACTGCTTTCAGGCCGTCATTATGATTAATGCTCGTGTATAATGTTGCGATGTCCATAGTTATCAATAAGTAACCTTGTTCCCACTTAAAATCGTGTATTTTTGTTAAGAAGTCCCCAGTGTCTCTTAAGTATGAGGGCAATGCTTGTATAAACTCCTGAAGGAAATAGTCTATGTATTGTGACGTGTTTGCTGTCAGGCTGTTTTTCGCCGAGATGATTGGGCGCCCAGGTGATTTGGTAGGTTTCTTGTGTAGTTTGAGTATAAAGTAGATTATCAGGGTGGTGGGTGTATTGTTCCTTAGGAAACCATATTCGTCCTTATTTAGTAACCCCAAACTCCTCCAAGCCATAAGTTTACTGTAGTAGCTGTCGTATGTTAGTTTTAGCCTCAAATTAACTGCAATGCTTTTTAATGAGGTGCTATCATGTATATTGGTCCCAAGATGGCTGCCAACACTTCTTGGATGAAGTGCTGACAGCCAATCAGATCTCAGGATGAGATGTGTGGTTAGGCTCCGCCCACATATATATATGATTTTACTTTTGATTTTCTCAGGAACTACTGAACAGATTGACACCAGACCTGCAAAAGGCACATCCCTGACCTGAGGACTACCTCTCTGCCAAATTTCAAGTAATTCTGTTCAGCCGTTCGGGCTGTACCTTGGACTAAAGGTCCCTATGGAAAATTGCATGGGGAAAATGCGTTTTGGGACCCCCCTTTTTTCTCAGCCCCCGCTTGACGAATCCCCCCGAGACTTTCAGGGTAGGAGCGGAGCGGAGCGCCCCACCTATTTTGAAAATTTCGCAAGGATTCGTCAACCGGCGCCAAAGTTATTCCAAATAGAATGTTGCGGATTTCCTATGGAAATACGGTCCTAACTATAACTATCTACTGGCGACCGCCAGTAGATAATATATATCTATATATATATATATATATATATATTACCTACTGGCGGTCGCCAGTAGGTAGTTATAGTTAGGACCTATTTTCCATAGGAAATCCACAACATTCTAATTGGAATAACTTTGGCGCCCGTTGACGAATCTTCGCAAAATTTTCAAAACTTTTGGCCAGCTCCGGTCCGCTCCTATCCTGAAAGTCTCGGGATGATTTTTGTAGCGGGGGCTGAGAAAAAATTTGGCAGAAAGGTAGACCTTGGTTCAGAGTTGTGCCTTTTGCTTAAATGGTGTAAATCCGTTTAGTAGTTCCTGAGAAAATCAAAATCACATATATATCTGGGCGGAGCCTAACCACACATCTCATTGTGAGATCAGAATGGCTGTCAGTACTTCATCCAAGAAGTGTTGGCAGCCATCTTGGGACCAATATACATGATAGCACCTCATTAAAAAGCATTGCAGTTAATAGAAGGTTTTAAGACTTTAGTTACATTATAAATCATTTGTTGATGGTACCATACTCATTTTAGGAATTGTGGTTTGTTCTAAGGTGATTTTACTATGTGAAAAAGCCTTCTGCTGTGATATCATGAATCATGTTTGAGAGAAAACTATTTTCTCATGCTTTTCCCACAGAGGTTTGGAAGGTGATCTATAAGCTAAACTGAGAGCATATTTTCCGTAAATTCACATCTTTCTCAGTCATGTGAGAATGAAGTCTGACATTCTCAGTAAAACATGTACATCCAACAAGGGCAGAGACTGTCAGTTGATTCCTTTGTGTTCTACTGCAGCTTCCCAGAGTGTTCTAAAGAACAACTAGAGCGCTAACAGTCCTACTTATGACAAACGTATTGCACACCTGAAGCCATCTTGATTGAAATAAAGTGGTAACTCTTAAAACATTTAATTTAAAAAGGAACAAAATGAGGGGGTTCATTTTGCCATAGAAAGTATGATTAGTGCTGCAGAAAGAAATATTAGGGCACATTTTGAGTGACTTCTCAAATCCTCTTCTATTTCCTTAAAAAAATGTGACATGCAGGCTGAAACATGCACTTTCAATACCAGCAGCAGACTTCCCTGGTGAGCAGTAGCTTTACTACAGTGATCTAATGAGCAACTAGAGTGCTAACATTCTGAATTTATGGCAAATGTGGGACACATCTGAATGCCTTCTTGATGGAATCAAAGTAAAAAACTGAAAGTATTTCCTACTGAGGAGACTGCAGTAAATGAGGAAATTAGGAAACTTCATAACAAATAAATCTCCCAAGATGGCCACCAGAGACAAAAGAGCCCAAATGTAGCCCAAATATCACCAAGATGTAGCCCAAGTATAGCCCGATGACAGAATGGCCCAGAGTGTTCTAACGAACAACTAGAGCGCTAACAGTCTTACTTATGACAAAAGTATGGCACACCTGAAGCCATCTTGAGTGGAATAAAGTGGTAACACATAAAACATTCAATTTTCAAAGGAACAAAATGAGGGGGTTCATTTTGCCATAGAAATTATGATTAGTGCTGCAGAAAGAAAAATTAGGGCACATTTGGAGTGACTTCTCAAATCCTCTTCTATTTCATTAAAAAATTCTGACATGCAGACTGAAACATGCACTTTTAATACCAGCAGCAGACTTCCATGGTGAGCAGTAGCTTTACTACAGTGATCTAATGAGCAACTAGAGTGCTAACATTCAGAATTTATGGCAAATGTGTGACATATCTGAATACCTTCTTGATGGAATCAAAGTAAAAAACTGAAAGCATTTCCTACTGAGGAGACTGCAGTAAATGAGGAAATTAGGAAACTTCATAACAAATAAATCTCCCAAGATGGCCACCAGAGACAAAAGAGCCCAAATTCAGCACAAATATCACCCAGATGTAGCCCACATGTAGCCCAATGACAGAAGTGTGCAAAACACTTATTTTTTGTGTGTTTGCAGTTTTATATAGTGCAGACTTGTCGGGTATTGGAGTGCTTTACATGAGCATTGGTTACATCACACAAGATCAAATTCATTTTGGTTGTAGACATGGGGAGATTAAGTGATTTGACCAGAATCACAGAATGTTGAGCTGGAGCAGAAACTCCAACCTGGTTCCCCAGTTGCAAAGTCTGCAGCTCTGGAAGTAACACCACATCCTCTCCCCTAAGTTCAACATTTAATCAAGTGGTCAACTGGATACAAAAACATAAAGATAACAAATAATTTAAAAGTGATTTGTCGCTATTTGAAAACTCAGAAAATATGTCCTCATTTTAGTTTTTTAGAGCACTAAGCATAATTTTGATGCAAATAAGACCCTCTCATATATGTAATTGCTAAAGGAAATGCTCTAGGAATGTTAGCAATCTAGTTGTTCATTAGGATACTGTTGAGAGGCAGAGGCCAGGGACACTGACTCTGAAAATTGAAGGCAGGTAGGAGGGTGCAGAGGAAACAATTTGACCACACTGGGCAGTCAGGAAGGGCAGTGGCAGCACAACAGACTATGGAGGCCAGTGGAAAGGGGGGCAGGGGCAACAAACCAACAATACAGGACTGGCATGAGAGGCTGTGGCAATATAATAGACCATTGTGGGCAGAAGGAAGAGGCAGTGGTAGTACAACCATACATGCCAACAGACCCGATTGAGCCAGGAAATGTCCAATGTTTTTAAGCTCAAATGGGCTTTATTTGATCTGTCTCCTGTCTACAATCTCCTCTTTTTCAATGTAACTCAAAGGAGAAAATCAATACCCCAGTTTTTTTTCAAAATCTCCCTCTTACCAAGTTCAAAATGTTCGCAAGTATGGTACATTGGATCATGGAAGGCAGGAGGAATTGCGGTAGGGACATGGACTCGGATAACAGAGGACAGGAGGGACATGGAGAGGTGCACCAAACTGACCCTACAGGGCAGGCATCAGGGTTTGCAGCAGCACAATACACCACACAGGGCATTCGGGACGGGAGTGCAGCACAACAATCCACAGAAAGCAATAGGGAGGGGACAGGACCATGCACATAGGGGAAAGAGGCAATGGTAGCCAGCTGACCATAATGGACAGACAGAAGAGAAAGCTGCAGTATAACAGACCATAAAGGGCAGAAGGGATGGATCAGGGGCATTACAATGGAACAGACAAGCCCGGAGGGAGGGAATAGGGGTCTGCACATGGAAACAGAGGGCTGGGGGTAAGGGGGCAGGGCAGGAGCAGCAAGATGACCATGGAGGTCAGGCAGGATGGGCACTAGAAATAAGACACACCATGGAGAGCAACAGTGAGACTATGATGGCATACACACAGACCATGGAGGGAAGGTGGGAGGGGGTCAGGGGCAGCTAGCTGACCACACAGGGAAGGTGGGAGGGGCCATGGCAGCACAGAAGACCATGCATGGCAAGCGGGAGGGTTAGTGGCAGCACAATGGCTATGATGGGCAAGGAGGGTGCAGGGGCATGCACAAAGGACCATGGAGGATAGAAGGGAGGGTCAGGACCTGGGCACAGACAAGAGTTCAGGGGAAGGGGCCTCACAACAGACCGCGCAGGGCAGGCAGGAGGAGCAGTTGCAGCACAACAGACCAGGGAGGGCAGAAGGGTGTGGCAGTAAAATGAACCATGGAGGACAGGAGGAAGGGGATAGGGGCATGGCATGTGGACAGGCAGGGTGGAGGTGGCAGGGACAGGTTACCGTCATCTGGCAATGCTAGGCAGGTAGGAGGGGAGTGGCAGCTCAACAGAACCAGAGTAGATAGGAGTGGCAGGTCCATGGAACATGGTGGGAAAAAAGGATGGAGCAGGGGCATGCACAAAGACATCGGAGGGCAGGGGGAAGGAGAATAGGGGCAGCAAGCTAAGCACAGAGGCTAAGCAGGAGGTCAATGATGGGGCATAGAATTGGGCAATGGAGGGCAGGAGGAGTGGACTGGTACATCATGCTAAATGGAGGGCAGTGGCAGCACATCAGACCATGCATGGAAGGAGGGAGGAGGCTGGTCCATGGATTCAGACAACAGAGGATATGGAGGAGGTGGATGGGGCAGCAAACTAACTGTTCAGAGAAGGTGGGTATTAGGAACTTTATTGTTTTTAAAATGTGTGTCTGTGCGAACTACTAAAAATTTGAACAAGTATGCAGCATAATCTTACTTTTATTCAGGAAGAAGAGGACGTTTGTGACTGTGACTCTGGGCTCACTTGGCAGAAACACCCCCTGACCCTCCACCCCCCATCGCAAAATGTAATGCCCATGAAAAGGGTAGGTGAACGCAGTGTTATATAGAACACAGTCCTGAGAGCACGATTGAAAATCAAAACTAGATATAGTGTATGGTATAAACTATGCACCAAAAAGTGTGATATAAGATGAACCGGGCGTGAAATATTATATGCAATACATTGTGAGCAATGACAGATTCATTGGAGAGCGCGATATAGCACAGGCACCTGCGTGTGCTATGCGATATGCGCCTTGGAGTGTAATATGCACAGGGCAGTATTGTGTAATCTAACTAGTCTCTAAAGTTGTAATATAAAATATGTGTTGGGGAGTGTAACGTTGCATATGCACTGTGACAAAGATATGGATCCCAGTTTGTAATATGTATGGCATAGCGCTGTGCATTATAACATAGGCATCGAAGAAGGCACGTTAGATGGGACAATATAACCCGTGCGAAGGCAAGTGTGGCATGACATATTCACGGGGTGGTGTTACAGTGCACATGGGCTAGAGAGTGTCATAGCATACACACTAGCTGGTGGAATACAACACAGAGGTGTGTGGCACTCTGCGGGCACTGGTGGGTGTAACACAGCATTGGGCTCAGCCAGGAGCGCGCT
Source organism: Triturus cristatus (assembly GCF_964204655.1). Taxonomy (NCBI): domain Eukaryota; kingdom Metazoa; phylum Chordata; class Amphibia; order Caudata; family Salamandridae; genus Triturus; species Triturus cristatus. Next base: position 994,264,948 of record NC_140584.1, on the reverse strand, counting down.
GTCACTCTCAAGTGAGGTTTGTCTCCTTTCCAGAGAGTAAAATAAAAAGTATTACACATCCGGCGGTGGATGAGTGTTTTATTAACCATGAGGGGGGTTTCTTGCATAGTTTTGGTCTAATTTTTGTCGAATCCCCTTTGAATGGCTTGGTGTGCGTGTGTATTAGATGTGCCCGTCAATAGCTACCCATGTTTGTATAAATAAATGACAAGGGTGTCTACTTGGAGAGTACCCACCGGCGGGGGCGCCGGGATTAGGCACGATAGGGCGTCAGACACGTCAGAGCTTCACTAGCAGTGTAAATACATTCCACGTGGATTCATTTTATGCATAGTCACCTTTTAATGAATATCACACAAATCATCATGGTGATAGGTACATACGGTTTGTCCAGCATGTCCTAGGTGTTTCTAGAAATATATATTTTTTCAAAAATAATAAAAAACAAAGGCCGGCCCCGGGGGATGGGGTCCCCGGGGCCATAAGTGGCCTGAGGAGGGGGACAACGCAGCCCCCCTCCTAAAGAATAAATAAAAAAAAAGGCCATGCCCGGGGGGTTGGGGTCCCCGGGGCTGGTTAAGGCCTTGGGAGGGGGGCCCCGCGGCCCCATCCAAATTTGTTTTAAAAAAAAAAAAGAATTAGGGGGCAGGCCCTGGGGGATAGGGTCTCCGGGGCCAATAAATTAGAAAAAGAAGGGGGGCCACACAGCCCCCTTCTGAAAAAAATAAAATAAATAAAAGACCGGCATCACGCCGGAGGCCATGCCCCCTCCTTGCAGCACTCTGCAAATGCACCCCCTGGCGAGTTGTAAGTTGGGGAATTAATTCCCCTTCAATACTGAGGGTCCCTGAGGGCCAACTAGTCCAACAGGTATCTCCAGTATGCGCCAGGGAGCTGCGTTGCAGACAAGTGTTCTGAGGCCACGCCCCTTTTTACACCTCTCTGCAACGCAGCTCTGTGGCGCTTACTGGAGGTACCTAGTGGGCTAGTTTGACCCTAGGGACCCTTAGGATTCAAGGGGACTTAATCTCTCAACTTAGAATGGCCACAGGGTGCGTTTACACAGTGGTGAAGGGAGGTGATGGGGCCTGAGGTGACGTGTGCAAACACGCCCTGTGGCGCGTTTTAAGTTGGGGAAATAACTCCCTTTCAATCCTGAGGGACCCTGGGGGCCAACTAGCCCACCAGGTGCTTTCAGTAAGCGCCACTGCTCTGCGTTGCAGAGAGGTGGTCCAGGCCGTGCCACTTTTTACACCTCTCTGCAACGCAGCTCTGTGGCGCTTACTGGAGGTGCCTAGTGGGCTAGTTGGACCCTAGGGACCCTCAGGATTCAAATGAACTTAATCTCCCAACTAAAAACGGCCACAGGGCGTGTTTACACAGTGGTGAAGGGAGGGGACGGGGCCTGAGTTAACATATGCAAACACGCCCTGTGGCGCATTTTAAGTTGGGGAAATAATTCACCTTCAATCCTGAGGGACCCTGGGGGCCAACTAGCCCACCAGGTGCTTCCAGTAAGCGCCACTGTGCTGCAATGCAGAGAGGTGGTCTAGGCTGTGCCCCTTTTTACATCTCTCTGCAACACAGCTCTGTGGCGCTTACTGGAGGTACCTAGTGGTCTAGTTGGACCCTAGGGACCCTCAGGATTCAAGGGGACTTAATCTCCCAACTTAAAACGGCCACAGCGCGTGGTTACGCAGTGGGGAAGGGAGGGGACGGGCCCTGAGGTGACGTGTGCAAACACGCCCTGTGGTGCGTTTTAAGAGGTAGTTTTAATCCCCCTGCCCTATTATATACTAGAGGCTTACAGAGGAGGTCATGCTAATCACAGGCGGACCCCAACGCATAGTGTTCCCTAGTGTATGTAGGTGTTTTCACTGTATTCTGAGTGTCTTTTAACATAGCACTGGCTCTAGGACTGGTTAGTCAGACTCAGTTACCACCAGTATCTGTCTGAAAAAGTTGAGGGTACAGGATGATTTTGCAACAAGGCTTCTTTCTGCTCTTCTGCACGTTATCCTTCTTCCTGCACTTTTCTTCGGCTTTGAGGACTTCTGTTGCTTCTTTCTGCATTTCTTTTTTTTCTTTCTGTGCGTTTTTTCTTCTTTCTTCACATGCCCTAGCTCTGTAGGCATAGTTAGAAATTAGCATTTACAAAACCTTTGAAATTCACTGAAAAAACCATAGGTTTCAGGCACGTTATAGTTAGGAATTAGCATTTAAAAAACCTTAGAAATTCACTGAAAAACCATAGGTTCCAGGGGCGTTATAGTTAGCTGGACTTTTCACTCGTACAAAACCATTGAAATTCCCCCGTTATAGTTAGTTCAGCTAACTATAACTTGCGCGCCCGCAATGCACTGCTGATGATGTCACATATTACATCACTCATGACAAGGTCAGTGACATCACTCATGACATCACTGATGACATCTCAGATGACATCACTCATGACATCACTGATGATATCATCCTTGTGATAGAGTGGCAGACCTCCTCTCACCCTAAGATAACCTTTCATACACATATTCAAAAATAGAAACTAACATTTTCAAAACAATGGACATACCAATACCAGTTACAACAACCTATTCAGTAATTCTAAGATCCACATATACATCCACTCATTCACCAACAGTCCTATACAGTCACTCATACATGTACTCACTTATCATATGTACTCATTCATCTATACATGATGTTACACAACGCCACTCATCCATAGATTTACTCACACACATAGTCACTCATGCTGATAAAGAATCAAACAATCCATTTACTTGCATATACAGTTATGCACACACCACCACACTTACTTCTACAGAAACTTACACATACTTAGTCTTTTAAACAATCACTTATAGAAACACATACTTATTCATGCAGGAACTCTTCAATTTCTCACTCTCACATATACTCACTTATATACACCATTAGTCACATATACTAGTTTAAAACACATGTAGTTACTCATAAAGACACTATTGAGACAGTCATTAACTCACTAACACACCCAAGCACACACTCATCCACCCATACAGTCCTGCACACATGCTTTCTTCAACACATACAAACAGTGAGTCACTCATTCATGCACCTATGCACTACGTAATACCCCCCACCGAACCATACAGACACTCAGACACTCATACTGATACTCAAAAAACCAACTAATAACCTATATAGACACTCATGTAGCTACTCACCAACCCATGCAGCCACTTATACACAAAGTGAGAGACTGATACAGATATTTACATATTTAAACATTACTGACTAAGCCATGTATTCACTAATATACACTTAATCAGTCAGTTATACAATCAATTTTTCAAAAACAAATCATCCATTTAGACACTTATATACCCATGTATTCTTCCATCGACCTTGAGATATACATATATAAAACATATTTTAATTTTCAGAAAAACACACATTCACTGGATGATGTCATCAGTGATGTCATTTGAGATGTCATCAGTGATGTCATGAGTGATGTCACTGACCATGTCATGAGTGATGTAATATGTGACGTCATCAGCAGTGCATTGCGGGCGTGCAAGTTATAGTTAACTGAACTAACTATAACAGGGGAATTTCAATGGTTTTGTATGAGTGAAAAGTCCAGCTAACTATAACGTCCCTGAAACCTATGGTTTTTTCAGTGAATTTCTAAGGTTTTTTAAATGCTAATTCCTAACTATAACGTGCCTGAAACCTATGGTTTTTTCATTGAATATATATATATATATATATATTCACTGAAAAAAACATAGGTTTCTGATGGATACATCTGCCAGTGGATTCCTCACCTTGTGAATATCCCCTGCGCCAGCAACATTCGGAAACTTTTGTAGCAGTCCACGCCGATGGGGTCGAAGATGACGTCACAGAGACACGGCTCCGCTCGCGACTCCACTGACGTCACCGGCTCCATAAGAAGACCTCCTCGGCGTGATGACGTCAGTTCCCTTTTTTCCGCGCCGACGACGCCAACGGATTTCGGGAATCGTTACTGGTAGCTTTACCTGTTTCTTTGTGTTTATTCCGAAGTTTCTCTGTCTTTCTTCGAGAATGTCGGCAAGGAAGTCTGGTTTCAAGCCTTGCCATGAATGTGGCAAACACATGTCCATCACTGACCCGCATGACGACTGCGTTTGGTGTTTGTCATCGGACCACGATGTTGAAGGATGTTCGTGTTGCAGGAAGATGAGCTCAAAGGCTCTTAAGGAAAGAGAGGCAAAGCTCTTTATCGCCCGGATGAAGAGAAAGGAGAAAAGAGGTAGAAGAAGATCCAGGTCGAGGTCGAGGTCGGCTTCCAAGTCGACGTCGGGACATGCTTCAAAGAGCAAGAAGCATAAGAAGAAAAGGAGGCATTCGTCTCATCACAAGGCCTCGACGTCGAAGTCTAAATCGCCTGCTCGGCGTCGAAGGGAGTCAGTGTCTCCTTCTCCTGTTCCGGCTTCGCCTCCTGTTCCATCTTCTCCTGTGTTTTCTCCGGCTCCGGCTGATTCGCCGGCACCGATGGCTTCTCCAGGTCCTGCAGGTCCTTCGGCTCCGTCTCCGACTCCGGCCCAGGATGAGGATGATCAGGCTCCGGGTGAGTCTGTGACGCCGCAAGTTCCACCGTCGGCGCCGGCAGGCCCGAGTCCGGTGTTACCTGACCAGTATCCAGCTTTCCCTAATCCAGGTCAGGACCCCTCGCAGTATCTCAATGCGATGTATGGGGTGTTCTCACGGGCCATGTATTCCTCTGGTGCACCTATGGGTCCGATGGCTTTTAATCTGGGAGTGCCGCAGGTTTATCCTCAAGCACCGTTTATGCCTTTCTTCCCAGCGACGCCGTCTTGGCAGATGCCGGCGCCGAAAACATCGACGCCGCTTCCCTCTTCACCGGCGCCGACTCGACCTCGTTCGACGCCGGCTGCTCCAGCTGATCTGCGTTCGACGCCTCTGCCGGCGCCGTCGGATTCGATCACGGCGCCGCCGACGCCGCAGGTGCGGATCCGTTCCAGGAGAGAGGCGCAGAGAGTGCTGGAGGAGAGGAGCTATCTTATGGATGAGGCTGAAGAGGGAGAATTGGTCGAATCCGATGAGGTGTTTGACGAATTGAAGGAGGCAAGTGGGTTGGATTTGTCTCCGGAGTGGGAGATCACTCCTCCTTCAGATGAACCTTCTAAAGACGCGGCTCCTTATCATGCTGTGATAAGAAAGGCTGCAGAGTTGTTGGACCTTCATTTGCCATCTGTTGAGTTCAAGTCTAATATCTTGACTGAGGTGTTGCACTCTCCAACTGCGGTGTCAGAGCCGCTGTTGCCTTTTAATGAAGCAATATTGGAGCCTGTGTTGGAGGTGTGGCGCAAGCCTTTTTCGGCTCCTGCGGTGTCCAAGGTGGTTGCAAGGAGATATAGGGTGGCTCCGGGGGATCCTGAGTTTTTGTCATCACACCCTTCACCTGAAAGTCTGGTTGTTCAGGCTGCTTGTTCTGGACGTTCAAAAGGTGCGTTTCCTCAGGTCCCAGGGGACAGAGAGGCCAAGAAGGTGGACCAATCGGCCAAGAAAGTCTTTTCTTCAGCCAGTATGGCATTAAAGTCTTCTAATGCGACTTGTTTATTGGGGCGCTATATCCATGCGCTTATGGATTCAGCTAAAAAGTTGGCACCGAAGCTGTCGGAGGTGGATAGGGCAGGCTTCAGTGAAGTACTGTCGGATGCCCAGGCGGCTGCTCGCCAGGTTATACAGAGTGGCTTGGATACAGCAGACTCAGTTGCCAGGGTCATGGGGTCTTCAGTTGCCACCAGGAGGGGAGCATGGCTTAAGTCCTCCGAATTTTCTTCGGATGTCCAGTCGACCTTGTTGGACTTACCTTTTGATGGGTCTGGTCTGTTTGGGAAGAAGGCTGATGCTGCTCTCGAGCGCTTCAAAGAAAGTAAGGCTACGGCTAGGTCGTTGGGCCTTCAATCCCAGCCGAGAGGTACTTTCAAAAGGTACAGAGGTTTTGGAAGGGCGAGTTTTCGTTCTTATAGACCAGCCCAGCAGCAGCAGCAGCAGCAGCAGCAGCAGCAAAGCTCCAAGGGATATAGAGGAAGGCTTAGGGGTCGCTCACGTGGCCGTCAACTCTCCTCCTCCTCTTCCTCTTCCTCAGCCCCTCCCACCACCGCAAAACAGCCCTAGATTCGACATTCCGGATCATGCTGGTCCTGTGGGGGGCCGGCTTACCCATTTTCTACAAGATTGGGAATCGGTTACTACAGACCTTTGGGTTCTGGATCTTGTAGGAAATGGGTACGCCCTTCCCTTTCGGGAATTCCCTCCAGTTTACCCTCCTTGCCAAGGTGCTTGCTCGGAGGACCACCGTCTTCTCCTGCAGGAAGAAGTCCTGAAGTTGTTTCAGAAAGGGGCGATAGAGGTGGTTCCGGAGCAGGAGAGGGGTCAGGGATGCTACTCCCGGTATTTTCTGATCCCGAAGAAGGACGGCAGATTGCGTCCGATTCTAGACCTCAGAATCCTGAACTTTTACCTGAAACAGGAGAAGTTCAAGATGCTCACCCTTGCGCAGGTTCTTCAGGCGCTGAATCAGGAGGACTGGATGGTGTCGCTCGACTTGCAGGATGCGTATTTTCACATCCCCATCCTGAAGTCGCACAGGAAGTATCTCCGTTTCACGGTAGGGTCGCAACATTATCAGTTTGCGGTCCTTCCGTTTGGTCTTACTTCGGCACCTCGAGTCTTCACAAAGGTGATGGCAGTGGTGGCAGCCCATCTCAGAAGATCGGGAATTTCGGTTTTCCCTTATTTGGACGACTGGCTGATCAAGGCGGAGTCGTCGGAGAAGGTGCCGTGTCATCTGCAGGATACAACTCGGCTGTTGTACAGATTGGGTTTTTCGATCAACGTGCCCAAATCTCACCTGGTGCCCTCTCAGCGCAACCTGTTCATAGGTGCGGTACTGGACACTACTGTGTGTCGAGCATTCCCTCCTCCTCAAAGGATTCTCGACATACAGGAAATGATTCCTTTGTTTTTCAGCGGAGCGGTTGTTCCAGTTCTGAAGGTCCTTCGCCTGCTCGGTCTGTTCGCTTCCTGCATACTGTTGGTCAACCATGCACGCTGGCACATGAGGGCGCTCCAGTGGTGCCTCCGCAAGCAGTGGTATCAGCACAAAGGGGATCTCAGGGAGTCTGTGAGGATCTCCAGAGAAGCTGCAGCGGAGATGTCTTGGTGGAGCGTGGAGGGCAATCTGTCCCAAGGGAAGCCCTTCCATCTACCTCCATCGGTGGCCACGGTGATAACGGATGCATCCACCTTAGGGTGGGGTGCTCATCTGGGGGACCTGGAGATCAAGGGTCTTTGGTCTCCAGAGGAAAGGTTGCTTCACATCAACCTTTTGGAGTTGCGGGCGATACGTTTGGCGCTCAAGGCCTTCCTCCCTTCCCTTCGCGGTCAGTCTGTTCAGGTTCTGACGGACAACACTACCGCGATGTGGTATATAAACAAGCAGGGAGGAGTGGGGTCTCTTTGTCTGTGCAGAGAGGCCCTGCGTCTATGGTCCTGGGCTCAGGACCATCGGATTTGTCTGCTGGCAAATCATCTGGCCGGGGTGCTGAACGTTCGTGCGGACAGTCTCAGTCGGCAGTTCTCTGCCGACCACGAGTGGAGGCTCCATCCGGAGGTAGTTCGTCACGTCTTTCGGACGTGGGGAACTCCTCGGGTGGATCTGTTTGCCACTTTCGAGAACGCGCACTGCCTGTCATTCTGCAGTCTCCAGTATCCGATGCAGGGGGCGTTGGGAGACGCGTTTCAGTTGAGTTGGGGCTCACGACTCCTTTACGCGTTTCCTCCCATACCCTTGATTCCTCGGGTTCTGAGGAAGGTTCGCCAAGACCGGGCCCAAGTTATATTGATCGCCCCGGATTGGCCAAGAAGGGTGTGGTACACAGATCTTCTCCACCTCTCCTCGTGCCCTCCGCTCCGTCTCCCTCTGAGGGCAGACCTCCTCTCGCAGTCGGAGGGGCAGGTTCTACACCCCCACCTCCGGAGCTTACACCTTCATGCCTGGAGATTGAACGGGGCAACCTGAATTCTTTCTCTCTCCCGCCAGATGTGGTGGATGTTATTTTATCGGCCAGGCGACACTCCACCAAATCCATATACTCCTATAGGTGGTCTAAGTTCGTTCTCTGGTGTGGAGAGAGGTCGATTGATCCCTTGAAGGCTCGTTTGTCTAACATTCTGCAGTTTGCTCTTTCTCTTGCCCAGCAAGGCTTTGCTGTGGCCACTGTTAAGGGATATTTATCGGCTTTGTCGGCTTTCCTATGCCTGCCGGATCAGCCGTCCTTATTTAAATCACCTATTGTGCTTAGGTTTCTCAAGGGCCTTACGAATAAATTTCCTCCTACTCCCTTTATTGTACCTCAGTGGGACTTAAACCTTGTACTGACTTATTTTATGGGTTCTCCTTTCGAGCCCTTACATAAGTGTCCCTTGAGACTGTTGTCTTTTAAGACGGTTTTCCTCGTTGCAATCACCTCGGCAAGGAGAGTAAGTGAGCTTCAAGCTCTTAGTTCAAAACCCCCATTCTTGACTGTGCATGCTGAAAGAATGGTTCTCCGGACCAGGGCTGCGTTTTTGCCTAAGGTGGTAACTCCCTTCCATCTGGGGCAGTCCATTACCCTTCCTACCTTTTATCCTCCCCCTCACCCTTCCAAGGAGGAGGAGAGACTTCACCGTTTGGACCCTAAGAGGGCGGTGAGCTTTTACCTGGACAGGACTAAGGACTACAGGATTGATGACCAGCTCTTTGTGGGCTTTGCTGGCTGCAGAAAGGGTCGTGCGGTGCACAAGCGCACCCTTTCAAGATGGATTGTGCTATGCATCAAGATCTGCTACTCCCTAGCTGGTAAGGAGCCTCCGGAGGGTTTAAGAGCTCATTCCACTAGAGCAAAGTCTTCTACCTCTGCTTTGTCTAGGGGTGTTCCTGTGGAGGACATTTGTAGGGCGGCAACTTGGGCCTCCCTTCACACCTTTGCAAAACATTATTGTTTAGACTCTGAGGTGAGGAGGGACGGACATTTTGCCCGTTCCGTCCTTCAGGATTTTCTGGTATAGAGGGATGGACACCCTCCTCCGGGAGTGGGGACTGCTGTGGAATCTATTCACAAGGTGAGGAATCCACTGGCAGATGTATCCATCAGAAGAACAAGTTACTTACCTTCGGTAACGCTTTTTCTGGTGGATACAGTATCTGCCTGTGGATTCCTCACTGACCCACCCGCCTCCCCGTTGTCCATCCTTCTATTCCAGTGATTCTATGACGGTAATTCTATTGATGATTTCAAATGTATTTATGACTGTCAAGGACATTGGGTTATTTCTAGTGCTTTGATGTTTCTTTTCCACACTGTGTGTGTTGATATGCATATTGTGTACTGTGTATGCTGTTTATGTACATATTGCTGTCAGTCCGTCCGTGTGCCTCGAAGGCACGGAAAAAAGGGGCGGAACTGACGTCATCACGCCGAGGAGGTCTTCTTATGGAGCCGGTGACGTCAGTGGAGTCGCGAGCGGAGCCGTGTCTCTGTGACGTCATCTTCGACCCCATCGGCGTGGACTGCTACAAAAGTTTCCGAATGTTGCTGGCGCAGGGGATATTCACAAGGTGAGGAATCCACAGGCAGATACTGTATCCACCAGAAAAAGCGTTACCGAAGGTAAGTAACTTGTTCTTCAGGCACGTTATACTTAGGAATTAGCATTTCAAAAACCTTTGAAATTCACTGAAAAAAACATAGGTTTCAGGGCCGTTATAGTTAGTTTTTTAAATGATGATTTCTAACTATAACGTCCCTGAAACCTATGTTTTTTCAATGAATTTCAAAGGTTTTTTAAATGCTAATTTCTAACTATAACGTCCCTCAAACCTATGATTTTTTTGTGAATTTCAAAGATTTTTAAATGCAAATTTCTAACTACAACGTCCCTCAAACCTATGTTTTTATAAGTCTATATCAAAGTACTATTGTGCTACTAATCATTAAAACTCTTTTCAAAGTTTACCACTACATACAATAAAATAAACCAAAAAACTGTTATGTAATGTAATGTATTACACAAATAACACGGTTACTTTTTAAGACTACAACCTAATTTAAGATTTACATAACATTTAATTTTCCCTATTTTGCTGTTCTCAGATTCCACTTAACTTCACTATACACAGTGATGTCAATATAGTATCATCATGAAATAGCGGGGAAAAAACCAATCAACTAGATTGTTGAAAAAAAACAAATCAGCGTACAACATTCTTTACAATATCTTTACCTATATGTGTTCCACCTTACAAATTTTTCATAACATCCTTCTTCTACAGGATGTCTTTCATTTATCTCAAGAACATTTTCAAAATATACACTCATTTATATCTCCTACAATATACAGAACAAATATGTGAGCTATGTGCATTTCAACGCAATTTTTCCAAATGCAATACCAATCAGCACAAATAAGAGACCCAACACTAGTTATAATTAGTAATTGTTTCCAGTGCTCTCTACTTTCTGTTCACATCTTCCCAATAGGCCGAATAATGTATTCAAAACTTTGGTTTCCAAAATATCCAATATGAATTTGTTAAAGCATGTTTACATCTTCCCAATAGGCCGAATGATGTATTGAAAACTTTGGCTTCAAAAATATCAAATATGAATTTGATAATTCATAAGGCAATCTGGGTTTTATTTCCAAGTGTGCATCATTGCAATGTGTCCATCCTTTAGTACACTTTAAATACACCGTATGGTGTCCAGATGTTGTAGTAGGTCCAGCATGGAAAATAATAGCCACTGTTGTAAAAGTTCTTCCAGAAATAGATATTTGACTGGCAACAACATTTTTAATTCTGGTATCCAGTTTTCTTCCATTTGCTCTACAAGGTTGTAGCATTAAAATCAGATATTTTCCATATCTTTCTATGTGTAATGTAGATAACATCTCTGCTTTACAACGGAAACATTTTGTATTATGATTTGCCACTTTTACTAATTTGTTAAAAGCTACAGATTGTCAGTCTGGTATTGTTAGGTATCTGAATCGTTCTGTGTCGACTTCAGTTCTTGAAGTTAATGAATACGTTTCACATTTATGATCCCATTTGTAACTTAGTCCAAATAAGTTTTCAATCTGTATTCCTTCATCTTCTAATACTCCAAGCATAACCATTAGAAACTTTTGTGCATCTTGTTGTATATTAAGACTGAAGGTTAAAGAACCAGTAGATATATCCAGGAGTTGGCGAATACCACAAGCAGAATGGATTTTACTGCTGCCAGTTGGCAATTGTTGAAATACATAATGTAGTGCAGAACATAATCTTTTTTCATGATTTCCCATGATTTCATGATGAAGATCTTGTAGTCAAAATACAACATTCAGAATCACATTAGCGTAACAGTGGATACCTGACCTATTTTCCAATTGGTATCCCACAACGTCATCAACACTTTCCATTTTCTTTTTCTTTACACCTTTTCCTTTCTCTTCAATTTTTTTATTTTTTTTCAACCACACTTGATTCTTTAACATATTTTCATTTTGAACACATAACACGTTTCTCATAAATGTGATATTCACCTAAATTTGGTGTATAAAGTCTTCTTAAACGGATATATTCTCTTACACAATTTACATCAGCACTAATCTTGTTGTCATCAAAATCAATCGAATACAAACCAGACAATGTTCTTACTAAGGTAAAGCAACATATGCCATTCCCTCTTTGAACAAAGTACTCTCAATATTTACCAAAGCACTGTCTATACTTAAACCTTGAGATTTATGAATAGTTACTGCATATGCTAAAGACAAAGGAAACTGTTATCTGCGAACTTACAAGTCTTTTACGAGCAAAAGCCGTACAGCACAACGCCCAATCTGTCTTACCTCTGTAATCTGATCAAATTTTATTTTTAAGAATTCTATTCCATCTCTGTTCTGATATTTTACAAAATCAACAACTTTCCCCATCGCTCCATTTACTAAACCTACTTCTACATTCAAATTACGCCTCAAAATTACCCGAGAGTTTATACATACATCTAAAGTTTTTTCGAAGTCAGCAGTTTTAGATACAGACTTTTCCAAAGAGTGCAATTTAGTCTGTAGTTTCTCTGAAAGAAGAATGGCCACTCCCTGGTGCTCTATTTTATCAATAGCTTCAATGTGAACTAATTCTTGTTTTTCCAACTTCAGAAGCTCTTGATTAAATGTACAACACTCTTGGAGTGTAGGCATTAGGCGAACTATAGACTTCTTTTCTCCAATCTTCTTGTACATTACTTCAGCTGCTGTGTTTTCAGTTGTAAGCAAGTTCCTTAGTAGCGGACTTTCTAAAGCTTGTTTACCATGTTTCGTTAGGACACCAATTCTTATATCTTTGAGAATATTTCCATAATCTTCATCACTTGCTTGTCTCATATTCCTTATAAGTTCTTTATATTCAAAATGTAACCACATGTTCACATTTCCAATACTTCCCAAACATTTCCTAGTGTCTTCATGCACAAGTGTTTTAAAAACTGGTTGCCCTTTTACAGGAGTTAGTTGTAGTAGATCTTCAAATACAATTAAATGTTTTCCTCCAAACAGAACATCATAATTTGTTTTTAAAACCTATTGCATTCTCAAGTGTACAAAGTCAAGCATTAAGTTTGAAACCATGCTCACCTCATCAATGATTAAATGTTTCATTTTCTTCAGCACTCTTGACACATCATAACAAGCATTTCCAGACTTCTGATATTCTAATTTATTCTCATGTTCAACTGGTAGCATAAGTCATCTATGTAAAGTAATTCCTTTAATATTATGCGCTGCTAATCCAGTCGGAGCTGTTACAACACAAGATAAATGTGAATCTGTAGTTTTTTGTAGATAACTGGTCAAAACTTTAATTAAAAACTTTTACCTGTTCCAGCTTGACCACTAATGTACATAATAATAGGTTTAAATGATGAACAAAGACATTATTTTTTTCATGCAACAAACCCTGTTTTATCTGTTCTGTCACTCGTAGATATATTTCTTTCTGTTCAATATTTTGTTGTTCTTCTAAGTTTTCCAATTTAGTATTCTCCTGTTGCATTGCAATTTCTACTTCATTTATGGCTATAGCTGCTTCATTTTCAATTATTTGTTGTCCCAGTGGATCTTGGCTAGGTGGACCAGAACTTTGACAATCTTGAGAACTGTTGTTAGCTATTTCAGCTGCAATAGTCTTTTCTTGCTCAATTTCATCATTTAACATTTGTAGATATGTATGGAAAATTGTAAATGCAATGCTATCTTTACCTACATTAAAAGAATCTTCATAGCAGTTGAAATGTCCCTGTAATTCAGTTTTGCTACGCCATGGTTTGAACAGTTGCAGAAGTGCTAAATAGAAAAATTCTCTCTTATCTGGAGTTTCGCAACTGAGTTTTCTGTGGTTTATAAGATTTCCTTTGGCATGTTTTACTAAACAACTGTCACATCCAAATACTGCATATTTTCCTTGTTTTATATTTGGTGTAATCTTTTTTTTTAAGCTGTAATGTTGAAGTATTTCATACAGACATTGCTCTTCCAGATGTGGACTCCTTTTGGGATAGTATGTATCCAACATATTAGTTTTAAGAATATCTGTACTTTCTGGTTCATTCACTGATAAGTATTCAATTTCTTCTAATGTTTTCAGCACTCTATTTCAGGGGCAGGCAAGACCTAAACTTACCCAAATGATTCCTTGTGACTTTGAATAGACACTGGAAGAGCACAAGCGATCCGAACATTCATAGGATCCAATTTCTCTGTGGGAAAGCATTTTCAAGGTAAAGCTGTACAAAGGCTCTTCTCTTGTGAAATTTCTTCCCACATTTCTTTCATCTCTGTTTTTTCTGATTTCATTATATATGATGTAACATAGTGTGCAACGGCAATTGAGTTATCTGCAACATATTGACTGTCCATGTTTGCAGTCCACATTTTCAAAATACCTGGATTGTAGTCATTAATATACTTTGACTGTTCTGTTCTTTTTAAGCTGTAAGTATTCTTCAGAGATTTCTGAGTTATTGTATGCCTTACAGCACACAAAAAATAATTTACTCTGCCTTTAGAAATTACTGGACGTGGGAATCCAAACCGACACTTGGTATAACATTTTCCTTTAGACTTGTATTTTCCTCGACAGTACTTTCCACAACGGTGACTTTGGAAACGTAAAACCTGTTGTTTTAAGCTTTTTTCTCCTCCTCTTGGAATCTCACAGGTAACATACTGTTCGATGAAAGACAATACTGTTTCATCATTATCAGTTCCAAATTTCAGAGGATTCCTTATACATAATAGCATGTGTATATGTGGAGCACCTGTCGCTTAATACTCTTTTTGCCCAAAAAAATCAATAACTTTTCCAAGAGGACAATTATTTTTATTGCAGATAAAGACATCTTAGTTTGAAACCTACGATTAAAATACCTGCACACATTTACAGGATCCAATCAACACAGCTCTCCAGGTGTCTTCATTTCAATATTTTTTATATTGGAATTTGCTTCTCATAGAAATTCAAGTAAATCTTCCCATGCATACTCATCACAGCTAAGTGTTATAAGCCATGTTGGTGTACCTAACTTTCTTAACATACACTTAAGTTCACCATGACGACGAAACCAATACTCATTGGTTCCACGTTGCCATGCCATCAAATTATTTAACTGTGCTTCTAAATTTTCATCTGTTCATTGAACTTTGTCCATGGATTCTTTGGCTAAAACAAGTGATTGATGAACTCCTGTTTTAAGTATGTGGTTCACTGCATACAAAAGAGAAGACAAATCACTTTCCAACAAAAGGTGAAATATATATGGAATGCACTGTCGAAATCTAGGATCTTCAGAGTATAATCTTGTTGAGCGATATTACCATCCCCTCCCTAGAGATCCTGTTCATGAATTACAGGAGTTGATTACTAAGATGGTGGCGGAAGCTAGGAGCCAGAACTGGATTACGAGTAAGGAGGCAGAGTTTTTAGTTAACAACAAGCCGAGAACACCAGCCTTCTATATACTCCCGAAGCTACATAAAGTAAAACGGCCGCCCCCTGGGCGCCCGATAGTCTCGGGAATTTCCTCTATTCTCGAGCCACTTTCTCAATTTGCGGACTTTTTCTTAAGAGAGTCAGTCCTGAGACAACAATCATATGTCCAGGACACGACAAATATCTTAAACACTCTTAATGAGTTGGAATTTGATTCTTCGCAGCAGTTCTTGCTCACAATTGACATTGAGTCACTTTATACCAGCATCCCCCAGTAGGCCACACTGGTGGCAGCAGCGAAGGCCCTGGGGGATCAGGATTGGTTTTATGACAAGCCCCAATCATTTGTGCTCCAATGTATCGAGCTTGCCCTCACACGTAATTATTTTGGCTGTAAGGATGACCTGTATCTACAGGTGTCCGGAACATCGATGGGCGCAACTTTTGCGCCCAGTCTGGCCTGCATTTATGTAGGCCAGTTTGAGGAACATTTTCTGTATCATACATCGAACCCTTTCCAGAGACATATTTGCCTCTGGAAGAGGTACATTGATGATGTTTTGTGCATTTGGAAAGGGAATAAGAACACCCTTCTGGAATTTTTGAATTGGCTCAACAGTCTCGACCCATGTCTAAAATTTACTTGGACATTCAGTAATGAATGTGCGGTATATTAAGATCTTGATATTAAGGTACAGGGTAATACCTTGAACACAATGGTTCATCAAAAGGGGTCAGATAGGAACTCACTCCTACATTACCATTCATATCATCCGAGAGCCGTACGGGACAACTTGCTGGTAGGCCAATTTTTTAGATACCGTCGCAATTGCTCCACTGTGGAGACTTTTGCTCAGCAAGCAGATGAGTTTTCTAGAAAATTGATACAAAGAGCATACCCCAAAAAAATTATCAACAGAGCGTGTAAAAGAGCACGTAATACACCACGGGAGCGCTCTTAGAAAGGAATAAAAGAGAGACAAGTCATTGCCTGACGGTGGTTATGACTTATGACCCCTTGGCCTCTAAGATTAGGCAACTGATGAGGAGACACTGGTCATTGTTGTCCACTGCAGAGTTCAAAATGCCACAACCTAGATTTGCATTTAGGCGTGCAACGAATTTAAAGGACAAGCTAGTACACACGCGACCTCAAGTTAAACCAAGAACTTCATCAATGCCGGCTGGACATTATCCTTGTGGTGGGTGTTCAGTCTGTAAGCTGACGGAGAAGACAAACTGTGTTAACCTTAACAGTGGTGGAAAATGGTATTTGAATACATTTTCAAATTGTAATACAACAAATGTTATTTATAGACTCACCTGTCAGTGTGGGCTACAGTACATAGGTTTAACTACCAGAAAAATAAAGGTACGGATTCAAGAGCATTTGAGTACCATCAAAGCCGGCAAACTCACCACACGCTTGGTACAACACTTTTGCGGATCCAAACATGATCTGCAGGCCCTGAAATGGGTTGTCTTGGAGAGGGTGGTGGCTAGCAATGATAACATAGAGAAAGTGCTGGCAACCAGAGAAGCTCGTTGGATTTTTACTGAGAAGGCGGATCTAACAGGCCTAAATGATCATATTGAGTGGCATAAAGTTAATAGATAGCAACATCACATCAATGATCCCATAGGATATAGTTATGACCTGATGGGAGTTGATTGATAAAAAAATGATTATGAGTAGCGCAGCAGTGAAAGATGAAAATTGCTGAATTCCCATTTTGATTGAGTGCAGAATTTTTGGCAAGTAAGTGATTGAAGTACGCTGAGCATTTGCAGAAATTCGCGGTCTACTGTGAAGGGAGAGCCCCTTGTAATAATGACATAAACTGATTCAGTTCTAAATTATCTGTTTACACAGATTTGAGGAACATATATGTGAATCCGGTGCACTGCCTGTACATTGTTATGCTGTGTTGGATTACCAAACAATTGAACATCTGACTAAGAGCTTTTTATGCGCGATAGTCGCTGTTCCAAGATGGCCGCCGCTGGTGGTGGAGACCCGAGTGAGTCCTAACACTGGCCCCTTAATACGTGAGGTGGAAGCAGGGGGGCGTGGTCTCGAGAGATAGCATTAGAGGCTGCGAAGCGGATTTGAATTGAGGCGGTGACGAGATACGTATCGCTCCGATACTGGTTGTGGTGAGATTTCTTAAACCGCGGTACAAAGGCTGCGAAACGGTGCAGAGGCATTATGGTGTGCCGGGCATTGTCACGTGTAATTACGGTGAACATATGCGCTGCCGTAACTAGGTATGGTTGGGGCAGGACGACTGAAATAACGTGACTGGATTAGTCTCAGTCGGGTGTTCATTGAGCAATCCTGTGTTGGTTGGTGATTAAAAAGGATACGTGAACAAAACACTGCCGTTGCCTGAGTATAGCGGGTGTTTACTGAAAGATGTAAAACGAGATTTGAGGATACGTAGTGAATTCATGCTTGTGGAAAATACCAATTAGAATATACCTTGGCACTTGATGAGAAGTTGCAAACCTTTTTTCCACAGGTGGAACACGCGCTAGCCACAGCGAACTTCCGAAAATCGGGGTAAAGAGTATTTAATACAACCCCGTTTGGTATGGTGAAGGCTGGTATGAGTGCCCTCGGCCTTCACATGGTAAATACACTCAATTGGAATGAATATTTGGTGTAGACTTGATTATAAGCACAAATGCTTGGTCCATATATATTTTTACTGAGGATTGAATAGGAAATTGCTATTCTTCTTCTCTCCTTTTTCCTGCTTTTTATAGCCCTTCCGCAACACAAAAGTATATGTCCAGTGAGGCGAGTGATTGAAACCCTATGCCCTGATGAAATTGCCACAATAAGGATAAATGGCAATTAAACATGTTGGCCTTCCTTATAAAGGTTAGCAACATATAGTGCTTTTATTTTGAGTGAACTCACTGGTTTGAATAAAGAGGGTGACCTATAGTGAGTTTTCAACTCAATTTTAATATTGCTTGGAACACTCGTTCTTTGCAATACACTGGGTTTTTCTTTCTCTCTTTCTGGGGACAGCAAAGTCTCTTTTTGAAATTTCTTTGCTTTGTCTGTCTACTTTTTCTCCACTGGACACTAGTTTTCTGATTCTTGTGAGTTGGCAACCAATGATGACAAAACGTGGGCATACTAGCGAGAACCAGCTGGTTGCCTCCCTGGTGTTGCGTACGTGAGGTGCCTTCTCACTTCTCACATCTATTTCTCTGATTACTTTTCTGAGTTCTGGTGATCTACTTTGTGTGGAAAATATTGTTAGGTAACGGAGGGTAGTGTTGCAGGTCTTTTTAACTGAAATTTAAGAGGCCCAGGACTTCACTAATTGGGACGTGATGCCAGAGATTGGGGGGAGATAGGTATTCCCAATAGTAGTGGAGGTCCTTGAGTTCAAATGTGATTCCTCTTGATGCCAAGCCCCTATTGATTTTGATAGTGAGCGATATTCTGAAGCTGGAATCCGTACATGTCACTCATCAAATTGTCCACCATGTCCAGTGGGGAACAGCTGTGGAAAACAACGCGCTTCTAAGCTTTTCTCCTATACACTCATTGGAGTTCCCTTTGCTTTTTTCATTTGAAATAATTCAATGCTGTTTCCTATTACTTCTTTTGAATGTAGAGGACATATTGTGTAATGTTCATAAATCTCTTCACTCCTCGACTTGTCCACTTTCTCTATTTGACTACTTGAAATTTCTGATTCATCTTCTAAATATATTACCTGTTCATCAACAGTTACAGTTTTATAATAAATATTGTTCTCTACAAGATATAACGTAGCCTTTTGAAGTTTATTAACATCTGCAAACTCTTGTCATATTTTCCGACTCTTTGTTGGTACACCGTTTACTAGAATAACTATTGGCTCATTTTCCTCTCTGTCTCCACCAACAGTTTCAACATTTTTCTTAAAATCGAAAGGTAAGTACACAACGCTTCCTTTCAGACCTCGTTGTAAATCTGTTGGTGGCAGTTTACCTGTTTTAGGCTCCATATGAATTATAGCTTGAAATGGATGAACAGATTGAATAAGAACTGACTCATATGCATTCAAATCTGCCAGTTCCTCTGGAATAGCTACTAATTCTAAGTATGTACTCCTCTAGCTGCCATTTTGTTCTCTTCTAATTTGTTGTAACAATATTTACAAATACGTTGATCAGTACCCAACTCGAATCGACCTTCCACCAACAATTAAGCTCCAAATTGATGCCACCTATCAATGTTCTCCTTTTCACTTTTGAAATATAAATTAACCTCCATAGTTTGACTTTTATAATGAGTACGTCGACAACAAATACAAACATAGTTTGCTTTTTCAGAACACAATGTCTTCAACTTCCTAATTTCTTCTACAAACTGATCAATGCTAATATCTGTCCCATGTTCTTCAACATCTGCACTTGTCAAGCTTTCACTTTCTACACATTGCTGCTCTGAACCAAAAACACGAAACTCAATTTCATCACACATTTTTTCTACATCTGATAAACAATCGTGGAAAAGAGCTCTGTACAGTTCACTTAAACATAATGCAGGTGTTTTTACATAGTACACTTTCCTTACAATCTTCCGTATTCCTGAGTGGTGTACTGCTAACATTCTTAAGTGATGAAAAGTACTTTTACACACTCTTCTTGAGAGACAAGCCAGAGAATGTCCGTGCAACTTAGGGGCATATTCACAAGGAACTATTGCAGAATTAACGGCACTTTATCGCAGCCAAAGTTGCGATAAATTTATCGCCCCATTCACAAGCTGGTGTAAACAGCCCACAGCACCAGTTTACCCGCGATAGCAGCTGCAAAAAAGATCACCACGGATGACCCCCGCAACTATCACTAATGAGAAGCAGAGTAGGTGTTCCCGTGCCAAAAGCCGTGACAACACAACTCCACAACATTCACAACGAACAGCCAGAACTGCGATAAGAACACAAAACAGGCGATAAGGCGCATTAGCAGTAGGAAAATAACACCTGCTCTGACCTGGTGCTAAGTCGGTCTGCAGCCTGCACCACAAAAGGGAGCACAGCCCACAGCCACATCGGAAGGGCAGCAGATGCCATTGAGCCGCAGGTCATGCGGCCCGGACACCCAAGAGGGCCACAACACCAACCGCCACCACCCCAGGACCCCATACAGCACCCGGAACACCCCCCGACCACCACCCAGGCAGCGCTGACAAAGACAGCGGAGCCCCAGGAAACACACCAGCCTCACAGACCCAACACCTGACAATGTCATTGCCTAATACAGGCTCAAAAGGACAACCATCACACGCATCATGACCAACAACGCCCAAAAGGCTGACGGCACCAACACAGCGGACAACCAACATCCCACCCCACACAAAGCTGCTGGCTGTGCAGCACCTGTAGGCCCCTGGTACCCCCCAACAAACACCCGCCACAGTCGGAGGAGTCACACAGCCAGCCACATCCAAGTCACTCACACCTGTCCTGGACATCACCACAGCCTGGTACCCCAGTCCCTATACGTCCAACACAATGTGCAGGATCCGCTGGAGACCAAGCAAGGACCATACGCCATAGCTGGATGCACGCATGTGTTGTGGGCAATCCACAGTATACATCTCATACCTGTGCTCCCTGCCGACACAGCACACAATCACTGCAACAGAAAGCACACATCTCACATCAATGTGCAGACAACAACCGAACACCGTGGAACCTCCACCAATCTTGCCTCCAAATACCCAGCCACTGTGCAAGATTCCTCCATCCTTCGACAGTCCATCAGCAACCAGCGTCCCCAGGATGGCACCAAGGGAAATGCACAGGCCCCTGGCAAGTTCAAAATAAACACCCCACTCACCTCAATTCCACAACCATGCAACTCACAACTCTGGCAATGCACACGTCACAAAAACAAAACCAACGTGCAAAACAACATGCCCACCCACCAGACACAGACAGAACAACTCACAATGGTAACC
Source organism: Triturus cristatus (assembly GCF_964204655.1). NCBI lineage: Eukaryota > Metazoa > Chordata > Amphibia > Caudata > Salamandridae > Triturus > Triturus cristatus. Next base: position 994,243,895 of record NC_140584.1, on the reverse strand, counting down.
TGGGCAAGCCGTGAACATGAGCCCTCAATGGCATGGCACCTCAGCCACACAATAGCCGATTGTGGGGAGAGGTGGCAACCTCGCATGTGTGAAGCATGCAGGAGAACCATGATTGGGAAACTACACAATGCCAAGAGTGGCGGAGATGTGCTGGACAGACCGCAGTATGCAGAACACACCCATATCCATGGACATACAACACTGGTGTATGGAGTGTAGTGGACAGTGGACGCAACCATGTCACCCCGGCCAGTGGGGGAGTTTGCAGAAATATTGCCTGTTACGTCCCCCCGTAAGCGTGAGCGGAGTGGGATGGCCCGGCGTACGCCAGGCCAACGTAGGGGTGTGAATAAAAAGCACGTAGCCCTGGGCGTGGTCCTCTTCCAGAAAGCACAACGTCTCTGCCATGGTGGCGCTGTTCACCACGCCACGAGGCCGACGCCGTCCTCGTGAGCGGAGTTAGCTGCGGTCCTGTGTGCATGCCGTACCCCGGACCGCTGGACACCAAACCCATCAGGCCCGCCCCTGCGCAGCCAGGCCACACTAATCACCTACCGACAACGGCGTGTGTCATGGAGGGCCCACCACGTGCAGTCGCAAGCTCCACGCCCGAGGCCCCGTGAACTTGGCAGCCTCCTCAGACCATCACAGGCTCCACGACAGAGGCCCGCTTTAGTCCTTTCTCGTTGACGTACTCTACTGACGCCTCCGGCCTACACCACAGTCAAGTAGGTCACACATTTGGAACTGAGTCTTGATTACACCATGGCAGTGAACATTATTTAAGGCAGAGTTCATGTCACGATTCTCCCTTCAATGTGGTGCCACCAAGTCTGTGCATAGCATTACAACCACACGTGCCTGTGGGCCTACGCGGATTACTGCCCCCGTCCTACGCTGCGCACGAGTAGGTCACAGAATTGGAACTGAACATCGATTATTCAAAGGCAGAATACATCTTCTGGCACGCAAGGAGAGGTGTATGAGGATGACCCGTTGCAGTCCGGAGTGAACAGGATCATCGTTACAGAGGTGATCGAACACTACCGACAACTGCCCTGGTGTCACTAACTCTGTGCATCGCGAGCCAACGACAGGTGGGTGTGGGCCACTGTTGACCGCTAGGTCACAGAGTCTTGATTTAGCGATGGCCGAGTTCATATCAGTATACTGGCATCATCGCAGACTGCATCCCCTCTCAGCACCGGTGCCACTAAGTCTGTTACCCGACATTCATGGACACTCACTGGTCGTACATTGGTGGCATCTGAGTCTATGGACTAGGGGCTAGTGTTCATCCTCATGTAGCTGATACCGAATTGGTGGTGAAAACTAGACTGGCGCTTTCCACTCCTCCATTTGCTGCTGCCTGATAACATCAGACCTTCCGCATCATGCCCTGGAGGACACCCTCCTCTGTCTCCCGCAAGCCTACGCCACATTCACCTTGGACATCGATGAGGACCCACTCACCGTGCGTGGCAGGGTGCCTGTGCCGGCCGCTGTGCATCCGGGGCCACTAACTCTGTGCTGGTCAGGTCCGGGACCCCTTCTTCCGAGATATTGGATGGCCTCTGAAGCGTTGGCCACAGGGTCATCAACACCATGTGTCTGTGGCCCTGCGCTGTCTGCTGCCTCCGGCCTCCGGCCTCAACCGCTGTCCACCAGGGCTCACAAATCAAATCGACGCCTGAACGACCCGGACGTTGCATCACCGTAGGAGGCACGCGCCACCACCGCCAGGACCACCTCCAACCGCCATCTGCCAGAGTCAAAACGGTGGTCCTGACGGACTTATGGAGTGGCTCCCACCTGTCGTGGATGCCATCATCAGTCGGATACCCTGCTCAGCACTCCAGGTGCCACTGACTCAGTGCAGCGCAAGCCATCATCCGTTACTGATTGAGTTTTGTGTTGTGGAGAGGTTGCGCAGCAATGTCACCTCAAGCAGTGTGGGAGACCTGGGATGCTGATGAGGAAGATGATGCAGGTCTAACACATCCCACTGCATCTGCATCTAGAAGGTCTTAAAGGGACACAATCTGAGACTTTTTCTTCACATGGGCGCGCTCAGCTGTCGTGCCCCTACCTCAGTGCACTGCAACTCACGGTCACTTCTGTTTGCATGTTGTGTTACTCTAGACTTTCCCCGGCTCTCTACATGTTGATCAGCAGTTGACTCTGTCATGCAGGTGTTTTCAGTTTCCGTTGCACTGGTGTCCACTGTTCAAGTGCTTGCCAGCACCAAACACTGCGTGCGGGCTGGCTTGCACTCACCACACACACATCTAGCACAGGCGTCACTGTACATGTGGCCCTGCCAATAAAGGGGCCGGGCGCACGTGCCCGTAGCCAGGTCAACATGCTGTGTACATTGGATGCAGACATGTCACCACAGGCAGCGGGTTGGAGCTTGGACATGTAGCTTTGTCGTCACCCACTCAATTCGTAAGGGGAGTGGCCAGGGCCGTCGTACGCAGGGCCAATGTGGGTGTGTGACTGCTATTTGCGTGCCCCTGGGCATGGTTCTGTACTGTGAATGTGCATCTTTTTCTCTATGGCAGTGTGGGTCTCCTTTGTGGGTGTGGGTGGTCCCTGAGGGTGATAGACACCAACATATGTGTTCTAGTTCGCCTTCCATGGTTTCGGCACCCACCCACACCTGTTGGGCCACCTCCTTTTGGTGTGCTGACACCTGGCATTGGGGTGCTATGTGTGGGTGGGTGATGTGTTGTGAGCCAGCTGTGTTTGCGGGTGCTTCCTGCTGTGTGGTCTGTTGCAGGCTCTGTGTTCTCCTTTGAGTAGCTTGTCTGCCCTGGTCCTCGTGGTGTGTTGCATAGGATATCCATGGGCTGTGGTAGGGCGTCGGCATCGACGGTGTGGTGGTCTTCTCTGGCATTACAGATGTGTTGTCTTCTGTGCTCTGCTGGAGGTGTTGTGTGCCCCTCTGCAATGTGAAGGGGAGATGCATGTTGACATATGTGTTGGCGCATTGTTCTGGATTACATGCAGAATATATGGCAATGTACATTGTGAATGTTTGTGAGGTGCTGGATTCTTCTGTGGGACAGTGTACATTTGGACTACATGACGGATGTGAGGTCATACGCATGCATTTCCATTTCACAGTTTGCTGCTCTGCCAGATGTAGTAGGCATGTTTCTGTGCATGTGCGAAGCCAGTTGTGCCCTCTGTTCTGCAGTGTCGGCAATGCGCATTGTACCACGTTGTCAATGTGGGTGTGCTGTTCTTGCTATGTGTGTGTGTGCTGGAGTGTGCCAAGGGGATGAGGGACATGTTCCTGGGTAATTGTGGATGTCGAGTGTGCTACACCTCGTTGTGCCTGTGCGCCATTGTGCCCATCTCCCCCATCCCCTCAGTCCCTGTTCGTTACTCGCCCTGTTGATGTTGTCAGGTCCTCTCGAGCTGTGTCCGTACTCCCTACTCCTTGCACCATCTCCACACTGATGACTGTGGCCTCGGTTTCCTCCAGCTCCTCTTGTGTTGCTGGACTGCTACCTCCTGTCACCGTTGTTGCCTTCCTGGTGGCATCGGGTTTGCGCCTGGTTTCTGTTGTCACGTCATGCCGGCGCCTCTTGGCCTCCTGGATTGGCCTCCTCAGCACTCCGACTGCATTCCAGGTGGTCTGCTTGTGGGTCAGCTGCTGGTAGTGTTCTGTCACCTCCGTGACGCTAGTCTTCTTTTCCTGCAGACTGCACCCTGTCTTCCTCTCCCTCTTCTCCTTGGCCTTCCCCGAGCCCGTTGTTCCTTGCTGGTGGTCTGTGGGGGTTGTGGGGTTGGCCTCTTTGCTGGGTCCGTTTGCATCCATGTTGATACGTGGTTGTTTCTGGTGTGTTGTTTCTGTCTTTTTTGTGGTACATTTGCCCGCCAGACGAGTGGTATTTGCAGGCCTGTGGCAGGTTTTTGCGGCTTTTTGTATCACGTTGGCCTCGTCGCATGTTTTTTTGCGTTTGAGTTTTGCATTTTTGCTGCATGGCGTTGGATTTTGCGCGGCCATTTGACGCGTTATCTGGTGACTATCGCAAGCTACCGCCGCGTTGTGAATACTTGGTTGGCACGGCGTAATTTTCCCGTGTTGGGCTGCGATGTTGGAAGTTGCGTTAGGCTTCTCTTGCGGTAGTTATCACATTTCCTTGTGAATATACCCCCTATTATATTATCTTACTTTACATGGATCTAGTCCTTGAAAAAACCTAATCTTCCGTTTAACACTTTTGTTTGCATATTGTTGTAAAAATATTCACATTATGTCAATAGATTCCTGTTGAATACTGCAAATACTGCTACAATCCCACTTATATACAGGAGCTTGTGTGTGATTGCCTTGCACTTCTTCAGCTATTAATTCTTCTGCACTCCTAACAACTATTTCTTCTTTTGGAATGGGACAACCATTCCGAGCTTTGTAACAGCAACCTCGAGTATCAACTGAAAATGCTAATGTATTCTGTTAAAAGTAGCTTTCTTCATTAAAGAAAGGCTCACTAGTAGAAGTGTGTTTTCATTCACCACTGAAACGTTTACAAAAGTTACTCCTGTTAACAAGTCTTTTTCTTTTTGTCTTTCAGAAACTTCATTTTTTTTATCCAATTAGTTCATTCTTTTAAAAATTAAAATAAATAATTTTTGTTTCAAATTAAAAGCAGTATCTACAACAGTTTCAATCTGCTGCTTTTGTTTATAGGCTAGTAATCTTCTTTTATACTTCTTACACTCTTTCAATAAATTCTGAAGTACTCTACTTCGAAAGAGTCGTTGTCGAATCTGTTGAAATTGTTTTTGTCTTCGTGTAAAGTGTTGATTTGCCCAAAACAGTTTTTTTTACCACTTGAAGTGTCATTCTCCTTCTCTTTAGTTGAAAAAGTTTTCTTTTTCCTTTCATTCCTATTCTGTACATGTAATTTCTCCACAACTCTTTTAAGAAAGTGTTTAGTGCTCTTACCTAAACAAACTTTATCCTTAGTAACATTGTCATTTGTTTGTAACACCGTTTTTTGACTTTTCATTAAATAGATCTCTTTTTTGTTTCCTTCTCTTTTCATCTTTTCTTACCATCTTGAATTTGTGATACAAATAAAATAATTTTCAGAAAAACAAAGAACATTTTAAATAGTTTCTTACATCTATTCAATATTTTAAAATAATTACATATGCTTACTGATATTAACTACCAAACAATTATTTACATTACTATTTTCTTGATTTCAAATATCAAAACACCACTCATTCCACTTAAATATATAGTGCACACTTATTAATAATAATAATAATACGATAGCTTATAGAGCGCGACAGCTAGCCCAAATAGGGGTGTCCCGGCGCTAAAAAACCAGCAGGTGAATTACGGCCAGAGAATAATGGACCAATAGTTCAAGTTAAACTGCCCTAGAAGAGCCATGTTTTTAAAGCTTTCCTAAAACAGGATTCAGTGTTAGCCTGCCGCAGGGCATTCCACAGTGCGGCTGCACCAACTGTGAAGGTTCTCCCTCCTAGACGAGCCTTCGCAAAGCGGGTGGTCTGCAGCAAGATCTGAGAATTTGATCGCAGCACGCGATTTTGCTTATATAAACTCAGCCTATCCTTCAGGTAACCAGGGCATTTTCCCTTAAGGGCTCGGTAAGCCAGAATCAAGGCCTTAAATTTAATTCTTTTCTCCACTCTCAGCCAATGAAGCCTCTGTAAGTGCGGAGAGACATGGTGTCGGAAGGGGATACGTAGAACCAGTCTCGCAGCCGCATTCTGTATCATTTGGAGACGACCAATGGCATATTTGGGGAGACCAAGGTATAAGCTGTATGCATAGTCAAGCCTGGATGTGACTGTGGCATGTACTATTAGTTTACGGTAATCCTTCAGTAAGAAATGAAGGACTTTCCGAAGGTTTTTTAATGTACTAAAACAGCTTGACGAGACCTGCTGTATTTGAGCTGAAAAGGAGAGATCCGCCTCCCATTTTACTCCTAAATTACGGATACGCGAAGCAGGAGGTGATGGTGACCCCATTTCTGGCAGCCACCACAACTCTGGATCTGGCGCTGAGCCCTTACCGAAGAACAAAACTTCAGTTTTCCCGGCATTGAGCTTTAATTTGTTAGAATTCATCCACCGCGCTATATCCCGCAAACAGCCCTTAAAATTCTTAAAAGCAAGTGCCGTCCACTCCTTAAATGGAAAAACCAACTGGGTGTCATCAGCGTAAGAAATCGCTTTCACACCCCAGTTGGCAATAAGGGCGTATAGTGGGGCTAAGTAGAGGTTAAACAGTAGTGGACTTAAGGCTGAGCCCTGGGGGACACCACAACTAAGCTGCTTTGGTTTGGATACAAATGATTGTAGAGCAACTCTCTGCGTGCGTCCACTCAGATAGGATGACAACCATGTTAGCACTTTCCCACCAAGGCCCACACCTTGTAATCTCTGGACCAGGATGGTATGGTCGACAGTATCGAAAGCAGCGGACAAATCCAGGAGCACCAGCAGTGTCGATGCTCTTGAGTCCAGTGCCCATCTTACAGACTCTGCCACCTCGAGGAGAGCGGTCTCCGTACTAAAACCAGCTCGAAAACCAGATTGAGTATCGTGTAAAGCGCCGTTCTGCTCAACAAAAGTGGTCAGTTGGCGCTGAACCAGCTTCTCTAACATTTTTCCTGGTCAGGGAAGCAGGGAGATGGGTCTCAGGTTACTAAGGTCACCTGGATCGCCATTTGGTTTCTTCCTCAAAGGGAGAAGAGTCACATGGTTCCATTTGTCTGGAAAAATGCCGTGTCTAGAGAGGTGTTCCAAGTATGGCGAAGGACAACCGTCAGAGATGCGGCCAACATTTTCCATAATTTAGGAGAGCAAGGTTCATCTGGAGCACCTGACTGACATTTTTGTATTTCAACTAACGCCTCATGGTGAGAGATCTGGGTGAAATTAGTGAGTGGCGAGCCCTCCACTCTATCTAGTGATATATCCGCTTTCTCAGTAGCCTCCATGGGAATAAATGAATCGTAAACTTTTTAAATTTTATCTTCGAAACAACTTTTTCACATAATGCTACAGACGCTGTCACTTCCGTCTCAATTGCCTTAGTTTTATAAAATGTTTGAACTACTTTAAAAACTTCTGTACAAGAATCTGTACAAGAATGTACTGTAAGATGTACTTCAACAATACCTTCCCAAACACTCATACAAAGCACTATAATCACTAATTCCTTTGCCACCATGTCTTTAACCTCATCTGCCTGTTGCATCTTCACTACTCAGCAACTGCTAACAATGTTGGCCCTACCCAAATGCAAACCAGAAACCCTTTCCATGTCACAGTTGAAAGTCTCACCATATTACTGAAAGAATGCATGCATCTCCCTGTGCCTTTTCCTAGTGGCATCATACTTAAAACAAACATACAAATAGATCTATACCTGTGTTTTATAGGTATCGCATCTTCCGATACATAACTGGTGTGAAAATACATGTTGAAGCATAGACATAACTCAGCAAAGTTAAACTGTTAAGACAAATCGTTGAGCAATGTAAATTGGGGTGATATGTAAGTTGCAACTGTGTGAGGCTTTTTTGTATAGCATAGAAGTCGATTGCGACTTCCTCTGTGCTCACCAGATGCCCCCAGCAGCCTAGTGAGGGTCAATGCAGATGGGCCTCTGTTACCTTCCTTTTACAAACGAGGGGAGAGGAACCGTTAGAGAGCGTGAGGGATGACGGGGGGGGGGGTCAAGGGACGTCCCTGTGATGTAGGCAGCTTTTGCATGAGCAGGAAGCCTGACAATTACCTTAACTTATATACATGTGCTTCACCAGTGTGAGCAAACCCAGGCAACATTTTATTTTTTTCATCTCCCTGAAGTTAATAAAGCATGTCCCTGTTAAAGCCCCCCCCCCCAGTATTTTCCCACAAGGTTCAATCTCCAGAAGCCAATTTTCTTTTCACATTTCCTGAGCCGATTTTGGACCCCAATTCTTTCCTGTACCTTAGTCACAAGACCATGTAGTCTTTGCAACATGACACACTGCACTCGTGTAGCATTGAAACCAACTGTGACATTCTCTGTGCTGCACAGATGCCACCAACAGACCAGTGAAGGTCTAAGTGCTAGTTTACACAGTAGCTGGGCCTCTGTTACCTTCCTTTTACAAACAATGGAAGAGGAACCGTTAAAGAGCGGGAGGAAGGAGAGGGGGGTCAAGGGATGTGTCATTCCCAGTCTCTCGATCTGCCGGCCCTGTGATGTATGCAGTTTCAGCACGAGCAACAAGCCTAACATTTACTTTAACTTATATTCACGTGTGCTTCACCAATGTAAGCAAACCCGTGCACAAAGTGCAGGCAACATTTCATTTTTTTCATCTCTCTGAAGTTAATAAAGCATGTCCCTGTTAAAGCTCCCCCCCCAGTATTTTCCCACAAGGGACAATCTGCAGAAGGCCATTCCTTTTACATTTCCCTGGCCGATTTGGGATGCCAATTCATCCCTGTACCTTAGTCACAACACCATGTAGTCCTTGCAACATGACACACTGCACTCGTGTACCATTCAAAACGATTGCGACTTTCTCTGTGTTCTACAGATGCCACTAAAAGGCCAGTGAAGGTCTAAATGCTATTTTTCACAGTAGATGGGCCTCTGTTACTTTCTTTTTAGAAAGAGGAGAGGGAGGGACCGTTGGGGGGAGAAAAAGGGGGTGGGGGAGACAAGTAACATGTAATTATCAAACTCTTGATCTGCCGGCCCTCTAACATATGCACATTCAGCATTGGGAGAGAGCCTGTTAATTACCTTCCCTTATATTCACATGTACTTCACCAGTGTGAAGAAATCCATACACAAAATGTGCATTCACATTTCTATTTCTTTTTTATCTCCCAGACATTCATATAACATATCTCTTGTAAAGAAGCCCCACCCACCCCTGTTTTTTCCGACAAGGCACAAACGTGGCCATTTCTCTTACATTGACCAGGCCGATTTTGGATCTTAAATCAACCCTGTACCTCACTCAGAACACCATGCAGTCCTTTCAACATCAGATACTGCATTCCTCATTTCACGAAGACACTTAAATAATACAGCCCACTTCAAACCCACCTCCCCAAAAACGTATACGAACTACCATAATCACTAATCCCTTTCCCAGCATGTCTTTGACCTCATTTCTCTTTTGCACCTTCACTACTTAGCAACTACTAACAGTGTTGTGCCAACCCAAATACAAAGCAGAAGCCCTTTCCATGTCACACTTGAAAATCGCACCATATTACTGAAAGCATGCATGCATCTCTCAATGCCTTTTCCTAGTGGCATCATACTTAAAAGAAACATACAAATAGATGTATACTTGTGTTTTATACGTATTGGATCTTCCGATGCATAACACGTGTAAAAATACATGTAGAAGCATAGATATACCTCAGCAAAGTCAAAATGTTTAAATGAACAATAGAGCAATATTCAATAGGCCACTATGTAACTTGCAACAGTGTGCGGCTTTTATGTATACCATTGAAACCGATTGTGACTTTTCTATGCTGGTCAGATGCCACCTGCAGCTCAGTGAGGGTCTAAGTGGTATCTTTCAACACAGATGGACATCTGTTACCTTCCTTTTACAAACGGGAGGACAGAAAGTGTTATCATTCCCAGTCTCTCAATCTGTCGGCCCTGTAATATATACGCTAATTCACCACGAGCAGGAAGCCTGACAACCACCTTCACTTATATTCACGTGTGCTTCACGAGTGTGAGCAAGCCCATGCACCAAGTGTCCTGGCAACATTTCTTTTTTTTCATCTCCCTGAAGTTAATAAAGCATGTCTTTGTTACAGCCCCCCCACGCCCCCAGTATTTTCCCACAAGGTTCAATCTGCAGAAGGCCATTTATTTATTTACCTGGCCGAATTTGGACCCCAAACCATCCCTGTACCTTAGTTACAAGACCATGTAGTCCTTGCAACATGACACACTGCACTTGTGTAGCATTCAAACCGATTGTGACTTTCTCTGTGCTTTACAGGTGCCACCAACAGACCAGTGAAGGTCTAAGTGCTATTTTTCATGGTAGATGGGCCTCTGTTACTTTCTTTTTAGAAAGAGGAGAGGGGGGAACCATTGGGGGTAAGAAAATGGGGGAAGGGGTAAAGGAAAGTGTAATTCCCAAACTCTTGATCTGCCGACCCTCTAATATACACAGATTCAGCACAGGGAGAGAGCCAGACAATTACCTTCACTTATATTCACATGTACTTCACCAGTGTGAACAAATCCGTACACAAAATATGCAGGGAACATTTCCATTTCTTTTATATCTCCCAGGCATTCATAAAACATATCTCTGGTAAAGAAACGCCCCCCCCCCCGTATTTTCCAACAAGGCACAATCTACAAACATCCCTATTTCTCCTACATTGACCGGTCCGATTTTCAATGTTAATTCAACCCTGTACCTTAGTCACAACACCATGCAGTCCTTTCAACATAAGAGACTGCATTCTTCATTTCACGAGGACACTTAAATATATATGGCGCACTTCAAAAATACCTTCCCAAAGACTCATAATCACTAATCCCTTTACCAGCATGTCTTTGACCTCATCTGTCTTTTGCATCTTTACTACTCAGCAACTACTAACAGTGTTGACAAAGCAGAAACCCTTTCCATATCATAGTTGAAAGTCTCACCATATTACCAAAAGCATGCATACATCTGGCTGTGCCTTTCCTAGTAGCACATACTTAAAAGAAACATACAAATAGATATATACTAGTGTTTTATAGGTATCGGATGTTCCGATGCATAACACGTGTAAAAATACATGTAGAAAGGGACGTGTCATTCTTAGTCTCTCGATCTGCCGGCCTTCTAATGTATGCACATTCTGCATGGCCAGGGAGTGTAACAGTTGCCTTCAGTTATATTCAAATATAGCTAACCAGTGTCAAAAGTCCAAGCACAACGCCTGCACACAACATTTCCATTTTTTTAAATCTCTCTTAAGTTAATAAAACATGTCTCTTCTAAACCACCCCCCAGTATTTTTCGACAAGGCATAATCTGCAAACGTGCGACATTTCCTTTAGGTTGCACGGGTCGATTTTTGAACCCAAATTAACCCTGTACCTCACTTTCAAAACCATACACTCCATTGAATGTGACAAACTATACTTCTTTCTCGAAGACACTTAAATATATATGGGGTACTTGTTCAGCAACTACTCACACTCTATCCACATTTTGTGACAAATGTGAAACAGCACACTTCGGTAATATTATGTTATTTAAAAATATATATATATATTTTCAAACTTAAAAATATCTTCTCAAAGACTTAACCACTGCTACACAATATATAACACACCTTATTAATTTGTAACTCACCTCTGTAGTTGGTATGCAGATTTCAAATTTCACAAACACATGCAATATTTTCTTTCTCACACAATAAATGTAATTCAAGACTCTCATCAAGAATAGAACCAGTAATGGCAAAATCTCCCTCTCTTTCTACACAGAAATAGATGTAAATAACAAATCAAAATCCTTCCTTCATTATTTCAAATTGCAAAACACATTTCTATTGGTTACACGTATTAACCCTCTCTAACTCTCTTCTAAAACGCCCCAAACTGGTTTTGTTATTTTGTGGATTGGAGACTCCCCCACACTGCCACATCACCATACAGCCTGAACCTTTACAACAATTCAGAAGCCTATTTCTAATAATAATACTGCACATTTTCAACTACACACTTCTTCTAGACATACTTCTCATTTTGAAAAACTAACTTTAATAGCTTATCAGTTGTAATTAATTTTGCATTTCATATTTTAATACCACAGTTATTTCTACTCCTCCCCCAATCACCTTATTGCCAATTTCCATACCAACAGTTTCTGTAATCTTCAATGGCAGATGCAGGTCACAGGTTCACCATATTTCATCCCAACAGTTTCTGCAACATTCAAGGGCAGGTGCAGGTCATAAGTTCACCATATTTCATCCCAACAGTTTTTGCAACATTGAATGGCAGATGCAGGTCACAAGTTCACCATTTTTTAAAGTTCAGAACAGTACCTTCCAAATGCAAGTAGCAGGTGTGGTTGACCTCTGCATTTCTGATCGTATCCTATGTAGTGTACGTTTTTTATTAACCAATCAGAAACATACTATTTCACGAAAGTAACATGCACCCTAGTTTTCACTGCACAATGTTCTTCATCAGCCAATCAGTTATCGTTTTCTCACAAAAAAAGCTTCTTCTCCACCTTTCAACATATCTCTCATTCTACCAACTGAATAAATCAGCTACAGAAATCGTTTGATTCCTTCCAGCCATACCTTCAAAATGCTAGTATGGATCATAGGACAAAGCTATGTTTTCTGGTGTAAAAGGTATGCTGAACACCAACATATTGACAAAGACTTAGGTTTACAAAATGTGTACATTAAATGGTTTGCACAGAGAGGATTAAAGTGGCACCAATTGTTGCAGTTGGTTAAAACCTCTTTGCATCTCCAACACCCTGGCTTCATGATTGTGCACTGTGGTGGCGATGACCTAGGCACATTGACTGGGGTAGGTCTGGAAATGCTCATGAAGGATGCCTTTGCACAATTGATGTTGCTTTTGCCCCAAACTGTCTTCGTATACTCCAATATCTGACAAAGACAGAAGTGGAAATGGTCAAATCTATTCTGTCCTCAGACTGAGAAAGCTAATAAGAATGTCAATAAAGCTGTGTCTGCATACCTCAGAGATCATAGAAAGGGGTCCATCTACAACAACAATCTACGTTTTGATACGGATGACATATACAGAAGTGATGGAGTTCATTTCACAGATCAAGGAAACAGAGTTTTTCTCAACAACCTGAAGCTGTGCATCCTCACTTACATGCAGCTCCAACAAACTCATAATGAAAACAAGGGCTCTTTTTAGAGCCACCCTATAACTCAAAACTCAGCCGGGTCATTTTAGACCCAGGGAACCGCATACCCCGGAGCCTGGCCACAATGTTTGGGAACCGCGCAAGGAGCCCCATTCTCTGCAGTCCCTGCCACCTCCCCGCCTCCTGCTGCAGCCGGCATTCCTTTTGAACAAAGCCAGCTGCTCCAATCAAGCTCCCTTTGCCCAAAAGCAAATCTGCTTCACTTCATAAAAGCAAGAGCAAATTTCCCCCTCTCCCTTCCACGAAGCGAAGCAGAAGTTTGCTATGACAGAGCGGACCCTCTGCATAGATCCCGTCCTGCCATAGCAAACTACAATGTCCCAGGTGTAGCCACCACGGGTCATTGTTGAAACCGGCCCTCGGAAATAACGATACCCAGGGCCATGGAAAGCTCCCCAAGGGAAATTGGACGATACGCCTCCATCCAATTTAAAGGCCTGCAAACATTGTACTCCCCGGGGCCGGCAGTCCGCAACAGACCCCTGCATTTTAATTCATGAATGCCTGGGGAAGTAGTACCCCCGGGACAGTGTGGGGGTAGCTTCACCCCTCCACACTTACATTTTACGTATACCTCCAAAGACTTGCTGCTCTTCAGAGCAAATGGGGAGGGAAGATGTGTACCCCCCTCCCATATCATTATATTTGCTTCAAGGAAGTGGCGGTTCCCGTGACAGAACTAAACCCTGCATCATAACTAAACATTGTTCCCAGGAACTGGCCTACCCGGGGGCTTAATTAAACGAAGTGCGCGACACCGCGGTTCGTTTTCTTTTTCCAGCCGTGTTTTCCAGGCCCTATGCAAATCCCGCAAATCCCGCCGAATACATATAAAACATGTTTTTTTTTACCTTCAGACTCCCTGTGGCACCCCCTGAGAAGCCAAGGGAGGTCACAGTGTTCCTACCCTGCACTATTCTACTTTTTTCACCCTTTTTCCCAAGATGGCTGGAGAGGCTTCCTAGTTTGAAGTGTTGGCAGCCAATCAGACGCAAGCTCTTGCTCGGGACTGCTCAGCCAATCAGATCTAACAATTTTAAATATTGATATCTGTAAATCTTTAAATATCTCAGAAATTACCTACATGTTTTGGTTTGGAGTGAAGTTATGTGGGTTGAATTGGAATTGATTGTTGTGGAATTGTGTGGTGTGTAGTGTATTTGTGTAGTGGAATTTATTTGACATGGTAAATAGATAGGGGTGAGAGCTCCACAGAATAGATAGAAAGGTGGATAGAAAGGGATAGGTAGTTTGTGCACAAAGTGGTGAATGAACTCCAGATAGAGGAGCAGAAAGAGTGTGTGAGAAAGAGAGAAAGAAGGGCAGAGCAGGCCCAAGGCGTATAAATCTGAGTATGCAGAAGAGAAACTAAGAAGAATTGGAGAGCATGGGTTTGAGGTACAGAAATGTTGAAAAGGCACTGAAAAGAAATTGTGCTTGAAGACCTGAAGTGAACTAATATAAGAATGGTGGGAAGTGTGCATGAGAGAGCGAGAGAGAGGTGTGATGTGGGAGTACGAGAGAGAGAGAGAGAGAGAACGAGAGAGACCGAAAGGTTGACACCTTCCTCTCCAAACTATTGCCTATATGAGCACGCATCTCCATCCTGTGAGAGGGGTGACGTGTGTGAGTTTGTGTTTGTTTTTCTGGGCTTGCCTCGCGAACTAGCCACCCGAGTCTATGGTGAAATAAAACTTAGGAATTCTGGTACAGGTGTTTGACGATTTCTGCATATGATAGTGAAGTTAAGCTGCAGACTGTTAAACATTGGTAGTGAGTATATATACTGTGATGATTGAGAACAAACATTCTGGTTATTGAGAATGCCTGCAGGATGTGTGCACACCAATATTAAGTACGCACAGGCTGCCCTCGCCCCTATTGCACATGTAGTGTACACAAAAGGAACAAGATGACACGGGTATAGACACATATACACTGAAATTTGTCCTCACACGTGAAGCAACCACTGTGTGCACACAGTGCTAGTGCCTACATACCCAAATTGTGATCACAGTGTAGGTAGTGCAGGGGCTCCATTGCTTTCAGAGCAATGCAGAGGAAAAATAAAATCATAATAACAGGACGCTATTATCATTTTATATTTCCTCTTCTAGGTGCGGGGAGGACGGGGCTGGCCAGAGCAGGGGGCGGGGTCGTGAGCACACTTTTAGTGGGAATGACTATTTGGCCGGCCGTTTTGGCCCGGCTAAACAGTCCTGCATACTTTGCATCTTCCCCACCAGGCTGCATTACACAGCCTGGTGGGGAACATGCTCAGACTTCCTGTCCCCGCCTGAGTGCTGAACCACGGTGGTCAGCCCAATCACAATGCTGCATTGAAGCGTTGTGATTGGCTTCGGGGAACCAATCACAACGCTGCATTGCAGGGTTGTGATTAGTGAGGAGCCCGGGTGCTTCCTGCTGCGAGGGAGGAGAGGCGCAGAGAGGCAGCGGCTGGTGACCCGAGGAGGTGGTAAGCTTTCTTTTCTTTTCTTTTTTATTTTATACCCACCTCCCCAGCCCTTTTGCCACCTGCCGCTGAGGTAGTGTACACTAAAGGTTAAAGCTCACACAGTGAGTATATGCTACAGCCGACAGGTTGTGATCACACTAGTAAGAGCACGTTCAATATCTTGACATAACACACAATGGTAGCGTCCATATAAAGATGGTGAATACACAGTGGGGAGTGCAGAGAGCTAATAACTATACCCTGCAATCTGTGCTCAAGAGATGCATACTTGGCGTTTCCCTACACTAATAAAAGTGATGGTTTACTCATCCACATGGGGTGCTATGCATGGAAGTGGGACTCCCCAAAGGCCCGGGTTCAGAGGGGTCAGCTCACCCGGAGATGCTGGGATGAAGCTGCAGTAAACACAGGAGCATCTCACCTCAAGCTCCGCTTTCAGCCCCAATTCTCCGTGGCAGGAGGTGCCATTGACTAGGCCTGGGCAAAAATTTCGTTCCGTTCGCGGAAATTGCGATAATTTGACATTTTTGCGTTCCGCGGAGAGCGCGAAAATGTCAAAAATTCCGGTTTCCGCAGCTTGGCGATAATTTGTTTCTTGCTCGCGCTGTAAAATGATACATTCTCGCGCGCGCGCGATCGCCTTACCTGAATCCCTGCGTTCGCCGACAAGTTTTCTTGATCCGGTCGCGTTCTCCATGAGATGTTGTATTGTTTTTAGCCATTTGCGCTGTCTCGCGACAGTTCGCGCCCGCAGTGACGTCATGCGTCGCGCGATCACGTCTTTCTTCTCGCGATCATGCACCGCGAGAACAACTCAAAACAAGATGGCCGCGCCCGCAAGCAGCCACATGGGTAAGTTGGCGACCCGCAACCATGCAGAAAATCGCGCGAACATGCCGGAAAAAAACTTCCGCATCTTCGCGATATTTCTGCTTGTTTGCGATAATTTTAAACATTCTCGCGATAATTTGCGAAGGTTAATTCCGCAAATTCCGCCCACCCCTACCATTGACACGGCGAGAGGCAGAGTTGAGAGGAGGAGAGGCATGAGTAACCAGCTCCAGACAATTACAGGCCACAGCATGGACCTTGCACGCCTTCACAGCCAATCTCTCTTATGGAGTAGCCTGTCTCTGGATGGAGGGGGGCGAGTGAGCGGGGTGGGGCGGTGTGATGCAATGTGCGATAGAACAACTTGCTGACAAAATAGATCAACTGTTATTGCTGCTGCATAATAAGGTACATTTGTCAAGTGGCTGCAGTGTCATATGTTTGAAATGAAAACAATATTCCAACTTTCAAAGCGGACTGGTAGTGAACTCCGCGAAAGTGACATTGCTCCAGATCAGACTTTATAAACAGCTCCAGATTTTATGGAGCTTGACGGTCTTGTAAAAGCCTGTTTTAAACCTGTTGGGAATTACAAACAATCATTTGCAATGCAAAAGGGATTGGGGCCACACACTGGGGAATGTTGTTCCCAAGATGTGGTGGGAGTGGCAGGCACAGGACTTGGGAGCATCTCTAAGGACGTTACAACCAAGTAAGCTATTGGTGCTCAGTGCCTCTCAGATGAAGTTGGTGCGGACGCACTTTGGTCATGTCCGCTGGAAACAAAGTTTCTAGAGAACAAGTGTGCAGCTAAAAATCCAGGTGACCTTGGCTTTGTTACACGGGCAGCTCAAAAAGAAAATCATCTTAAAGTAGGCCAGCAAAGTAAAGCAAACGAACAGAGTAAGTCATGCACACGATAGTGAATACAAAGTGGGGAGTGCAGAGAGCTAATACCTATACTCTGCTAGCTATGCACAAGCTGATGCGTAATTGGTATTTCCTCACACTAATAAAAGCAATGGTTTATTCATTTATATGGGGGGTGCTGTGCATGGGGGTGGGACGCTCCAAAAGGCCCAGGGTCTCACCCGGAGATGCTGGGACCTAGCTTCCGCGAACACTTGAGCAGCTCACCTCAATCTCCGCTCTCAGGGCCTGTTCTCCATGGCATGAGAAGCCATTGACATTGCAAGAGGCAGAGCTGAGAAAAGAAGTAGGGGAGCGAGCAACCAGCTCCTGATAGGCAAAGCTGAATGTGAGTGACTCCAACATATTAAGTCTTCGAGAACCGGAGCTGCCATCCCTAGTGCTTCTGAGATCCGTTTGTGTTTGAGTGTGTATGAGGAGCTTACATGGCTACATCATGAAAAGAGGCCCATTCTGCTTAGTACCGCACAATCTACCTAGCTACAGTTACGGCTTTGGCGCGTGAATTTGCGTTTCATCACCGTAAAAAAAGGTTAAAAACAAGCCCAATCTCTGTCAAAAGGAAGCCCAAAACCAAACTAACGTCTTGCCAAAAGAAGCCCAATCGATGGTTGACATCCAAATTACAAAAAAAGGAGAACAAAATCCAAGCAACGGAGAGGGAGGCATGGCGCGGGAGACAGCACTAACACAACTGTGTCATTAAGAGGAGGTGGGGGAAGAATGCTATATAAAATGTAAGCAGCTATGGCGCCGAAGCTAAACACAAGCAAACAGTAACAGAGCAGGAAACCGAGGTAAAAACAGTCCCCTAAAAAACAGGTAAAGAACTATAGCGTAATGATACAGTACTTAGTCCCGTCTCCGTGAGAGGAATGGAAGAGAAAAAGAAGGGACAAAGAGGCAGGACTGACCACTAGCAAGCAAGGATTTTTAAAGGACACTGACATAGACAACTAAAAAGAAATGTCAAGCAAATGGCGGAGTTGAACCCCACAAAGCAGATAAAACAGGTCGCTAATGACAGCGAAAGCGCCTTCTAGGCTCAACCTAAAACAAGTGCAGAGCAAACTCGTAGTCCGTGTCTCAGATAGTACTTCACCCACCCCATCCCATGTATCAATTAATGGGTCATGCCCAAAAATAGCAGTTTCTGGGTGTTAATGAAGGAAGCAGGGGTCAGTGATACACCCACACCTTCATTGTCTCCATGAGCCTGCCAA
Source organism: Triturus cristatus (assembly GCF_964204655.1). Taxonomy (NCBI): domain Eukaryota; kingdom Metazoa; phylum Chordata; class Amphibia; order Caudata; family Salamandridae; genus Triturus; species Triturus cristatus. The sequence continues at coordinate 994,225,464 of NC_140584.1, read as the reverse complement.
GCCCAAGGCATTTACTTTAATGGGCCTGTTCTTATTCCATCCTGGGCCATGCAAATAACACCCAAAATGAAAGCCTGTACCTAAAATGCAACCCCCACCCCCACTGCTGTGTTGTCATAGGCCTGGATTATGCCTCCTAGCCAAGGAAGACCCCGCCCGGCCAAACCATGCTGTTGGGACTGTAAAGTCCTTTTTCATGGTTAAAGACGTGTACCCCTGCCCTGAGTGCCCAACTGTACTGTTGTCTGGATCCCTAATACTGATTTTGTGTCATAGATACACAGGGATCATGCACGTGCACCGTGAGATAGGCCTGCCTCATGGATTGCAGTCTTGTTGGCCCAGGTGGGGTGCCCAAAGTGCTACCCTCATAGTGCTTGAAGGCTATCTTCTTCACCAGGAGTTAAGCAGCATGGGCGTGGTGTGGCAGCATACCATGTAGTGATCAGTACACATGAACAGGTCCCTTTTATCCTGTGCCACAAGAGTAAGGCTTTTAAGCTCATTCACCTTTGTAAATGTACCGCTGCTGTGTGGTTAACTCACTCTTTGCCTACAGCAGGCAGGTGTCAAGTGCGGCACAGGAGTAGTGACTGCGCTGGATGTATGTGTGCCTGGGAAGGGTACAGCACAGGGAAATCGCTGTACTGTGCAGGAGATGTGTGGTTAGTAATGGTGCTGAGTGTATGTATGTCTGCGGAGAGTAAATTGCTTTAGAGATGTAGTGAAGTGCTTAAGCTATGGAGGTTTGTGTGCTTGTGTGAAGTACAATAACTGAAGGGCGAAGAGATGTGCAGCACACATATGGGGAATGCGTGTGCTGGAAGTGTGTGTGTTTGCAAATAGCACACCCTAGTACAATACAGAAACCCTACAGTACTGAACAGTGTTCGCAGACTGAATGTGTGTGCTGAATGCATGTGTGTCTGTAGTGGCACAATGCATGGAGGTAACAGTGCTGGAGAGTAAGTGTGCTGCAAATGTACACTGAGGGCGAGGGTACCTGAAATGGTACATTACATGGAGGACCCTGGGTTCCATTTGGGGAAGCCCAGGCCTTTCTGGTGAAGCCATGATGAGTATAGGAACCCCCAGACTGATTTTTGTATTGTTTTATTCCTGTGAGCTGGGTAAGACACGCTGGGGGAAGCGGCTCCTCTTTTACACTTCAAAAGGGTGCTCTTTGATTCAGTGACAGATCACAAAAAAGGACTCTGTACACATCTCAGGAAGGCAAAAGACTAAGAAGGGGAGGTCGAGAAGCCAAAATGTGTCATAAGCCAAGCAGCCAGACAGGCTGTGTGAGAAGGGGCCAGGACTAGGACCAGGACTGGGGCCAAAAGCCTACTAGTCTCCCTGCTGCATGAGTGATATCACTCATGGAAACCAAGATCACCTGCCCTGGAGCCTGGAACGCCAGTGCCTGACTGCTTGCCAAGACCAGTGTGCCCTATGAGGAAGGGGAGAACGTTGGAGAAAGTGAGGTCTAGCGGGGAGCCCTACTGAGAGGACTCCCTGAGTGAAGTGTGAGGGAATGGCTGTGTACCAATGGCTGTGGGTCATTGCTTGTGTGCATAAGCGATCAGGTGACCCTCATATGCCAGGAGAGGGCCATCGTGACTTGAGCCTTATAGCTGGCGCTATGCGGAAAGCACCAGACCCGCACCGCCTTGTTGCAGTGATCCCGTATGCCCAAAGTGGCCACCTTTGAACAGCAGAGACTTTTTACCACCATGGTGAGGGCTAGTGTACCGGAGGAGTCTGAGCCTCTGCTGGGAGTTCCGCTGCAACCCTGTATGTTAGAAAAGGCTGCCAGTACCCACATTGGCAGAGATATGGGTTGTTACAGAGATGGAAGATTGCGACTGTGACCGGCGGGTCAAGCCCACACACGAAGGCCTACACTCAATGGATTTCCCCAAGGACAGTGAATGATGCTCCTGAGACATTACACCCTTGCTGGGCTCCAGGCAGGAGCCGAGGAATCGAATCCCCTTCCCCCATGAGAGGAAGAGTGACTTACCTCATCTTTGCTGAGCGGGAGCAGCTCTGTTTGCTGTGACAAGTCAGTAGGGCTGCTCGAAGGAGAGAGCCTGTGCCTGCTGGGTGCTGCCATGTGTACTGCAAGCAGCCCAACTTCGCCAAACAGGATCAGGACTTGTGAGCGCCCGTGGAGAGGGTACTCCCTGCACTGCTGAACACTTCCATACTTCCGGAACGGGTAAGTCTAGAACTGGGCCTGTTGGACCCGAGGGACTCTCTCTTAATGGTTCTGCAGCACCATAACCATTTTTGATTGCATCCTAAAGAGTCAGAGTGGAAGTCTTGAGTACAGCCTATTAGTGAGCGTTCCCTGGATGAGGCCACTGGTGAATGGGGAATGACCCAAACCACGTTGTAAGGAAGAAGCTGGGATATGGATTTGCCTGACAACTACCAGAGCCCCTACCTTAGGGGGATTAGACCCCAGCTTAAGCAATTTTGAGGATTTGAACTGCAAAACAATACACAAAAAATACAGAAATAAACATTCATCATACAAATACAGAAATTGTTAAATATTTTATTTAATTCACAAACAAATATAAAAAAAAATAAAGGGAAGTTTGGACCTTTTCTAAATTCAATTGAGGCCACACATCATATATACTTTGGGGCCTATTAGGACCGAAATTGTTGGTTTTAATTCTGACTGACTGATTACAATATAGCCGGTCGGAATTGAAACCAGCCGGTCATTCCGGCTGGCTTCCAACAGGCTCCTGGCCGGTCATTCTGGCTGGCTGCCGACAGGCTCAAGGAACAAACCTGTAATCCATATGGACGGCATTTTACGCTGTCCTGATTATGATGCACAGTTTCCGGCAGGCTTTCCATGCCGGGCTTTCCGACAGGGAAAGCCTGTTGGAAAGCGTGTTTGGGGGCCCCTACCAGGGGCCGAGGGCGCTCCCTTGTTGATCCCTGCACCTTGTGACAGGCACCTTGAGGGGTGCAAGGATTAACACAACCTCCCGTTTCCCTATGGGAGCTTGTGCTACGGTCTGTTTACAGCCGTAACACATGCTCCCATAGGGAAATGTGGGAATGTGACTGCACCATGTGAGGTCGCATCGTTATTGGGCAGCCACCGGGAGGTCGGGCAGTCCCGTTTCCACCACAGTGTCGGTCGGAGGAAATTCCGACCGACATTGTAATAAGCCCCTATATTTTGTTTGATGCATTTATACTGCTCCTACAAATCAATTCGAGGATACTAACTTAATTTTTAGCCTCTAATTTAAAATTCCTTCACACATACAGCAGAGTTTCAAATTTTCAATTTTCTATTTTGCTTCTATATTTACATTAATTTTATTGATCTATTAATGTAATTTAATTTTCTAAGCTGTCGTGGATCCCTTGAGTAGGCTTTGAGGACCCCCAGAGGTCTCCGGACCACAGGTTAAGAAATAATTACTTATTGTAGTGGGATATGCTTGGGTGTTGACAAGGTTGGGTATAAATCTATGTGTATTTAACATGTATGACACTAACATGGACAGCTCAGGGAAGCTTCAAGTTATGACTGACATAATTGAGTGCTTGACTTTGTGAGCTCATCTAGAAAATCAGAATGATCCAGGAATCCCCCTTTTATGTCATGTGGTGACTTTATTGCAGCTGTGTCAAGTTCTTTGTACACTTAAAGGGGAGAGGATGGATATTTACCTGTGCAATACTTGGGATTCATCTTTGTTGGAAAAAAAGAAAATAAGGCAGGAAAGCTTATCTTGGACATTTATAGTGTCAAATTACCATGAATAGTAAATGTCTGGATCGAGTTTGATTCCCAGCTAGTTATACATCTAGGTGTGGTGGTAGGAGAGATCGCTCTTAATACTACATAATAACCACGTAAGCTTGATGTTTAGTGTTAACCCTGTGTGCCTTTACCCATGAGCAGTTATCTCGAGCATGCGCTTTCTACACTCCAGTTGGACAAACATAGGAAGTTCGCTTAGCTCCCAATTTGAGACCTATAAGCATCCGATAACTTCAGATAATTCACTATAATGAGACCCTTTAAATGCCGAATTGCTGACACACGATTTATTAGCTAGCATCCTTCCTGAGATGCAATCGGTGTTAACAGCTACAAATAACTATGACATTAGGTGGTCAAATATGCTACCACATGGGAGGAGCCAAGATGGCTGCCTGAGAAAATGTTATGTTCTTTCACTAGTTTGTCCTTTCATTTACACCATAGCTGCTCCTCTGAGTTATGTCATCAGCTGTACGTTCTGGAATGTTGGCAGATGACAGCTGATGACAGAGGTGACAGGACGCCCCTCCTGGTGTTCCTTCACTGACCTGAATTTGTACTTGTGTTGGAAGCTTCATTCAAATAAAATTTATTTACACTCATCTCAAACTTCCAGTCTATTATGATCTTTATCCAGGACTGGATGAACTACAACTACCTGAAACTCAACCCAGATAAGACCGAGCCGGTGTTGACAGGTGGCTGCACCAGTCCCTGGTCATCACTTTTCTGGCCCCCCTCCCTAGGTTCATCCCCGGTCCCCTCTACCTCAGTTAAAACTCTAGGTATCAAACTCAATTCTCAGCTCACTCTTCACTCCCAGGTTAGTTCTGTGGTGTCCTCCTCCTTCCTGTCACTACGCACCATCCGCAAGGTATCCCGCTTTTTTACCTTCGATGCCTTGAAAATGATCATTTTGGCGATGGTCATTTCCCGCCTGGATTATGGCAACGCCCTATATGCGGGTTTTCCTGCATATAGTCTACGGCGTTTGCAGCTGATCCAGAACCAGGCGCACGACTGGTATTCAATCTTCCAAAATCCCACCACGTAACTCCCCTTCTCAAATCCCTACACTGGCTTCCTGTCTGTAAACGCGTCCAGTTTAAGCTTGCCTCTATCACCTTTCAAGCACGACTGGGCGCAGCTCCGGCCTTTATAACATCTGAGATTGTTCCCTATGTTCCTATCAGGGTACTGCGCTCCTCCACGCAATCCCTGCTGTCAGCCCCCCGTTTTCGGAGAAAGAAATGGGGAGGATCAAAGTTTGCAACCCATGCCCCACTCCTGTGGAATTCCCTTCCTTTTGAGCTCAGATCTTTAACTCTGTACCCTCAATTTCGGAAGAAACTTAAAGCCCACTTATTTGCCAAATGTTTTAACTAGACCACTTATTTTTCTCTCCTTTCTATTCTGCTTTCCTTACTCCTACTCTGAGAATCTGTCTGTTGCAGCGCCATGAAACCGCCGGTGAATATTTTAAACTCAAACTCATGCCCATGTGAGTATTCGTCTTTACAAATTTGGCGACGATCTTCCAACACATCCGGATCCAGCGTGCTACCCTTCTTAGCACTTTTCAACCTACAACTTTTGTAACTGATGGATTTCAATACTCTCGCTTATCTGATTTTTCACCCGCTCAGGTCAGTGTCATTTATGGACTTTGTGAGGATGTAATCTGTGAGTACTTATTTGGCAAGATCCGGTGAGACTTCACAGCTGTGGCAGTGCTGCCGTTAGCAGCATCAACAAAACTACCTAAGAGGGACCCTGAGCAATGAGATAGGTGAGGAAGTGATCAGGGAAATGATAAATATAAAAAAAACACAATACTTCCTTCACATATATATTTCAATTGTAGGCAATATGTCCATAGAATTAGGCACACCCACAGACCAAATGTATAATAAAAAATTAATTAATTTATTATATAAATTTATCAAAATATGTCATTTTCATAATGTAATTATATTCTTTTTTTTAAAAAGCATCAACTGTAACCTCATTTTGCGCAAGCCTCACCCGCCTTTGTGTCACGAGACCCACCAGCCTCGCTACATTGCTGAGTTACTGTGTGACGTCATTCTCGTCACTGGAGGCCATTTTGAGTGCGTTCCTCACCTTCTCCGGCTTGCGGCTTAGTCGCTTAAGACCAGCTCTACGCAGAGACGTCATCACGCAATGTACCGCCATCTTACTTCAACCCCTTCAATTGAAATTGTGAGCGTGCGAGCGGCATGGCTGTTCTGTAAACCTGCGCTGTTTATTTCAAGATTGTGCTGTTAGGTTTTCACGCAACAGACACTTATCCATATGCTTTGCGTTCAAAAATACAAAGTTAATGCAGTAAGTGCCTACTCGGTCATTTCTGTGCTATTTCACACAGATTGGCACAGCATTTTCCTCCATGTGCTTATTTTGCTGATGAACACAGTTTTTAGGTCGAGCCTAGCGCAGCACTGCTCTAGGAGAAGGGCCTCTTGGAATCCCTCCAGACTTTAGTAAAACTTGTGCGTGTGGCTTTAGTTTTGCCACACATTCTATTGGCCTTTGCGTGTGGCTTTCAATAATTGAAAGCACACAATTGGCCAAAGGTGGGTGCATGTCCCGCCTTCTCTCTAAATGTTGACTCCCATGGCCTAGGGGTCTCAGGGGCGAGCAGCAGCGCGGCCAGGTGCCATCTGTTGGGGGTCATATTTCTTCCTTAAGGCGCGCTTGCACAGCTCGCGGGACGCTGCAAATTGTATTACTTAATTATTTGGATGACTCTGCCCTAGACTCTTTCCACCACACCCTTTATTCTGCAGCCACCCCACAGGCCCGCTCAGCTCGACAATACAGATCAGATTGCTGGTAACTTCAAGCGCCACGAAGTTGCGTTTTCAGTCCTGGGGCCCTTACATGCTCGAGTTTCTCTGCGCGGGGCCGATGCAGGAGGAGTCTGCGTGTTATGTCTACAGAGAATGTATTCATTTTGAACACCTCAGAGTTAGTGCGTGGGTTGCAGAGCCCGAAAGCACAGGGCAGTAACTGCCTCTTCGTGCCTCCGAACTCCACGGTCAGTGAAACCTGCGCAGCGCAAAGAACGGGATCACGAGAGGGCCCCTGGCATTCCATTCAATAACACCCTGCATTCTGGGAGTGGTTGTGCTGGGTCAGCAACAGACTACGATTCTGAACTATACCAATAGCTAAACTGGCACTCGGTGTCCCAAAAGAATGGAGGGCAGAGTGTCACCCTCCTTGTGACAGCAGAGATGGCTCTCAAAAATCATCTGTAAAATAAAGAGCAAAGGACTTTAACACAATGTCCCTGCTCGAACAAACTATGTGATCCTGGCCGAATCCCTGGCTCAACTCCTGAACCATGGGTGCACCTAGAAGCCCTTCAGTTCACAGGGTGCATAGGCATATTTATTCATTTAACAATCCACCCCCTGGCTTAGTGAACATGTGTACGCTTGAGATGAAAATATAGAGGTTCAGCCTCGGGTCTAATTTGATTGAGCAGGAGCCTCGGGTCTCTTTCCAAGCTGTCCACGGCTGCTTGCACGCGCGGGCAACACCGTGCGCACAAATCTGTTCCTATGTGATAATCTCGCAAGAAGAGCTCATCGCTACAATAACACACCCGTCAGCAGAGCGGCCAATCGTGGGCGCATGTTCAAGACTGCGCCAAAGGGCATCTTTGAACGCCCCCTCCAAAGCTAGTGATGCAGCAAACGTTGCGCGGTCCCTTGGGCAAGCACAGAAAATGGATGCCCTGAACTCATGGTGGATAGTAAAATAAATCAATAATTGGGCTTCTTTGGGCCCCTCTAGCCACTAGGCACCGGTGCCACTGCACCTGTGGCACCACTGATGACTACGCCCCTCTCAAAACATGCATGGGTTCAAGGAACCTTCAAGTAAGTTGTGTCTACGTGATGCAGATCCGCACTTTGGCACTGCCAGAACCTAGTTCCCAAATGTTCTACTTTTAAATATTGAGCAGCCTAAAAGCTACGGACAAAAATGTGATATTACCAGTTTCATAGAGCGTGAAACGACATGGGGCTTCCTTGGCCGCGCCAGGAGCACTCCTTTCACCCAGGCTGGTCTTGAAAGCAAAGACGAAAACTAACAGCCGGTCCCCAATTTACCACGCCATGCGATCTTGGACAAATCACTGTGTCGACCAGCCGCTCGGTTATATTAGCTGCTAAGACTTTGAAGCAGCGCATCAGCCAGTTTGAAAAACAGGGTAAAAAGACGTGTCGATGCCGGCCCCTAGAAGAATAAGCGTCTTAGGGAAAGACGACCTCACAATAGCACTCTGTGGCGGAGGAGCCGCTTTAATAAAGTGATGCAAACGATTTTTCGTGAATTTGTACTTTTTAATTCATATTGAGTTCATATGATTATTCACATGGTCTTTATCAATTCATGCTGACGTGATGGTGGTTTGAGACCACGAAATTATATTATATCCATCAGAGAACGTTAAGCCAATTATTTACAGATATCCCCGATGCATTTCGGGACATGCCCTTCGTCAGGGGGAATTCTACAAAAAAAATAGATAGAAGAGGAAGTAAGCCAGAGATCCAGGACGTATACTGAATACAAGGAATCAACGGAACTAAATTAACGATTTTATAAACAGGGTAAGAGCGGTGAATTAGTAAAGGCACAGAAATCGATGATTAGTGCAGAAAAGCGGGAATGGGGTGGGAGGGTGTGGTAATACGTAAAGCAAGGTAAAGACAACACCGAAAAAAGGCAAATGTCGGTTTTCACGACGTGGGTGAAAATTTAACGGAAAATGATACATGCGAACATAATTCGAGTGGCGTGAAAGTCGGTCGTAGAAACCACAAATGTATTTGACAAGTGCGACAGAAGATAACCCCCAGATTATTAGCGAACAAATAAATACCTGATTGGCCACGAACGTGTAAGCGGTAAAGAAATCCAGTAGGAGTGAGTAAAACTAAGCCACCTGAAATACGGAGTTAAATATGTGTAACCCGGAAGTAATAAGCCCGAAATAGGAAGTGGTGAAAACAAACGCGCAAGATGGTCACGTGATTAATGAAGATAGAGGACAAACTGACATAAATAGAAAAGAAAGACTAGATGTAGGGGCAAAAATAATACGACAATGAAAAATAAGGAAATATCAAGATGAGAAAAAATCGAAAATGAGAAAAACAAGTTGCATATGAACATAAACAGAAAGACAAAAATAAACATATTAAAGGGGTGAAAAAACGAAAAAAGTAGGTTACATGTAAACATAAACGAAAAGACAAAAATGAACATAGTGGAGGGGTGAGGTACAGCAACGAGACTACATAACAGGGTACAAAATCATGATTACAGGAAACAGCTGTATTCAAAACGTTCATTAAGCCCATATGGGTAAACTGAATTCAATTTGTGAATCCAATAAAGTTCACGCTGTAATAACACAGCTCCATTGTCTTTGCCTCTTTGTGTTTTAACTTGTTCCAGAATCAGGAATCTGAGTTGGCTGCAGTTATGGTTGTTCTCCATGTAGTGTTTTGCGACAGTGGATTTGATGTTCTTCGTTCTGATGTTACTTTTGTGCTCAATAAGTCTCGTTTTCATTTTTCTTTCTGTTTTGCCCACATAAGGGAGTCCACACGGGCATTTGAGCAGGTACACTACGTTGTTGCTGTCGCATGTAGCTGCGTTGTAAAGGTAGTATGCGTTGTAATGGAATGCGTTGTAAAGGTAGTTTTTAAAAATGCGTTGTAGTGTCATGCGTTGTAATGCAATGCGTTGTAATGGATTTTGCGTTGTAAAAAATGCGTTGTAAGTGTAGTGCGTTGTAAAAGTTGCGTTGTAAAGGTTGTTCCCCGTATAAGGTCACCTACGGTTCTGACTGAGAAAGACACTATTACATCGAAAATAACTGGTGGGCGAGGCTCTAACCGAAAATATCTAAGCATCAATAAACATCACACGCGCCTGTGCATTTCACTATACAAATGCACATATTTCAAGCACATTTTATATATAGCGTTTGACACAGCAGGTAACAAGGTACCCCCACATGCCCAGTGCTTCTTTCCTCCTGTGTGCAGATTCAAGTGAGACACATGAGTGTTGGTGTTATGGGCCCCTCCAATGGATGCGTGTGTGAATGAGTAAGTGTGATGACGGGTCTGTGACGTGAGGAGGATATGTAGATTTGCCCTTTTCCGCTGGAGCACTTGCTACTAGGTAGTAGGGCATGCATTGCCGGCCGTGACTCAGACACACTGCAGAAACTATTTAGATTGCAATGAATGTCTGGCCTTTCCCTTGGATGAAGTGTGACTGAATTTATTTACATTTTTTTAACGGAGCGAACAGTAAAAAAGTGTGTTTTGTTCTCCCTTGTGAAGAGAAGGAAATCTTGCCTCGCCATAAATCAAAGGGTACTGTAAACTCCAGTGTTTTCAAGCTTCTGTGGTTATGGGGCCTGAGTTACTCTCTTTTGTCTTTATTGGCGCTTTACATATGCTCTATAATTGGCGTAAGTGTAGGCCCTTATCTTGAGAGAGATGGTAGCGTGCTGATGTGTCAAAAGTCTCAGACTCCCACGGATTTTGACTTTATTTATGGAATGGCAAATGCAGACTTGCCTGCATGTGCCGCTTTTTTGCTAAGGCTATGAAGGAGCCAGCGTTGATCTCCCCCATTCTTAAAATATATATTGTAAACAGTGCACTCTGCTGTTAAAATGAAAATAACTTTGCCTGGCCCCCTAAATGTGTAACTCCGTTCTGCCAACAGGCCTGAGAACTAATATAAGCCCATAAAAAAACGCACAGTAAATCGCCATGGACTTCCATAAAAATGTCATGCCCCCTCTCAGCTCACCACTCTCAGACTTCACCAACCACCACTGACACTTAGTGAGTCTTGCTCCTGTAACGAGGCACTGCTGCCATCGCGGCATCAGATGTAAGATACTTCACTAGTATATTCAGAGGTGTTCTCGCAAAGTCTGTTATGAAGTTCTGTGGATATACTGGATTAGCAGCTACCTATATCATTATCATATGAAATACTTTTACTGATTTATTAACCAACTTGCTTTCTCAAATTTGCTTGAAAATGCACCATTTGGCCACTCCTTTTTCAAAATGTTCTCAGGGGGAAATTCCCTAAACCCCTCTTTTGGCGATCAGTCTCTCTCGCCGCAGGTAACTCACGCACAACTTTTACACCTCACCTTTTCAAAAGTCACCAGCCGCCACTGGGTTTCAGGTGGTTATGAACGATACAGCGAGATTAATCATCAAACTTCCTAGAAGAGCACATCACACCACTGTTGTATCAACTATATTGGTTTACTCTCTTATTTACAGATCCACGGCATTGGTAAATTTCCAGACATAGCCCCTTAGCCTAGTTTTATAAGTCTAATGACATCTGGGAAGGGTTCACAATGTGTTTTGTACTATTTTTTTAAACCCTTTTTTTGTCCACTACAAAGAATCAAATCTATATGGTAGGATAATAGTTTCCAAAGCAAGAACATTCTCTCCCCCAGAAAACATACTTACTCTTGACCTTTGCAGAAGTCGCGGTTAGAATGGGAAATGTTATAAAAAACCAATAAGGTTAAACACAAAGGTTTTGGCAGCAATCTAAGTCTTGGCAAGGCCTATCAGATGTCAATTTTAATGCATGTGCCAGAGGTTTTAATCCTGCATGTAGCATAGCCAGTTTTTTTTATATTGATCCGAATGAGACATGTAAAGCAGGCAGTGCTGCCCCTCACACATGATTCTTGCTGCACAAGGTAAGCGCTAGTTTATCTGACTTTTCAGTTGCCATCGCTGCATTCATTTTTGGAAGCGCTTTATTGAACATAAAAACACAATGATAAAATCACGTAATGTAACTTTATCTTTACTCAAATAGTAAAAAAGGGCATTTCACACTTGCCGACAAAAATACAAGCATCCAAAAAATTATACTTTAAAATACATACTTGAAACAATATGTAACAAAAATTCCACTTCCAGTCAGCAATTATTTATCATGTAATCAGTATTTTCCAAGTTATCGGTGTATATTCTTTAATATTGATAAAGTAACAGGTGTCACAGTTTTTATATTCATGCGATGAAACAGTTGTCTCCAGAAAGATTTGCTCATATCACAGGCATGGTAGGAGGTTTGCCCCTACCACGGGTGGAAGGGCCACAATACGCTCCAGTCTGTTGATCTCAGAACATGGAACTCACCAAATAGTTATGTTTTGCAGCATCTCATGAGCAGTTAGAGCTACCGATTATTATTATTATTATTATTATTATTATTATTATTAGTCAGATTTGTATAGCGCATGGCTGCCCCAGCAATGGGGCGTCCCAGCGCGACCCCAAACCAAGACATACGCCCAGGAGAAAGAAATTAGATGTTAATCAAGAAGGCCGGGAAAAAGCTAGGTTTTTATGGCTTTGCGAAAAGCCAGATGATTCTGGATTACTCTGATGGAAACAGGCAATGAGTTCCAGAGTTTTGACGGCAAGCTACGAAAGGAACGGCCGCCTGCTCTAGCTTTAAGAACACGGGGAATACAGACCTGTGCACGGCACGCTGATCTCAGTAGGTGTCGCGGAACATAAAACTCGAGCAAGTTAGACAGTCCCAAAGGAGCATGACGAGACAAGATCTTGTGTGACATACAGAGTGCCTTAAACTGGATGCGTTTTTCAACGGGCAGCCAGTGCAGCTTGGGAAGTAGATGGGCAACTGAACAGGAATTTGGGAGTGCTACTAACAGACGAGCAGCAGCATTCTGAACCCTCTGCCGGCGCTTGATACTGGCCTTATTGGCGCCCAAATAAAGGGCGTTCCCATAGTCCAATCTGGACAAAATTGAAGCCTGGATTATGGTTTGTCGCACCTTGGGAGGGAAATAGGAGTGCTCCGCTTTTTTTAGGTGAAGCCTGGGCAGCACATGCGCTGATGTGTGAGCCATGCTGTATGGGAGTATGGAAGAGTAGCCCCACACACTCTCTGCCCATATTTGTCATTGGCTTGTGTCATTGTCCTTCGTAAATGCTGGCTTTTGATTCTTGAATAGGCTTGTTAGTGCCTCCTTAGTACCGCCTTGTCTTCATTCGTTATCTCCCATGAGGACTGGCCCTTTTTTTCCGGTTGTTACACGGTGAGTCTTTTTTAGTCTGTAAGCACTATTTCCTTTAAATAGTTTATCCTGCTGCAGGCACAACATGCTTTCCTGCAACATTCAGCATAGCATGCGCACACTCACTTTCTAAGCAGCCTGGGACAATGGCTGCCGCTTCTTTGAATAGGTCTCGCATTTACAAGAGGTTGATCTATTGTCATTGTATATGACAATGCTTTTTATTTATGTGTTAATTATCAAAACCTATAAATAAAAGGCATTGTCATTTATAATGCCAATAGCTTAAACTCTCTCAAATGCAGGACCTATTGCATTGCAAATGCTGCTTTAAATAGCAGTGTGGGCAAAGGCTACAGGCTTATGTGGTGACTCAGAGGTGCAGGGCACCAGCCAAACGCTCCTAATAATGAGCCGTCACTGCATGTTTCTACTCTGTACCCTTCTTCTAACAGCTCATCTGCAAATAGGATTGGAGAAGAGATTAATACTGTGCTTTTCTGGTGGGGGACATCAAAGTGTGCATGATGTCACTTCCACAATATTAGCTGTTCACACAAAGCTACTAAAAATGCAGTGGGAGCTGTGCTTGTCAAATAAAAACAAACAACCCCGGCACACGCAAAATTACAATTCAAACATACAAACCAAACATAATTAAATGCCAGTGGCGACGAAACACGTGTTGGCTTAAGAATCAGTACAATGAAAAGAAAAAAAGAGAAAAAAAGAACAATAAAAGAAGATACCTTGATTGTGGACACTGGCATTTAATTCTGTTTGGATTGTAATTTTGCGTGTGCTGGGGATTGTGTTTCTGTTGTTCAGCTGGCCGAGGCCATATTATAGGGAGAAGGGTGGTTCTCTCTAACCTTCAGCACAGCTTTCAAGATAAGGTCAGAGCTTACCAGCTTGTGAATGTCCCCCAGGGGTGCCACTACCCTATACAAGTACCACCCGCCCTTTACTAAATGTGTTTGTCAAATAACCATGAAACTACAAATCGAGCTGTGAATGCCAATTGTAAACAAAACCTGCAGGCAGGTGTTTGCCCACTGATTAATTTGGAAATGTGCTTATTACTTACTGGTAATTGTCATTACAACAATAACCCTTGCTCATCCCACTCCTTGCACTATTTAAGGTGAACCACCTCCCCACAAGCACCTCGTGACTTGGTTGTACCAAACAAATATCTCTCGCTCCTATTTTCTGGTTTCCCCCTCAGGTCACTCCCCACCCAGAGACATATAAAGGGGAGGCGCACCCATGTAACAAAAAGTCTAAAATGTTGGAAGGGTTGAGGAGGTAATGCTGTGTAGGGCCTTAGTTGTGTTTAAGGTTAAATTATGGCGAAGGCTGGATAGAGAAATATAAAACATACAGTTCTGGCGATCCCAGAAAATAACAAAACACTCAGCACCAGCTGTGGCCACCAATTAACTTGAAAATTGCAGAGTGGGCTGTGTGCAGCAATTAACTTGACATTGCAGTGCTGCGCTTTCCAATTAAAATGCAAATGAGCACTTGAGTTTTTTTTTAAAATGAAGTATTGATTCTGAAACGTGTTTAGTGTAATTGCAGTTACATATGCAATATGGTTCAATAAATTACTTAGTGAGGAAGATAAAAGAATGCAGGTACTAGATATTTAAGGTCTACTTATAAGTGTCCTGTTGGCTGTGGGAATACCACACTTGGTAAATACTCACATGCAGAGTGCAGTATTGACTGGGTGTGGTATTATCACATCTGGCTTGGTAACACGGTAATACCACAATGTTCTCCCCCATGCTGAGGTGTTAAACTAAAAATGGTGCAGTCTTTCCCCACATAAACTCTGCCAAGATTTATTTGGTGGAAGTCTAGAAGGGAACAACCTGTGGGATATGAGAATAAATGCACTTTCTGATGGATACATCTGCCAGTGGATTCCTCACCTTGTGAATATCCCCTGCGCCAGCAACATTCAGAAACTTTTGTAGCAGTCCACGCCGATGAGGTCGAAGACGACGTCACAGAGACACGGCTCCGCACGCGACTCCGCTGACGTCACCGGCTCCATAAGAAGACCTCGTCGGCGTGATGACGTCAGTTCCCTTTTTTCCACGCCGACGACGCCAACGGATTTCGGGAATTGTTACTAGTAGCTTTACCTGTTACTTTATGTATTTTCTGGAATATATCTGTCTTTCTTCGAAGATGTCGACAAGGAAGTCGGGTTTCAAGCCCTGTCGAGAGTGTGGCAAGCACATGTCTATTACCGACCCACACGAAGACTGTGTTTGGTGTCTTTCATCCGACCACGATGTGGACGGTTGTTCCAGCTGCCGCAAGATGAGCTCGAAGGCTCTCAAGGAGAGAGAGGTGAAGCTATTCATCGCTCGGATGAAGAAGAAGGAAAAAAGAGGAAGGAGGAGGTCTGGATCCAGGTCGAGGTCGGCGTCCAAATCGACTTCGGGGCATGCTTCGAGAAGTAAGAAGCATAAGAAAAAGAGGAGACATTCATCACATCATCACTCCGATAAAGGTTCGGCTCCGAAGTCGAAGTCGCCTACTCGACGTCGGAGAGAGTCAGTGTCTCCTTCTCCGGTCCCGACTTCACCTCCAGCTCCTTCTTCTCCGGTGACTTCGCTGGCTCCGGCTGCATCTCCGGTGCCAGTGTCATCCCCGACGCCGGTTCCATCTCCGGCTCCAGCTGATTCTCCGGCTCCGTCTCCGGCCACGGATGAGGATCTTCAGGCTCTGAGTGAGACTGTGACGCCGCTTGTACCACCGTCGGCGCCGCCAGGCCCGAGTCCGGTGATGCCTGACCAGTATCCTGCATTCCCTGGTCCAGGTCAGGACCCCACGCATTATCTTAATGCCATGTACGGGGTGTTTTCAAGGGCCATGTATACCTCTGGTGCACCTGTGGGTCCGATGGGTCCGATGGCTTTCAATTTGGGAGTGCCGCAGGTCTACCCTCAAGCTCCATTCATGCCATTCTTTCCGGCGACGCCGTCTTGGCAGCTACCGGCGCCGAGAACATCGACGCCACTTCCCTCTTCACCGGCGCCGACTCGACTTCGTTCCACGCCGGCAGCTCCTGCGGATCCGCGTTTGACGCCGCTGCCGGCGCCGTCGGATTCGAACACGGCGCCGCCGACGCCGCTGGTACGGATTCGTTCCAAAAGGGAAGCACAGAGAGTGGTGGATGAGAGACGCTTTCTTTTGGAAGAAGCTGAAGAGGGAGAGTTAGTTGAATCTGATGAGGTGTTTGAGGAGCTGAAGGAGGCAAGTGGACTGGATTTGTCTCCAGAGTGGGAAATCACTCCACCATCAGATGAGCCCTCTAAAGATGCAGCACCGTATCATGCGGTCATCAGAAAAGCTGCGGAGTTGTTAGACCTTCAGTTACTAACCACAGAGTTCAGGTCCAACATTCTAACTGAGGTGCTGCATTCGCCAACTGCAGTCTCGGAGCCTTTGTTACCCTTTAATGAGGCTATTATGGAACCTGTGCTAGAGGTATGGCGCAAGCCTTTTTCAGCTCCTGCGGTCTCCAGGGCAGTCGCAAGGAGATATAGAGTGGCTCCAGGGGATCCTGAATTTTTAACTTCGCACCCTTCGCCTGAGAGCTTGGTGGTTCAGGCGGCTTGTTCGGGAAGATCAAAGGGGGCCTTTCCTCAGGTTCCAGGAGACAGAGAGGCCAAAAAGGTGGACCAATCGGCCAAAAAGGTCTTTTCATCAGCCAGTATGGCTCTTAAGTCAACAAATGCGACATGTTTGTTGGGGCGCTATATCCATGCGCTCATGGACTCGGCGAAGAAGTTGGCACCAAAGCTATCGGAGGAGGATAGGGCCGGCTTCAATGAAGTTCTGACTGATGTCCAGGCGGCTGCACGCCAAGTCATTCAAAGTGGACTGGACACAGCAGACTCAGTTGCCAGAGTCATGGGGTCTTCTGTTGCCACCAGGAGGGGTGCATGGCTAAAGTCCTCTGAATTCTCCTCTGATGTGCAGTCGACCTTATTAGACTTGCCTTTTGATGGGTCTGGTTTGTTCGGGAAGAAGGCGGATGCTGCTCTCGAACGTTTCAAGGAGAGTAAGGCTACGGCTAGGTCATTGGGCCTTCAATCCCAGCCGAGAGGATCTTTCAAAAGATATAGGGGCTTTGGAAGGGCGACTTTTCGCTCTTATAGACCGACCCAGCAACAGCAGCAGCAACAACTGCAAGGCTCTTTGTCCAAGGGATACAGAGGAAGAATTAGGGGTCGCTCACGTGGCCGTCAACTCTCCTCCTCCTCTTCCTCCTCCTCTGCCCCTCCCACCACCGCAAAGCAGCCCTAGATTCGACATTCCGGATCATGCTGGTCCTGTGGGGGGCCGGCTTACCCATTTTCTACAAGATTGGGAATCTGTAACTACAGATCTCTGGGTTCTGGATCTTGTAGAAAATGGGTACGCCCTTCCCTTTCGGGAATTCCCTCCAAATTACCCTCCTTGTCAAGGGGCTTGTTCGGAGGTCCATCGTCTTCTCCTGCAGGGGGAAGTCCTGAAGTTGTTTCAGAAAGGTGTGATAGAGGTGGATCCAGAGCAGGAAAGGGGTCAGGGATGCTACTCCCGGTATTTCCTGATTCCGAAAAAGGACGGCAGGTTACATCCGATATTGGACCTCAGGATCCTGAACTTTTACCTGAAACAGGAGAAGTTCAAGATGCTCACCCTTGCGCAGGTTCTTCAGGCGCTGAATCAGGAGGACTGGATGGTGTCGCTCGACTTGCAGGATGCGTACTTTCACATCCCCATCCTGAAGTCGCACAGGAAGTATCTCCGGTTTACGGTAGGGTCGCAACATTATCAGTTTGCGGTACTCCCGTTTGGTCTTACTTCGGCACCTCGGGTCTTCACGAAGGTGATGGCGGTGGTGGCAGCCCATCTCAGAAGGTCGGGGGTCTCGGTCTTCCCTTATTTAGACGACTGGCTGATCACGGCAGAGTCGTCGGAGAAGGTGCTGCGTCATCTGCAGGATACAACTCCGCTGTTGTACAAATTGGGTTTTTCGATCAACGTGCCCAAATCTCACCTGGTGCCCTCTCAGAGCAACCTGTTCATAGGTGCGGTAATGGACACTACTGTTTGTCGAGCATTCCCTCCTCCTCAAAGGATTCTCGACATACAGGAAATGATTCCTTTATTTTACAACGGAGCGGTCGTTCCAGTTCTGAAGGTCCTTCGCCTGCTCGGTCTGTTCACCTCCTGCATCCTGTTGGTCAACCATGCACGCTGGCACATGAGGGCGCTCCAGTGGTGCCTCCGCAAGCAGTGGTATCAGCACAAAGGAGATCTCAGGGAGTCTGTGAGGATCTCCGGAGAAGCTGCAGCGGAACTATCTTGGTGGAGCGCGGAGGGCAATCTGTCCCAAGGGAAGCCCTTCCATCTACCTCCATCGGTGGCCACGGTGATAACGGATGCTTCCACCTTAGGGTGGGGTGCTCATCTGGGGGATCTGGAGATCAAGGGTCTTTGGTCTCTAGAGGAAAGGTTGCTTCATATCAACCTTCTGGAGTTACGGGCGATACGTTTGGCGCTCAAGGCCTTTCTCCCTTCCCTTCGCGGTCAATCTGTTCAAGTCCTGACGGACAACACGACCGCGATGTGGTATATAAACAAACAGGGAGGAGTGGGGTCTCTTTGTCTCTGCAGGGAGGCCCTGCGTCTATGGTCCTGGGCTCAGGACCATCAGATTTGTCTGATGGCAAATCATCTGGCCGGGGTTCTGAACGTACGTGCGGACAGTCTCAGTCGGCAGTTCTCCGCCGATCACGAGTGGCGGCTTCATCCGGAGGTGGTTCGTCACGTCTTCCAGATGTGGGGAACTCCTCGGGTGGACCTGTTCGCCACTCACGAGAATGCTCACTGCCCGTCATTCTGCAGTCTCCAGTATCCGATGCAGGGAGCGTTAGGGGACGCGTTTCAGTTGAGTTGGGGCTCACAACTCCTTTACGCGTTTCCTCCCATACCCTTGATTCCTCGGGTTCTGAGGAAGATTCGCCAAGACCGGGCCCAAGTCATATTGGTCGCCCCGGATTGGCCAAGAAGGGTGTGGTACACAGATCTTCTCCACCTCTCCTCGTGCCCTCCGCTCCGTCTCCCTCTGAGGGCAGATCTCCTCTCGCAGTCGGAGGGGCAGGTTCTACACCCACATCTCCAGAGCTTACACCTTCATGCCTGGAGATTGAACGGGGAAACCTGAATTCTTTCTCTCTCCCGCCAGATGTGGTGGATGTTATTTTATCGGCCAGGCGACACTCCACCAAATCTATTTACTCATATAGGTGGTCTAAATTTGTGCTTTGGTGCGGAGAGAGGTCCATTGATCCCTTGAAGGCTCGTTTGTCTAACATTCTACAGTTTGCCCTTTCACTTGCTCAGCAAGGCTTGGCTGTGGCTACTGTGAAAGGATATTTATCGGCTTTGTCGGCTTTCCTTTGTTTGCCGGATCAGCCGTCATTATTCAAGTCACCTATTGTTCTTCGTTTTATAAAGGGCCTTACAAATAAGTTTCCTCCAACTCTTTTTATTATGCCTCAATGGGACTTAAACCTGGTATTAACTTATCTTATGGGTTCTCCTTTCGAGCCCTTACACAAATGTCCCTTGAGGCTGTTGTCTTTTAAGACGGTATTCCTCATTGCAATCACCTCGGCAAGGAGGGTAAGTGAGCTTCAAGCTCTAAGTTCAAAACCCCCATTCTTGACTGTGCATGCTGAACGAATGGTACTCAGGACCAGGGCTGCGTTTTTGCCTAAGGTGGTAACTCCTTTCCATTTGGGGCAATCCATTACCCTCCCTACCTTCTATCCTCCCCCTCATCCTTCCAAGGAGGAGGAGAGACTTCACCGCTTGAACCCTAAGAGGGCGGTGAGCTTTTACCTGGACAGAACAAAGGACATCAGAGTTGATGACCAGCTCTTCGTGGGCTTTGATGGCTGCATGAAAGGTCGAGCGGTGCACAAGCGCACCCTTTCCAGGTGGATTGTCTTGTGCATCAAGATTTGCTACTCCCTGGCTGGTAAGGAACCTCCGGAAGGTTTGAGGGCTCATTCCACTAGAGCAAAGTCTTCCACGTCTGCTTTGTCTAGGGGTGTTCCTGTGGAGGACATTTGTAGGGCGGCAACTTGGGCCTCCCTCCACACCTTCGCAAAACATTATTGCTTAGACACCGAGGTGAGGAGGGACGGACATTTTGCGCGATCCGTCCTGCAGGACTTTCTGGTGTAGAAGGGTGGACACCCTCCTCCGGGAGTGGAGACTGCTGTGGAATCTATTCACAAGGTGAGGAATCCACTGGCAGATGTATCCATCAGAAGAACAAGTTACTTACCTTCGGTAACGCTTTTTCTGGTGGATACAGTATCTGCCTGTGGATTCCTCACTGACCCACCCTCCTCCCCGTTGTCCATCCTTCTATACCTGTAATTCTATGCCTGTATTTCTATTGATGGTGTTTCAAATGTGTTTATTACTGTCAAAGGCATTATGTTATTTCTTGTGCTTTGTTATTTATTCTCTACACTGTGTGTGTTGATCTGCATATTGTGTACTGTGTATACTGTGTATATATATATTGCTGTCAGTCCGTCCGTGTGCCTCGAAGGCACGGAAAAAAGGGGCGGAACTGACGTCATCACGCCGACGAGGTCTTCTTATGGAGCCGGTGACGTCAGCGGAGTTGCGTGCGGAGCCGTGTCTCTGTGACGTCGTCTTCGACCTCATCGGCGTGGACTGCTTCAAAAGTTTCCGAATGTTGCTGGCGCAGGGGATATTCACAAGGTGAGGAATCCACAGGCAGATACTGTATCCACCAGAAAAAGCGTTACCGAAGGTAAGTAACTTGTTCATTTGGAATCCTGATAAGTGAGCAAACCTCTGTTGGTGGGCAAATTGGGATCTACAAGGGCCTCATAATGAGTGCCTTCTTCAATCCCCTTTTAGCTCTGCTACTCCCCACCCATAGGTGTGGTGTTAACAGATAAGTATGAGTGGAACCCTTAAGTTTCCTGCAAAAGTGAGACTTGCCATCAGAATTGGTAAGTCCCCACAGTGATTCCTCCTACCTCATGTGGAGCCTTATTGCTCGAGAGGGCAGTGGCAACCAGAGTTTCTGACTTTGGGTTTGTTTTAAGGCTTGGGTTGTGTCTCTTTGGAGGGGCAGATCTCCGAAATGTAAGTTGTAAAGAATTTAGTAATGTTGAAAGCGGAGTTTGTAGGATCACGCCAATGATGAATTTGAATTGGTATTGGTAAAGTGAAATGGGATTTGTCGATGAACGGTTGAGAAACCCTGGTATCGGGGTTCAGTCACGATCATTTAAGTGCAGTGGTAGTAGGTGTGTTTAGACTGCTTTGTCTTGCCATTGGCCCAGGTCCAGGTATATGTGCTTCACTTACTGGCCAATGCCACTGGATGAGTGTGGTCAGCCATTGATTGCACTTGCCAAGAGTACCGCCAGGTGTACCTGCTCCTCTGAACTGATACACATTTTAGAGACTGGTACACAGCATTCCATGAATTTAGGACAACTGCCTTATCCACCCAACAGAAAAAGGGGCGTGACTGGTCAGATAACTAGAGAAGGACACACCTCTGCCTTTGTCTATTGCATACTTCTTGGATACCTCAGTGTTTGATCTGTTTGCACGATAATGTGCAGGAAATGAGCATACTGTGTTAATTTTGTGTTTTCAGAATTAAGAAGACAAGGAAAATGAATTGAGGCATGGACTGGTGTAGTGGTACATATACTTGACCCACTGCCCTCCACCCATGTGGCTACCGCATTGTACTGCATTGTAAATTCTCGATAAAAGTCTGGAGTACAAGTCAAGTTTCAGTAAGTCAAATCAAAACCTAATTTGATGACAAAATAAATAGATTTCTCGTCAATATTTATGCAGGTATAAGATCTGACAAATATAGTTCTCATTGTCTGTATTTGATACAAAGGCAATCAATAGGGCACATACATAGATGATACATGTGTAATGATACAGTAGACAGATGAACAATGGATCTATCTCTAATGCAAGTAACAATAACAACATGTAATCATGAGCATAATTATCCCGGTATGTTCAATACAGCCAACACGTGTTTTGCCTTGAATAAGACTTCCTAAGGGCTATAACGAAAGATAAAAAAAATTTCAAACAGAAACAGAAATTAATACTAAGTCAATTGTAGAAAATGCATAATATTTCTGGGAGAAAAAAAATGCATATTGAGGTGTAACGTACATCAAGTATCACCTGATACTGTTCTCAAGAGACCATACCACCAAAGTCCAACAATGCGTGCTAAAAGATAATTAATCATTTTTAAAAATCATGCAGAGGAAATGTGAGAATCATACAGAGGAAACGTGAGAATACAAAGTCTCTTTGCATTGCTTAAAAAAAATGGAGTTATGCTACGCAGCACCAATCGCTGTGTTGCATTACTCTGCAAAAGGGAGGCATTCCAGGAGAATTGTGTAGGTGTTCTCATGCAACTCCCATGGTATTTGACACATTCACAGGTTTACCAAACCTGGTAAACCTGGGAATGTACCAAAATGATACGCTTGCCCCAGGTGATATAACAAGCAGAAATATATTTTATTTCTCATCATTTTTAACTCTTTCTATGTGTGCTGCACTGTGCATCACACTTGGAAAGAACAAAGAAAAGCCTCTAGGATTGTTTTTTGTGCAGGAAGGTGCCCCTTCCTGCACAAAATCAATCCTGAATACAACACAGCCACCCTTGCACCATGGTGCAAGGGTGCCTGCATTGGCACTAGACTGCCAAAATGGCGCCAGCGCAAGGGGAAAGGACAGGAATGCACCATATTGGATAAATACATGCATTCCTTCCCTTTCCCAGTGATGCAGGGCAGCTCAGCAAGGTAACATGCTTTGCTGCTCTGCGCCACATGGGTCATAAATATGGCCCTGAGTTTCTTGGCAAATAGGAGGCCATCCCGTTTTTTGTTTTGTGCTCTTTTAGTGTCATTCACAGGACCTTATTAGGATACCCTCTTTCTCAGAACCTACTGAAGATGTTCATCTCTTCTGTCTTATACAGATCATCTGTGGAACAGTTCCTCCTGGCCCGGAGCAATTCCCCATAGGGCATGCTCTATTTCAGACCGACTGGGTAGTGCCCCCAGTTGCCCACTGTCTTTTGCCTAAACAGTCTGTTGGTCAATTGTCCATTCACAACTATTATGGAAATATCCATATATTCTATAAATGCACTGATTATCTTTTGGGTAAAACTGAGGTTCAGTTCATTGATCTGTAACCTTCATATGAATTCCTCAGCATCCCTACTGTTGCCATCCCATTTAAAAAAAGATCATCTCTATACCTCACCCACAAGATAATGTGGGAGGTATACCTGTCAATCTTTCCGCCCAGACCACCTGATTCTCCCACCAGCCCATGAACAAGTTGCAAAGCTGGGGGCGAAGCGGGTTACCATTGCGGTCCTATATATCTGGCGATAGTAGGTGTTATGAAATATGAAAATGTTCTGTTCAAGACAGCAACTCATTATCTGTCTTAAGTCTTAACATGTTTATATATATATATATATATTACACAGTGTTGATAGCCACTGTGTAGTAATGGTTCAGATGGTGTTTCCAATGAAAAGGCATGTTTTCCTTTGCTTACAGTTATTGGCACTGTATATGGATTTGCAATTCTCCTTACTCAAGCATGTGCGTGTTGGCATGCTAAGTTTCATGAAGATCCATCAATGGGGAAAGAAGTTAAAAGAGGGAGGAGTGAAAACAACTGTGATTTTCCATTTTGGCTCCCGTAGGAAATCTTGACAAAAGATATAATACCGCTAAATGGTTTTACACTAAACTTGGCATGAAAGTAGAACATTTCTAAGAAAGCGTGATTTTTTAAAATTTCTATAATTTTTTGAAAATTAGCGTTTTACAAAGTTTCCAAGCAGGATTTAAAGTATTAACACTTTTGTATAGCTTTGTCATGTTAACTTGTGAGTCTTGTCAAACACATATTATTTTTTCACAAACTTTTATTGGTTTGATTAGGTCTGAATTCTTTTTCTGCCACTATGAGACGTGCAAATCTGCTCTTTGTGAAAAGAAAAAAACAGAGCCAATAGAATCAAACGTAAAGGTTCCTGACCCTAGTGCAGTGCTTAGGGGTATCCATATGGGTGTCAACAGGTTCTGAAAATGGCATGCAAGTCAGAGCCAGCTTGCGGGCTTGCTCGCAGGCTTTTTAGCAAGGGACAAAAGGACATGTGCTGCAGAGGTTGGTGTTTCATGATGAGTTGGGCACAGGACCAAGCCCCTGGCAATGCAGAGCAGGGGTTGTAAAAAAGGTACATCATAAAATAAAATATGAAAACGATGACAGTCATTGAAATAAAATACAATTAAAAACTGAGTTATGGTTCTGGCTCAAATGTATAAAACGACTGAAATCCACCAGTGACTGACACATGCCAAAAAATAAATCCCTCTACTTCATTAAGAGAAACGAGAACGACACTCGAAGTCAGGGAGAAAAAAGCCTATTTAATGGATCAGGTATCAAGCACAAGAATACATCAGAAACGCGTTTCGGCAGTACTGCCTTTTTCAATCTGACATTTCAACAAGTGAGTTCCCTATTTAAATTCAACACTTAATAGGTGTAGAATGTATACTTCTCTCTTACAGCAATAGAAACCAATGTAAAACACATTGGGAGATGTCAAACATTACAAATATATATAAAACAGATCGGTGGCATCTCCGTATTATTTGACTTGCAACTCATAAATGAGTAGTTTAATATTAGGTACGATTAGTGCCCCGAAATGCACTAATACTGAAAAAAACTCATCTCCCATCACAGTGACAATTGGAAAACCCGAACTGGATTTAAATTCGAGTTCTATGCTGCCAGTAGAGAAATGTCCACAAAAACATGCAAGACTGCAATAGTTAGAACAAATTCTAAAGAAAGCACTCAACTGGCTATTCTTACAGCCTAAGAGTAGTCTTCCATATTCATGTCGAGACTTCTTTTGGAATTAAGGGGCTCATTACGATGGCAGGCGGACTTGGTCCGCCTGCCACCGTAGTGATGTGTGCGGTGGTCCTGCATATACAATTACGATGGGACCGCCACCGCTGCAGTCAGATTCTGCACCTTTAATATTGCGGTGGTGGCTGCTGACAGCAGCACTGCCGCAATGTTAAGAAGAGCATGTTGTGCATTACACTGCACTACGTGGCAAGCACTACACTGTGCCTGCCACTTGGTGCAGTGAAATGTAGGGGGGTACCATGGGTACCCCGCTAGTGCACCCACACCTCCCCCCAACACAAGGGGGGCCTGCATCGGGCTCCTGAAGACATTCTCTGGCAGCCTTTCAATGGCGGTTCAACCGCCATGGAAAGGCTGGCTTCCACCTGCATCATAATTGTGCCGGCGGAGCCTGCTAGGCTCTGCCGCCATTGTGAGCAGGCTGACTGCTCCGCCAGACAATGATGACAATTGATACCGGCGGAAAAGCGGTAGATGGACTTTCCATCCGCCGCGATACCCACCGCCATCGTAATGTGGCGTGGGTAAATCTCATGACGATGGCGGAACGATCGCCACCGGCGGCGGCTATTTTTCCGCCATTGTATTGAGCCCCCAAGTCGCAGTTTTCGAAGGAATACCAACCTTGTACTTCCAATAAAATTCAAGCAACGTCCTCAAAGTCTCATATTATCCCTTCCAATTTGGGTACTCACAGGGAAGGCGGCACACGACTTGGCTAATGTCCTTTAGTCCAGATTTAATATAATCCTCCAACCGGTATTTGAGTCCCCTGACCCCACCACTCGGCCAGTGCCTTCATCGTAGTGCTCAGCTCCAAGAATGGGAAGCAATTCTAGGGTGAGGTTTCGGGTTTATAGTGCAGGATCTACAATCCCGGCAAAGGGAGTCTCAGCTCCCAGCGCCGAACTTTCATCTTCCAAACCGCTGGTGGTGCGCAGTAAACAGAGCCACCACTGGTGCTCCAATATCAAAATAAATCCCTCCACTTCATTAACAGAAAAGAGAACGGCACTCGAAGTCAGGGTGAAAATAGCCTATTTAATGGATCAGGTCTCCCCAGGCACAAGGACACATCAGAAACGCATTTCGGCAGTACATCTGCCTTTTTCAATCTGACATTGCACCATGTGAGTGCTCTATTTAAATTCAACACTTAAAAGATCTCCCATCACAGTGACGATTGGAAAACCGAACTGGATTGTAATTCGAGTTCTATGTTGCCAGTAGAGAAATGGCCATAAAAACATGCAAGACTGCAATAGTTATAACAAGTTCTAAAGAAAGCACTCAACTGGCTATTCTTACAGCCTAAGTGTCGTCTTCCATAATCATGTCAGGATTTCTTTTGGAATTAATTCACAGTTTTCAAAGGAATACTCAACCTTGTAGTTCCAATAAAATTCAAACAATGTTACAAAGTCTCATATTTGCCCTTTCAATTTGGGTACTCACAGGGAAGGCGGCATACGACTTTGCTAATGTCCTTTAGTCCTGATTTAATTTAATCCTCCAACCGGGATTTGAGTCCCCTGTGTATATATAAATATTTCCTTTCATGATGGCCCTGATGGGGCCGGATTCTTGTCTACCTGGTTATCTCCAAGAATCCTCTCAGGTCGCCAGGATCTTTTTATCTGCTAAATAGTGTAGAGGGGAGGAAATACAATTATCAGAACATAATCATTAAAATTAGATTTCATTTGGAAAGGACCACTGACTCCGAATCTAAAATTTATAAGATTTTATTACAACCAAAAATAGCTGAACATACAGACACCTCAATACTAGGTGTAGAAGATAAATGGGCACTAATACAAAAGCAAGTCTACGGAGGATTCTCATCCAACTCAAGACAAAAAGAATCACTGACTCCAAAATCATCAAGAAAGCAATGGTTAAGCCTGTATCCAAATTAGGAATCATTAGTCTAAAAGGAAAAGCTTTAGTCTATCCCTACACTAACTCTAAGGTGACATCCCTACTTAACATTTCCCTTCCCAAGCATGAGAAATAAAAGGTGTCAGGAGCGAAGACTTCCTAAGAAGTACATTCACTCAGTCAGAGCTTGTTCTAAGATGCTCTTTCTAGCTTCCCGTCTAAACCTCAACTGTTCAACCCGCGGGGCACTGTCCCTAATACAAAACCCTCAAATTATAGAACACGCCCTTCGGCACACCTCTTCCGCCAGGTCTTCTTCCAGTATTTTTCCTACAAGTTTGTCTGGCGTCCAACGACGGTTAGCTTGACCTTGGGTCCCAGGCACCTTCTCCGGTGAAAGTATCATTCTCACATTCCAGTGTACTCCCCTGTTGGCTTCTCGCAGCATCCTAACTCCTAAAACAAAGACCTAGTCTAACTAACGAGCTAAATGTCCTTGCACCTGCAACAGAAACATGGGAACGAAAAACATTTCACGTCTCCAAGATTTTACATCTCCCTGCAACTCAAAGCCTTTACCAAGGGAAATCATTTTCGGCCTACAACGTTTAGCTAACATAAGAACATGAACAGGCCTTTCTCTTCCACCGTATATGCGATCAGGCCTTTACACTGTTAAACACATTACTAAATCACACACATAGTCTCATATACGTGAGCAAGCAACTTGCACGTGTAACCCTAGCATAGCACACGTTTAACCTAACGCATTACATTACATGAAAACTAATCATTATACATTTTACTAAATACATTCACGATAACTTGCAACGTTACCATTCAGAAAAGCATTATTACAATTCTAATCACCTCTATGTTAAACGATGACAGCAATACATTTCTATGACACTTCTTAACATACATCGATTAATATGCGGGTTCTGACTAACAGTGAATATGATGCACCCCTACAAATTTCAGTATCGAATGACGCTCTATCAGTTCCCCCCTTTGATGAAAAAGGTCATCACACCATCACACAATTACTTCCCTTGGAGAAAGAACCGACCTAAACAGTGCTTGTTGCCATCCTCCCCTGTCGGAACCTCTCCATATTCTTAAGATTCTGATATTGACTATCCTGCAGTCTAGCCATTCGCCTCTCACTCGCTCTGAGAGCTCTTTCAATTCTATTTCCTCTGTACCACTTATAATCTCTGATGAGACCCCACAAGCAGATCAAACAAACCACAACAATAATAAGAGGCTTGAGCACGAATCCAAGGAACCCCTTTCCCAAATTCGCAAACCAACTTCCCACGTGACCAAATCCTTTACCAATCTTTTCCCACACGCCTTCCTCAGTCAGATCCGCAATCTCTTGATGTATCGTAGTAATGTTGTCTATATATTTCTCCAGATCCTTGCTATTGTCTGGAATATACGTGCAACATTCCTGAACTTTCAGTAATTTACAGACTCCGCCCTCTTTTGCCAATAATATGTCTAAAGCAATGTGATTCTGCAAAACCATCGTCCTTATCGACAACATCTCTCCATCCACCAGTAACAAAGAGCATGCAGTATTCATCGACAACTCATCAACCACAGTCGCCAACCTTCTAATCTTCACATTATTTAAAATCACACCCAAACTTGGTATCATCGCTCCAAAGATATCACCAATCACTGCTCCTGCACTTGCAGCTCTCTGTACTTTTGAATGATGTCCAGTCTCCAGAAGATCTTCTGCATGATAGATTTTCGGAAAAATAATGGCCAAGTAACATGTACCATACCAATTCGCAGGCAACCTCACATAGGCATTCCTTCCGCACACATAATACACAGTTGGAATCACTTGCACCGGTCCTTGCAAAAAGTTCTTAGCAGAGTCCTCCATGGTAAAGATATGGTCACACGTACTTTGTCCTCCCGAAAACCTTTTCATAATAGGTCTGAGGACGTCTCACAAACAACTTCCCCTTTTGCACCTGATCTAACGCTATGGGTCCATAACTCCCCTTGGATCTGTGAAATCTCTCCTCATCTGTTCAATCGACTGGACTCTCTCCTGTATTTCGTGTCTGGATTAGTTTTCTATATCTATCTTCTACTTGACCTATGAACTTCTCCTCTGTGTCTGATAATGAACATGTCAAATTATGTCGGTGAGCATAAGCCGTATCCAGTTCCATAGACGGTATGAAATACTTCCGAAGTCTGTCTTCTGACTTGTAATAATTGTATTTATTCAAATGCTTATAAGCTGGAACTTCAGGAAGTACTGCATCGTAATTGGAAAAGAAATACTCAAATTGTCTTCTCTCATAAAAGATACTAAGCACAAACTACAAGACATTCCGTAAGTTAGTGGAAGGTGATGGTATCTAATACCCTCATCTACTGAAGAAGGTAGCTGCATGCACACATAGCAATCTTTCGCATCCATTGCATCCACGTACTCATACAACAGCTTGGCATAAGCATTAAGCTTAAAGTCACTTCTAGACATATCTATGTGAAATCTATGACTCTCTTCAAGTAACAAAGCTCTTTGAGCTCCTATAGTAACCTCTTTCTGGCTAGAGGTGGTAGGTGTAGGTGTCCCCTGTACCTCCCCCTCCTGCTCCTGTGAAACGACATATGAGGCTACAACTATCGCAACTATAGTGACTATCACTACCCCTAAGAGTGTACCTATCACTAATTTAGCCCTACGGTGAGTATTTCCAGCATCTGCCATCTTTCCAACGTTCTCAAAGTTCTTGGCTCAACAGCAGCAAGTAAGAGTCTCTCTCCTCCGGGTACTGCTTGTCAACCAGTTCAAACAACGCCTCAAAGCTGAAATCCCCTTGCAATTTCAGTTCCTTATTTACACAGTCCACAAAAAGACTTCCCTAGCCCTCTTTGATCGTTTCGACGGAAAGTCCCTAACTTCTCTTCTTCCACTCAGGCCTAGGTTATCTTCTTCTTTGGACTTGTATGTACAACAAGGTCTTTGTGCTTCAGTCCAGAATAAGATCAGCTCCCAAAATCTCTAAGACACCTTGCAGAATTTCAAGACGAAGTACCACTAACTCCTGGTGTGGTGGTACAATACCAAAAGTCGGAAAAACCAGCGTCTCCAAGATCAATTCACAAACCTTACTCAGAAGTGGTGGATTCGGAATATTGAGAGTCAGTATTCCTTCGATTTCCAACCCTGGAACTCGTAACAACACGTCTATTTTCAGGTTCGGAGAATTGCTGATCAGCGTCAAGGACCTCAGCCTCCCTGTGCTCGGTATACCTGGCATCAATCACAACGTATGTCCACTCTGGTGAGGCGCACCTTTGACACGGCACTCTTGCTCTCCTTGACCTTCTCAGATTGATTTGAGCTTGCTCTTCGTCACTTTGCTCAGATTCAGACATCTCAGAAACTGGGGCAAGGTCTCTCTCAGGTGCCAATCTCAAGTTCAGCTGACTCGCGGGCCAAACTCTTTCTGCTTCTGTGACACGTCTGCTCTCCCTTCGAATACCCTGTGCACTACTTCCTTCTTCCACAGGATTTGACTCTACTCCACCCACAGCAACACTTTCTCTGTCTGAGTCAAATTCAGGGCTTCGATTGGCACAACCCCTTTCAGCTCGATCTAGTGCACAACCAACTGCATCAGCAACCCTCACAGCTTGGCTTGCCCTCTCAGATGGCCTTGCCACCTCAGCTGGATTTTCATTTACGAGAGGGGCTGTATCTTCCAAGGGTGCTGGAACTCTGCGGGTATGGAAGGCATGCACCCAGTTCGGCAGTCCCCCACACTCCACTGCCGTCCCCGAGACCAGTATTACCTGGTACGGACCACGCCAACGAACATCCAGGCAACTCTTCCTCACGTGTTTACGCACAAGCACCCAATCTCCCGGGCACAAGTCGTGGCACAGGTCACTTGCGGCTGGAACAGTTGCTGCTTGCACCTGCTGGGACACAGGACGGACTACGTCAGCCAGTCCCTTACAGTAGTCGAGAATCAAGTCATCAGTGATGTTAATCAAAGTAGTGGCAGGTATCGCTAGTATTCGCATTGCCCTCCCCATCAATGTTTCGTACGGGGACAACCCAGTCCTCCTATCAGGAACACTACGAAGGCTCATAAGGACCAAGGGCAGTGCGTCAGGCCACTTTAGGGATGTCGAAGAACACACTTTTGCCATCCGTGCTTTCAAAGTCCCATTAACTTGTTTCACAATCCCAGAAGCCTCTGGTCGATAACTGCAATGCAGTCTCTGGTCCACATTCAAGGCAGCACAGAGCAATTTCATGATTTCGCTATGAAAGTGTGTCCCTCTATCTGACTCCAAAGAGGTCGGAAAACCGAACCTCGGGATAAGCTCTCTCAGCAACAGCTTAGCTACAGTGAGTGTGTCACATCTGTGTGTTGGGTAAGCCTCCACCCATATTGAAAAGACACATACCACAACTAAGATGTACCTTAGTCCATTACACTTCGGCATCTCGATAAAATCCAACTGCATCCTATTAAAAGGCCCTCCTGACCTCCCAATGTGGCTTAATGTCACAGCAGTCCTCTTTCCTGCATTCATCTGCTGACAGGTAACAGACCTCTGACACACAGCTTCAGCTACTGCACAAAACTTCGGATTGTATCATGTCTGTCGGAACACTCGCACCATCGCATCTCTACCAAGATGTACTGCACCATGTATCAGTCTTGCCATCGGACTCAACAGACATTCTGGTAGCACAGCTCGTCCATCACTCAAAACCCACACATCCACATCTCCCTTCTCGCATCCTGCTCGTATCCAACTATCTCGCTCCTGATCGGTAACCTCATCCTGCAGTCGCTTTAGCACCTTCCATGTATCAGCCATGGCTAACATCATGCTGAGATCGGTTCTTTCTTGGCTTTCTCCAGTATACCCTCCAGTAAATATGCATCCTTGTTCTGCACAAAACCGGTCAACTTCATCAGCATAGCTATTCCCCATTGATACTAAGTCGCTTCCCTTAGAGTGAGCTGAACATTTGACAACAGCAATCTCTTTTGGACATTGTAATGCTTCCAGCAATTGCCTCACATTATCCCCATTTCTAATGGGCGAACCAGAAGATGTCATGAACCCTCTCTGTGATCATAACTGTCCGAAGTCGTGAACGACACCAAACCCGTACTGGCTATCGATATAAATCGTTATCCGAATCTGATCAGCAGCCAAGCAGGCACGGGACAAGGCAATGATTTCAGCTACCTGTGCGGAGTGTACTCCCTCTAAACAAGCAGCTTCTACCACCCCTGTGATGGTACACACAGAAAACGCTGCCCTCAATCGACCGACATTGTCTCTTAGACATGAACCGTCCACAAAGAAAATTTCATCAGGGTCAAGGAGCGGTTCATCAACAATGTCCGGTCTCGGTTTGGTGCACAGTTCAGTCACATCAAGACAGTCTTGATCCTCACAATCTTCGTCATCTACATTTGGAATAGGCATCAATGTCGCGGGATTTAAAACAGAACACCTCTTCAACGTCACGTTTTCTGCAGCAAGTATAACTTGCTCATAACGGTTGTTTGTGAGGTGCTGTGTTTTAGTCCTCGTCATCAACAGTTCAACAGAGTGTGGCACATAAACTGTAAGTGGATGTCCCATTACAATGCTCTCCATCTTTCAATACTGACACCTGCTGCAGCAACGGATTTGAGACATCCGGGCAATGCAGAAGCTACTGGATCTAAAGTATCTGAGAAGTAGGCAACTGGTCTACGGACACCTCCATGACTCTGAGTCAAGACTGCCAATGCGCAACCTTCTCTCTCACAACAGAACAATGCAAATGCCTTGTTGTAGTCCGGCATCCGTAAAGCTGGAGCGCAGCACAGGGCTTCTCTCAGCCTCAAAAATGACCTCAAGCAGTCTTCGTCCCATGGTACCGGATCACTCACATCCTTGTGCGTCAGCCGTTGTAAGGGCTTTGCTTCAAGGGAGAAATTGGGAATCCATTGGCGACAATAGCCAACCATCCCCAAGAACATTCGGACTTCTCTCTGAGTAGTGGGCACAGGCATATTCATAATAGCCTCAATACGATCTGGTGACACCTTTCTCTTGCCTTTCTCAATTCGGTGAACCAAATACTGCACTTCACTCAGACAGTACTGCAATTTGCTCGGAGACACCATTCTCTGCCACATGATTCAGTAAGGCAATGGTATCGATCCTGCAAGCGTCTTCGGTCTCTGACGCAATGAGCAAATCATCAATGTATTGCACCAGAACGGAGTTCTGTGGCAACACAAGACCTTCAAGACTCTTCTTCAAAATCTGATTAAAAATCGATGGACTCTCTGTGTACCCCTGTGGGATACGACACCACATTAACACACGGTTCTCCAGCCAGAAAGCAAAAAGAAATTGGCTTTCCTTATGGAGTGGGATCGAAAAGAATGCTTGACACAAATCGATCACTGTAAACCACTCAGCTTCACATGGGATCTGAAACAGGATTACAGATGGATTCGGTACCACCGGACAACATGGAACAACTATCTCATTGATTTTTCGCAGGTCTTGGACAATCCTGAATTTCTCACTCGGTTTCTGTAGTTCCATGATAGGTGAATTACATGGGCTACCCATAATCTCTTTCAGAATTCCCTGCTTAATCATAAACTCAATTACAGGCTTGATCCCTGCAATCGTTTCATGTGACAAATTGTACTGGGGCGTCCTAGGGAATTCTACATTCGGCTTGACCTGGATTTTCACTGGGTCAACGCCTTTGACCAAACCGATCTCTTCCCCACTGAGGTCCCACACGTCAATTGACACAGAATCCCTCAAATCAAGTGGAAGCTCCTCCACTGTCAGCGCTGGGTACATTACTATACACACACGCTGATTCGTAACCTTAAAGGTTGCATCATCATCCTTCGTCTGTACTTCAACTCCCTTTGGTGTGCAATAGATAGTGCAATTCAACTTGTACAACAGGTCTCTACCCAACAGGCAAACTGGACTCGAGTCGCACACCATGAACTGGTGTCGATCTTTGAAGGTTCCTATTCTCACCGGAATTGGCTCAGTCAATCGACTAGTCAGTTTCTTATTCGCTACTCCAACAACTTCGATTGTCCCGAGAGGGGTAGGTTGGGAACTACTGCTGATCTTACAGTAGACCGGGTAGCACCAGTGTCAACCAAAAAGGTAGTAGGGTGACCATCAATGTCAGCTTCCACAAATGGTCCCCTCTGGTCTACCTCTAAGACTGCTCCAAATGTGCAATCTTCCTCCCCTCTCAGGTACCGTCATCCCAACAGATCCGGATCAAACTCCACACTTCCGTCAAACATGGGCATCTGCATGTAAGTTCGGACTCCTTGTTGCATGTTCTGAATCCTAGGAGGTTGAGGGACTTGCGGGCTATTAGTCCCCCCTTTGACCATCCTAGGCCTAGTCACAGTGGGAACCATTTCAGATACAGGTACCTGAACTATCTCTCCTTCCTGCTGCACTTGATTCATCGGGTTCAAAGCACACTCACGTTTCCAGTGTCCAATTTGGTGACAAAGATGACACGCAGTGGTCTTTTTCAATGTCGCCACATCCATTCCTGTCTTGGGATCGATTGACCTTGGTCTTCCTTGCCCCTGGACATTTTGATTTCCTCCTTGGTTATTTCCCTGCTTCCTTCCTAACGTTCCTCCGTTAGGCTGTCCCTGAGCTGTTTGCATCTGGACAAGCATCAATTTGTCTTTCAATTTCCTGGGCTTTGATTCTATCTCATAACTACAGTACCTGGCATACCGTAATATCTCATTCACAGGCTTGTTCTGCCAACTAATCAAATGCTGCTGTATCATGAGACTAACCTCTGGCCTCAATCCCAACACAAACTTCGAAACAAACTGTCCCATGTCTTTTGTATCTAACACATCCAGTCCACTGTACTGCTTAAAAGCCTGCAAACGTCTCTCATAAAGCTCATGCACTGTCTCCTTTGGCTCTTGCACTGTCCGATCTATCTTGACCCAATCAATAATCTGCTGTGAAATTTTCGACTTCAACCATGTGATCACCTGTTCAAACTTTTCATAACTATGGGTGACGGACCATTTGAGATTGGATCCTTGTCTGGCTCTGAAGTTGGCCACTCAACAGCGATTTTGCATGCCAACCATAAGTCACTCGGAACCACAATGTCAAACAATGTATTCAAGTTGACCCACAACACCTTCGGAATCTTAACAAATCGATCAACCTGCTTGTACCACTCCACAGGCTTTTCCCTTAGACGGGGTTAGTCATTCGTAAATGCAGCCAGATCACCCCTACTCCAAGGCACATGCACGTAGCCACCATTCTGTACCTCTCATAAAGGGAAATTCCCTACCTCCGTCATCCCTCCACCTGGATGTGGCATCTCTCCTATCGTTCTTCTAGACCTCTTCTTCTTGGACCACATTTCTTCCCACTTGTCAAGCATTAGCCATGCACGCATTGCTATAATCAAATCCTTGATATGGGTTCTCAATCCAATGACCCTTTTCTCCTCCAATTCTTGATCGCTATACTGCAATCTATGGCTTCCCTGCAATGATTTCGTTTTAGACAGGTCCACATCATACTTCTTAGCTACATCTGACAACTTCTCATGTGCAGTTCTTGCCTTGCGAGTCACATCTTTTGCCACAAAAAGTAACTCATCTTGTTCGTACATGTATGTTCTCTCAAGAGGCAAGTTTCCATTTATTATCTCAACTACTTCTGCTTTCCACCTCACAACATCTAACATTCTTCCTTTCAGAGCTCCCTTCAATATTTCTCAACAAGCTGCTCCATCCCGTTCATCATAATCACATTCCCGTTCCTGGGACCTACTGTCTTCTGACATGCTCATAGGAACAGAACGATTTACTATCGTGCCTTGTTCACTTTCTACAGTTCTCTCATGCTGATTCTGATTTCTCACCGGCGGTGCCCACATCCGCAAATCTGATCTTGACTCAGTCAAAGACCTCAGCCTCACTGGTCTCTCCTCAGCCTGTCCCCTAGAGGAGTCTGCCGTAGCTGGCAATGGCGTACTCCATTCCATAGGCTTTGGAGTGTGCTCCATTCCACTCACTGATCCATTTCCCTCGACCTCACTCCTCGCTCCTAAAGCTGACTTTACTTAACTCCCAACCTTCTCCTGATCTGGGTCGTAAACAGAAACAATGGGTCCAATGGTAACCGGTAATTTTAGAGTGTCCGGTAACCTCACACCTCTCCCAACCTCAGTGTTTGCTACAGACTAATTTTTCATGCCCTCAGTCCCTGTCGAGATTTTCCCTTCTACTCTCACTTCTGACTGAGTCGGTACTCCACTAGTCCCTTCTGCTTGAGCCGACCTCCCTTCGCAGGTATCTGGATTGTATGGAGGTGGTCTCTCGGACAACAACCTCTCTAGTATTCTGTCATCTGTAATCATCATCATCCGCACTCTTTACCTTCGAGCCATCAGTCTTTACCAGTAATGGATACAACCTGTCTCCCTCTATTGTTTGCACTCTCCACCTCTTCTCTACTGCATCCCACCTCGCATCCTGAAATGCCTTAATCGACTTTTTCACCCTTTCCTGACTTCAATCTCTTTTCCTGTCATGCGCTGCTCTAATCCATGGATGCAACGCCTCAAATTGTGTAGGTCTCGGCAAAGGCCGTAAAGCCGCCATCACAGATTTCAACTGGTGCAACACTTCCAACCTGAAGGAGCCATATCGCGGGAAAACCAATTCACCCTGAGTCATTTTATGCCAATTTTCAAGCCAAATTATGGTATGCAATCCCACATTTCTTGCCATATAATGCGCCGGAGTATCCTCGAAAGGGGCTTCTTCTCCCACACGAGTAACCACATGTTTGTCACCTCTACATAATTCTCAGAAAACTTGAAAACATTTAATGATGAGAAATTTTCGATCACACACAATGTTTTCGTTTACTTCCTGATGTCAAACCCACCAATCGCAGCGCGACTCACACCAACCGACCTATCGCAGCGCGGCACCTTCTGACGTCACTCTTCCTCCGCTCGCAGCAGTTCCCCCTCCTTCACAGTTCACGTCTCACCCTTTCATTCGTCCCATTCATACGCTGAAATAACCGTTTGTCCCAAACAAGTTACTTCTCTGACTATCCACAGTCTCTCTAAATTGTCGACCTCGGCTGGAAACTGTCTGTCCGAGAACGACCAAACAATCACCTCTGATAGGTTACAAATACTCAAGTCCACGTACAACAACCCACGACCAGCATCTGTTCCTCACGCACTCACACATTCGCTCCCCCCATCTCGGTCCGGGCAATCGATGACGTCTCACGATCCCCTTTCTGTGGTCAACAAAATCTACCTTGGGTGTCTTCTACACCACAATCGCTTAAGCTACTCGTCGAGCCTAAGACTTTCCCGGGCTGCGCACGCTCACAGCCTGATCTCACAATCACTCAACACTCACTCCAGCTCCGCAAGACTTCACACAACAAATCAACACCACAATCTACAAACATCTCACCCTATTCATACTCACTCCTCCACGAACTGATGCTTTCCTCCGCACTGCTATTCTCCATCAATCTCTATCGACCGCCGTCGTCCGCTGCTCGCCATCCGATGAGTCACCATCACTTGACTTCTATGGGCCTCAAGAATCTCTTATCCTGATCTAGATCTCCCCTCACTATCAGAGATAACCATCCTACTCTGCTACCAACTGATGGGGCCGGATTCTTGCCTACCTGGTTATCTCCAAGAATCCTCTCAGGTCGCCAGGATCTTTTTATCTGCAAAATAGTGTAGAGGGGAGGAAATACAATTATCAGAACATAATCACCAAAATTAGATTTCATTTGGAAAGGACCACTGACTCCAAATCTAAAATGTATAAGATTTTATTGCAACCAAAAATAGCTGAACATACAGACACCTCAATACTAGGTGTAGAAGATAAATGGGCACTAATACAAAAGCAAGTCTACGGAGGATTCTCATCCGACTCAAGACAAAAAGAATCACTGACTCCAAAATCATCAAGAAAGCAATGGTTAAGCCAATATCCAAATTAGGAATCATTAGTCTAAAAGGAAAAGGGTTAGTCTATCCCTACACTAACTCTAAGGTGACATCCCTACTTAACATTTCCCTTCCCAGGCATGAGAAATAAAAGGTGTACATTCACTCAGTCAGAGCTCGTTCTAAGATGCTCTTTCTAGCTTCCCGTCTAAACCTCAACTGCTCAACCCGCGGGGCACTGTCCCTAATACAAACCCCCAAAATCATAGAACACGCCGTTCGGCACACCTCTTCAGCCAGGTCTTCTTCCAGCATTTTTCCTACAAGTTTGTCTGGCGTCCAACGACGGTTAGCTTGACCTTAGGTCCCAGGCACCTTCTCCGCTGAAAGTATCATCCTCACATTCCATTGTACTCCCCTGTTGGCTTCTCGCAGCATCCTAACTCCTAAAACAAAGACCTAGTCTCACTAACGAGCTAAATGTCCTTGCACCTGCAACAGAAACATGGGAACGAAAAACATTTCACGCCTCCAAGATTTTACATCTCCCTGCAACCCAAAGCCTTTACCAAGGGAAATCATTTTCGGCCTACAACGTTTAGCTAACATAAGAAAATGAACATGCCTTTCTCTTCCACCGTAAATGCGATCAGGCCTTTACACTGTTAAACACGTTACTAAATCCCACTCTAAACATTGGTTCATTAGTCTCATATACGTGAGCAAGCAACTTGCACGTGTAACCCTAGCATAGCACACGTTTAACCTAACGCATTACATTACATGAAAACTAATCATTATACATTTTACTAAATACATTCACGATAACTTGCAACGTTACTCTTCACAAAAGCATTATTACAATTCTAATCACCTCTATGTTAAACGATTACAGCAATACATTTCTATGGCACTTCTTAACATACATCGATTAATATGCGGGTGCTGACTAACGGTGAATATGATGCACCCCTACAAATTTCAGTATCGCATGACGCTCTATCAGCCCCATCATCATTTCTAAAAGGCTGACCTGTAAAACTGAGTTTGCCATTTTCGTGCCGGAGTGTTCGTGTGGCCTGCAATATGTTGGTAGTACCAAGTTGCAGGTACATAAACGGATACTCCAGCACATGCGGGCCATCAAAAATAGCGATGCATCCTATCCGGTCGCCAGGCATTTCAAGGAGGCCCATGGTAATTGCCTGGACCACCTCAGCTATTTTGTGGTGGACAATGTTCCACCACTTAGGCGTGGTGGTGACCGTGAAGCTTTTCTCAGGAAACTGGAAACAAGGTACATCCTGGAGTTTGATACAAAGACGCCCAATGGGCTCAACTTCAGTGAGGATTTTTACACCTGCCTTTAAAATAATTCAGGATATAATTGGATGCATTTTTGAGAACATTTTACACACCTGTCCTCTTAGTATGTAAATAGATCTGAAATATATTTTCTTTTTTACACTTTTTTAGTCAGCACTTTTTGCACGAGCACTTTAGTTGATGCAGATTAAACATAGGGCCCACCAGGGCGCGAATACATATGAACAATATAGCTAGGTTCTAGGTGTATCAATTCAGTAGCGTATATAGTAGTTTAATAACCAGTCTTGACAAATAAATTAGCCACGTTATTGCAATGCAACCAAGAATGAATTGGCTGGATGGTACATGTATATAAATTTTAGATATTTATGTAGTAATAGATTTTTAAAGTTTAACGAATAATATATATTTTTAAAGACTTTTAGAAGAAATAATGCAAGTCTTTTTCAAGTTTTAAACCTTCTTACCCAGGTTTATGTATCACATATGCATGTGTTTTTATGGCTAAGTTTGTTTTGACGAGATTTTATTGTATTCTATATATTTCCATTCGCATATTTGCACAATACCTGCTTATTTTGCACACATTTATTAATGCTGCTATTGATATGTTACAGTATTGTATTAGTCATCATGGTAGGCAGAAGTTGTAGAGGACATGGCTGATTGCAATACTTTGAATACTACCCACTGGGGTGTTATTTTCCAGCGGTGTTGCATCTTGCAGGCAGTATAGAAGATATTCTTTACATCTTCCATTTTAATGAATGATTATTTGCGTATTTGCACACTATTTGCCTATATTGCACAATTCATTAACGAAACGGCTACTCCTGTTTTGCTTAATTCCAATGTATTTTATACTTGTATATCAATGAATAACCATTTGCACATTTGCACAATATCTGCTTATTTTGCAATAATTCATTAATGAGCTGTTTGTATATGCAATAGCACTGTAATAGTTATCATGGCAGGCATAGATTGTAGAAGATGTGTCAGATTGCGATATTTGAAATTACCCACTGGGGTGTTATTTTCTAACATTGTTGCATTTTACGAATGTTGGGCTGCATAGAAGACAATTGTCAGCTCAGTACCTGCTACACATGACTTGTGTATGCATTTGGAAATATTCATTGTAAAGTTGCACTTCTAAATACAAAGTACTGGACTGTGGCATTAACGCTTTCAATGTATAAGATATTTATAGAACAGCGTAATATGTTTACTATGTCTATTGGCAATATGTCACATGGTGTTGCACTATCACTTTAAAAATGCGGGTCACTCCTCATGGCGTCATGTGATCAAGGCCTCTTGAAGGCTGAAACGTGTCCTGCCAGTGTGCTGGGTGTAGAACTCAAATAATTAACCTTGCACGAAGAACTTTGGATCCGTTTCGTCTTTCCAGTACTGTTGGAGCATTGGGCGAATTTCCTGTGTATATATATATATATATATATATATATATATATATATATATATATATATTCAATGAAAAAACCATAGGTTTCACACATGTTATAGTTAGCTGGAAATTTTACTGATAAAAAACCAATGAAATTCCCCCGTTATAGTTACTGTAGGCAACTATAACTCACGCGACCGCAATCCTCTGCTGATGCTAATACTGTATTTAGACACTTATTTGCCCATGTCTTCTTCCATTAAATTTTAGCTATACATATATTACAAATATTTTTTTTTCATAAAGACACATATGTCATCAGCAGAGGATTGCGGTCGCGTGAGTTATAGTTGCCTACAGTAACTATAACGGGGGAATTTCATTGGTTTTTTATCAGTAAAATTTCCAGCTAACTATAACATGTGTGAAACCTATGGTTTTTTCATTGAATTAGCAAGGTTTTTTAAATGCTAATTCCTAACTATAACGTGTGTGAAACCTATGGTTTTTTCAGTGAATTTGTACGTTTTTTTAAATGCTAAGTTACTTTACGCCATTCGTGGCGTGCACGCCCACTTAACGCAGTTTGTTCCGTGCACGCACGGTGCGCTTCGCGCACCGTGCGCGCACAGTGAGCACGCGGTGCGCTTCGCGCACCGCGCGCCCACTTTACGCAGTTAGTGCCGTACACGCAAGGTGGGCACGCAGTGCGCTACACGCACCGCGTGCCCACGTTACGCACCGTGCGCACATGGAGGACATATTATGCGCTTCCTTGTGATAGGTAATCTGTTAAATTTAATTTGTAAGTGATGACAATAATATGCCATGCACAGAGAGTGTTTTTTTAAAAAAACTTTTTAGCGTAAGCGCACCGTACGCGTACGGTAAGCGTAATCGGCGAAATTTTCAAAAAATAAAAATTTACCGTTTTTGGCCTTGGGGGATCTTTGAGGACTCAACTAACATGGCTTTGTGCATGGGCGCTGTCTAAACAGCCCCTTTATATGTTTTTTGCCTTTGTTTACAGCCCCCCCCCTCAGAGTGCGAGAGAGAAAATGGCGGCCGCCGCTTCCTAGTTTTGACCGATTCGAATGTTTACTTAGATGTAACAGCCAATCAGAATCGCGCTCGCGCACGCCACCGTACGCGTACGGTAAGCTTACGGTAAGCGTACCGTAACCTGGCTCAGATATATATATTGATTTAAAGGCTATTTTCTCAGAATCTACTGAACAGA
This sequence comes from Triturus cristatus, assembly GCF_964204655.1. Taxonomy (NCBI): domain Eukaryota; kingdom Metazoa; phylum Chordata; class Amphibia; order Caudata; family Salamandridae; genus Triturus; species Triturus cristatus. The sequence continues at coordinate 994,183,477 of NC_140584.1, read as the reverse complement.
TTTACACCAAACCTACAAAAGGCACTTCCTTGACGTGAGGACTACCTCTCTGCCAAATTTCTAGTAATTCTGTTCAGCCGTTCGGGCTGTAGCCCTGTCTAAAGGTCCTATGGAAAAATGCATGGGAAAAACGCGTTTTGGGACCCCCCTTTTATCTCAGCCCCCGCTTGACGAATCCCCCCGAGACTTTCAGGGTAGGAGCGGAGCGTAGCGCCCCACCTATTTTGAGAAATTCGCGAGGATTCGTCGACCGGCGCCAAAGTTATTCAAAATAGAATGTTGCGGATTTCCTATGGAAACAGGGTCCTAACTATAACTACCTACTGGCGACCGCCAGTAGGTAATATATATATATATACACATATATATACATATATATATATATATATATATATATATATATATATATATTGCGCTTTCTTTCTCCCACAGGCAAAGATTGACAGATGGGCTGAATTAATTAAAGCAAATGTTGGCAATTGTCAGGTAGAATAGAAATGATAATTATATGCAGAGCAGATGCTGCTGTACCCACTAGGGTTGTATTGTGAAAATACACAATCGCTTGATTTACCAAGGGCTGTATTTGCATTAGCGGTTGGATAAAGTTTTATTCAAATTGCAAAATAATGAACTGAAATATGTGCAATTGTAAACTGCTAAATAATTCTGTTTGAATCACTTGTTGTATTATCCTCTACCTAAAGAAAATGTATGATTTATCTCAAAAGACGATTGCAGGGAAAATGGGAGAGTTCGTTATGAAAGAACTACCAGTCTTTCGTCTACTACACTGATGTTGTAGTCACATCACGTGAGAGAGTTTTCACACACTGTGGTTAAACTGTCCGATTTTCAAATAGTTAAACTATTGGTGAACAAGCCTGCTGGGCAGGCGAAACGAGTCTTTTCAAGCTGTCCTAATAAATTATTTGGCCAGAACACAGCGTCGTCAATCTTTGCCTGTGGGAGAAAGAAAGCGCAATATTACAGACCGTTCCTGGGTGGTCCCTTGGTGACGACGCAACCGTTGGTTTGGAGAGCGGCGGCTGTACCGAGGTGAAGAGGAGAGAATATATATATATATATATATATATATATATATATATATATATATATGTTAGAATGGCGATCTCCGGGGAGTCAGATGGTGTCGGACTGACCACCCCGAGAGGCACTGTTCCGTAAGAAAGCAGCCGAGCGCCGCGGAGAAGCCTCCTGGGCGAGGTCCTTCTCCTAGGATCGTACAGCCAAGTAATCCCCTCCCACCACAAAGGGACACAACCAAGGTATCAATGCTCACAAGTCGTTTATCAGAACTAAGGGTAGGTCTCCGTGGCAATATTTACAGGTGGATCAAGGGATCAAAAAGAGTCTCTGGGTTTTGTTAGGAACGGGGGTAGCGGGACAGTCTCAGTATCAGCCCGGGACGTCGTCCGCGGGGTTCGAGGGGTCGCTTCAGTGAGGTCGAGCCGCGACGAGGTCAGCAGGGCTCCGGTGGTTGCTTCAGCGAGGTCGTGCCACGACGAGGTCAGCAGGGCTCCGATGTTCCGTGAGGGTCTTCTTCTCAGCAAGGGGGAGCCGCGACGCAGTCAGCAGGGCTCGAGTTCTCAGTTCCAGGCAATGAGTTTCTCTCCGTAGGGTCAGCCGCGATCCGATCAGCAGGGCTCTGGACTCCAGGATACAACTGCCGTCCTGGTTGTGGGCTGCCCCAGATATATGGCTGGAGCCCTTTGATGTCCGGACCCTCGCGCCTGGGGGGCCGGAGGGGCCGGGATGAGAGAGTCCAGACACCCAGCGGGGGATGGAGCCATCGCCCAGGGAGGCCGGAGGGCGTTCGGGCCCAGGTGTCGGGGGCCAGCGGGAGGCCCCATCGTCCCCTCCTCCGGGATCTGTGGAGTGGCCACTCGACCCCCTTGGGTCGGGTCTTGGCGCCTTGATGTTGGGGCTTTGCAGGGACCGAGGCCCGGGCGGGCCGCGTCGCGAAGGCTGGTGCGGGTAGCGGGGTACAAGCTCGGGGGGCCCCGAAAGGTTGGGGTTGCCCCGTTTGGTCTGGTAGGAGGGTTCGGGACCACGCCACGAGGCCGGGTCCAACAATATATATATATATATATATATATATATATATATATATATATATATATATATATACTGAAAAAACCATAGGTTTCAGGTCTGATATAGTTAGGAATTAGCATTTAAAAAACCTTTGAAATTCACTGAAAAAACCATAGGTTTCAGGCCTGATATAGTTAGGAATTAGCATTTAAAAAACCTTAGAAATTCACTGAAAAAAACATAGGTTTTAGGGGTGTTATAGTTAGCTGGACATTTCACTCGAACAAAACCATTGAAATTCCTCCGATATAGTTAGTTGTACTAACTACATCTCGCGCGCCCGCAATCCACTGCTGATGATGTCACATATTGCATCATTCAAGACATGGTCAGTGACATCACTGATGACATCTCAAATGACATCACTGATGACATCACTGATGAAATCATCCAGTGAATGTGGTTTGTTTCGTTATTTAAATATGTATTATATATATATATATATATATATATATATAGCAATTTGCATTGAAGAATGAGTGGATATATAAATATAAATATCTGGATGGAGGATTTAGTAGCAGTGCGCTTGACTGTTTACTTGACTAATTTATAGTGTCTCACTAAATATATTGGATAGTGACTAAACTGTGTGAATATCTGTATCACTTTGTCAGTTGTTGTGTATAATGCTGCACCAGTTGGTTACTAGCTACGTGAAAGTCTATATTATTTATTGATTAGTTAACTGAGTATTTGTATGGGAGAGTGAATGTGTGTGTGGTTCAGTGGGGGGTGTGTGACTGCCCAAAGATGTGTGAATAGTTGATTCAGTAGGTATATGAAGTTAAAACTACATGTTATAACAGTTGTTTGGGTGAGTGAATATCTTTATGGGTGTGGTGATGAGCCAATACATGTCTCAATGGTACATGTCCAACAAACTAGGAAAATAAAAGCCAGTGTATGTGTCAGTTGTTGTATATAAATAAGTATATATATATGACTCAGTGATTGTATGAGTGACTGTATGGATAACTGTATACTTGTAATAGTGTTTTTATAACACACTAAGTATGATTTATTATCTATATGAACAGATGAAGTGGTGTTTTTATAAGTGAATAGGTAAGTAAAAGTAAGTATGATCCATTGTTTGCATAAGTGAGTAGGATGACTTCTTAAGTGATTAGGATGTGTGCTGGTGTGTAATGTCGATATAGGTGTATAAGTGTTAGTGTTCTATTGATTATTGACAGCATGTATGAGTGAATCTATAGGTAAGTGATTAGATGTGTGTATAGATCTAGGAATCACTGAGTGGGTGTTTAGAAACTTGTATTGGTGTGTCAATGGTTCTAAATCTGGCACTCTGTATTTCACAGTGAGTGATGAAAGGTTATTCTAGTGTATAATGAGGTGTATCTGATCGTCACGTGGATGATGCCATCAGTGATGTCATCAGTGATGTCATTTGAGATATCCTCAGTGATGTCACTGACCATGTCATGAATGATGTAATATGAGAAATCATCAGCAGTGGATTGCGGGCGCGCGAGATGTAGTTAGTACAACTAACTATATCGGAGGAATTTCAATGGTTTTGTTCGAGTGAAATGTCCAGCTAACTATAACACCCCTAAAACCTATGGTTTTTTCAGTGAATTTCTAAGGTTTTTTAAATGCTAATTCCTAACTATATCAGGCCTGAAACCTATGTTTTTTTCAGTGAATTTCAAAGGTTTTTTAAATGCTAATTCCTAACTATATCAGGCCTGAAACCTATGGTTTTTTCAGTGAAATTCAAAGGTTTTTTAAATGCTAATTCCTAACTATATCAGGCCTGAAACCTATGGTTTTTTCAGTGAATTTCAAAGGTTTTATAAATGACAATTTTTCATGTATTATTTGTTATACTGATTTTTTTGATACTGATTTACTACATTTTGTAAACTATTTATTTTTAGGTATATTTTTTTTAATTACATTATAATTACATTATACATTACAATACAAAATATACTTTCTCAGAATGAATTACTTTAGTTTAAATACTTGGCAAATAGGCAACAGACTTTTAAATACAGTAGTTACAGTTGTTGCAATGGGCAACACAATTTCAAACCCAAAGCAACATTGAGCTCAATGTGAATGTCGAGTTAAATGCAATTAGTTACTTTATGGATTACTTTTCTAACCACAGGACTGGATCCTAGATTCAGTCCTTGGACATCTTCTGTAAACAGTTGAGTAAAAGCGTTTTGGTTACAGTAGTTATTTTTAAGGAATATTATTGTATTTTAAAAGTTGACACTTAAAAAATGTTTCACATAGAATCACCAATGTTATCCTATGGCAGAAAATTCACTTAGCAGGTAAGTAGTGTTATCGTTACTTTTTCTTACACAGTTGTGGATCCTGGATCCAGCACTAGCCAACCTCCTGTAAACAGTTGAAAGAATGTGTTTAAGTCATACAGATGATTTTTTAGGAAAATTTTTAGTTTGTGAAAATAGACACTTAGAAACTTTTCTGCTGAAAACCACACAATGGATTCCTACGGAAGGAAATACAAGTTACTGGTAAGTACGCTTAGAATTACTTTTCAGGGTCAGTGCTGATAACAGGCGAGTAAATCGGAATTCGTAGTTCGGCTGATTTTAGAGGAATATTTGTACATTTCAAAATTGGACACTTAGAAACTTTTCTGGTGAAAACAACACAATGGATTCCTATGGAAGGAAAGACAAGTTACTGGTAAGTACACTTTTTTTTTTTTTTTTTTTTTTATCAATTTATAGGGCGCAACAGCTACCCAAAAAGGGTTTCCCGGCGCCTAGACACAGCTAGAATGAGGACAGAGAAGGAGGTGACTGTTAAGTGGTTATTGTTCATACAGCCAGGTCTTTACAAGCTTTCTGAACCTACAGTAGTTCTCTTCCTTCCGGATACCGGGGGGAAGCGTGTTCCACAGGGAATTAGAATTACTTTTCAGAGTCAGTGCTGGGCTAAAAGATGCAGCCCAGAGTTCTCTCCTGATAACAGGTGAGTAAATTGTAATTCGTAGTTCGGCTGATTTTAGAGGAATATTTGTACTTTTTCAAAAATGGACACTTTGAAACTTTTCTGCTGAAAACCACACAATGGATTCCTATGGAAGGAAATACAAGTTACTGGTAAGTACGCTTAGAATTACTTTTCAGGGTCAGTGCTGGGCTAAAAGATGCAGCCCTGGGTTCTCTCCTGATTACAGGTGAGTAAATCGGAATTCGTAGTTCGGCTGATTTTAGAGGAATATTTGTACAATGGTGAAGGAAGGGGGAGGGGTCTGAGGTGACGTGTGCAAACACGCCCTGTGGCACGTTTTAAGTTGGGGAATTAATTCCTCTTCAATCCTGAGGTCCCCTGGGGGACACCTAGCCCACCCACCAGGTACCTCCAGTATGCGCCCCCTACCTTCACCACTGTGCAAACGTGCCCCGTGACGCATTTTAAGTTGGGAGATTAAGTCCCCTTGAATCCCGAGGTCCCCTGGCGGCCAACTAGCTCACCAGGTACCTCCAGTAAGCGCCACGGAGCTGCGTTGCAGAGAGGCGTAAAAAGGGGCGTGGCCTCATGACACCTCTCTGCAACGCAGCCCCCTGGCGCATACTGGAGGTTTCTGGTGGGCTAGTTGGCCCCCAGGGACCCCCAGTATTGAAGGGGAATTCGTTCCCCCTCTGCAAACGCGCCAGGGGGCACATTTGCAGAGTGATGAAAGGAGGGGGCGTGGCCTACTCCCTGATCCCGTTTTTTTTTTTGTTTTTTTTAAGAAGGGGGGCTGTATGGCCCCCCTTCTTTTTCTTATTTTTTGGCCCTGGGGACCCCATCCCCCAGGGCCTGCCCCCTATTTTTTATTTTAAAACTGTGGAGGGGCCACCGTGGCCCCCCTCCCGAGGTCTTAATCTACCCCGGGGACCCCATCCCCCGGGGCATGGGCCTTTTTAAAAAAATATATCTTTTTATGGAGGGGGGCTGCGTAGTACCCCTCCTGTGGCCACTTAAGGCCCCAGGGACCCCATCCCCTGGGGCCAGGCCATCTCGTTGGGGACCGTGGGGGGGGTCCCAATCCCCCCACGGTCCCAGCCGGCTCCCCGCTTCCTGCGGGAGCCGGCGTATCTTTTCCACATTGGGAGCAGCTAACATGCTGCTCCCCATGTGGAAAAGCAATCGTCTTTGCTTCATTGAAACAAGAGCAGGTTTCCCTGCTCTCGCTTCAATGAAGCAAAGCAGTTTGCAATGGCAGGGTGGGAGCCGCGAGGCTCCCGCCCTGCCATTGCAAACAGCAGTGTCCCGCGGGTGGGCACCCCGGGACACTGCAGGAGCCGGCCCGGGGGGTGGCGGTCCCCAGGGCCATCTTTGGCTCCAGGAGGGGGCTGCGCGGCCCCCCTTCCACTTAATTTAAAGCCCCGGGGGGTGGTGGTCCCCAGGGCTTGGGGGTCCGGGACCCCCTATTTTAAATAATTAGCGCCCCAGGGAGGTGGCGGTCCCCGGGGCGTGTGGGGGGGCTCGGCTGCACTTTTTTATAGTAATGGGGGGCCCAGAGGGGTCCCCCGACGGCTAATTGTAAATGAAGCGTGGAAGGCCTTGGGGGTCCTTGTGGGATCCCCTGAGCAGGCCTAGGGGGTCAGGGTGTTTTTACCCTGCCCCCTTGTCGCGTTTTGCGCCCTTTTTCGGTTTTCTTGTGCCTCGGTTCTACCGAGGCACAATATGGCTGCCAACACTTCCTGATTCAGAGTGTTGGCAGCCAATTAGCATTCAGCTCGTGCTCGGGAGGGTGCGGGGAGGGTGCGCGGATCCTCCGAGGCCATAGATATATATGTACTTTTAACTCTAATTTTCTCAGGAACTACTGAACGGATTTACACCATTTAAGCAAAAGGCACGAGTCTGAACTGAGGACTACCTCTTTGCCAAATTTGGTGTAATTCCGTTCGGCAGTTCGGGCTGTAGCTGCGTCAACAGGTCCTATGGGAAAATGCATGGGGAAAACGTGTTTTTGGACCCCCCTTTTTTCTCGGCCCCCGCTTGACGAATCACCGTGAAATTTTCAGGATAGGAGCGGACCGGAGCTGGCCAAAAGTTTGGAAAATTTCACGATGATTCGTCAATCGGCGCCGAGGTCTTCAAACTTGTTTGCTCTGAGCCCCCCCTAAGGAAAATGTTTTGAAGTGGGGCCCCCCCACCAAAACTATATTCCAAGGATATGGGGAGTGGGAGGAGTAGGGTTGATCACAGAGGGCGAGGATCATGAGATAATTTCAGGGCTGCGTTTCCGTAGCTCAGTATCCACACTAAGGGGCCGATTCCGATGGCCGGTCGGACAGCTGTCCATAGCCGTACCGTGCGACCGACACGTATCCGGAGCCGGTCCGTCCTGTCGAGTATGTACGATGCGCATAACTGCTAAAAACACGACCGACACGTAGGCTGTGAATCAAGCCCCATTCTCCGTCCGAGCCGTAATTCCTAAAGAGGAACCGAGTCGCCCGGAAGCAGTATCCATAGCAGTTTCTGGCATGACAAGTACGATGCGTACTTCCTACACGCCGGACGGGTCGTCACGCACGGCTTTGCACAGCATCCGGAAAACAAGCATATCAGCTACGATTCGCGCCACAAATCAATACACGGCTACGAGATGGACCAGCTTGCAGCGGGTACGAGACGGAGCAACAAGCAGCGTGTACGACACGAACACATCATGAACCCCATCGCGCAGGTCATACCAGTACTCTACATCTAGGACCGGATCAGGGACCGACGCCGACGGCGCAGACGGTAAGTCAGACACCTACAACACAAACAAACGACACGTACCCGCAAAATGGCACACACACAGGGGATCCACATCCTGGCCACCAACAACAGCCCACCATAGGGGTTGCATGGCCACCACCACTAACACCCCCACCCATAGGGGGCCTGTTGCCCATCACTGCTGCCACCCCCACTCACAGGGGACCTGTTGCCCATCACCCCTGCCACCCCCACTCACAGTGCTTATGTTGCCCATCACCCCCGCCACCCCCACTCACAGGGGACCTGTTGCCCATCACCCCTGCCACCCACACCCATAGGATGGGTGATGCGCAACACATCCAGCATACGCAAACATCAGGTATGTCCGAAAAATGCATCCCCCATGACATCATGACAACAGTGTGTAGGCTGTGACAAATGCCCACAACAGTGCTTATGGCTACGAGCATACAATGTAAGTAACAGCACATGTGTGACCAACACATGAGTGTGACATACACAAGGCAAGCATCACCATAGCACTGTGGCAATGTAAAAAGAACACCTCCCCACTGTGTAGAACAGAAGTTAAGTGGGGGCTCACAAAATGTAGCAGATGTGGAGCATTGTGGTGATGGGGACCAAACCCCCCTCATCACAGTGACCAAAAGGTAAGTGTCATCATGGTCAAAGCTGCAAATAACAAACAGCATGTATGATCCCTGCTCCCAACACATCAAACACTTCTGGGGCAAACTAGTGGTTGTGTCCCATACACACAGATGTGGTGAGGCTAACAGTGCTGTGAAAACATAACACTCTCGGCCATGTGCAGACAAGCACCACACATGGGGGCTGACAATGCATACAGCGAACAATGACACAACAGCAAAAGTGACCATCACCAAGCATGCACACATCTCGAAAATAGACACACCAATCAAAACAACATGTGTAGACTGTAGGTGTCAGATCCCAAACTCACATTCCATGCCAGCAATGGCACCCAACAACCAGGATGAACGTGCACAATGATGTGAAATGACTCACAGGGACAGCATGCAAAATCACAGAAACAGCATCCAGACCAAGGCCCACAACAGCAATACCAATGCACCGGTGCAGATGCACAAACAGGCAAACTCACACTGCACATCGGACACAACATGTGTGTGTGTGTGTCACAGTATCCCCAGGCAACGACACAACACATGAGGGGGGCTGAACCACAGTGACACAGATGTGTACACAGTGCCATACAAACGTAAACCATCACTGGGACACCCTCAGTGGGCAATCAGGCGTTGGGAGATGAGAGGAAGCACAACAGACACATGTGACACAAGCTGGAATGAACACCAACTAACACAGCAAGAGTCTGACGCACAAAACCACTACCCCCAGAGACCAGACAGTGGGGTGACACAAGCATGCATGACACCTCCACTGTGATGACAAAGGCAGATGTCGTACAAACCGGGAAACCCAGACATGTGTCCTGTGCCACAAACGTACATCACACATACACAAACACAAATCACTCAGCATGGCCCCTCATCCATGGACAAACGGGAGCTAGGGGACCATCCATGCAAACATTCACATCAGTCCACCCTCAACACCACACACCTGAACTGCAACAATGTGTATCTGTGAAGTCCACATGGACAGGTGACATTGCACATGCAACCATGACAAACACAGGAATATTGGCAGGAACTAAGGTGCACAGACACATCACACAAGGACTATTTACAACCATGGGGAATCCCTGCCACAGTCCCAGGACGATGCAGATGCCAAGGAGAAACACAAGGCACCCATGCTGACACCTGCCAGCATCGCAGCCGTGAACCCGACAAGTGGGAACAGTCACACACACATACAAATGTCTCAGTCACTGAAAACTACCACCTAGGGACAACTACATGATATTGCGAACAAACAAGTGCCTTGAGGAACCCTGACTGTGTCCCATCTCTGTCTGACAACATCATCACCACTCAGAACTGACGAATCCCAATGATGATACACCAATTAACAGTAGTGTGTCATGCACCCACACATCTGGTAGCCCATTGGAAAAGTAGTGGGATGAACCCAGTACCACTCAGCAAGCATCAACAACAGGAACATATCAAGGGAACACTGTCTGTGTATGAACAGGGATGTGGACACACACACATGCACATACAACACACACCATGGGCCCAGGCCATGTCACTGGACAACACACTAACTTGAGGGGACACAACTCCTGTGGGAGCCCAGCTGTGCCAAACATATTCACCGCAAGTCCCACTCATGTCTGCAGAACACTTGGTCAGTCAGCCATCAGTTACCACACAATGAAGGCTCTGGTCACAACAGCCTGGGTACGTAAGTCTCCCCTAAGTGATCTGCACATACCCAAAACATATGCCTAGCAAGTTACACAGAAGCCCCAGTTGCTCCTATTACAATGATTCCCACACCTATAGGTCCAGTCTTAATGAGCACAAAGTATGTGGAAGTGACAATTTGGACAAAGGGAAGCACATCATATGTGCAGGGGTGCAAGCCACAGATGTGAGCATGCCAATGAAATGCTCACAGAGAGATGTACACAAATAGTTGATCCTGACACACCCAGGTAGCTGCAAAGGATGACATGGATACCCACCGGAATAGGATACATATCTCATGGACCACAGGGAGTACCTCAAATCAACACATCAGTATGCAATATTGTAAACCAAGCATTACAGGTGCAAGGGCATGTAAAACAACATCAACATGATGTACAGCTAAATCAAGTTCACAGGGACAAAGAAAAAAGCTTTATTCAGCATATTAAAAGTGAAACGTCTGTTCCAACAAAAGGCCAATGGCCAGTCCATGTCCAAATGCCAAGGAGTGAACTAGAGTGACAAATTCTGTGTATGAAATTCTAAACGTCTGTGCAAACAAAAGGCCAATGGCCGGTCCATGTCCAAATGCCAAGGAGTGAACTAGAGTGACAACTGTCACACTTTGCTTGCCTGCACTGCTAAGGACCGGGGTCATCCCCTCGGAGGGGCATACATGGGGGCAGGCCAGGCACCGCAGGGACAGGATCAGGGCGCAGCAGAAGGAGGCAGTGAAGAGGTGGGGGATGCAGGCGAGACACTTGCAACTGCAGTGGAGCTGACTGAAGTGGTGGGTGCTGTCACAACTGTGGGGCACAAGTCAGATGGGGTGGGTGCCGGCACAACTCCAGTGGGCAGGTCAGATGGAGTGGATTGGCTCACCACTGCAGTGTCCAAGTCAGACGGGGTGGTCGTGGACTCCAAAGCAGTGCCTACATCCATGGGAGTGGAATGGGGGACAGGTGAGGTCGGCAGGGCAGGTGGGGGAGAAACGGTCCCCACAGCAGTGGCACCAACTGTCTGACCAGGTGTGGAGGAGCAAGTGCTAGGGGGGGATGGCCTTAGCATTTTTGGGATGGTGTATCTGTGTGTGGGGGAACCCAGGGCAGGAAGTGGCGGGGGAACCTCTGGAGTGGTGGCCTGGGGGATGGAGGACGGAGACTTTGCCTTGGAGCTGCGTGGTGGCGGGGGGGTCTTGCTCTTCTTGCGCCGGGGGGACTTGCGGGTGGGTGTCTCGGTCTGACTGCGCCTGGGGGAGGGTGTCCGGGTGTGAGGGGCACTCCCTTCTGTGTGTGGGGACTTCCTCTTCTCCTTGTAATCAGGATCTGCAGGGTCGGTGGGGAAGAGGCCAAGGTCACAGAGGAAGAGCTTCTGGGGAGTTGGGGTTGCAGGTGAGGAACGGGAAGGGGGCTGGGAGGGAGAGGTCTCGGAGGACTGCGGAGTGGTTGTGGATGATTGTGTGTGTGTCAGCAAACCAGCCCCTGTGAGTGTGGAATCAGTCCCCTGCGCTTGCTTGTGTGCATGTCTAGCCCTTGGTTTGGGGGTTTCTGTGCTTGGGACAGGTAGTGTGCTAGGAATCGTGGGTGGTGCAGGGATAGGAGGGGTGCAGGACTGTTGGAGGAGGGACACTGCTGCCGTCAGGGAGGAGGCCACGGACTGATTGGTCCTCAGTAGGGCAGACATGCCCGAGGAAATGCCCTCCATGAATGACACCAGTTGTGTCAACAGACCTGTGTGTGCATAGAGGACCTTCAGCATCGACGACTGCCCTATATGGATCTGTCGAAGTAAGTCCACAGACTCCTCACTCAGGGCAGCAGGGGACACAGGGGCAGAGGGTGTGGTGCCTGGCACAAAGGAGACATGCTCACGAACACGGGAGCCCACAGGGACCTCTGGAATGGGAGGCGATGGGAGGGGGTGGTGGCGGTGGTGGTGGCAGTGGCGGGGCGGAAACAGCCTCACTAGCTGGGGTTTGGTGGCTGCTGACACCCGCCTCCACAAGGGAGTCATCCTCAGAGCTGCTGTGGCCTTCAGCTGGGGGGGATGGTGCTGACGACTCCTCTGTGTGGCTCAACTCGCCCTCCATGCCACTGGGTCCACCTGACTCCTCTCCTTCTGTCCCTGTAAGGCTCTGTGGCTCCTCCTGGTCCGTGGAGCTGTCCCTTCCTGTGGCCGTAAATGTATCTGGATAGGAATAGGAAGTAACAGAACTACATCAGTCACCCGCACTGACTGCACACACCACAGTGAGTACATCACATCACAGGGCAAGCCCTGGCATTATCAGCTGAACACAGCTCCAAGTGCCAACACTGTTTAGGATAAGACAATTGTCATTCTCAACATCAACCATGGCACACATATCCCTCCTTGATGTTCACACATATGTCCGTTGCATGTTGGATGCTAACACACCAATGTGCCAACATGCACCACCCACACATTAGTTGTACATGCAAGTGAACATGTAGGAGTATGTCACTGTACACACAGCACATCTCTTTCGACTGACTAAGTACAGGTGTCCGGATGAAGGGATGGGCAGAGACTCATTTCACATGCTTGGGATGCATGCCAGCAACACACACTATGATGTACTCATGTCCTGATGGGCAAGGCCACAATGGGGTGCATGGTGCACACTTGAACACAACGCAGGCTCACTCAGAGCAAGTTAAATCCATGGCACTGGGATGCCCTGAAAGTCAGTCAACACTGTCTCCTGTCACAGGGGCAGGGCATCCAGACAACAACAATATGCACTGACTCACAATCCTAGCTCAAGGGTATAGCTGACTCTGCAGATGACCGGCGCACTTGCCCATCCCATGCAAACAACAAATCCAGGACCCAGAAGACCCCACATCATGCAAATCATTCATATGAGTCTCAGCAAGCACAAATCCCTGTACATTAACACATCACAGTCTGCCATGCATGTAACCCAGATGCATGAAGGACACAGTTGCATACACCATTGTGCGCTGTCAGATGATCACACGCCTATATGTCACACAGGTCTTGTCTCTCACAGTCACATCGCAGATGTCATGCTGACCCTCTGAATCATGGACACCCCAGTTGTACGTAGCAACAAGCCACACCCTAATGACAGAGGCAGACACCTGAGGGCACATGTCACTAGCACAACCTGCAATTTCATACACAGGAGTGGGTTTACGAAGTGTTTCTGAATGCCCTTGAGGGGGCATGACTGGGCAGGACTAAGTGAAACAGTGTTTTGCCCCGGACAGTAGTCAGGTGGCTAAGCAAGTGTGACGTACTTGATATACATACTCCTGATGCCCAAAAATTGGAGTCCCCTGCTGCATGGGTTTGTTTGGAATACCCCAGACACATGTTGCGAGTCAGACCAGCAATTGGTACACATCTCAAGGGCACACACAGTTCACATGTCAGATCTCAGGCATTGTGTAAACAATTGACCCACCCATGAAACACACAACAGAGTCACGGGAACTGATGCTGACCGGTACCTGAAGCATAGCTGACTGCAGGGACACAGTGCCCTAGTGACACAAGCAACAGACTGGAGGGGCCACACCTGTGAAACAGATGAGGAGGGTGCATCACACAAATGAGGGACCTGAGTTTGGGACTACAAGACCTACGTAATGTGGAAGTGTGACCAGGATAAAAGACTGCTATTTGCATGTCAGACATAGTACACAGATCAGGCATGGACTTACCCCCTTCCTGCTGCTGTCTGGCCTTCAGCTGCCTATCCAGGTCCGGGAAGACCACCGCCAGTATCCGGAGCATGTGGGGAGTCAGGGTCCGGTGTCCGCCCCTCCTGCGTGGAGGTGACAGCTTCAGCTGGACTCTAGCTATCCTCCGGGTCCAGCCCCGAAGGTCCTGCCACCCCTTCTGGCAGTTGCGGATGCGGCGCTTGTAGACCCCCACAGAACGAACAGCCCGGGCGATGGTCAGCCAGATCTCCTGCTTCTGGTGGGCATCAACCTGTGAGGATGACAAAGTGAAAAGTACATTAACACACATGCCCCAGATTTGTGCAGCACACAATTGGATATACATGTCATCATCACAAAGAGAAATAAATTACACAGGTAGTGCAACCATGGGGAATGAAAACTCACATGCATGTCTGACATGTTAACAATGCCTGGATAGTTTAAACTTGCAATAATGCACTTTAGCAGCAGGAAAACTATTCATTACATGTACCTACACACTTTGGGGAATGAAAGTAGTCAGTGAGAATGCTTGCCACTGATGTACACACTGCTAGTACTGCCAGTCAGACACCATGCATAATTAGGAAGGCAGTGGACAGCACACTCACCTGCTCCCCTGGTGTCCCATAGAGCTTTCTGTACTCTGGAAGGAGCCCGTCCAGCAGGGCCTGGTTCTCCTACTCAGTGAAGGCTGGGGCCCTCTCCAGAGTACATGCCATAGCAGGAGCCAGAGGATGCATAGACAGCAGCAGTGGTAGCAGGGATGTGGTCCAGTAGCATGTAGTGCAGGCAAGTGAGCTCCCTCGGGGCCAGCCAGTCTTATTTCTGTGCTGCAGAGGCAGACTCTGTGCCATGTGTCCCAAGTGATAGGTCCAACACGGTTGCATTCTATGAATCTGGCCAATCCATTCAAAAGTACGACTCGTACATGCCTTCCGCATCGTTCAAATCTTCACCTTCAAGGAACACTTGAAATTGCAACATTGTTGTAGGCATCCAACTGAATTTGCAGTGCACAACTCGTACACGTTTTGAATCCGCATCCGTCTCCATGACAGTCCTGAGCCAATGGGTGCGCCCGGCTCGTTCAACTGACTGTACAACGCGTATTTTGAATATACACATGCACCCGTCTCCATACGATTCAATGGCCAAGGTGTACGCCTGTCTCGGACCATGCCTGTCCGACGCGTATGCATGATAGTCACCCGCGTCGGACCTTATTGCATTCAATGACAAAGCGTACGCATGGCTCGGTCATGAACCGTGCAATGCGTATGCATTGTCACCCGTGTCGGACCTCATTGCATTCAATGACAAAGCGTACACACGGCTCGGTCATGAACCGTGCAATGCGTACTCATTGTCACCCGCGTCGGACCTCATTGGATTCAATGACAAAGCGTACGCACAGCTCGGTCATGAACCGTGCAATGCGTATGCATTGTCACCCGTGTCGGACCTCATTAGTGTGACTATTATACGGATGCAACACACATATACTGGCCATGGACACCTGCGCACACCTGTCACACTATAGCATTGGCCACACAGTGTCCCATGGCATGTAAGGCTGCATTCCCTGGGTGTTTGGGGGGGCACAGCTGTTTTTTTTGGCTGGCACTTTGTGCAGCTACTCCCAGGCTGTTATCTTGTACATGGGGGCAGAATCCTTTGTGTGTTGTGCACATTACCACTGTGATGTGCAATTGGACAGTAATGGGCATGAGTCAAGGCCGCAGTGTCAGGTTGGATATGTTTAAGACATGTCACATGCACCCCGAGTCCTGGGGGTGATGGCATGTACGTCACAGTGTGACCTGTAGCCCCAATACTGATGTGCACCCACAGTCTGTGTGCATGTTGTGTCTCAGATGTGTCTGATCACATGTTACCAATGGGTGAGAGTCTCCACATCCATGTGGTATATGCATCAACCTTGATGGGGTGTGTGTCTAAGAGACGTACATGTAGGGCCGGCAGGAACAACAGTGGCCACTACCTGTGGGACTTACGCTTGCCTTGTGGTGTGTACGTGCTACGCCACGTCCATTGCTGTGTTGATGTGGCAATACAGGGAGCCTGGGTTTCTGCATGGCAAAGATCCGTGGTGCCTGGGAGACATGAGTCCTCAATTGTCACTGGGGTGTGTTTTTTTAACGTTGCAGCAGCACATAGGTTGGGTGACACAGCCAGATGATTGGCCCATTGCACTACATGGCACTCATGTGGACATGTGGAATTGAGATGTGAGGTGGTGGTGTTGTAGGTGACATATGTGTCCATGACCAACAGCACACACCTCAGTACATTGTGTAATGTCATGAACTAGCATGTGATAGTGATCGTGGTCATGGCCACATGGGTGGATGTACTGACAATCTTCCTTTGTGCATCTCTGTACTGCAGGGCACCAGCTGTCCATCGTCCGTTCCCAGACCTTGCAACCATGCAGGAACGCGACTGCATCAGACGGTACCGCTTCACCAGGCCACTGATTGAGGAGTTGGCGGAGCGGTTTGCGCCACATCTGCTACCTGGCCGGACATACCCTACAGCACTAACCCCAGAGGTGAAGGTGATGGCAGCTCTGCACTTCTTTGCTACCGGTACCTTCCAGTACACTGTGGCTACTGCTGGTGGTATGTCGCAAACGATGTTTAGTCGGGTGATACTCAATGTCTTGGAGGGGATGTGGCAATTCCTCTACCTGTATATCAAGTTCCCGAGCCAAGATGAAGTCCCTGAAATTAATGATGCCTTTTATACACTGGGGAGGATGCCAAACGTCATTGGATCTATTGATGGGACACATGTTGCCCTGATACCACCGCACGCACATGAGCAGGCATACCGGAACATAAAGCACTACCATTCGATCAATGCTCTGGTGGTCTGTCTTGCTGACATGTTGATCACACATGTGTGTGCACTGTTCCCTGGTTCGGCGCACGATGACTACATTATGAGGAGTAGTCGCATTGCAACGCTGATGTCACAGATGCCAGCTCAGCGTGCCTGGCTTGTCGGTGTGTACTGACTGTTTCTCATTGTGTGTATTTGTCAGTATTGTATTCCGCACTCCTACAAAACTCAGCTACTTGTTCATTTTTGTGTGTGTAGGTGACTCTGGATACCCCAACATGCCGTGGTCGCTGACACCCCTCAGGAACCCTGTGACACCAGCCGAGCTGCGCTACAATGAGGCACATGGTCGTGTTAAATGGTAGCGGCAGTTTCAGTCGATAACCTTTCAAGTATTGCCCGGCGGTAATCGCCTCTCATACCACTCGATAATTTACCAATGAAAGAGGCAGGCGCCGGAGACTGGAAGGCAGGAAACAAAGTTTTATTCCGTCGGAGCAGAACACATCAGATCAGACAGCAAGGTATCGTCACGAGGTGCTCTAACCGCATCTCTGAGACCTGGTCTCTTATACACCGGTTTATTGCTTTATTACACATAGTACATTCTTGAGATTCTCTTGATGCATGAAAGAACATCCCCTGAAGCCCCGGCTCAGATCCGATCCCACACATAGTTACAGTAGAGGTTCCCACCCTACCCGCAGTGGGAGATGGCTATCGCGCAGCAGGGAATTCCGCCAATTCCCGGGGGTGTGTGCGGCCGGCCGGGTCTCAGGGGGTAGGGGCTTTGATCCACTGTAATCCCTTTGATGTGGGGTGTTTCCCTTACAGTAGGGGCAATAAACTGCATCCGCAGGGCTAGGTGATGGCCTGGGACCAGTTCGGACAATGGGGCGCAGAGGAAGGGGGTTATCAAAAGGTGCGGCATGACCATGTATGGGATGTCGGTCGGATGTGGTTCCGTAGCAGGGTCGCGCTGAAGGAGAGGGTTTATGGCCCGTGTATGAGAGAGCGGGGGTGGCCGGCGCGCGGGGGGATGTTCGCAGCGCCAGGGGGAAGCGCTGGTGATCGAGAATGAGCGGGGAGAGAGTGGGGTGCCTAAAATGGCGGCCGTGCATTCGCTGTGCGTGGTGCTGGGGAGAGGCAAGATGGCGCAGATAATGTTCAGTTTGCAAGCTAAATTTCCACAGTCCTCCCTTTTAACATATCTCGCCAGCTTGCCTAGTTTGGATCTATCCCCATAATACCCCGTACCTCCACCTCATTCAGAGCTTTCATTCGCTCTGTTTCAAAGTCCAAAGTCTTAGGGCAGATGCAGTTCATAAAGAGCGAACACAAAGGTGGCAGACACTGAATCCCCAAGCAACATCCACATAGTATCACGATTGGTATGAGGATAAATGAAAACAGCCTCCATCCCCAACCTTTAATAGTGTCCCAAAACCAACTCCCCAGTGACCATTCTTCTTGCTCTTGATGGACCTCTGTGGACAGTCTGTGGAGGTGTTCAATTGCTTTGTAGACTGAGGGTGAGTTATCCGGTACGTAGGTACAACAGCTGGACCCAATGATGCGGCATGCTCCTCCACGATCAGCCAGAACCACATCTAGAACGAGGCGGTTCTGAAGAGCCACCAGGCGGACGGCCTGAAGCTCAGCGGTGTTGTTGGCGAGGGCGCCAGCTGTAATGTTCATCGCCGTCTCGACTGCCTGGGTTAAGTGGCGGATGGCACGGCTGTTTGCCATTGGACCCCAGAGTGGAACAAGGCCTTTCACTGCGTCCATGAACTGTGCCCCGGCGGAGTCGGCTTGCACAATGTCTTTGGCCCGCTTCTGTCGGTGGTGGTTTGCTGGAGCCACATATGTCGGAGGAAGGACAAAGGCGATGTAGCAGGTGCCTCCCCAACCTTTCGGAAGCCAGGTGTAGGCCTTAGTACCACAGACGAAGTACATATTCGGGGAGGCAACAAAGGAGGGTGGGTCAACTGAGTCCAATGTTTGGGTGATGAGGCAGGAGCTGTGGCCCACCAGCTGCGTCCCCAGGCCTTCGATGCACACAAATCCAGTGATGTTGATGACGGACAGGGCCACTGTTAGGGTGGCGGCCGTCCGTTTCCAGAGGTAAGAGAAGGTGGGTCTGGCTGGGTTGTTGAACACCTGCATTTCAACTCGTTCTTTGGCAGGGATGTCCATGTGAAAGGAAGTGTTCGATCTCAGAGGGCAGAAGAGGGCAGAAGTTTTTCCAGTTTTGTTCAGCCAGAACCCATGGTAGAAGTGTGACATGGTTCTGCCGGAAGTGGAATTGTCCTTGTAGCTTTCTTGCAGGAGGATTAGCCAGGCGAGGCAGGAACCATGGACAGAAAAAGGTGAAGGGATGAAAGGGATAGAGTGTCCAGTGGCATGTGGCAGCAATCCACAGATCCAGCAATTGGTGGCGTTGGCAGCAAGATTGTGTTGGTGGAGCAACTGCACAAAAGAGTTATTCCAGAACTCCTTACGCCTTTCTCGGAGCTGGGGTGAAAGCGAGATCAGATGGTGTTCTTTCGTGGTGGTAGGTTGAACGGTGGTCAGCAATATCTTATGAGCGGGTGTGCCCTCCTCCATGATCCAGAAGGTGACCACGAGGAGAAGGCAAAAGAGAAGGGTAATGAAAAGTGCGATAGTCTTGAAGTTGTGCATTCGGTCAGTCTTTGGGTTTTTGTAGTGGATCTTCGGACGTCCGGTTGCTTCCATCATCTTCATGCCGGGCGCTTCCATCACCTTCAAGAGACTCAGTAGCGGGCAGAACCACAGACTTCGCTTAGTTTCTCTCCCGGTGGCCTTTGAGGTGACTAGGCTACCGCTCTGAGATTTCCACTTAGCCTGTGGTCTGCTTAGCCGGAGTTCTCTCCTTTCGTCGCAAGTTATACCCTTCATTGGATGGCACGGTGGGATCAGGATATCTTACTAACTCGAGTGTCTCTGTATCTGGGCAGCGGCTCAGGGATGGTCGGTCTTTGTCCCGAAGTTCTTCTTGGGCGGTGATGTTGTCCGTGGTTGTCAGGGTCGGTGATACCTTCTTGCAGTGGTGTGCATGCAGCCAATTGCGTTTCCTCTCCACTCGAAGAGCTGTTCGGGTGGTGATCAGGACTTGCAGGGGGCCCGTCCACCGGGGCTCCAGACTCTTGGTGCGCTGGAAGTTACGCACTAAGACGAAGTCACCGGGTGGGATGTCGTGTCCCGGGCCCCTGGAAACATCGGGAATGGCGTGCAGCACCTGCTGATGGATAACAGACAACGTCTTAGTTAGGTTATACAAATAGTCAGACATGAGGACGTCCGGGACGTCGTGGATGGATGTTGGTTTTGGTGCAGTCCAAAGGTTCATGGGCCGCCCAAAGACGACCTCGTAGGGGGTTAAGTGGTGTTTGGTGGGGGTGGAACGCATTGATAGCAATGCTAGTGGGAGAGCGTCTGGCCATCTTAGTCCTGTGGTGGCGACTATTTTTGCTATCTTAAGCTTCAATGTGGCATTGTGTCGCTCAACCAGGCCTGCAGATTGGGGATGGAAGACCGCATGGAATTTCTGTTTTACACCCAACCCTTTTAAGATGAGTTGGATAACTTCGGCTACGAAGTGGGGGCCGTTGTCGCTCCACAAAATTCGACAAAGGCCGTATCGGGGGAAGAATTCCTTCAGTAGTACTTTTGCAGTAGTCATAGCGGTGTTGTCGTGGGTTGGGTAGGCTTCCACCCACTTGCTGAAGGCACACACAACGACAAGTACGTACTTCAAACCTTGGCACCTTTCTAACTGGACATAGTCCATTTGTAGGACTTCAAAAGGGTGATTGGGGACCCCGAACCCTCCCCGGGGTACAGCAGTTCCTTTCCCAGGGTTGTGTTGGAGGCATACTAGGCATTGTTGGACCAGACGTTTGGCCGAGTCTGGGATCTTGTCGTTGTGCCAGACTTTGGAGACGAGTTTGATCATGGGGGCAGACCCTATATGTGCGGGGGAGTGTGCCATGGTCAGCATGGGGATCAAGTATGAGTCTGGTAGCAACCATTTGTTCGAGTCCTTAGTCCGCCAGCAACCATCATCGTCCTTCAATCCCACCCGTGCCCATTCAGCTAACTCGTGTGGTGTACTGGCTAATTGGATGTCCCTAATCGTTTCCCCAGCATCCTTCCACTTCTCAGCTTGTGACCTGGTCACGTACATACGGGTCGTGGACCTATTCTCGGCTGTGGTTCGGGCAGTAATGTCAGCTAGTGCATTTCCCTGTCCTATAATGTCTGTCACTTTCTTGTGTGCTTGGCATTTGATCACAGCCAGCCGTGTGGGGAGGAGGACCGCTTCGGTCAGGGCAGAGACTAGATCTCCATGCAGGATGGGTGTGCCATGAGAAGTCAAGAATCCCCTCTCTTTCCATAAGAGCCCAAAGTGGTGAACTACCCCGAAGGCGTACTGACTGTCTGTGTAGATGTTTGCGGTTGTCCCTGCTGCCAGGATGCAGGCTCGTGTGAGAGCGATTAGTTCCGCCGCCTGTGCGGATCGCTGTGTGATGCGGGCTGTCTCAACAACTGTTCGGGCTGTGGTGACTGCATAGGCAGCTGAGGTGGTGCCATCGGGGAGCTTGATGCATGAGCCATCCACCCACAGTTCTCCGTCAGGGTCCGGGAAGGCAGTATCTCGGAGGTCGACCCTACTCTTGGTCTGTTCGTCGGTGAGGGTCACACAGTCGTGTATAGGGGACGCATTGGGATCAGTGTCAGGGAGAGGTAGTAGGGTAGCTGGATTCAGAGTGGTGCATCGTTTCAATGTGATGTGGGGGGCAAGCAGAGTCAGTTCGTAACCGGTTAGTCGTGCGCTAGTCAGGTGTTGAGTCTTGGTCTGGTTCAGGAGGGTGTCAACCGCATGGGGTACCAGTACCGTGAGGGGGTTTGAGAGTACGATCCCCTCGCTTTGCCGGATAGAGATAGCCGCGGCGGCTACTGCTCGAAGGCATGCGGGCAAAGCTCTGGCTACAGGGTCAAGAGTGGCAGAGAAGTAGGCACAAGGGCGTTGTTTAGGGCCTATGGACTGGGTTAGGACAGACAACGCACATCCCTCCCTTTCGTGGGTGTAGAGGGAGAAAGGTTTAGTGTAGTCTGGGGTTCCTAGGACTGGGGCCGAACAGAGGGCGTCTCGTAATTCTTTGAAGGAGGATTGACATTCGGGTGTCCAGGGGAGGGGGAAGGGGACATCTTTAGCCAGCAGGGAAAGCAGAGGTTTTACGATGAGACTGAAGTTTGGCAACCACTGTCGACAAAAGGAGGTGAGGCCTACTAGGGACCGCACTTGCTTCTGAGTTTTGGGAACAGGGGTTTCTCGGATGGTCTGAATTCGGTCAGGGGTAAGTTTCCTCCCGTCCCTGGATAGTAGGTGGCCTAGATACGTTACTTGGGGCTGGCAGAATTGCAATTTCTTTCTGGAGACCTTGTGACCGTTCTCCGCAAGGAAGCGGAGGAGGTGAATGGTGGCTGTGATGGCAAGTGGAGTGGTGTCGGCCGCCAAAAGAATGTCATCGACGTACTGTATCAACACCACTCCATCGGGTAGTTGGACTGCATCTAGCTGTCTCTTGAGGGCTTGGCTATAAATGCTGGGACTCTCAGTGTAGCCTTGGGGTGCCCTACAGAATCTGTATGAACGAGCTTTTAGGGTGAAGCCGAAGAGGTAACGGCTGTCTGGGTGGATGGGGATGGAGAAGAAGGCGTTTTTGAGATCAATAACAGTAAAGGTGGTGGCAGTGGATGGAATCAGGGTGAGGATGGTGGTGATGTCTGAGACCACGGGGTACTGGGGTACGACTACTTTGTTAACCTCTCGTAAATCAACAATGAAACGGTAAGCTTTCTCATCTCCCTCGCCTTGCTTCTTTACAATGGGTAGGATAGGGCTGTTGCAAACATTACTGACTACTTCTTCTACCACTCCTGCCTCGACTAGGGACTCGATGATTTCCACCAATGCCTTCTCGCCTTCGGGTGATATCCGATACTGTGGAAGCTTTGGGAGTACTGCGTCTGGTCGGACGGTTATATGTACTGGGTCAATCACCATGCGCCCTACATCTGAGACGGTTTTAGCCCATAGATGTGAAGGTAATGTGTCGAGTAGGGACATGTCAGCATCGGTTATAGAGAGCATACGCCGTGTGTGACAGGGTCTGGACAGATCTGGGTTATCGTGTAGGATGACTCGAACTCCGTCTGGGGAGCATCTGATGGTAGCTCGAAAATGTTTTAGCAAATCAAGTCCCATAATAGCATCGGGGGTGTTGGAGGAGAGCAGAAAGGTCGTGTCAGTGGTGTTATCTTCTAAGTCAAAGGAGATTGGTGCTGATAAGGGGTTAGTGGAGGGCGTTCCATCGAAGCCTATTGAGGTTACATGTGAGCCAGACAAGGGTGCCCTAGGGATCAGTCGTTTGGATAACGCACTACGTGTCGCCCCAGTGTCTACCAGGAATGGAGATTTTGTGCCCAAGACCTTAGCAGTGACGTAAGGGCCTTGCTGGTCAACACGGAGTTCGACTGGATCCCTCCCTTGCCCCTGGCGGTCCTATGCGAAGTCATGGGTGCTTTCATAGTCGGACTGCTGACACTGGTTTTGTCGGGGGCGGTCAAAGGTGTTTGGTTTGCCTGGCCTGATGTTGGTTGCGTCGTTCGTGTGCCCTCGTCCCTGTCCTCTGTTTCTGGGGTCATATGCTGTGTCTCTGGGATCCCTATTTTTGTTTAGTTCCAGAAGGACCGGGCACTGGGATTTCCAGTGTCCGAACCCTCTACAGAACGCACATTGGTTCCCATCTAAGTCTCTCCGTCCGTTGTAGGGTGCAGGTGTATGGTCTCTAGGGGGTAGCTTTCTAGGGGCGGTTGGGTGGTAATTCTCTTTCGGGGGTTCCCTTCCTATGGTCACCCCTTGCAACTGTGCTATCATTACCCTCTCCTTCAGTTCCTTTTTCTTCTTCTCTGATGCCCTATCGTTCTCGTTTTTCTGATTTTCGTAGTATTGGGCCATCTGGAGAATTGCTGCGGGTTTGGAGGCTGCCCAACTACTCTCGCTGGTCTGTAGTTTCTGGGAAATTTCTTGTGACAGACCCTTCACATAATTCTGGACAAAGAGGTGATGTCCGGTTGCGGTGGTCATGTCTTGGCCACTGTAATCGGAAAACACAGTCTCGAATCGGGAGAAGTATTCAGACACATCCTCCTGGGGTTTCTGGCGGCAAGCCGTTACTATCGACCAGTCTACCTTTCTTTCTGGGATTAGAGTCTTCAGTTTTAGTACAATCTTGTCTGGGAGCTCTAATATGGCTTTTGGGGGTTTCTGTCCTGGTTCTCGCTGCTTATCTATGGTATCGAGTTGTACCCAGGTATATCCGAACGGCTCAGCGTGGTCAACTTTCCGGATTTGTTTCCACACATCAGCCGGCAGACATAGCCCAAAGAACAAGTCGATATCTGCTAAAGTCATAATCGTAGAACCTAAGGCTGTACCCAGTTCAGTGTAGAAGGCAGTCGGGTTCTTTCTCAAGTCGGGTAGAGTTTTTCTAAAGGTCAAAATATCTTGCCGGTCCCACGGCTGGTAGACCCAGTTATATACAACCCTCCCCTTCGCATCTTGGTGGTTGATGTCGTCATGCGTTCCCTGACCTCGTGGGGGGACCCAGTAGGGGGCAGCTTCTTTGATGGGCATCATGGCCTCAGCCCTTCCTTCCTGGGGCTTAGTCGCTATGGGGGTTTCTGCTTTGGTGGTCTGCCTATGTTCTCTAAGGTGTCGGTAGACCTCGAGTGTACGAGTAAAGAGGTTCGTCACGTCGCCCTCTCTTTCTTCTCCGATGTCTACCTTCCTATATAGGGCCGCTAAGCCTTCGGGACCTTTATCGTGGTATCTATCCTCATATGCATTCAGGGCGTGATAACAGAGCCGTACGACAAAGTGTCGTCTGCGGCTGTCGGCATACGAGTTGTACACGTCTGTTATATACTCCTCACTTTCCTTTCGCTCCACCAGTGTCCCTACTATCTTATCAATTCCTGCTCGTTCATCCTTCGTTAATCGATTCATTCTGGTGGACTCTTTCTTTCTCATCTCTGGGTCGTCTAACGTTATAGCCGACGTTGTGTTCAGCGCAGGAGGCTCGGCCGGCGCGGAGGCCGTGAGGACCGAGGCCCCTGTACTGCTTTCGCTCGTGTTCGGGGGTTGTGGGTGTTGCACTACTGACTGGGAGGGTGCATATGGAGGGGGCATGTAAATGATCGGGGGACCTAACAGTAATTCGTCATTCGTTCGCTGCTTGGAGGACAACTCAGGGTAGAGCAAAGAAGGGGTCCTAACAGCGTACTGTCCTGATGTTTCGGGCTCCTGTCTTAGTTTAGTTTCCCTTCTCTCCTTTATTTCTTCTTCTAACTTTCTAGCGGCAAGGTGAGCTGCCTTTCGTAATTCCTTTTCTGCTTTTACTTCTTCCCTCTTTTTCCGTTGCGTTGCTTCTTTGCGCCACATGCCAATACTGTCAAGCATAGTAGGCGTGGTCTTATTGCTACGCAGGGCTATTTCTAGCACTTCTATCTTATGGTTGTCGAAGGATCCCATCAGTGGCCACTGACTCTCGGGGTCCTTCTTTGTATATTTATGCCATAGCTTGGTATAAGCTACGGCGACTAGTCCATATTTAGTGAACATGTCCTTATTAGGGGTGCCCTCCAGTGGAGCCGGATGGTTCACCTCTAATAAGCGGTCCGGGCAGAACCAACTACCAATCAGTGGGGAGAAGATAGGCATGACGGGTTTCAATGGGGACAAAAGTCAGCACTACCTATCTTTTCACTGCTTGCAAAGACTAGACAGAATATCTCTATTCTTCGTTATTTGTAAGCAGAGAATACCTCCAAAGAACCAATATCGAACAACTAGTGTTCGGACAATCAATCAATCAATCAATCAATGGGAGATAAAGATAGGCATGACGGGTTTCAACGGGGACAAAAGTCAGCATTACCTACCCTTCACTATTTGCAAAGACTAGACAGAATATTTCTATTCTACGTTATTTGCAAACAGAGAATATCTCAAAGAGCACTATTCTTCAAAACAATCAATGTTCGGACAATCAATCAGTGGGGAGATAAAGATAGGCACGACGGGTTTCAACGGGGACAAAAGTCTGCGTTACCTACCCTTCACTATCTGCAAAGGGAGAGAGAGAGAGTATTTCTACTCCTCCCCGTTTGTAGACAGCGAATATCTCAAAGAGAACAATCAATGAGCACAATCAATGAGCAATACTAGTATTCAAAAAGTTTCGGACAATCAATCAATTATTTCACAATTTGTCGTGTATCACGACCTTACCCGGACCGCGTGGACAGTTTCTCGTCTTCCGCCTCCAGCGCCCGATCGTCCTCTACTCTCCGTTATTGCCGCGGCACTCCTGATGGTTCCCAGTCAGGACCGTAGATCACTCGAGAGAGGTCTGCTCGGAACCAGTGAAGTTCGGATGATCGGCTGCCAGACGAGGGTCTATTGGGCAGGAGCTCTCCCGATCGTTGCAGTCGTTCACTCTGTCGTCGGGACCTCTCCCACTGGATCCACGTGTCGCTGATGGGCCCCACGTTTGGGACGCCAATTGTTAAATGGTAGCGGCAGTTTCAGTCGATAACCTTTCAAGTATTGCCCGGCGGTAATCGCCTCTCATACCACTCGATAATTTACCAATGAAAGAGGCAGGCGCCGGAGACTGGAAGGCAGGAAACAAAGTTTTATTCCGTCGGAGCAGAACACATCAGATCAGACAGCAAGGTATCGTCACGAGGTGCTCTAACCGCATCTCTGAGACCTGGTCTCTTATACACCGGTTTATTGCTTTATTACACATAGTACATTCTTGAGATTCTCTTGATGCATGAAAGAACATCCCCTGAAGCCCCGGCTCAGATCCGATCCCACACATAGTTACAGTAGAGGTTCCCACCCTACCCGCAGTGGGAGATGGCTATCGCGCAGCAGGGAATTCCGCCAATTCCCGGGGGTGTGCGGCCGGCCGGGTCTCAGGGGGTAGGGGCTTTGATCCACTGTAATCCCTTTGATGTGGGGTGTTTCCCTTACAGTAGGGGCAATAAACTGCATCCGCAGGGCTAGGTGATGGCCTGGGACCAGTTCGGACAATGGGGCGCAGAGGAAGGGGGTTATCAAAAGGTGCGGCATGACCATGTATGGGATGTCGGTCGGATGTGGTTCCGTAGCAGGGTCGCGCTGAAGGAGAGGGTTTATGGCCCGTGTATGAGAGAGCGGGGGTGGCCGGCGCGCGGGGGATGTTCGCAGCGCCAGGGGGAAGCGCTGGTGATCGAGAATGAGCGGGGAGAGAGTGGGGTGCCTAAAATGGCGGCCGTGCATTCGCTGTGCGTGGCGCTGGGGAGAGGCAAGATGGCGCAGATAATGTTCAGTTTGCAAGCTAAATTTCCACAGTCGGAGCAGAAGGGTGATTGAGCGGACATTCGGCCTCCTGAAAAGCCGCTTTCGCTGCCTGGAATAGACCAGAGGGGCCCTCCCATATTAGCCTGCAAAGGTGTGCAAAATAATACTGGTCTGCTGCATGCTACACAACATGGTGGTGCGGAAGGAGGTGCCTCTCATCCAGGATGACGATGACGACGACCAACATCCGGCACCTGTGGAGGATCCCAGCCTGGGCCAAGATGCCAGTGATGATGAAGATGATGATGACGTCCGCTCCCAGCTCATCAACAACTTCTTCACCTGAATGTGAGTTTCCAGGGTTGTTATGTGAATGTATGGAGGTAGCCTGGAATGTGTTGAGCGAGCTCTGTTGCTGTCTGAGTGTGTCTGTGTGCCACTTGACTGGATGCGTGTTGTGATGTGTCCATTCAGGTGGTGTGTACTCCACAATAGGGTAGTACTGCTAACTAGTGTTTGTGTAGGTGTTTTGCAACATGTTTTGTGCATGTGTATTGCATTTCTCTCCTGTTCTTCTGTGCTTTTGACTGTATCTTGTCTGTCCTTCCCAGGGTACTTTGCCTGTTGTGTGGTCAACACTGACCCCCAACACCCAGAAGGCAACACCAGTGTGGAAGTTGACAATTCCCATCAACTGATGTACCACACATCCCTGGACTTCCATTCTCCAACACATTGTGAGCGTGTGTCCACTGTTACATAGAATTACTGTGCAACTAGTGTGGAATAAACGTGTTGCTGATGTGTAATGAACCTGTGCTACGCTTTGTTATGTGCGTTGTCTGTCTTCCCACATCTGACTGACATCTGCTTACCTCACCTGTGGACTTGTTACCACTAATAGTGCTTGGTGTTGTGTCTGTGCATGCCAATGTGTTTCAGGTCAACATAATTGTGTGTGATGAGTAACATGGCCATGGTGAGTATGTTTTGTGTTGCCATAGTGGTGTGTCTCCCTCACATGTGTCACATCCCCATGACTCACCTTACATTGGTCACATTGTTGCAGTATTTGGAATGCACTGTGTTGTGTAGCAGATCGACATCTCCCTGAACATGACAAGTTGGAATCACAACAGAGGCAAGTATGGTGTACTGGTGAGTTTATTTACAAACATGTGTGAGTGAAGTTCACAGGATGGTGGGTGCTGTACAGTGGTTTGGGAATCCAAAGTTCACATTGGAGTTGGAAGTGCTGGTAGATGAAATGTCCAGAGTAAAGTCCACAGTTGTCTGCTACATTGGCCCAACATGACATGTGGGCGAGTTGTGTGCGATTGGACAAGGTGAACGGGTTGTGCACAAAGAACATTGTCCAGAACAGGTTTGGAGGCCCTGGGGGATGTGCTGGGACATCTGCCTCTTACATGTCCTTCTTCGGGGGGGGGATCCTCATGCGCAGGCCTCTGCGGTGCAGGGGACTCTCCGCCAGAGTCATCCTCCCTCCCTGTGGCGCTGGCAGATGGTGTTGCGACAGATGTTGTGGGCACACAGGGGGGTGTGGACAGGTTGGTGTTGATCTGGCGGAGGCATTGTAGTATGTCCCGATGCACCGCAGTGATGTCATCCCACTTGGCCTCTCTGCGGGCATGGTGGGCGACCTGCTCGTGTTGCATGTCCTTGAGGATCCCCACTACCTCGCCAAATCCTCCGGTGCTAACCTGGTACGCATCTAAGATGCGTGCCAGTTGGGGGTCATCATGCAGTCCAGACCTCTCTGCAAGGCGTGACCTGTGCCTCCCAGCCCTCCCAGCACCCCTCTCCACGCGGGCAGGACCAGCGGCGGTACGCACAGGTGACACTGGGACCCCTTGGGTGGTGTTGCCGGTGGTGTTGGCTGTAGCTTCCTGGGGGTCCTGTGTCCCTGTGCTGTGGGTTTTGATTGTCCTTGGTCTGTCCGTGTTGGCGGGGGTGCCCTGTCGGTGTCCAGATGCTGGATGCGTGGGTACAGGGGGGGGCAGATGTTGCTGCTGCTGGTGCTGCATGATGGCTCACACCCGAGGGGCCAGGTTGGTCGTCGTTATCCGAAGAGGACAGTGAGAGAGTCAGACCAGAGAGCTCAGTCTCCACCAGAGTCTGGGTATCCTCGTCATTTGGTGCTGGGTGCCCAGCACCACCTGTGTTTGGAAGAGACACACAATGTGAATTATGTTTCTACATGCATCGTTGGTTCACAAACATGACATTTTCTACTTTTCAAACAGATGCCTGCCTGTACGCTGCTTTTTCCCAGCTTGTCACAGACAGAGTTTGATATTGTTGTTGGCCATTTCCCAGCATGGCCTTGTGCTCCCCACAACAGAGCCCAGTGTCAGACATCTTGTCAGTCCCTTCCCACTCCCTGTGAGGTGAGTATGTTTCAGTTTGATCTTGCTGGGAGATGTGGGTGGGTGTAGGTTGTCTGTGACTGTGAGTCCCATCATACTCTTGGCTACACCCCCCTTCCCAGCATGCTCATGCTTCCTCCCTCTTGACTCTGCTTCCCTGTGAGGGGGTGTGACAGCAATGGCAAGATGGCTGACTGTGTAGTCCTGATGTATGATGTTGGCCATTTCCCAGCATGGCCTTATGCTCCCCACAACAGAGCCCAGTGTCAGACATCTTGTCAGTCCCTTCCCACTCCCTGTGAGGTGAGTATGTTTCAGTTTGATCTTGCTGGGGCATGTGGGTGGGTGTAGGTTGTCTGTGACTGCGAGTCCCATCATACTCTTGGCTACACCCCCCTTCCCAGCATGCCCATGCTTCCTCCCTCTTGACTCTGCTTCCCTGTGAGGGGGTGTGACAGCAATAGCAAGATGGCTGACTGTGTAGTCCTGATGTATGATGTTGGCCATTTCCCAGCATGGCCTTGTGATCCCCACGACAGAGCCCAGTGTCAGACATCTTGTCAGTCCCTACCCACTCCCTGTGAGGCGAGTATGTTTCAGTTTGATCTTGCTGGGACATGTGGGTGGGTGTAGGTTGTCTGTGACTGCGACTCCCATCATACTCTTGGCTACACCCCCCTTCCCAGCATGCCCACGCTTCCACCCTCTTGACTCTGCTTCCCTGTGAGGGGCTGTGACAGCAATGGCAAGATGGCTGACTGTGAAATCCTGGTGTTTGTTTGGCTACAAGTCCCAAGTGAGCCCCTGTGCTTCACACAGCAGCATCCGGTACGGGGTATCTTTTGCTGATATTTCAATGAGGTGTGTGTCAATGCATTGTACCCGGTGAGTTGTGTGGAGTTTGTGTTGAGGGGGGGGGGGGGTGTCTCCCCATGCTGAGTAGTCTGGTCAGGGCTGTCAGTTCTCCTTCCCATCATGAAACGTGCTTCCATTGTAGGGCGTGCAAGTTGTCTTTCAGGATGTCAGTCAGTGGTGTCCTGCTTGTGATTTGCACACAAGCCCTAGGAGGGCCTTGTGCTCCCCACAGCAGGAGCCAGTGTCAGCCATCTTGTCAGTCATTTTCCACTCCCTGTGATGTGGGCATGTTTCTGAGAGGTCTTGATGGGCCAATGAGGAGGGGGAGCATTATCTGTGACTACAGGCCCCATCATGCTTTTGGCTACACTCACTTCACCTGCATCCACACTATTCCTTCCTGACAGTCAGCTGCACTGTGAGGTGGTGTGTTTGTGGTGGCAAACTGTCTGGCAGTGTCTATTTGACTTAGTGCCACTGGCTTGCTCTATTTGTTTGTAGGTTGGTGCATGTCATGACACAGTCCCCAGTCACTATGAGATGGCAGGTATTGTGTTTGTCTGACTGGCATACACATCTTGGGTTGATTATCTATTGGTTAGTGTAGCTTTGCTTGCGGTGCATGGTTTCACTGTCCCCTTGCCACACAATCTTGGGTATGTTGTTTGTGTACTCACCAGGCTCTGGGATGTGTGTTAGGCCATGGACGCTCTCTGGTGGTAGGATGTCCCGCACCTTCTCCTCCCAGGTCCTGAAGTAGACTGGTTTGGCAGGAGGGCCACCGCCGGTGCGCTGACTCAAGGCGTGATTTTTCTCGATGAGTTTCTTGACCCTCCTGCGCACGTCATACCACCGGTTCTGGATATCGTCCTTTGTGCGCAACATTGGTGCTTGTGCGTTCACCTTGTCCACAATCCTCGCCCACATCTTGGTTTTCTGTGAGATGGGGGTCCTTTGAACCAATGTACCAAACAAATGTGGCTCTACTCTCATGATCTCATCTACCAGCCCTTCTAACTCACTATCTGTGAACTTTGGATTCTTCTTTGGAGGCATGGTGATGGGTGGTGGTGGTGGGATATGTGTGTGTGAGGGTGCAAGTGATGTTGGGTTGGTGTTGGTTTTGTTGTGTGTATGTGTGTGTGCTTTTGTATGAGGTGCTGATGGTGTGTGAGTTGTGTGATGGGTGAGTTGTGAGTGTGTCTGTGGTTGCTGTGTACTGGTGTTTGCTGCTGGCTGTGTCTCCTGTTTGCAAGGGATGATGGTAGTGATTGTAGTCCTTTATATAGTTGGAGTTGTGGGTGTGTCTTTGTCCCATGTTTGTTTTTGGTATTTATTGGCTTAGTCATTACTTGTTTGGTCCTTTTTTTGTCTTTTTTCCTTTGTGTTTTGTAGGCATGAAGGAGACGTTCATGTGACGGAAACGGACGCTGCTGTTGTCTCGTGCGGGCTTCTCCGCCTCGTTCACGCTGCCTGTCTTCTGTGTTGGGTACGCGTCGTTCGCGGCGGTCTCTATTGCTTGTGTGCCCGGTTGTCTGTGCGTGTCGGTCGTGCGGCTTGGTCTCCGTGCGAGTCGGTCTGGTTTTACACGCATTGCATCGTACTGCGCTAATCGTGTCCGTCGGTGAAAATCGCTTCGGTTTTCCGGCCGGATCACTATTTTTTCCTCCGGCTCGGTCGTACGGCTTGTATTCTGTACGTGTCGGTTGTAATTCACTCGCGTTGCATCGTACTGCACGGGTCGTACGGTGCTGGCTCGTGTCGGTCGGTATTCGGTCCGGGTCCATGTCGGTCGGTTCGTTTTGCGGCCGGAATTGGAATCGGCCCCTCAATGTGAGACATATAAAAAAGCAACAGCATTAAACAAGAAAATAATTCACCAAAAACACTACTGCACATAATTGGGGTTCTGTGGGCCCCAATGCACTCTACCTGCTGCACTAATGATGGCTGTAGCCCTGGGAAGCAGGCTATCACTTCCTCTTTCACTCCTTCCCCGCCTTTTGTCTGACCATCACTTCAAACTCGAAACAAGTCTTGTCTCTTTTGGAAAGAAAATGAGCTATTGCATTTTGCCCCCCATTTTTCTGCCATGGACCCCATCTGCCCTAACACTAGCAAAGAAAATGAGCCCCCATGTCCACTTTGTATTGCAAAGCATTCATAATTATGATGCAGTGGGCACCTGGGCAAAAGTGTCACTGCACCGGTTTTACTAAGGATAGGTACTGCCTTGCTGTCGTCTCTGATGTTTGTTAAAATGAGCTCCCATCTCACACCATTCCTCTCCCTCCCATGTCTCATCATCTCTCTCCCTCCCATCTTTGTGTCCCTCTCCCTCTTTGATGCCCAAATCAAGGTGAGGGTCTCCTCTGCCTAAGTTTTCCCCTCCCTTGGACCATTGTTTCGAAGATCAAAGAACAATGGCACAGCAAATATGGCCTGCAACTGCAGCACCGATGAAGCATACAGCTCTGCGAAGTAGACTGTCGACTCTGCCCACTAAACAGGGCTATTACTTCTAGGCTAGATGCCCAAAGAAGGCTTTCTGCTGCTTTGTGTGAAAAACCAGAATCATCAGAAAGTCTATTTAGCCCCCTGCCTCCCTCCCTTGTTGCTTGGGCCATGTTACGTGCATATATAATTCTTACATACACATGTACACAGGCACGCACACACACACACACACACACACACGCACTCACACACACACAAACATGCATGCACACACTTCATATGTTTTACTCTCTTACATGCACACAGGAAATACCACTTAAAAATATGTAGCTTTCTCTGAGACACCCATAAGCACAAACATTTTAAATAACCCAGTTGTTTCCCACACAGAAACACCTACTCACAGAAAGAATCTGAATCATTTATTGTATGATTAATTAAAATTACAACAGAATATCTTTTAACAGTGAAAAGCAAGTAAAACACAAAGAAAAACAACCCACATGATTTCCCACTGGACTACAGAGGAAAGCAATCCAACCCTTAAAAGAGAAGTCATCAATTCCTTAATGCCGTTTAATGGCTGTATCTATGCTTTTCAATGTTTACAATAACTCCTCACCATTTAAAACAATATATTTGACGACCATATCAAAAGCACTCCTTCCTCACACTTTTCAATGAGCTTAAACTGCTGTATGTAAATGAAGACAGCCTGGAAACTCGCCTTTTGCCATTCCAGGCTATCTTTTTTACATGTAATTGCAGACTTATTGGTGCCCCCCTGGGAACACATTCATTCCCCCCCAGGGGGGCACGCCCCACAGTTTGAAGACCTCTGATATATATATATATATATATATATATATATATATATATATATATATATATATATATATATATATATATATATATATATATATATATATATATATGTATGTATGTATGTATGTATGTATATTACCTACTGGCGGTCGCCAGTAGGTAGTTATAGTTAGGACCACGTTTCCATAGGAAATCCGCAACATTCTATTTTATACTATAACTTTGGCGCCGGTCGACGAATCCTCGCGAATTTTTCAAAATAGGTGGGGCGCTACGCTCCGCTCCTACCCTGAAAGTCTCGGGGGGATTCGTCAAGCGGGGCTGAGATAAAAGGGGGGTCCCAAAACGCGTTTTTCCCATGCATTTTTCCATAGGACCTTTAGACACAGCTTCAGCCCGAACGGCTGAACAGAATTACTAGAAATTTGGCAGAGAGGTAGTCCTCAGGTCAAGGAAGTGCCTTTTGTAGGTTTGGTGTAAATCTGTTCAGTAGATTCTGAGAAAATAGCCTTTAAATCAATATATATATCTGAGCCAGCTTACGGTGCGCTTACGGTACGCTTACCGTACGCGTACGGTGGCGTGCGCGAGCGCGATTCTGATTGGCTCTTAGATCTTAGTAAACATTCGAATCGGCCGAAACCAGGAAGCGGCGGCCGCCATTTTCTCTCTCGCACTGAGAGTGATGATTAAAATACAAAGACCAAAAACATGTAAAGGGGCTGTTTGGACAGCTCCAAAACACCTAGCCATGTTGAGGGAGTCCCCAAAGATCCCCCAAGGCCAAAAACGGAATTTTAATTTTTTCGCTAATTTGGCCAATTACGCTTACCGTACGCGTACGGTAAAAAAATATATAAAAAAAAAAAAATATCCACACTCACCCCACCCCGTGTGCAAATGGTGCCCGAAGGGCACCATTTGTGCATGGCTTATATGCGGTGCGAAAAATTAAAATATTACCTTTCAAAACGAAGTGCATCATATGTCCTCCATGTGCGCACGGTGCGCGAAGCGCATCGTGCGTACATGGCCCATCTAGCGTAACGTGGGCACGCGGTGCGCATAGCGCACCGCGTGCCCACCGTGCGTGCACGGCACTAACTGCGTAAAGTGGGCGCGCGGTGCGCGAAGCGCACCGCGTGCTCACTGTGCGCGAAGCGCACCGTGCGCGCACGGAACGAACTGCGTTAAGTGGGCGCGCACGCCACGAATGGCGTAAAGTAACTTAGCATTTAAAAAAACGTACAAATTCACTGAAAAAACCATAGGTTTCACACACGTTATAGTTAGGAATTAGCATTTAAAAAACCTTGCAAATTCACTGAAAAAACCATAGGTTTCACACATGTTATAGTTAGCGGAAATTTTACTGATAAAAAACCAATGAAATTCCCCCGTTATAGTTAGTGCAGGCAACTATAACTCACGCGACCACAATCTTCTGCTGATGACATATGTGTCTTTATGAAAAAAAAATATTTGTAATATATGTATAGCTAAAAATGTATGGAAGAAGACATGGGCAAATAAGTGTCTAAATACAGTATTAGCATCAGCAGAGGATTGCGGTCGCGTGAGTTATAGTTGCCTGCACTAACTATAACGGGGGAATTTCATTGGTTTTTTATCAGTAAAATTTCCGCTAACTATAACATGTGTGAAACCTATGGTTTTTTCAGTGAATATATATATATGTAATATATATATATATATATATTACAAAAAGCATACTCTCCAAATTCCACTCCAGGCGAAAAAGAGAGAGACGGACCCCAACGGCTCTGGCAGGTAGATGTTTATTCAATAAACTCCCCTCTGCGATGCGTTTCGAGCACGATGTGCCCTTGATCACACACACATATATATATATATATATATAGATATGAAACAACCAAACACGTCAAACGTGTAAAACGGAGAGCACTCCAAGCAAAATCCAGGAAAGATGTTTCTTAAAGCATGAATGCTTTATTTAGCAAGTTCCCCCCCCCCTTTTTTCCCCGAAACGCTGACAGACGCTTTTCGCCGACTGGCTTTTTCAATGTCAGTTTCCCTTGCATTTCGCGGGCACATTTAAACTTAGGTCACATGTCACGAGGTGAAATCTTGACATAGAAGATGGACTTTCAGCAGCATTGTTCGTAAATCCATGGCGGCCATCTTATAGTGACAAATGTT
This sequence comes from Triturus cristatus, assembly GCF_964204655.1. NCBI lineage: Eukaryota > Metazoa > Chordata > Amphibia > Caudata > Salamandridae > Triturus > Triturus cristatus. Next base: position 994,147,521 of record NC_140584.1, on the reverse strand, counting down.
ACAAGGTAATGTGCCTTTCAATAATACAAACAATATATTAAAAGTTAAAAATTGGACAGCAATGCAATATGGCAAATGTCTTTTTTGACGAGGAGATTAGGAGAGAAAAGCAGATGGTAAATGATAATTTTCAAAGCTTACATATATTTACCATGCATATAAATGTATATGTCCTAAATTGACAGGAGCACATTACATATTTCTCCAGATTAGCGCAATACGGGGAAAAAAATTATATGTATTAAAGAAAAATGTATATTTATCTTTATCTTGCGGTGCGGATAAATATCCAATTCACACCTCACCCATGTTGCCTAATTTGTCATCTCCTCGTTCACGACAATAGAGCCCTGAATGGGCATTGAACCAAATGCTGAGAGAGAGTGCATAACAGTTAAGGCTTAAAACAAAATTTAAATTTGAATTTGAAATTTAAATTGAAAAGACAGAACAAAAGACGGCAGAGAAGGGTATCCAGAATGTATTTGAAGATATACCATTCCGCATCAAAATAATATTCAAATCCTCATAAATGAACCCATAACTCCTCTTCATTGTTTAGCCCTATTGGGGTCTTGGTCTGGAGATCAATAATATAAGTCGATTCCAGGATGCGGAGTTTCCGTACCCTGTCACCTCCTCTTTCCGACTTACCCACTTGGTCAATACAGTGAAATTTTAATAAATCACGGTTGCTTTGGTGGTACTGCTCGAAATGTCGGGCAACTAGATATGCGGGATCCTTGTTAGTGATTGCCCGCATATGCTCCAAAATACGTTTTTTCATGGGATGTATAGTACTCCCTATGTATCTTTTAGAACACGGACAAGTAAGGCAATATACAGTGAAGTCTGAATTACAGTTGAGGAATAGTTTTATCTTGCGTACTGGTCTTGGGTCATTGGGTCTGCCTTGGTATGTGATGGTTTTTTCACTGAATTTACAAGCTTTGCAGTGATTGCAGGGATAGAAGCCTGCTAAGCCTATCCGATTTCTGACTCTGGGGACTGGGTCAAAGGGACTATGGATAAGATAGTCCCCTACTGATAGGCTACGTTTGTAAGTTATTACTGGGCGTGCTGGTAACTTTTTTTTGAGGATGTTGTCAGTTTGTAAAATGTGCCAGTTTTTCTTGAAGATCTGCATTACTTGACTGGACTTCTCATTGAAATTGGTTATCATCCTAACCTGGCCTTCATCTGATTCAGTAGCTTTCTTAGTGATTAATAGATCTTTTCTATTAATATTTTTGATTTTAATTTCAGCTGCGCAGAGGTCAGAGTTCTTATAGCCCCTTTCCCTGAATCTTTTAGTGGCTTCGGTTTTGACCTGTTCATAATCACGATCTTTTGAACAATTCTTTTAAGGCGTAGGAATTCCCCAAATGGTATGTTTTTGATAGTGCTGCGTGGGTGGTGGCTATCAGCATGTAACACAGTGTTCCCTGCTGTTGGCTTCCTAAAAAGTTTTGTAGAAAGTATGCCATTATCCACATATACCTCAAGATCCAGATATGTAACTGACATGTTACTGATTTCACCTGTAAATCTTAAATTGAGTTCAGGGAAGCCACAAATTCCTCAGCCGAGGCGCGGCTACCACGCCAAATTATGAAAAGGTCATCTATGTATCTGGCCCATAAGGCGGTTTTCTCCACCCAACAATCATTAGCCTCACCCCAGGCAACGTGCTTCTCCCACCAGCCCACGAAAAGATTCGCGTAGCTGGGGGCGAAGCACGATCCCATCGCGGTCCCCCGCAATTGTCGGTACAGTTGTCCTGCAAAGGTAAATATGTTATTGGTAAGACAGAAAGTAATCATTGAAATGAAATGAAAACAATATTTAATAAAGCGCACTGCTGCCAAGCGGCTTCCTGGCGCTGGGGGACCTGGGTCAGAAATCACAGAGGGAGACACAGGGAACCTAGGAGGGGAAAGCCAAAGAGAAAAGAAAAGTTTTTAAGGCTTTACGAAAGTGGCTGAAAATAGGAATGGAGCGAAGATGAAGTGGGAGACTATTCCAGAACTGGGGAGCCAAGACGGAAAGACGAGTGCCCCCGGATCTGGATTTGCGGAAGCGGGGAATATGAAGAAGGGAGAGAGAAGAAGAGCGGAGAGTGCGACTAGGAACATAGGAAGAAATGAGGGAAGTGATGTAGGCAGGGGCAGAGCGGGAGTGGGCGCGAAAAGCAAAGCAGGCAAGTTTGAAAAGGGATCTGAAGCGGATGGGGAGCCAGTGAAGGGATTTCAAAACCGGGGTAATGTGCGAGGATTTGGGAAGGGAGAGAATGAGACGGGCAGCCTGGTTTTGGATGGCCTGTAAACGTCGGGATTCGTGGGAAGGGATACCCACGTACAGGCCATTGCCATAGTCGAGGCGTGAGATGACTAAAGCCAAGACTATGGATTTAAGCGCGTCGGTAGTGAAAAAGCGTGATATTTTCCGAATAAGACGGAGGGAGAGGAAACATGAAGACACAACAGAGCTAATCTGGCTGTGCATGGTTAAGTCAGAGCTGACTTTGATGCCAAGGGTACGAACAGAGGGAGAGGGCGTGGGGGGGGGGACCAAAAGAGGGGGGCCAATGTGCAGGGGACCAAGGGTTAGAGGGACCACCCGTGAGGACAAGTTCCGTCTTATCGGGGTTAAGCTTAAGATGATTGGCGCTCATCCATTCCGAGATAAAGATAAGGGAGGAACTGAACTTAGGAATAGAATCAGGAGAAGAAGACAGATCAAAGACAAGCTGGAGGTCATCTGCGTAATTATATACAGAGACCCCCCGCTTGAGAAGAGAAGAAACAAGAGGACAGATATACAGGTTAAAGAGGAGAGGGGAAAGAGAAGAGCCCTGAGGAACACCACAAGTGACCGAACAGGAGGGGGCAGAGAAACCGGAGAGATGAACAGCCTGATGCCTATCCTGAAGAAAGGATGCTAGCCAGGAGAGGGCCGCGCCCCGAATGCCCGCTGCGCAGACACGGTCGAGAAGAATGGAATGGTCGACCGTGTCAAACGCAGCGGACAAGTCGAGAAGCACCAAGGCTTGGGGAAGGTTAACATCTGCCTTGCCCTTAAGTTCATCCAAGACCGCTAGAACCACCGCTTCTGTAGAATGGCCAGGGCGGAAGCCCGCCTGGTGAGAAGCTAAAAGGCCATTGTCCTCGATGTATGAGGAGAGGCAGGAGGTGACGTGGGTCTCTAGGATCTTACCCAGGTAGGGAAGAAGGGAAATGGGACGGAAATTAGCTGGGAGGGAAGGATCTAGACCAGGTTTTTTCAGAATAGGGACGACAACAGCAGATTTAAAGGAAGAAGGGACAGCACCGGAGGCCAGTGAGGAGTTCAGAAAAGAGAGGGGGGGGACCAGAACAATTAGTGAAGAGGATTTTAAGGATCCGTGCAGGAACACCGTCCAAAGGAGAGCCAGATTTAACTTTAGACAGGTAGTTGTGAAACAAGTCCAGGGAAATAGGGGGGAAAGTGTCGAGGGAAGAAGAAGGGAGGGTAGCAGGGCTGGTGAGGGTAGGCTGAGGCACAGTAGGAATGTCAGCTTTGATTTTCGCAATCTTGTCAATAAAAAAGTTATTAAGTGACAGACAGAGGGGTTGGGAGGGAACCAGGCTGGGGGTGGAGCGATCAGAAGTAGCAAGATTGCGAACCAAAGAAAAGATTTCACGAGGTTTATTCACGGAGAGCGATACTCTCTCCGTGAAATAAGAGGTTTTGGCATTAAGGACTGCTTTTTTGTAGTTGGTAAGGAGTTGTCTGTACTGAACTCGCAGAGGAGGGGAATACTGACGTCTCCAAAGACGTTCCGCCCGTCTGAGATCAAGTTTTAATGCCTTGAGCTCAGTGGAGAACCATTTGTGCGCGTCGTATGGACGAACCGCTTTGATCTTTTTAAGCGGGGCCACACGGTCACACGAAGCAGCAAGCCATGTACTTATGGCTTTGGCCTGAGATTCAAGGGGGAGACAAGTGAGATCAGGAGCAGAGGATACCAAAGAGAGTGAAAGGGAATCAAGATCGGTTTGGTTCCAGTTGCGGGCTAGAAGGTTTTTAGGGGGAGAGGGTTTGACACCCATACCTAAGTGAACAGAAAAAGAAATAATAAAGTGGTCAGACCAAACACAGGGAGAGATAGAGGGAGGTAAAGCAAGGGGGCAAGACGACCAGATTTGGTCGAGTATATGACCATGCACGTGGGTCGGGGCTGTGACATAAGAGGTAAGGTTCAGACATTGGAGAGTGACCGAGAAGTCTTTTGAGGAAAGGTCTTCCTTAAGGTCTCCTGGCCAGAAGTTAAAGTCACCAAGAAGGAGCACAGAGGAGTTGTTGACCACGAGGGTGGCCAGCAACTCCTGGATGGAGGCTACAAAGGAAGGCATCGATTGAGGGGGGCGATAGACAAGAACCACAGTGAGGGGGGAAGGAAGGTTGAGGGAACGGGCCACCAGGTAGTCCACGTTAGGAATGAGGGGGTGAGGGAGGAGCTGAAATTTAAAAGACGACCGGACAATCATCGCCACCCCCCCGCCAGCCTTGCCATCCGGGCGGTCAGCTCGGAGAGCATAGTAGGTGTCAGGGAGGATGGCTAGCAGATCAGGGAGAGAGTCAGAAGTGAACCAGGTTTCGGTCAGAAATAAAAAGTCTGGAAAATCAGTGGTTAAAAGATTAAAAAGTGCCGTCTGGTGTTTAACTGCGGACCGGGTGTTGAGTAGGTAGGCAGAGGCAACCGTAGGGGCCAGAGGGGAACGAGTAACCAGAGGGGAAATAGGGGGGAGAGGAAGGGAATCGGGAGAGACAGGAGTCGGGCGAAGTAAAGGAGAAGAGAGAATGCCAAGTGATTGTAGGTGGTGAAGGGGGAGAGGGGCAGGAGAGGGAAAGGCAGATAGTGCAATAAGTTGGGCAGCAGTGTAAACCAGGCGAGAGGCAAAGTGGGTGGCCCCTGGTCCCGGCCCGTCGCGGACGGGCGCAGACGGGCTTAACTTAGGCGCAACTTCGGCGCGCCTTCGTCGCGCCCGCTGCGCCCGCCCGCTGCGCCGCCGGAAGACAGGAACAGTTATGTGGGGACGACACATGAATAGGGAGGGTCAAGGGGGCGTGGCAGGGGGGAGGAGCCAAAAGCGCTACAGCGCCGAGGACAGACCCGCCCAAGATGGTGGAGCCGCCCGTCCCCTCCAAGAGTCAAGCGAGGAGGGGGCGATCAGCGGCGGCGGTCTGGTCTCTGGTCGCATGCAGGGAAGGGGCAGCCAGGAGGGATCCAAGCGCCGGGATCGGGGCGCAGTGCAGGTGAGTGAGCTAGTGATTTAAAAAGCAAAGCAAAGTTGCTTAGGAAGTCTCGTTGCTCCCGGAGTCGCCTCGGGAGATCGCAGCAGGTCGGAGAGCCCAGGTGAGTGAGCTCCTTAAGAGCCAAGCCAGGGGGGAGGAGCCAAAAGCGCTACAGCGCCGAGGACAGACCCGCCCAAGATGGTGGAGCCGCCCGTCCCCTCCGAGAGTCAAGCGAGGAGGGGGCGATCAGCGGCGGCGGTCTGGTCTCTGGTCGCATGCAGGGAAGGGGCAGCCAGGAGGGATCCAAGCGCCGGGATCGGGGCGCAGTGCAGGTGAGTGAGCTAGTGATTTAAAAAGCAAAGCAAAGTTGCTTAGGAAGTCTCGTTGCTCCCGGAGTCGCCTCGGGAGATCGCAGCAGGTCGGAGAGCCCAGGTGAGTGAGCTCCTTAAGAGCCAAGCCAGGGGGGAGGAGCCAAAAGCGCTGCAGCGCCGAGGACAGACCCGCCCAAGATGGTGGAGCCGCCCGTCCCCTCCGAGAGTCAAGCGAGGAGGGGGCGATCAGCGGCGGCGGTCTGGTCTCTGGTCGCATGCAGGGAAGGGGCAGCCAGGAGGGATCCAAGCGCCGGGATCGGGGCGCAGTGCAGGTGAGTGAGCTAGTGATTTAAAAAGCAAAGCAAAGTTGCTTAGGAAGCAACAGCATCTTGTTATGTTTGGTAATACTTGATAGGTCTTTTGTTAAGAAACCAATCAATGGCAGTAATGCCATTCTTGTGGTCTATACAAGTATATAAGCTCGTGATGTCCAAGGTTATAAGTAGCATATCTGCTTCCCAGGCAGTTCCTTCAATGAGTCTTAAAAAGTCTTGTGTGTCCTTGATGTAGGAGGCCAAGTCTTTAGCTAGTGGAGCCAAAAATGAATCTATGTAGATTGATGTATTTTCCAAAAGACTATTTATGGACGCCACTATGGGTCTGCCTGGGGGATTAGTCACACTTTTGTGTACCTTGGGAAGATGGTAAAAAGTCGGAATCTTTGGTGTTTCACAAATCAAAAATAGAAATTCATCTTGGTTCAATAGGCCATCGTTTTTCCAGAGTTGCAATAGATTGTGGTATGCATCGATGCTTTCAAAGTAGACTGTTCTTGATATTGGCGTATAACAGTCCTTATCGCTGAGTTGTCGCATCGCTTCTTTTTGGTACTGATCTTTATTGAAAATCACCATGTTTCCTCCTTTATCCGATGGTTTGATTTCGATGGTTTGATCTTTCTCTAAAGATTTAAGGGCCTCCCAGTGTTTCCTTGGGATGTTGTACCGACGTTCGTTGAAATCCTTACGGTTGGCCAAGGTTTTCAGATCCAAGATTACTGCCTCACTAAAGACGTCAATGGCGTCAAATGGTGTCTTCGGGACTGCTCGAGATTTCATTTTGAAGTTACTGTGTCCCCCTATTTGATTGATTCCAGCTTCTGCTAAACACTCATCTGTATGATGTTCCCCAGATTGAGTGTATGGGGTTGAGGAACCCAGTTGTTTCATCGTCAGGAGAGTTTCTAGGTCGTGACCTGTCAAGGCATCTGACTCGCTGATCATCATATCCTCTGTTGTTGTAGAGCTTCCAATTCTTGGATGCAGCAGGTATATTTTCTGGAATTTCAACTTTCTAATATATCTAAAAAGATCAATTCTGGTGCGTGAGTAGTCAAAGCCTGAGGTCGGGCAAAAAGTAGGGCCTAGCTGTAAGACCTTAATTTGTTCCGGTGTGAGAATTTTGTCAGATAGATTGATTACCGTCATTTCATTCATGGCTTGATTTACCATTTCCCCTTCTTCCCTCTGCTGCAAGTTACCCTCGGGGTTAGAGTATCTCCCCCTGCCTTTATTTCCCCTCCTGGTTTTTCGTTTCTTTTGTTTCGTGGCAGAGTCTGTTGGGGAGGGTGGGTTCTCGGTGTTGGTCGTTGACGGGTTTCTCTCATTAGCTGATACTCCTGAAAAAAAGGAGGAGGAGGAGGTTCCACATTTCTGCTTGGTTCTGCCGGAGTTGTACTTTGTTCGCCTTCCGAAGTCTCCACTTCAGATTCTGAAGTGTCTATATTTCCACTTCTGTTTGCGCCTTGCTGGTTTAATTTTCTCCTGGGTCCGTCAAACTTTTTGGCAAAGGTTAGAACACGTCCTGTGGCGTAGTCTTGTTCATCTCTGAGAAACTTAGTTTGTTTACGTTTTCGGATGACAGACTCATAATCTTTGAGACGTTTAATCATGGCGTTCTTTAATTCCTCTGCTTGTTTGACATCCTTTTCCTTCCCAATTAGATCTTCCAATCTTTTGATTTCTACCAGGAGTTTGTCTCGGTCACTCCAAGCATACTTTATAAGAATCCTAACCATTCCCTTCGCAGATTCCGTTGTATGCTCTGCCCAATCTTTAAGAAGATCCGGGTCGGGATGTTCATATGAAGGAACAGTGAAAATGCGAAGACCTCTCGGGATTCTGTCACAGTCCATATGTCTTTGCAGTGAAGTTCCTTCCCACAATTTCCGTAGTTCTCTTTCATGGACTTTCTCCAAGGTTTGATACAGGATGACAAGATTACTTTCTGAAGGTGTTCTGACGGCGTCACCTTTAACTTGTGTGTTACTAACGCCTATTCCTGTTTTAAAAATATCAGCAGCCGCTTCCTCTCTCTCAGTGAGGCTTGACATCTTCGAAAATGCAAATGTCCAAGTTTAACGGGACTTTTCGGGGAAGAGGGAACTTGCTAATTCTTTAATCCTTTTCGCTTTTCAGGACTGAGGCTTATTATTGTGATCGGAGCGCAAAAGAAGAAAACGGAGATCACTCACCAAGATGATTGGCGCTCGCGGTGTCCGAAAGGAACCTCCGGTCCGTGGCGCGTATCAACGGCGGAAATCATCCAACTTCTTGCTGAATCCGAAATTCTGTGTTACGGGTGCCGCAGTTTCCTACGGCAATGTCTCTTCTTCCCAATAAGCCTCGGGGCTGGCAGCCATATCGATTTCTTCAACAGCACTTCACCGCTGCCGCTCCGTCTCTGTCCTGGGTGCTTTCTCCCGGCAGTGGTGAGCCGCCAAAACACGAAACAACCAAACACGTCAAACGTGTAAAACGGAGAGCACTCCAAGCAAAATCCAGGAAAGATGTTTCTTAAAGCATGAATGCTTTATTTAGCAAGTTCCCCCCCCCTTTATTCCCCGAAACGCTGACAGACGCGTTTCGCCGACTGGCTTTTTCAATGTCAGTTTCCCTTGCATTTCGCGGGCACATTTAAACTTAGGTCACATGTCACGAGGTGAAATCTTGACATAGAAGATGGACTTTCAGCAGCATTGTTCGTAAATCCATGGCGCCCATCTTATAGTGACAAATGTTACAAGGTATTAAATATATTAAAAGTTAAAAATTGGACAGCAATGCAATATGGCAAATGTCTTTTTTGACGAGGAGATTAGGAGAGAAAAGCAGATGGTAAATGATAATTTTCAAAGCTTACATATATTTACCATGCATATAAATGTGTATGTCCTAAATTGACAGGAGCACGTTACATATTTCTCCAGATTAGCGCAATACGGGGTGAAAAAATTATATATATTAAAGAAAAATGTATATTTGTATGCGGTGTTTGTGGATCTTAGGGCTGCCTTCGATCTGGTACCCCGTCCCAAACTTTGGTTGATATTGAAAGATTTAGGGTTACACGGCGGCTTGTTGTCCTTGATCCAGAGGCTCCATGCGGACAACTCTGCCAGAATCAGATGGGGAGGGCAGGGTATAACGACTGAGGACTTTTCCGTCCAAAGAGGCGTCAGGCAAGGCTGTGCTATGGCCCCAACGCTATTTTCATTATTTATTAACAATATAGCGGAGCGACTTTTGGAAGCCCACGTAGACGCACCCATTCTTGGCAACACTAAGGTCCCCATCCTAATGTTCGCTGACGACACGCTTTTAATTGCTAAAACACCTTGCTGCCTTCAGCGTTCATTGGATATTTTCGAGACCTTTTGTGTTGATCGAGGCCTTGAGGTGAACATTAAAAAAACCAAGCTCATGGTATTCAGGCCTCACAAACTTTTTAAAAATAGTTTTGTTTTATCTAAAAATCCACTTGAACAAGTACAGGCTTTTAACTATTTAGGTGTTAACATCCAAAATAATTTTTCTTGGAAACTACAGCGCGATATGTCTACCCTAAAACACAGGCAAATTGCTGGAGCTCTTGTTGGCGAATTTAGAAAGTCCCCCTCGAAGCCTATCCGACCTGTGCTCCAGGTGTATAGTGCAAAAGCGGTGAGCTCGGCTCTCTATGGAGCTGAGCTGTGGGGTTATGAGAACCTGTCTCCTTTAGTTACCTCGGAAAATAGGTTCCTGCGTAGCATCACTTCCCTCCCCCAGAGCACGCCCATTGTCCCTTTAAGATATGACCTTGGGAAAAATTCAATAGCCGATATAGCTAGACTTCGTCCTATTTTATATTGGCGTCGCCTGTGGACTACCCCGGAGTTAGCCCATTATGCGGAGGGTTTTCTGGATATAATGTCTTTGGTGGGCTCCCGGAAGATTGTTTGGCTCAACGAGACTAGAAAATCCCTTGTGGCACTTGGGATGAATGATCTCTGGGAGAACCACTTGGCTGCTACCTTCCCATCTAAAGCACACATGAAAGAAAAATATTGGGAGTTGGTAAATGCCAAGGTTTTCCATGAAACTAAATCCCTCTCATTAACTGATGAATTTTTGAGTATTAAACCAGTTCCAAGGTTAGAACACTTTTGGGATCTTGTCACCAAAGTGCTCGATAGGAAATTATTTTTCCAGATGCGGGTGGGAGTGTTGCCTTTAAAATGCTTTTCAGCTAGATGGAAGCCTATAAGTACCAATCTATGTTCTTACTGTGAATCTCAGGTAGAAACCCTTGCACATATGTTTTTTGCCTGCCCTGCTTACGCGGACCCGAGGCGTGTATGGTTGAGACCCATTTGTAAACTATTGGGCACAAGACGGAGTGTAGAAGCTTTAAGACTCCTTCGCACCTGCACAGACCCGGTCATTGTTGTGGCCCTGGCCAAATTTCTGGGGTGGGCATGGGTAATCAGATTTAAGCGCTTTAGCTAGTAGCGTTAGACACTTTTGGATGTTACCCTTAATGATTTCTGTGTATATTAATTGCTTTTTAAAAAATATGTACATATTTTAATAGTAACATTTTTAGACTGTTCTATTGTATATTGTGCACCTGTGCTGTTTTGTATCGCTTTTATGACTTTTGTCGAATAAAGCTGTTTGGATTTGGATTTATCTTTATCTTGCGGTGCGGATAAATATCCAATTCACACCTCACCCATGTTGCCTAATTTGTCATCTCCTCGTTCACGACAATAGAGCCCTGAATGGGCATTGAACCAAATGCTGAGAGAGAGTGCATAACAGTTAAGGCTTAAAACAAAATTTAAATTTGAATTTGAAATTTAAATTGAAAAGACAGAACAAAAGACGGCAGAGAAGGGTATCCAGAATTTATTTGAAGATATACCCTTCCGCATCAAAATAATATTCAAATCCTCATAAATGAACCCATAACTCCTCTTCATTGTTTAGCCCTATTGGGGTCTTGGACTGGAGATCAATTATATAAGTCGATTCCAGGATGCGGAGTTTCCGTACCCTGTCACCTCCTCTTTCCGACTTACCCACTTGGTCAATACAGTGAAATTTTAATAAATCACGGTTGCTTTGGTGGTACTGCTCGAAATGTCGGGCAACCAGATATGCGGGATCCTTGTTAGTGATTGCCCGCATATTCTCCAAAATACGTTTTTCGTGGGATGTATAGTACTCCCTATGTATCTTTTAGAACACGGACAAGAAAGGCAATATACAGTGAAGTCTGAATTACAGTTGAGGAATAGTTTTATCTTGCGTACTGGTCTTGGGTCATTGGGTCTGACTTGGTACGTGATGGTTTTTTCACTGAATTTACAAGCTTTGCAGTGATTGCAGGGATAGAAGCCTGCTAAGCCTATCCGATTTCTGACTCTGGGGACTGGGTCAAAGTGACTATGGATAAGATAGTCCCCTACTGATAGGCTACGTTTGTAAGTTATTACTGGGCATGCTGGTAACTTTTTTTTGAGGGAAAAAAAAAAAATACCGCGAAGATCGCACCGCCAGCAAAAGAGCGCCAAAACTGCCCGCAATTGGACCCATTTGTAACTTCAGTGGAAGCTACAAGGGCAGCGGCAGCCGCCAGGAACTGTTCTTGGTTTTGGACCCCAACACATTTGAAAATGGTGTGCCAGGGGTTCGCGGGAAAATTGTATAAGTGGATTTAAGCAGGCATCGCCCACTGGTGGGTAAGAATTGTAGGGTTTGGCAACGCACTTCAAGAACCAGCATGCTCTACATCACAGCCCATTGAGGCGTCCACTAGAGGGCAACCACTGAGATATAAAATTGAGAACTTGCCGGGTTCTAACGTGTGTTCGTGCGACCCCCAGATGTCTGCAGCTCCTCCTCTGAAGAAAGCCAAGGTGGCTGAAATGCATAAGGAATGTCGGAGCTTGATAACCGCTGAAATAAAATTCAAATTTTACCACGATGTGTGCGGCTCACTCTTTCCCTTCGGGAGAGGATTTGGAAAATATATATATATATATATACATATGAACAAACTTCTCTCTCGCTTCACCCTCAATCCTGGGGTTCGTCGCAACAAAGGAAAGCACGGCACCACAGAGAACACTCAGTTAGTGTTTATTCAGCAAATGAACATCAGGAACACGCACGAAAGGACGGTCGACGCGTTTCGGCACTCAGCCTTCAACTGGACCATAGAGTCCTAATGTCCAGAGTGTCTTTTAAAGAAAGCATTTACAAAAAATAGTAGAAAGTGAAAACATACTGGACGTGAGTTGCATCGTCGATCAAGGTATGTTATTTCAAGGTAAATAAAAGTTTTAGATCAAAGAGAACTACAATAATTCATCCTCCATGGTGATTGCTGATAATTTAGATAATTTTTAAAGATTATTGCAATTAATATGAAACAATTTGGAATTAGAGATAAATCACAATCGCGGTAAAGTACCTTTAGACTGTGAGGGATATATATATATATACATATCAGTTATCCGATTATTTCTCCTCCAGAATAATCAAGCAGCACACCAAAGGATTTTTTACAAACGGGTCTCCTTTATTACAACGAGACACTTGTCAACGCGTTTCGATAGCTTCACGCTACCTTGCTCACGACATTGTTCTTTCGTTTACAATTGGTTTAAAAACATTTTAAACAGCAAAAAGGGACTAATCCAATTGGCATTTACTTACACCTTTGTTTCAATTTTCTTCAAAGGTGGCGCCATCTTAGAGTAGTTTTGTTATTGTGTATTGTTTCATGCTAATGCTAAAAAACAATCGTTTAATACACAATTTGATCCTTTACTCTTCTATTTTCTCAAACTTACCCTTGTAGGTAATTAAAACTTGATTACTCTTATTATAAAGTGCAAGTGCATTATTTACAATAATCAAGGGCAAGTTAAAAAATAAAACTTTTGATAAGGCGAAATTCATGTTTCAGTTTTGTAACAGTCTACGTTTTGATCACGTAACCGTTCCTTTTATGTTTCTTTGGTTACATATATATATATATATAAAATAAAAAAACAAAGGTTAAACCTATATTATAATTAGGAAAACTTGGTTTATTCTTTCTAAGTAAGCGAAACTTAAAATACACAAACATTGGAAATTCTTCAGTTATAGTTATACCTTAAATTTATAATTTACGCACCACCTTTAAAGCAAAGGTTAAAGTGCACAAAAATAAAGATGCCCCCGTGGTCTCCCCTACTGTGGCCTCTTCTCTTTCCTTGGAGGAGTTTACGGTGATATTTTAGCGCGCTTTCCAGCAACGCGCTTCTGGGGTCCCCGCATCGCTAAGTGGCCTGGTTTTCGCTGGTCTCTGCTGCGGCGGAATTCTTTTGTTTCCAAGTGATTGGATGAACCAGTACCCACCTCCAGGTCCGGGAGAAGAGAAGGCGGCGTTGGAGTTATTACTCCACTCTGGGTGGTATGGACCGCCATTCCTACCCCCGCCGGATGGATTTCTGAACCCTTGGGGGTTGATGCGGCTGGGGACCCAGGGGGACGCCTTATTTCCAGTACTTTGAAAGCAGGAAATTGGTCTTGGTGACATCGTGGTGCCCTGCATTCCGTGCAATCATTGGATTTTCCACCCCTTACCTACCTGGACAAACAACAGCATTCTGGGAACTGTGGTTCAAAGGCACCGTGTGAGCTGCAGCAGGTGAGCGAAAGGCAATTGCTTTTGGGGTGGAGCGGATCACAACCAATCATCTTGTGGCAGGACACTGAAATGCACGAAGTCAATCACACCTCCTGAACACTGTTGGCGCTGAAGAAGGCTAATCCAGCCGAAATGCATTCGCCGTTGTAGTACATTTGAATAAAGATGCCCCCGTGGTCTCCCCTACTGTGGCCTCTTCTCTTTCCTTGGAGGAGTTTACGGTGATATTTTAGCGCGCTTTCCAGCAACGCACTTCTGGGGTCCCCGCATCGCTAAGTGGCCTGGTTTTCGCTGTTCTCTGCTGCGGCGGAATTCTTTTGTTTCCAAGTGATTGGATGAACCAGTACCCACCTCCAGGTCCGGGAGAAGAGAAGGCGGCGTTGGTGTTATTACTCCACTCTGGGTGGTATGGACCGCCATTCCTACCCCCGCCGGATGGATTTCTGAACCCTTGGGGGTTGATGCGGCTGGGGACCCAGGGGGACACCTTATTTCCAGTACTTTGAAAGCAGGAAATTGGTCTTGGTGACATCGTGGTGCCCTGCATTCCGCGCAATGATTGGATTTTCCATCTCTTACCTACCTGGACAAACAACAGCATTCTGGGAACTGTGGTTCACAGGCACCGTGTGAGCTGCAGCAGGTGAGCGAAAGGCAATTGCTTTGGGGGTGGAGCGGATCACAACCAATCATCTTGTGGCAGGACATTGAAATGCACGAAGTCAATCACACCTCCTGAACACTGTTGGCGCTGAAGAAGGCTAATCCAGCCGAAATGCATTCGCCGTTGTAGTACATTTGAATAAAGATGCCCCCGTGGTCTCCCCTACTGTGGCCTCTTCTCTTTCCTTGGAGGAGTTTACGGTGATATTTTAGCGCGCTTTCCAGCAACGCGCTTCTGGGGTCCCCGCATCGCTAAGTGGCCTGGTTTTCGCTGGTCTCTGCTGCGGCGGAAATCTTTTGTTTCCAAGTGATTGGATGAACCAGTACCCACCTCCAGGTCCGGGAGAAGAGAAGGCGGCGTTGGAGTTATTACTCCACTCTGGGTGGTATGGACCGCCATTCCTACCCCCGCCGGATGGATTTGTGAACCCTTCGGGTTGATGCGGCTGGGGACCCAGGGGGACGCCTTATTTCCAGTACTTTGAAAGCAGGAAATTGGTCTTGGTGACATTGTGGTGCCCTGCATTCCGCGCAATCTTTGGATTTTCCACCCCTTACCTACCTGGACAAACAACAGCATTCTGGGAACTGTGGTTCACAGGCACCGTGTGAGCTGCAGCAGGTGAGCGAAAGGCAATTGCTTTGGGGGTGGAGCGGATCACAACCAATCATCTTGTGGCAGGACATTGAAATGCACGAAGTCAATCACACCTCCTGAACACTGTTGGCGCTGAAGAAAGCTAATCCAGCCGAAATGCATTCGCCGTTGTAGTACATTTGAATAAAGATGCCCCCGTGGTCTCCCCTACTGTGGCCTCTTCTCTTTCCTTGGAGGAGTTTACGGTGATATTTTAGCGCGCTTTCCAGCAACGCGCTTCTGGGGTCCCCGCATCGCTAAGTGGCCTGGTTTTCGCTGGTCTCTGCTGCGGCGGAATTCTTTTGTTTCCAAGTGATTGGATGAACCAGTACCCACCTCCAGGTCCGGGAGAAGAGAAGGCGGCGTTGGAGTTATTACTCCACTCTGGGTGGTATGGACCGCCATTCCTACCCCCGCCGGATGGATTTCTGAACCCTTGGGGGTTGATGCGGCTGGGGACCCAGGGGGACGCCTTATTTCCAGTACTTTGAAAGCAGGAAATTGGTCTTGGTGACATCGTGGTGCCCTGCATTCCGCGCAATCATTGGATTTTCCACCCCTTACCTACCTGGACAAACAACAGCATTCTGGGAACTGTGGTTCACAGGCACCGTGTGAGCTGCAGCAGGTGAGCGAAAGGCAATTGCTTTGGGGGTGGAGTGGATCACAACCAATCATCTTGTGGCAGGACATTGAAATGCACGAAGTCAATCACACCTCCTGAACACTGTTGGCGCTGAAGAAGGCTAATCCAGCCGAAATGCATTCGCCGTTGTAGTACATTTGAATAAAGATGCCCCCGTGGTCTCCCCTACTGTGGCCTCTTCTCTTTCCTTGGAGGAGTTTACGGTGATATATATATATATATACACATATATATATATATATATATACATATATATATATATATATATATATATATATATATGTATAAAATAAAAAAACAAAGGTTAAACCTATATTATAATTAGGAAAACTTTGTTTATTCTTTCTAAGTAAGCGAAACTTAAAATACACAAACATTGGAAATTCTTCAGTTATAGTTATACCTTAAATTTATAATTTACGCACCACCTTTAAAGCAAAGGTTAAAGTGCACAAAAATAAAAATTCCTAAACATACCTTTAATTTATAATTTATGCAACTCTTAAAATTATTCGCACACCTCCACACACAGTGTATTTAACTTGGTATCCACACTACATTAACTAGAACACGCGCAGTCTCCATACACTGCTTATACCCTTTTATATATATATGCCATCCCATTTTTTTGCATATATGTGGAGGCAAAGACAGAAAAAGGCTGCCCTGTTGTCATCTTTTAGTTAGGCCCTAAGATTCTTGTGTGGTACAGTACAGTGGAGGGTAGTGACATAAAGTGTACTGTCAATGAGGATACTGTTGTAGAGTGCAGTAGAGTGGAGTAGAGTGGAATGTGGTACAGTGGAGTGGAATACAGTGGAATAGTGTATAGTGGAGTGGTGTAGAGTGGAGGGGTTTAGAGTTGAGTGTTGTATAGTGCAGTGCAGTACTGTGGTGTGGCGTATAGTGGAGTGTTGGAGAGTGCAGTGGCATAGAGTGTTGTGTAATTGAGTGTAATAGCAGACAGTGGAGTAGCGTAGAGTGCAGTGGCATAGAGTGGAGCGCCGCACAGTGTAGTGACATACAGTGCAATAGCGCACAGTGGAGCATCATAGAGTGGAGCATCATAGAGTGGAGTCTCGTAGAGTGGAATAGCATATAGTGGAGTGTGCTATACAGTGTAGTTGCAAAGACTGAAAAAAATATAGTGGAGTGGCATAGAGTTGAATGGTGTAGAGTCGAGTGGCGTAGAGTGGAATAGCGTAGAGTGTAGTGATGAGAGTGAAGTTGCGTACAGTGGAAAAGCATAGAGTGGAGTTGTGTACAGTAGAATAGCATAGAGTAGAGTTGTGAAGAGGAGTCTAGCATACAATGCAGTGGCATAGACTGGATTGGCATAGAGTGGAGTGACATAGAGTGCAGTGGTGTACAGTGGAGTGGCATACAGTGGAATACTGTATAGTAGATTGGCATAGAGTGGAAGAGCGTACAGTGGAGTAGCATAGAGTGGGATAGCATAGAGTAGAGTGCCATTAAAGTGGAGTTGCATACAGTAGAATAGAGTAGAGTGTACTGGCATGCAGTGTAGTGGTGTACAGTGCAGTGACCTACAGTGGAGTGTGTTAGAGTGGATTGACATACTGTGAAGTTGTGGAAATATGGATTTTTTATGATCAGTTATGTCCCCTATCTTGGACCCCAACGGTTTCATGTATAAATCATAAGTACATGTATGTTTCCTCCAGTTCCAGTTATGAAGACGCAAACACATGTGCGTCCACCGCCAACATGTCCTCTTTCAGATCCGCCATGAATGGGCCGGATATTCTATTTCTAAGTATGAAAGGCCACCGGCTTTATATGGTTCATTTATCCCATTTCACAGTCCAGGCGAGTAGGCCCTGATTCTGCCATTAAGCCTTTTCCTGCTTTCTGCCTCTGAAAGCTCCAGTCTGAGCTCGCATCTGTATCCATGAACTTTGTCCTACTCCCTGCGCGGCTAACGGTGCCTGACTCGATCTGTCTGCTTGCCAAAAACTGTATTTCACCTTCAAGATTATCTGCTCTGCTCCGCTCCTCACCCAATGCATTCCTGTCTAGTAGTTTAAGTAAACATTCTTCCAGCTACCGAGCAAAAGGCCCGGCTTCTCTGTCTTTATGCAAGTAATTCATAGCCCTGTTACTATGGAAGATTTCTGCCCTCGCATCTAGTGTAGACACTTAGACGCTTGTACACGCACTAACAGTCAGTATAGTCAGTATAGAATAAGATTCTATCCTAAGAAACCTCTCTTTTTGGATAACACAGTTCTTTAAAACATAGGATGTTAGATATGATTTGGGATTAGGTTGACATAACCCCAGACTTCTGTCTCCACATGTAGAGCTAAATGTCAAGTCCCCTTCACCCCCTAGTTGCACGTCAATCCCACGTCATGCTGCTGCGCGCGCATCTCTGCCAAGTATTTCTGCTGACATTGCGAAATTCTTCCGTGGAACCACCCATTTATGACATCATATCCAATGACGTTCTTTAAGTTACGCCCAGTTACACCCATTTTAGTTACGCATGTATGTTCTTATCTTTGTTATCAACTGTTACGCCTCCTGCATCTGTTTCACTGTAATGCCTATTGTATAAAAATGATTACTTGTCAATAAAGTTGGTCCTTCACTTCCTGAACCTTCGTGGTGATGGAATATGGAGTCCATCAATTCGAATTGATTTTGGAATAAAGCCCGTTCCGAACCTCTAATACCACGGATTCTGCCTCTTATTTTACTGAGCTATTATTATAGATTTTCCGCATCAAATTAAGTTCCGGTAATTAAATTATTTACCACATATATGGCGCCCGAACAGGGACACTTTCTCATCTCACGCGCCGGAGGTGCGTTGCAGGCCCGGTCTCCTGTCACAGCTGGACGGACAACAACGCGTACCCACAGGATTTCCTGTATCTCCCTCCTGCCGAGCGGGGGTAACTGAGGCTGCGATCAACACCCAGACGAGGCGGTGAGAAGTGCGAAGTATCCCGACCAGAGCCTAGCTGAGAGAGCAAGATCCGAGGTATACAGAGGCCCACCAGGTTCCGAAGTTCCGAAGTTTCGAGTCGAGTCCAGTCCGGTCCGAGTCCAGTTCAGTTCAGTTCCGAGGCCTTCCGTTCCGAGCTACCCGGTGAGTACCATTGTCGGGGAGGCGTTCTGACGTGCACATAGGTTGTGCCGGTCAAGACGGGTTTGGGTACACAAATCCGGTCTGCACTGTTTCAGCAGTGTATCTGTACTGTTTAGCAGTATATCAAGTATGTCTAGTATATAATCCAGAATTACCTAGTTAGTGCCGAGTATCATGTTTAGTGACTAGTTCCCTAAATGGCCATCATTGTTGTTCATTAAATGTTAAATGTTAAAATGTTTTAAATACGTTCTGCATATTGTGGTGTGAATGACTGTTCATTATTGTGTTTTGTTGTATTAAACGTGTTCAGAATTAGGTATCAGATCAGATCAGTTCTCAAAAATGCCGCTCTTTTCGAAATTAAGACAGATAAAAACTAGAAAAGGGGTACTCGAAGAAGCTGTTCCCATTCCTCCTAGGGACACTCCAGGGTACTTCATGTATCATAAACATGGCCTAGACGCCATATTATTTCTTGATTTATGGGTAGACTACACCAAGGAATTACCAGAAAGTCAGAGGTGGCCCGCAGCTGGGACCTGGGATGCAGATTGCATCGTGAAAGTAGAGGAAGAATTATGGAAAAAGAAAGCTAGACAATCACAGAAAGATGCCATTGAATTATGGCGTAAAGAATCGTATAGACGTACAGAAAAAGCACGTAGACAGGAAGAGAAGAGTAAGGAGAATTCAAATAAAGTTCGAGAAAATCTATTAATTGAAGAAGGTACTCGAGTAAAATCAGAACAAGTAGACAGACAACGAAATGCCCTTATGAATGGTATGTATCCTCTTCTGGCCGAAGGGTTACCTAAGGCTACTCCGGAGATACCAAAAGACTTGCCACCCCCATTGTTCCCGATAAAAGTACATCCCAAAGGGCATCCCAGAACCGCAGAAGATGTTTTTCTTTCCTCTTATTTAGACGACGCAGCTCCCGAGTATGCTAATGCTGCGCCACATAGACCGCCTGCCGAGGGGGTTCAACGCCAAGACCCTCCTCCGTCTGTACCGCCGCAACAACAAACTCCGACACAAGTTCCGGCAAGCACATCTGTTTCTGCAGCTGTACCCACATCTATGGTTGCTATATCACGTTCAACGAATCCTTTCACATCCAGCACCCCAGGTGGTGCTACGGGAGGTACAACAAACATTTTTTCCACGCCACCCAGAGTAAATAAACTTTCCTTTCAAGAATTAGCACACCAACGTACGCCCAAACTAGTAACTCCCGACACGCTTAAGGAACTTCTAATAGATTGTAGATATGACCCTGTGCCCGGAAAAGGGGACGAAATGCTGCTGGCATCATTACGTATCCGACGAGCTGCAATATATTTAGGGAGGCTACCAGGAATGACTACACATTTAGAAAATATATATCACTTTGTCCAGTCAGGACGAGATTCTGAAAGTATTAATAGAGCCTTGGAGTACCAGAAAGTGGAGATACAGGGGGAACTGTTACGTTTCCTCATAAATTGTGTGATCAGAAATCAAGACCGACCAGGGGTAAATCCGGAAGAAATGCAAATTCTTACCACATGGAGTCGGAATATATCAGAGGGGAGACATGATAAACGATCATGTATAAATGCTATGTGCCGCAAGATCCGTAAAGAAGTAGAACGAATACACGAAGAAAGATTAGCAGTAGACGAGCCTGAACAAACCGAGGAGGAGGAAGAATTAGAACTGCCCACAGGACAGTTAGAAACCATGGCCTATGTAGGTAGAGGAAGATCTTGTAATAATACTAGAGGCTTTACTGATCCGATACGTCCGATACGTCCAGATAATAACAGAAACTTCCAAAACCCAATAATAAATATAAGGTCCCCCGAACATTCATTCCAAGCCGCTGACAAATTACTCCGAGAACGAAGGGGTTATCATATACTCGATTCTATGGACGAACAAGAATTAGCCAGGTCAGCCGTTCACTGGGTTGATAGTCCCGGAAAATATAGTGATGATACATTAGCGCACACGTTTTTGAACCTCACCCCAGATGAACAGCGTTTAGCTGGTATCTATATGATTCAACAACTCCTTATATTATATAGAAGCCAACACTCCGATCCTGGTCCCTTACCTAATATCTTGACTGAACTACTCACGAATAAATGGAGAGGTTCAGGTACTGAGCTAATTAGAGAAATACTAGAATCCAGAAAGCAGTACATTCTTTTTGTATGCCCCGAACATGTCTCACTGCCCATCAAGGAAAGAACGACGTATTATATGGATAGACAGAATCCCTTACGCGAAGTGCACCCGATAAAAGGTGATGACAATCAGTTTAAACGTGTGTTTGTATACACACCCATATCTAAAATAGAACTATTAGAAATGAAGAAAGTGGTACCCAGTCATGACAAAGACCCAGCGGGTTTCCACCGTGAAATTAAAGACATGTTGCTCATGGGAGAATATACCTATCCCGACATTATGACAATATTGAAGGTATTAATGCCTGCGGGCATTTACGAAAAACTCAAGGAAAAGGACTGGGAGGTGGGAGACCAGAAGATAGATTGGACAGCATTAGAAAACGAAGAAAAAGCTCGAGGTCCAGGTTCAGGGCTTGGGGAAAAGACCAAAACACTACCAGGTTTACTAGTACAGGTACTGCCACATTTATTAACTACGAAAAAGGAAGACTGGGGTGCAATCTCAGCCTGTAAACAAAAGCAAGATGAAGACACTAGTGATTTCTATGCCCGATTCGAAAAATGTTTTGGTATAAATAGTGGAATAAAAGCAAGTAGCGAATCGTATCCACATCTGTTTGTGACAAAATTAGTTGAAAATTCCTTGCCCCAAGTTAAGAATAGAGTATTGAAATTCGAGAGTACCTGGCAAGGTAACACTCCGTCACAGATGTTACAGATGCTACAGTACCATCACAATAGAATTAGAGAGGAACAAGAACATGAACAAAGACGCATGAAAGACACGAAAATGAAAATGCTAGTTTCCCAGACAGTTCCAGCTGACGGTCATAAAACATAAATATCGCCACAGGTAATACAAAAGAAAGACCACGGCCACTTAGACAGGATCCGAACCAACAAGGAGCTCCGCAGCATGCACAGTCCATGCCAGCTCCGCAACAATCTATGACAGCTCCACCATCGCAGCCTATTGCTGCCACACAAACAACGACACGACAGATGTACCAGACCGCACAGTATGATTATCCTGATTATCAACGATACTCATGAAACAGCCTAGAGAGGGAAGTTGGCTTACCCCTTATCGAGGTCCCTGTAGATCAAGAAGGACCTTATGTACACAGTGAACTATTAGGCCAAGATAGAAAATTTTTACTTGATACAGGGGCAAGCCGAACAACCATAAAACGAAGTGAAGTTCCGGGGGCACCCCTCTCAGGCTCACAGAATATTTCCCTTGGCTTTTCAGGAAAACCTATCGTTAATGAAGTATCACAGCCTCTTCCCCTTACGATTGGTCCTTTGACACGAACTACAGATTTATTGCTTACTAAATCATGTCCAGAAAACCTGTTAGGTATCAAAACATTGAAAGCTCTAGGAGCTATAATATGTTGTTCTCCGGAAGGAGTAAGATTGTTTCTACGTGATTTCAAAGGGCACTATGTGTCCCGAGACATGGATCACCGACTGCAGACTTTACCCACACATTTATGGGCACAAGGCCCTACAGATGTTGGTTGCATGAACATTACACCATATCGAGTCACACTAAAGGCAGGAGTGGTACTACCACGAATGCGACAATACAAGTTACCCCCAGATGCTGTAGTGGCTTTACTGCAAATCATTGACGAGCTTATTACCCAAGGAGTGGTTGTGGAAACAGACTCCAATATATGTAATTCCCCGATAATTCCGATTCTTAAACGAACTGATCCAAAAGCCCCGCCAGTATATCGATTGGTTATTGATCTGCGCGAATTAAATAAATGTATTGTACCACAATACCCCGTAGTTCCAGACATTTCTTCATTACTGACAGCCATTGATTCCGAAGCAACATTCTTTACTGTAATTGATCTCAAGAATGCCTTTTTCAGCGTCCCAATAGATCCGGAAAGCCAATACTTGTTCGGATTTAGTTTAAATGGACGAAGCTTTAAATTCACACGCGCACCTCAAGGATTCACAGAAAGCCCCAGCATCTATAGCCAAGCTCTGAAACGAGAACTTGACAGTATACACATGCCAGTCAACACTGCCCTGCTTCAATATGTCGATGATCTGCTGATCACCGCCCGAAGCGAACCTGAATGTGAAAAAGCCTCACTGACGGTTTTACATTTTTTGGCCGAAAAGGGGCACAAGGTGTCCCCTTCTAAGCTGCAATTCTGTGTCCAGCGAGTTGTTTACCTTGGTCACTCGCTGTCCAAGGAGGGAAGGCAGCTTACATCAGATCGCATCCAGTTAATTGCTAACATGCCAATACCCAAGACACAAAAGGAGGTGCGGGCTTTTATAGGCCTCACTTCATATTGTAGGCAGTGGATCCCTCAGTATGCATTTCTAGCAAAACCACTCATTCAGTTGACAACACAGGAGGCAGCCACATCGACTGTCCTCCCTTGGACTCAGGAACATACACAAGCTTTTGAAAGCCTAAAGAAAGCTTTATGTCAAGCACCTGTCTTAGCAACACCATGTTACAATAAACATTTTACACTCTTTGTTACAGAACGCGAAGGTACTGCTTTGTCAGTACTCACACAGGAACAAGCAGGATCACACAAACCATGTGCTTATTTTTCTAGTACATTAGATCCCGTAGCTCAGGCTCTGCCTGCGTGCCTGAAATCAGTGGCAGCGACAGCTTTAGCAATCAGACAAAGCGATGCCATAGTGTTAGGACATCCATTGACAGTACAAGTACCACACGCAGTAGAGGTTCTCTTGAACCGCACGCAAACACAACACTTGACTATAGCAAGACTCACCGGTTACGAACTAACATTGTTTCAGCCACACATAGAAATCAGACGTTGTAGTACATTGAATCCTGCCACACTTTTGCCAGTAAACGGAACAGACCCACTAGCACATGATTGTGTTGAAGTTATTACTATCACGACGAAACCTAGACAAGACTTGACAGACGTCCCATTGTCAGACCCAGACCTGACGTTGTATGTAGATGGTTCATGTATGAGAACAAGTACAGGAGAGCTAGTGGCCGCGTATGCAGTCACAACAGACACTGAAGTCATTGAAACAAATCGTATTAATACCTTGTCAGCTCAAGCAGCAGAGCTCATCGCTCTGACACAAGCCTGTATTCAAGCCACAAATAAGAAAGTCAACATATACACTGATTCACGTTATGCATTCGGAGTTGTACATGACTTCGGCGTGCTGTGGCGAGAGAGAGGTTATTTAACTTCTCACGGTGCCCACATTCAGCACGGACCCCTCATTCATGCCTTATTAGATGCAATACATCTACCCACTGCAATATCAATTATGAAATGTAAAGCTCATACGAAAGTTACTGATATCATCTCCCAAGGCAATGATCTAGCTGACAAAACAGCTAAACAGACTGCTCAAACTCACACATCTGACATGACCAAGACAATAGTTCAGACACCAACACATTGCATGATGGTTAAGGATCCCGCTCTTGACGTAATTGACATACAGACACATGCTACACCAGACGAAATAAAGAAATGGACTGAATTAGGAGGGATCCAAACGGATCAAGGATGGATGACGAAGGAAAAATCTGTATGGTTTCTTCCCGACTCAATGGTCCAAGTTATCATTAATACAATACATAGTCCAGCGCACCTAGGAGAAAAGGCTATGCTAGACAGCATTCAACACATTTGGTTCAACAAACATTTACGAGCAGCAGCTAAACAAAAAGTCCGTACCTGTATGATCTGCTGTCAGTTTAACCCAGGTAAAAGCATTCCCGTAGAACAAGGTGGATTTCAGCCTCCTGATCACCCTTTTGAAGTCCTCCAGATGGATTATATCCAGATGGAACGATGTCGAGGATTCAAATACGTTCTTGTAGTTGTTTGTGCTCTTTCCCGTTGGACAGAGGCATACCCGGTTTCAGATTACACTGCCCCGACTACTGCCAAACAGTTAGTTCGAGAATTCTTCCCACGGTACGGTTTACCACGTGCTGTCTACTCAGATAACGGCCAGCCGTTCTCATCCGAACTAATGAAACACGTTTCACTTTTGTTAGGTTATCAGTGGAGATTTCATTGTGTCCGACACCCCGAGGCAGCAGGTCTCGTGGAACGACATAATCAAACTCTGAAAATTAGATTGTCAAAAATATGTAGAGAGAAAGGTGTCGACTGGGTAGTAGCCTTACCAGTTGCACTCTTTTACATGAGAATGGTAGCGCACTCTAGAACAGGGCTATCCCCTTATGAGGTGATCTTCGGTAGACCACCAAATATGTGGGGGACGCCTATACCTCGTAAAATAACTGACGTTGACTGTAATATGCTGACAGATTACCTAGCTTCCTTGATGTCTGCACTACAATCTTGTCGTTCACAGGTAGCTGCAGCCTTTCCCGACAACACCGAGGTGAAACCCCATGACGTAGCTCCCGGGGACCTGGTGTTAGTGAGGAACTTTGACCGGAAGTCTCAGCTGGATCCTAGGTGGAAATCGCCTCAACTCGTACTGTTAACCACGAGGACAGCCGTGAAGATCGAAGGTCGAAAAGGCTGGATACATTCAAGTCATATCAAGAAATTTCATGGACTACCATCCGATATAGAGACTAAACCCTGTATTTCCTCAAAGACAGACTCAAAGCTTCCTTTGGTTGAACAAACGAGCTCAGAACTATATAGACTAAAATTGAGGTCCAATCAGTCAGACAATTTGATTGTTTAAGTCCTCTCCAAGGTGAATCGGTTGAATTTGTCTCTGACATGTATCCTCTGGACCGGAATAGAGAAAGAAATAATCAAATCCAGTTGAAAAAACATGCGTACTGTAAATCACTGCGTAGTCATTGCACAGTGACGTTATTCATTCTGTTTTTCTTATGTCTTCTAATAATCGCTGCAAGTATATTGTTGCACATATATTATCCTATTTCTAAACATGTTTATAATATTACTGCTGAACATTCTTTTAGTGAATTACCCCCGCATGAGTTGTCCTATAGATTTGCGCTGCGCAATAACACTTTTATTAGTATGTTACATCATTCCCATCAGGTTAGCAATGCTACAAATTGTTGGATATGTGGCCGACTCCCTCCCTATCAGAACTATAAGGGAATTCTGCCTCTCTTTCCATATCCGTTCACACACAATGGCTCCTGTGGAGCATGGTTTAGTTTAATTAATTCCCTAGATTCGAATTCCGCAGTTTATCAAGACAACTGGGTATGGGGAAACCTGAACTTAGTTTTGCTTAAAGTCTGTTACCCTAACAAGGAGGGACTTCCCAAAAGAACAGGAACTGATCTAGAAAATGAAGTATATGGATTAGGTAATTTCACACTTAATCTCATGATCCTGAATGTCGAATCCGAAGCTGCACCAATTTTGCCCGCTATGTCAGTATTTCCAGTTAAAGGTGAATTATGTATAAAAAAGAATGGCTCCATACACATGGGCCATAGTAAATGCATCACTGTAATAGAATTCAGTGATCAAGGCAAATCTACATTTAGAGCTTCTCGCCATTCCTACTTCGTATGTGGTCAGACTGCATATACACGTTTGCCTCTAGATTGGGATGGTACCTGCTACATCGGATTCCTTTTGCCACCTGTTTTCCTAGCTCCTCCTGATTATCATAGAAATACTCATTTAGTACACAATAGAGAACGGAGAGATCTCCCAATCGTCGATTACACTGAAACAGCATGGGAAAAATACACAGATTTCAATAAGGGTTTCTTTCCTTATATAGGTACAGTCACTAATAGTAAACTGATACGTAGATTAACCAGAACCCTTGAAGCAGTAGTAAACGAAACTATTTCCGCCTTAGGCAATTTAACAGAAGAGCAGTCTGCTATGCGGATTGTTGTGCTTCAAAATCGTCTTGTCCTTGACGTCATCCTGGCCGATAGGGGCGGAGCTTGTAGGGTCATCGGATCAAGTTGTTGCATTTTCATACCAGAAAATTCGCCATCTGTGTATAAAGCCATAACTCGCCTTCATAAGATTGTAAGCCAGATACACCAGAATCCAGGCACCTGGACTTGGTCCGGTTGGTTTTGGAGTGTATTATCTACCTTTGGATGGAGGGTCCTATCCTTCCTAGGTATTGGCTTTCTCATACTATTCAGTTGCTGCTTATGCCTACAATGTGGGCCAGCGATTTGTGGTCTATGTGCCACCTCGTGTATCCCACATCCAAGTTTTCATTCAAGATTCCGGAAGAAGAAAGAAGAACAAATGATGTTATATGAACAAATCAACGGATTGATGAAGATTGATATCTCTTAAGGGCAAGTAGGGGACAAGGAGGGAATGTGGAAATATGGATTTTTTATGATCAGTTATGTCCCCTATCTTGGACCCCAACGGTTTCATGTATAAATCATAAGTACATGTATGTTTCCTCCAGTTCCAGTTATGAAGACGCAAACACATGTGCGTCCACCGCCAACATGTCCTCTTTCAGATCCGCCATGAATGGGCCGGATATTCTATTTCTAAGTATGAAAGGCCACCGGCTTTATATGGTTCATTTATCCCATTTCACAGTCCAGGCGAGTAGGCCCTGATTCTGCCATTAAGCCTTTTCCTGCTTTCTGCCTCTGAAAGCTCCAGTCTGAGCTCGCATCTGTATCCATGAACTTTGTCCTACTCCCTGCGCGGCTAACGGTGCCTGACTCGATCTGTCTGCTTGCCAAAAACTGTATTTCACCTTCAAGATTATCTGCTCTGCTCCGCTCCTCACCCAATGCATTCCTGTCTAGTAGTTTAAGTAAACATTCTTCCAGCTACCGAGCAAAAGGCCCGGCTTCTCTGTCTTTATGCAAGTAATTCATAGCCCTGTTACTATGGAAGATTTCTGCCCTCGCATCTAGTGTAGACACTTAGACGCTTGTACACGCACTAACAGTCAGTATAGTCAGTATAGAATAAGATTCTATCCTAAGAAACCTCTCTTTTTGGATAACACAGTTCTTTAAAACATAGGATGTTAGATATGATTTGGGATTAGGTTGACATAACCCCAGACTTCTGTCTCCACATGTAGAGCTAAATGTCAAGTCCCCTTCACCCCCTAGTTGCACGTCAATCCCACGTCATGCTGCTGCGCGCGCATCTCTGCCAAGTATTTCTGCTGACATTGCGAAATTCTTCCGTGGAACCACCCATTTATGACATCATATCCAATGACGTTCTTTAAGTTACGCCCAGTTACACCCATTTTAGTTACGCATGTATGTTCTTATCTTTGTTATCAACTGTTACGCCTCCTGCATCTGTTTCACTGTAATGCCTATTGTATAAAAATGATTACTTGTCAATAAAGTTGGTTCTTCACTTCCTGAACCTTCGTGGTGATGGAATATGGAGTCCATCAATTCGAATTGATTTTGGAATAAAGCCCGTTCCGAACCTCTAATACCACGGATTCTGCCTCTTATTTTACTGAGCTATTATTATAGATTTTCCGCATCAAATTAAGTTCCGGAAATTAAATTATTTACCACAAAGTAGCGTAGAGTGGAGTGGCATAGAGTAGAGTGGCATAGAGTAGAGTGGCCTAGAGTGGAGCGTTCTAGAGTTGACTGGCATAGAGTGGATTGAAGTACAGTGTAGTGGCGTACAGTGGACTGGTGTACAGTGGAGTGGCGTAGAGTGAAGTATTCTAGAGTGAAGTGGAGTACACTGAAATAGTGCAGAGTGGAGTGATGTAGAGTGGAGTGGCATTAAGTCAAGGAGCGTACAGTTGAGTGGTGTAGAATGGAATAGAGTTGAGTATTATTGGCATACAATGTAGAGGCATCGAGTGGAGTGTCATACAGTGGAATAGCATAGAGTTTAGTATGGTAGAGTGCACTGGTGTATAATAGAGTGGTGTAAAGTGTAGTCCCGTTGAATGGATTGATGTAGAGTGTAATAGTGTACAGTGGATTGTCGTCCAGTGGAGTGTGTATAGTAGAGTGACATACAGTTGATGGGCATAAAGTATAGTGGTGAACAGAGGAATAGCGCACAGTGTAGTGCCGTGCACTGAAGTGGCGTACAGTGGAGTGGAATAGAGTGGAATTAACATAGAGTGTAGTGTCATAGAGTGGAGTTGAGTACAGTAGAATAGCGCACAGTGGAGTAGCATAGAGTGGAAGGGCGTACAGTATATTGGTGTACAATGGAGTGTTATAAAATGCAGTGGTGTAGAGTGTAATAGTGAACAGTGTAGTGGAGTAGAGTAATGTGGAGTGGTGTACAGTGGATTAGCGTAGTGCGAGTGGGGTATAGTAAAGTGACGTAGAGTGGAGTGGTGTAGAGTGTCAGTGCCGGCTGGTGAACTTTGAAAGTAGTGAGGCGTGAGTTACTGCCTCAAACTGCGTCTTGCAAGTGAGCTTAAAAAACGAGCACCTATTCGTTGAGAGGGGTGGAAGGACGTCTTCCCCTGACAAAATGTAAAAAAAATATATATGTGTCAAAATGGTACATTTTGCAGCACAATTTTCAGACTTGTGACAACGCCATAGCTTCGGCATGCAATTCTAAAAAGGCAGTCAGTGTGGCAGTGAAGCTTGTCTCATCCCTGCAGTGTTTGTGATGGTTGCAGACCCTTTACCTAGGAGACATTTGAAAAATTGAGCGAAACAATAAAATCATAGCATAATTTCCCCAACACAATAAAATGACTGAAAAGCCACAGAGTGTTCAAATAGTCTAGGGAATGCAATTAATAGGGTGGTCAATCATGTTTTAACATTTTTAAAGCATCTACCTTTGATTTTTGCCTTGCTGTTCTTTCCACATTTATTATCAGTTATATAATGAGAGAATTTTCCTGGAAAGTTCAAGATGGAACACTAAAAAGACACCACAATCTCGGGCCTTGTACACCAGAGCTACCTTTATGTTAGAAATATGTCATACACTGTGAGAGAGTAGTTAAAACCCTTCACTGCCTCATCAGGGCCGTAAGCACCATATAAAAGCAAACTCAATTTCAATTTAATAGCTTCCTCTCCGGTTACAGAGGCTGGAAATAAAAAAAACTTAAATCGCAGTTATAATGATGACAGCAAGATCACAAAAACCTTCAGTGCAGTACTTTAAAGTGCAGAACAGGCCAACAAGATGGGATTTTCTGCACGCATGAATCACCTTAATGCGCTTATGTTTACCAAAGTAAACTGTTCTTTCAGTAATACACAGGTTTACATTGCATGATGCATTTATTAAATTCCCAAACAGATTACTGCAATCCTTCAAAATAAACGATGCCACTCTTTACAAGTAAATCATGGATTTTGACTTTTGCTCCTCTCAATGCTCTGTCGGAGACCCTAAAGTCACATGTAGCACACCAATGCAAAAACAACAGTTGATGGACAGAATGCAGAACAATGTCATATATTCACCCCAGTACAGAGATCTGGGCCTAAATCCATCGTTCGTTTTTTTGCTCACCATGCCGTTCCAGTTTGAACCCAGCCATATGCAAATCAGTCTTGACCCTGTGCCTCATGGGAACAGTCCAGCCCGAACTGCCAAGCCAGGTCCTCCCTGGACTGGAAACAAGCATCCTAAGACCGGTTTTGGGGTTTCACCCCTCTTCAGCCAGGATAGCTTCCAGTGGCATGGAGAGCAAGGGACCCACGTCTGGGCATACCCTTCCCACTCGGGGTGACAAATGCAAAAACAACAGTTGATGGACAGAATGCAGAACAATGTCATACATTCACCCCAGTACAGAGATCTGGGCCCAGCACACCACAAAGAGGATCTTTCCTACAATAGAAAAATGAAAATGCGTCCTCTCTTTAGCCATAGCAACCAAAGCTGTCTCACAATCACCATTCACCCAGGTCAGATTTGAAATCAGCATGCAGCTCTGCCAGCTGGTTTCAGTGAAGCCTGCAGCCAGCCACTGAAATCCACACGCAGAACATACACACCACTTAGAATTGCTTTCAAACGAAAGTGAAAGTACAGTCTACAGGAGGGGAACAGGGGCAGTCATTACATCGCACTACCTTTACAACGCAGGCATTACAATACAACATCCTTTACATCGCATGCCGTTACAACGCAGCCATTACATCGCATGTCACTACAACGCATACCATTACAACACATAGTTTTTACCCTTACACTATCCAATACTTACCCTACTGTTGCACTCACTGGAGTGGGAATAGTAATTGTTACCCCTACACTATGCAACACTTACCCTACTGTTGCCCTAAAAGTAATATGCGATGTAATGGTATGCGTTGTAATGTTATAATGCGATGTAATGGAATGCGTTGTAAATGAAGTTTCTAAAAATGCGTTGTGATGGCATGCGATGTAAAATCATGTGTTGTAATGGATGTTGCGATGTAAAAACTGCGTTGTAACTGCATGCGTTGTAAATGTTTGCATTGTAACATCATACATTTGGGAACAGGCAGAACAAAAGGCTGGCACTAGCCAGCATTGGATCCAGCTTCATTTAGCACATGGTAAGCGGTGCTGCCTCTCCAAACCCACAAACAGGTCACATAAGGCTTGAGCATCCGAGTTGTAACTTTATAGTTTGCACAATGTTAATTGTATTTGTGTTATATCCTGAGTATTACATTGTAATCAGCCTAGGTCCTCCTAGCTGCTCAGCCAGAGTGAGAGATGGTAGCGGAATGTTGGTGTGACTGTGATGCGTGGAATGCCTGGGTGCCTGAGTGAATGAGTGGTGATAGTTGGAGATGGGCTGAGCAGCTAGGCAGGCTGCTCCTGGTGGGGCTGGTGTAGGAGCTGGTACATGGCTGAACTAAGACTGATACTGTTTGGAACTGGAACCAATAAAGAAAACTTAGAAACTTACAACATGACTACCAGTGTCTTCATGTACAGAGCACAACAATTTGCCTGTGTCTATTCACGTAATACCAACAAATGTAACTATCCTGTGCGGCTGCTTCCCGCCTCCTCTGGGTGCTGCTTTCCGAGCCCCACTGAAAGTGCCCTTGAAAAGAATAAGGCACGGTGCTTGCTTATGGCTGTTAAAGGGCCTTCGGAGGCTTGAATCCATAGTTCCCCAAGCATGGCATGAAATCCATATTCGTACGTCATATGAGAGTGACCCTGGCCAGCTCATACCTTTATGAATTATCATCAGCACATTTCCTTCCGCAACGTGTGTGCAACGTCAGTGCCTCATGAAAATGAGACGGCACAGGACCTCATTTAAAGAATGCTTCTTTACTGTAAATGGTAAACTTATGGTACAGGTCCTGAAAGCAGAAAAAAACTTTTTTATCCTTTTGACAATTTGTAAATACCATATGTATGATGTTGGTCGCTATGGTAGTCACCACTCACCTCTGAGTTAAATTATCATGCTGCTCTGCTGGCAGGTGAAGACTGCAGAAGCTAGTGAACTTGCATCCCCCTTACATGCACACCAAGTGTGTCGCATTCTAATGAAAGCGAAAGTACAGTCTCCACGAGGGGGTAATACTAAACTACAGAGAAACTCCTCCTGTACCCAAGTTCATTTTCCTAGCTTGTCACAGGGTGGGTGGGGTTACTGAGCTTTGCTAACAACACCCTACCCGTAACGTAATGGAAAGGGATGGGTTATAGAAGTTGAAGGAACACAGATCAAATGAATGATCTCTCTCTCATTCCAAGCCAGGCTGTGCCCTCATGCGCCCAAGTGAGGATTAAAATAGAAGGCAATGGGCGCACCTGCAGTTCAATGGATTTTGGCAAGAGGCGCCACTGTTGCTATACTTTAGGACATGAGTGGCCAACAGGGGTAAACGCACCTCACATGCGTCATGTTACTGGCTCTTTTAAAAAAACATTGAAACTAACGAACATACAGAAGGCAGTTTTTGAATGACATAATGGATTTCTCTTCTAGTCATCAGAAGTGGGAGGGCGTGGCCCCAATGCTCTTTAGAAGCAGCCGCCGCTGTACAGTGTAATAGTGTGTAGAGTGCAGTGGCATATTGTGTTGTGGCGTACAGTGGAGTGTGGTAATTGAAACAGACGTAGCGTGAAAGTGTGTTAATGGCTGTAGAAGTAATGTGGGAGTAAAATATATTATTTGGCGTAGATGGAAATGTTTTGTAGTATATGTGAATAGTGTAAGAAGTTTTAAAGTTCTCATTTTCAAAATACTTAATTTTATATTGGGCCTCGATATACTGCGGTAAGTTTGCAGTATACCATGGTACGGATCTCTGACATATTATCGACAGACACATTATCAAACTACACAAATATCGCATCAAATATATCGACATCAAAAATATCGACATTGTATACTTATTTAAAAAACTACACTAATATCGACACTACAATATCGTAATACAATTATATCGATCACACAAAAATCGCACACATAAATATCGCAATACTAAATATCGACATGAGTCAATAAATATGACACATGTCACAAATATCGATAACCAAAATATAGACATCAATAATATCGTTTTTTTTAAATATATCGACAATTCTAATACTAATAAAACCAATACTTTAAACAACATAAAGACAATATTTTCCGAAAACATACATTTTCAAATCAGATTCTACTTAAACATAAACATAACATTTATAGCGATCTCAATATTTAACAACATAATAAAAAAACACTGAAATAATTATCACATTGGCATTTCGAACACATTTTAAAAAAATTACTACACATTATAAACAATCTTTTTATATATAATGATTTAAAACTCTCCTCCTTTAAAACTAAATATACTCTTACTTAACATTTTCCATAAAACGAAACCAATTAACTAAGAAAAATTCAAACCATCCAATAGAAAGGCCACATACAGAAAACAACCAATAAAATTCAAGAAACAATTTAAAACCACTATATAAACCAATTAAAGCAAGTCTTCTACTGTGCCTTAAACCAAAGCATTGAACGAAGAAGAAACTCTGCTAAACAGAAGAAACCTACATCCTACTACTATTCTAAAAACGTAAGTAAATATTCTTTTCAAACTAAACTGCCAAATTAAACTAAAACACTAATTTATCTTTACTCAAATAAATAACTAACTTATATATTCCATCTCTTTATGTTTCCACTACAGATATTACTCCAAACAGCTAAAGAAAATATTGAAGATTGCCAGAAAAGACTCACTAAAAAGTAAGTATACTATCAAAATACTTTATAAAATATTAATTAAATCCTACTCAAACCCCAAAACATCCTAAACCCCTAAACAAATCCATGTTCTCTTTTTTAAGTTTTAAAAAACCTGTATAAATTAACACCTATAGTCTATACCACTGGGCATGAGGGAAGGCTCTGTTTGCTTAGGGAGAGGTTGGGCTACTGCATCTTATTTATTAGGGAGGAGGGGCACATAGTAAGAGGGGTAAGGGACGGGGGTACATTGACATGTGCTGGGGGAGGGGGGGGGGTAGAGAACTGAGTGGAAAGGTTGTTCCTTCTCCTTAATAATTGGTCTTGATGATAAATGTGTGGTACTTCCGGGACAGGTGAAGGCGGGGGAATGTTTTTTGAGTTGATGATTTGTAAAACAATAAAATACGTTTCAACAAAAAAAATATAGTCTATACCTAACAGCAATACCACCCCACTTAAAAAACTAAACCAACCAAAACATTATGGTGCCAATTCCGATCCGGTAAAAAGCGGGTACGAACCGCCGGACGGAGCCTTTTCTCCGTCTGACTCGTACCCGGTGCGAAATCCATCCGAAAATGCAAGTACGATTCGGACGGAAACACCATTTCCGTTTGAATCGAACAAAACACCGACCGAACAGAATCGAAACACAATTCCGATCCGGAAAAGCGCCGACCTGACGTCGGTACGCATCCAGCCTACGTTTCACGAACCAGGAAGTACGATTCGAACCGACGTCATCTCGCACGGAATATATTTACTGGCTGCCAAAAACTGCCGGGAAATCAGGACGACACACGCAAGGAGCAGCTGGACGCGACGAACAGACATGGACCCGAACCTACGTGCCATCCCTGCCCTCCTAGCAGTCCACCTGGCGTACAGGAACCGACGCAGACGCCGCAGAAGGTCAGCACAACAACCAGGGGCAAAGGGGGGGGCAGGGGCAGGACACACAACACCAACACATGGTACCAAATCATACATGGCCTGGACATACCTGACCATCAGGGCCTGGTCACCTCCAGGGGGTGGGGGCGTGGCCAGCAACGCATGCGTCTGCCACAGCGGAAGTGGATGGTCACGCGAACCGGTACGTACCCTACCCAGGCCGCAAGAGCGTGGGTACGGAACGTACCACGCGTCCCCCTACGTCACTACAACAATGGCGGTACGGCCCGTACCCACGTCAGAAAGGCCTGGGTACGGCTCGTACCAGCATTGCTGGGGTCATGTAGGGGTACGCGTGGTACGACCCGTAGCCACGCCCCCAAGGACTGTGTACGGTGCGGACCCCACGGCACCGAAACAATGGGGGGACGCACCGTACCCACCCACCAAAGGCATGGGTACGGGCCGTACCCAGGCATGCAGAGCGTGGGTAAGGGTATGTACGGACCGTACCCCCACCCCAGCAGTGTATGTACGCCCCGAACCCCCACCCGTGTATGTACGCCCCGAACCCCCACCCGTGTATGTACGCACCGAACCACCACCCGTGTATGTACGCACCGAACCCCCACCCGTGTATGTACGCACCCAACCACCACCCGTGTATGTACGCACCGAACCCCCACCCCAGCATTGTATGTACGCCCCGAACCCCCACCCGTGTATGTACGCCCCGAACCCCCACCCCAGCATTGTATGTACGCCCCGAACCACCACCCGTGTATGTACGCACCGAACCCCCACCCGTGTATGTACGCACCGAACCACCACCCGTGTATGTACGCACCGAACCCCCACCCCAGCATTGTATGTACGCCCCGAACCCCCACCCGTGCATGTACGCCCCGAACCCCCACCCCAGCATTGTATGTACGCCCCGAACCCCCACCCGTGTATGTACGCACCGAACCACCACCCGTGTATGTACGCCCCGAACCCCCACCCGTGTATGTACGCCCCGAACCCCCACCCCAGCATTGTATGTACGCCCCGAACCACCACCTGTGTATGTACGCACCGAACCCCCACCCGTGTATGTACGCACCCAACCACCACCCGTGTATGTACGCACCGAACCCCCACCCGTGTATGTACGCACCCAACCACCACCCGTGTATGTACGCACCGAACCCCCACCCCAGCATTGTATGTACGCCCCGAACCCCCACCCGTGTATGTACGCCCCGAACCCCCACCCCAGCATTGTATGTACGCCCCGAACCACCACCCGTGTATGTACGCACCGAACCCCCACCCGTGTATGTACGCACCGAACCCCCACCCCAGCATTGTATGTATGCCCCGAACCCCCACCCGTGTATGTACGCACCGAACCACCACCCGTGTATGTACGCACCGAACCCCCACCCCTGTATGTACGCACCGAACCCCCACCCCAGCAGTGTATGTACGACACGTACCCCCACCCGCGTATGCAAGGAGTGACCCCCCACGCCAACAGTGTAAGTACGACACGTGCCCCCACCCGCGTATGCATGGAGCGAACCCACACCCGTGTATGTCATGAGCGTACATATTGTGAAATAGGAGAGGTGGGTGCAGAGTCCTCCCAGCAGTGCCCAGACACAGGAGGGGTGGGTGCAGAGTCCCCCAGCAGTGCCCAGACACAGGAGGGGTGGGTGCCTATCACTCCCAGCAGTGCCCAGAGACAGGAGGGGTGGGTGCCTATCACTCCCAGCAGTGCCCAGACACAGGAGGGGTGGGTGCAGAGTCCTCCCAGCAGTGCCCAGAGGCAGGAGGGTTGGGTGCAGAGTCCTCCCAGCAGTGCCCAGAGACCGGAGGGGTGGGTGCAGGGTCCTCCCAGCAGTGCCCAGAGACAGGAGGGGTGGGTGCCTGACACTCCCAGCAGTGCCCAGAGACAGGAGGGGTGGGTGCCTGACACTCCCAGCAGTGCCCAGACACAGGAGGGGTGGGTGCAGAGTCCCCCAGCAGTGCCCAGACACAGGAGGGGTGTGTGCAGAGTCCTCCCAGCAGTGCCCAGACACAGGAGGGGTGGGTGCAGAGTCCTCCCAGCAGTGCCCAGAGACCGGAGGGGTGGGTGCAGGGTCCTCCCAGCAGTGCCCAGAGACAGGAGGGGTGGGTGCCTGACACTCCCAGCAGTGCCCAGAGACAGGAGGGGTGGGTGCAGAGTCCCCCAGCAGTGCCCAGACACAGGAGGGGTGGGTGCAGAGTCCCCCAGCAGTGCCCAGACACAGGAGGGGTGGGTGCCTATCACTCCCAGCAGTGCCCAGAGACAGGAGGGGTGGGTGCCTATCACTCCCAGCAGTGCCCAGACACAGGAGGGGTGGGTGCAGAGTCCTCCCAGCAGTGCCCAGAGACAGGAGGGTTGGGTGCAGAGTCCTCCCAGCAGTGCCCAGAGACCGGAGGGGTGGGTGCAGGGTCCTCCCAGCAGTGCCCAGAGACAGGAGGGGTGGGTGCCTGACACTCCCAGCAGTGCCCAGAGACAGGAGGGGTGGGTGCCTGACACTCCCAGCAGTGCCCAGAGACAGGAGGGGTGGGTGCAGAGTCCTCCCAGCAGTGCCCAGAGACAGGAGGGGTGGGTGCAGAGTCCTCCCAGCAGTGCCCAGAGACAGGAGGGGTGGGTGCCTGACACTCCCAGCAGTGCCCAGAGACAGGAGGGGTGGGTGCAGAGTCCTCCCAGCAGTGCCCAGAGACAGGAGGGGTGGGTGCAGAGTCCTCCCAGCAGTGCCCAGAGACAGGAGGGGTGGGTGCCTGACACTCCCAGCAGTGCCCAGAGACAGGAGGGGTGGGTGCCTGACACTCCCAGCAGTGCCCAGAGACAGGAGGGGTGGGTGCAGAGTCCTCCCAGCAGTGCCCAGAGACAGGAGGGGTGGGTGCCTGACACTCCCAGCAGTGCCCAGAGACAGGAGGGGTGGGTGCCTGACACTCCCAGCAGTGCCCAGAGACCGGAGGGGTGGGTGCAGGGTCCTCCCAGCAGTGCCCAGAGACAGGAGGGGTGGGTGCCTGACACTCCCAGCAGTGCCCAGAGACAGGAGGGGTGGGTGCAGGGTCCTCCCAGCAGTGCCCAGACACAGGAGGGGTGGGTGCCTGACACTCCCAGCAGTGCCCAGAGACAGGAGGGGTGGGTGCAGAGTCCTCCCAGTAGTGCCCAGAGACAGGAGGGGTGGGTGCAGAGTCCCCCAGCAGTGCCCAGACATAGGACAATATACCCCATCAACAAGTTCAGTGAGCAACAAGGGTGATACCCCAGATGCAGGTGGAGCCATCGCTGAGCCAGCATGGCCATATTGAAAGGCAACCCTCACACATCCAGGAAATGTAGACATAGCACAGCACAGCATATGGGAGACACCCTGCAGGGAAAATGGCCGGCTCCACAGAGGATGGAACACACCTTGGGACAATGTCACCATACAGTGAGAGCAAACATGACCAAATACCATTGGCAGAGACCTCTGTGATGGCACGCAGATGGCAGGGTACACCCCATGAGCAGCACACTCCAACATTTCACAGACCCCTAACACATTATCACCACCCCAACTCAGGGAGCACCAGCACCAACAGCAAGTCCAGGAAAGCATCAGTGTGCAAAACCAAAAGAAAATGCTTTATTCAGCAGGAAAATCTCTCTGAGAAAATGTCCACTATGTACAAGGGCCATGGGCCAGGCCAGCAGCAAAGTCCGGGGGGGGGGTACACATCGGGACGTGTGTCCCCTAGCTTGCCTGCACAGTTCACATGTCCATTTCATCCACAGAAGAGGGGGCATCAGGGGGGAGGGTGGAAACAGGCACCGCAGGGACAGTAGGGGCAAGGGTAGGTGTTGTGGGTGCAGGGAGGGATGATTCCGCCACAGGGGGGGTGCCAGCGCCAAAGGTGGAGGACAGAATGGTGCTGCACACGTTGGCAAGGTCCCCCAGCGACTCCCCCGCACCCAATCGAACCACAGGCCCCAAGGAGGGGGGGGGGTAGAGGGATGGGTCGCAGCGCCACTGGGGGAGGGTGTGGACAGGGTGGGGGACTCAACTCCCCTGGCCGGGTCCTGCCTCCACCGCTTGCGGGGTGGTGTCCTCCTGGGGTGGGGGGGCACACTTGCAGTGGATGATGCTGTCACCGACTGTTGGCCAGGAGAGCTAAGGGAAGTGGATTTGGAGGGAGTGGGTTGTGTGGACTGCGGACTCCCACTGTGGCTGCGTGTTGTACGTTTCCCCCCCGACCCAGTGGGTGTGCCTTCCTCACCCTGTGTGTGCGTGACAGGAGGTGTGCGCTTCGACTTCCCTGGTGGTGTGGTGCCTGTGTCTGGTGGGGTGCGTGCACGCTGACATCTGGATGTGCGTGGGACAGGCACGGGAGTGGGAATTGTGAATGGGGCAGGGGTAGGGGGGGGTAGGCAGCGCTGCAGGAGATCCAGTGCTGCAGTCAGTGTGGAGT
The DNA here is from genome assembly GCF_964204655.1 of Triturus cristatus. NCBI lineage: Eukaryota > Metazoa > Chordata > Amphibia > Caudata > Salamandridae > Triturus > Triturus cristatus. The sequence continues at coordinate 994,108,148 of NC_140584.1, read as the reverse complement.
CTATGGACCTCAGCAACTGCCGTTGGTCAGACTGCGCAGCCGACATGCCCTCCATGTATGCCTCCATCTGGGTCAGCACCTGGGTGTGGGCATGGAGGACATTTAGCATCGCAGTCTGACCAACCTGCAACTGCCTCAGGATGTCCACAGACTCCGCACTCACCGCAGCAGTGGTGACAGGGGCAGGGGGTGCGGTGCCTGTCAGGAAGGAGACATGTGGGGACCGAGCACGGAGGGAAGGGCCACGAGCAGGTGGCAGGCCGGTGATGGAAACTGAGGTGGCGGGGGGATGTGGAGGGCTGCCATCAGCTGTGGGGGCAGACTCCGCCACCTCTGGGAGCTCAGCCTCGGACCCGTCTGCGTCATAGTCTGTGTTGGCAGTCGACAGGTCCTCTGCCTCACTCCCTTCGGCCTCCGTGCCACTCCATGTGCCAGACAGGACAGCACTGCTGGCACTGGTGCTCAATCCCTCCTCCCGGTCCATGCTAGTGTCTCCTTCCGTGTCCCCCGGCGATGCTGTGGGCAAGGTGAAGAGACAGGAGATAATCAGACACCTGTACACATATGTCACATGAGTCAAATATACATAGGTCACATTGCATAGCCTGAAAAGCAACAGGAGTAACACCTACAAAACAATGTACACATGTAGGCCATGGAACACACAGTTTGTCGATCCACCATGCCACTGAGACACAATGGAGAGCATGACACAACAGCAAATCACTGCACCTAAATTTTTACAGAGGAGCCAGCCTCTGGGGACAAATGTGCACAGCATCTGCACCACACTGCGTCGTCAAAAAGGGATGAGCAGGAATCATATCCATTTACTCTTGCCACATGCTGCAAAGGCAATACATGAAACCATGCCAAACATGACTGGGTCACTGCACCTTGAGCGTATGTCCAGTCAAACATCACACACAGGCCACACCCAGCAAGGAGGATGAAGCTTCTGACATGTAGGCCTTGTACGCACAAACCACCCACACCTGAGACAATCTCATTGAGACGGAGAAAGTATGTACACCTCTTACTCTGGGATGAAAACACATGGCCTCCACTAATTCATGACTGTACACACACTGCCCCTGGTGCGCCTGTCCACACATCATTGACAGGCAAACATCATCAGATTGTCTTAACAACACACACAGGTAATGCCCACTGTGAGTATGCACAAGCAAAATGGGTCCCCCTGTACAGTGGACACATGTAGCAACCTGTAGGTCCTAACAGTTGAGCCCAGGGTACAATGCCACCCTACCCAACCCATGGCGAAGACACAGTGAATGGCCATATTGTTGGATGACGCACATGATACCTAGGAAGAGGTGCCCCAGGGCACAGTAGTGCCCACACTCCTCCATGGTCCAGGATGGATATGACTGCAAATGAAGCAACCGTCCCTGCACTTAGCAGGCCTCCCACTCAGGCACATCATGTCAGAGGGCACACAATTGGACATGCATGCTGGAAGGCTGTACATTTTGGAGACACACCCCTATGTCGTGATTCACAATCAGTGCCAAGTGACATGGACACCACAATGACTGAAATTGGCCAGGGCACACGCAAGGTCCCCAGACCTGTGACACATCACCCCCACACATGATGCTGCTAGCATTGGGCACCTGCATAAACTGCCTGCCTAAATAACCTTGTGCAAGAGTGGCTACAGACAGACCAGGGAACACATGGCAAGGAGGGGAAGGGAGGGAGTGAGAACAGCACTGGGCTACTTTGGGGAGAAGTTGACGCACTGCACAATCAAACCCTGGCAGTGTATCCATGCAACTGCGCACTTACATTGGCTGGGGACACACAACTGACACACATGTACCTACCCCCTTCCTGCTGCTGCTTCTCCTGTAGGCGCCTGTCCATATCGGGGAAGACCACCGCCAGCACACGCTTCTGGATGTGGGTCAGACGACGGCGCCCACGGTTCTTACGGCTCTCAGGTGAGTCCCCCAGCAGGACCCGTGCAATCCTCCTCGTCCAGCACCGGATGTCCTGCCAGCGTTTCCTCACCTGAGACAGGCCCCGCATCCGACCCTCTGTACCCCTCACGGCACTGACGGCTGTCCTCCAGATCTCCCTCTTGGCAATGGCGCCTACCTGTGAGGATGCAAAAGTGAGAATACATTAATCCACATGAGCAAAGACACAGAGACACACATATAGAACAATCCTCTTCATGAACAGGCCATGGTATGCATGCAACTCATTGCACCTTTGTCATAGGGACATAATACATGTGGAAGGCCAAATGCACTACGTGCCATTGAAAGTACACGGGTGGCAGGAGGGGTACCACACACTCACTGACCAGGGATCACACTGTGCCTCACAGGCTACACCAGGATTATGTACAGCACCTCAAAGCAGTCACCTGCCCCAGCACACTGATGCTACCTCAGCAGAGTACACAGACACACACAGGCACAGGACAATCACATGGCATTGCCAACTGCGGGTACACACCTCACTCTGCCCATGTGCCAGTAGATGGGGGGTGTCACAGGTGTGGGGCTGGCTCAGCACGGCATGCACACAGCACTGCTCCCTGCTCACATCGGATGGGCAGGCTATATCCATCCCTCATGCAGCTTGTGTGCAACACTCCCCATATGCACTCACCCACATGACAGGGGACTTACACACACACCAATGTGCAGGGGACGAACACGGCCTTTGGACACTCACAGCACAGGTACACTGAACAAACACACATCCATGGGTACTGTCACCTGTCACACTGGGGGGAACACAGGATCACATCAGGACTGTGGAAACAACATCCCCAGGAGGAGTAGCCCGGCAGTATGTGGCATGCACCATGCATTCATTGTCACAGTAGGCACTATGCAAGTGAGGAGTGCACACAGGAAACACAGCATGCACTGCATGGGTGACATGAGGCCTTCCACACCCTGGGACCCACTCTAAACACCAGTGCATGTCTGTCACACATGGACATAATGCCAGAAGTCACTGTCACACAAAAGGGGCACAGTCTAAGCTAGTGGAGTCTGCACTCACCTGAACCCCTGGTCGACCATACAGGCTCTGGTACTGTGGGAGGATCACATCTATCAGGGCAAGGTTCTCCTCCTGGGTGAATGGCTGTGACCTCTCCACAGTCCTGGACATGGTGCCAGAGGAATCACTATCAGCAGCAGTGGTCATGGATGAATGGATGTGCAGGCAAGTGTTCTCTCATGGGACCTGGCTGGCTTATATCTGCCTGGCTGGCCTGTTCATGTACAGGAGTACAGATTGATTGGTCAGTCACATTTGCATCCTACGTTTCATCCAATCCCTTCAAACCTACCCCAGTGTGTGGCTTTGCATGGTTTCAGTTTTGATGATGATGTCAAGTCAACATCCACTTTGCAACAATGTAGATTCTTGCAAACTGACTTCTGCTGGGCACCTGGTGCTCAAATTCAAAAATCAAACTCGGTCTCCATGGCAACCATCATGCATTTAGGCCCTTATACTTGTCCCTCATGTGTCCCCTATGTGTTTTCATACATGTACACACAGGTACGGTGCGTTCCACGCCCTAGGGCACCCCAAAAGCAGTGATACGGACCGGACAAGCGCTTGTACGGTCCGGATCACAACATGGGCGCTGGCGTATGCGTACGCCACAGTAGTACGGACCGGACAAGCGCTTGTACGGTCCGTACTACTGTGGCGTACGCATACGCCAGCGCCCATGTTGTGATCCGGACCGTACAAGCGCTTGTCCGGTCCGTACTACTGTGGCGTATGCATACGCCAGCGCCCATGTTGTGATCCGGACCGTACAAGCGCTTGTCCGGTCCGTACTACTGTGGCGTACGCATACGCCAGCGCCCATGTTGTGATCTGGACCATACAAGCGCTTGTCCGGTCCGTACTACTGTGGCGTACGCATACGCCAGCGCCCATGTTGGCCCAGGGACCCTATACACGCCCTCAGAGCATATGTACGGTACGTTCCACACCTGTCAGTGGTGACAGGCGGCACACAGACAGGAATGGAGCGTCAGATTTTGCCAAGGGTGGACACCAATGCATTGTCTGTGCAATACCACATGTGTGTGACACAGGTGTGTCAGGATGTGATGTGGCACATTACCCCTGAGGTGTGGGCAAAGCATATGTACGATGAGCTGTGTACACATGTCGTGTGTGATGGTGTGCATTGTGCCACACATCCCCTCCACTCCTTTGACATGTGTGCATGTCGTACACACTAGTAGAGCCATGAGTCACTTGCATGTCCCAGTCACGGACACCCGCACCTGTCCCCTGATGCCAGGTACACGGAATATTACACATGACTTGTGAATGGCTGCGTTGCACGCTGCAACCATGTCATGTGTGTGGCATGTGTTTCCATGATTTTGCTGTAGGTGTGTGGTCCAATGCATTAGCAGTTGCTGCTACCAACATGTGTCTGTGTGTAGATGGCCATGGCACACTGTTCCGCACACCAGCCCACATATGTGATCTGCCATGAGGTGTGTATGTATGCAACTACACGGAGTATCAAAACAAGTACATATCCACATGCTCTCAATGTATGTATGTTCTGTCTTGAGATGTACTCCTCCAGGGCAATGTGTGTGGCCTGTCCTTTTCCTATAACATGTGACCAGTGCATATCGCATACACCAACCTGTCTGTACCATACGCATCCTACTTCTGCACATGTGTGGAGGTCTGTGAATCCTGTGGTGCGTGTGCATGTTCACTTACACTGGCCCACAGCTAGTCTCATGCCATGTCATCGTGAGCTTGCCCCACTCCGTTAGTGGCTGTCCCTTGGTAGGAGTGTCACCTGCCTGGCGTACGTGTCCAGGAAATGTGGCACAGACCTGACTCAGAATGTGGCATTTGTGTTTTGGCTGTTTAACATGTGCTCAGTGCATTGACAATGTCGTCGTACAGTGCTCACTCTTCGGTGTTCCTTCCATTTCACTGCAGGGCTCCGCCTCTCCCTCGACGTATGCCAGACCTGGCTGCCCTGCATGAACGGGACTGTATACGCCGCTACAGATTCAGCCAACGGTTGATTGATGAGTTGACTGGCCGGCTGGAAGCGCACCTCCTCCCGCGCCACAGGTATCCCAGTGCACTGACACCCAAGTTGAAGGTGATGGCAGCCCTACATTTCCTTGCCACGGGTACGTTCCAACATACCATTGCTGACGTCGGGGGCATGTCCCAGACGATGTTCAGCCGTGTTCTGCATGATTTCTTAGAGGCTATGTTGGTTCACCTGGATGAGTACATTAAATTCCCAATTTGTGAGCAGTTGACAGGTGTCAAGCATGAGTTCTATGCCCTGGGAGGGATGCCCCATGTCATTGGGTCCATAGATGGGACACATGTTGCGTTGGTACCACCACAGGCACAGGAGGTGGTGTATAGGAATCGCAAACATTATCACTCCATTAACCCCTTCAGTGCCCATGACGAGCTGGACTCGTCATGGGCCGCGGTGGCGCTGTGCCCATGACGAGTCCAGCTCGTCATAGACCCCGCCCGCTAATGCAACGGGCCGGCACTGGGCGGGGAAAGGGGCGGGCACTGAAGGGGTTAATGCCCTTGTGGTGTGTCTGTCCAACATGGTGATTTCACATGTCTGTGTTCGCTTTCCAGGATCAGCACACGATGCCTTCATCATGAGGCGTAGCAGGCTGCCTGAAATGATGCTGCAGCTGCGGAACGAGCGAGCATGTATTGTTGGTGGGTAGACTCTGGCAGTTCAGTGTTTGGCGTCATCTTCCAATCTCACTGCCTGTGCTGACACACTTCTGTCCATGATGTTTCCTTGTAGGGGACGCTGGCTATCCCAACATGCCATGGCTGATGACGCCTGTCCGCAACCCCAGCACGGCTGCCGAACACCGCTACAACAACGCCCATGGGCGGACCAGGAGAGTCATTGAGAGGACGTTTGGACTTCTGAAGAGCCGATTCCGGTGCCTCCACAAGACCGGCGGAGCACTCCCATATGCCCCGGTGAAGGTGTGCAAGATCATCATCGTCTGCTGCATGCTGCACAACATGGCAGTGGAGGAAGCTGTTCCACTCATACTGGATCAAGATGACCAGGACCATCCACCCGTGGAGGATGAAGGGCTTGGTGACGGGGCAAGTGATGTGGAGGAGCAGGAGGCTGTGGAGGACATGCGGAGTCGGCTCATACGCGACTTCTTTGCTTAGTGGTGAGTTCCAGTGTCTGAGTGTGCACGCATTGGGCCGTGTGTGGCATGTGTTGCAATGTGTGTGTCCATCTGCATGTCTGCCAAGTGAGTCAGTGGTGTGTATTGAAGTGTCACTCGAGTGATGGCGCAATGGAAGGATGTTGTCCGAGAGTCATCATTGTCACCTGTCATGTTGACAACATGATACGTGTTGAGTACATGCTTGCGGATGTGCTCCTTTGGGCTGACTCCTTGTGTGTCTCTCTTCCACAGGTCCATGGGCATGCTGTCTGCTGGTGGCATTGTTGTGCTCCTGCTACTCCTCATGAACACAGCAACATGTGCTGATTCTGCGTCACATGCACGGGCAAGTTTGGAAATCTCCTTAGGGTAAGGGATGCCTCACGGCGTTTTGGGTGTGTAAATTGTTTGTAGTCTGTGTGCACTTCTCCGGTTCATGTGTGGTCAATTTGCATACATGTGGATCCTACATGGGGAACATGACATGGGGCAGGCTTCACCTGGAGCCATGGTCAGACTTGGTGACTGTCATGTGTCAGGGGATTGGGGATTGTGATGAGGCCATCAATGTGTGTAACACTGGCCTCGGAAACATACAGGTTGCACCGGGTTGACATGGTGTGTGATTGCCCCATCAGGGCCTCAATGGTGTATAGCAGCCTCTCCGTGGCAGCAGGGGGTGTTTAGCTGTTATCCGTCACTTGTGTGCCAGTTCAATGGAATACCAGCATCTGTGTTGCAATGGGGGGTGCCAGTGTTGCTCCCACATGTTCATCCACATGACCTGTGTATGTGTTGACAGAGTATCATTGTCATTCCAACACACATGACTAATAAATTTCTCCCTCTGTCTCCAAGGTGCCTCTTCTCTGTCAATGGTGGCCTGTTGCCACTGTGCATGCGGCATGTCTGGCATAGTTTTCAGAGGTGGTGCATATGTGTCTATGTGTAGAGTAGCAAGATGCTAGCGGTTTGTCAGGGATTGGAATCTGTATTATGCACAAGATGCACAGTTCCATCCACCTCAAGGCAAGAGAGACCATCCCCCAGGGCAACTACAACATCCGTGTCTAATCCTACCCTGCAGTCTACGGACATGTGCCTTACAACTACCATGATACTTGTCCATATCCGGAGTGCATCTGCACAGCTCTGCTACTGCATCGGGCAACCAGGCCACATCAACGTCCAAACGGGATGGGGGGAATGATTCACAGCCAGCTGCAGGATGACCTTCTCGATCCACGCCCACACTCATGATGCAGCCCACAACCCCAACACAACCATGTGGCACTGTGATCCAAAACTGCATTCTGGCATCTCCATGCATCCAACCTTGGCCTAGCCACCATTCTCAACATCCGCCTGACGCAAGCATGCAGGACATGGTAGGGACACATGTCTAGACATACCTGGGAGCGGCAAGCCAGGTCACTCCACATGATCCCTGACCTCTGCGCATGACTGTTGCTCCCCTAAATGTGTCTGTAGCCACAGTTGTGCGGGAACCACTCAGCTGGTTGGGCCCAGCACAGGTGAGTATGGTACTCCATGTCTGTATCAGATGATACATTGGGACCCATGTGTGTCCTGGGCAAGACTGAGACCCCACGGTTTGGATGGTTGGAGTTAATTCTGAGATCAGGCATGCTTTGACTTTACGACACACACATGTATTGTAATAATGCAGAATCACGGCATCATCTTGTAATTGTGATTAATTTATTTGTGGTGGGGTACGGGTTTGTGGGGATGACAAGAGGTGCACTGCGGGAGTGTAGAATCCAAAGTTCACTGGGGGAGTTGGTATCCTTGCCGTAGCAAATTATCAGAGTCCATGCCACAGTCTTCATCAACATAGGTCAGACAGTGACCAGCAAGTCCATGTGGCAGAGAATGTCATGTGCTGCTATTGGGCCAGAGGGCCAGGTGCCAGGCCAGGTGACCTGGGAGATGGTGATGTTCTGCTGACTCTCACAGTCTTTTTCGTGGACGACCCACCTTCCTGCGGGGACCCTCGGAAGCAGGCCGTGACGATGTCTGTGACGCTCCGTCGGATGAATCCTCCTCCTCCTGATCCCTCCCTGTGTCTGGTAATGGCCTTCGCCTGGTGCCACAGGGAGGGTTGCCCATGTTGTCGGCAATCCGACGGAGTACACCGGTCATTTGGGTTTGCACCGCCACGAGCTCAGCCTGTCTATCCTCCATCCTTCCTTGGTGTTGCAGTTGACAGGCATGTTGCTGAGCCTGCAGGGTCTTCATCTCCTCGAGGGTCCCCTTGATGTCATTGAGGGTGGACGCAATCTGGTCCATGCCCCTGGTGTCACGCCGGTATGTATCCAGGATGTTGCTGACCTGGGACACTACCGGGTCCTGAGCTCCCTGGTCAGGTTCGCGCCTCCGCCGTCCTCCACTCCTGCCACCCCTGCCCACGTGCACCTGGCCTGCCGTTGTGGGCGCATCGGGTCTCCGGGACCCCTGAGGGATGGCATCTGCGTTGCCGCCTGCCTCCTCCTGGGAGCCCGGAGGACCGTGTCCCTCCTGGGCAGACTGGCTGGGTGGTCGTGTGCGGGCAGGGCTCCTGGACGTCTCCTGGGATGTGGCAGGAATGGGGGTGGTGGTTGGCACAGTTGTACCTGACGCAGGTGCTGCAGGTGGTTGGACACCAGAGGGGCCAGGTTGGTCTGGGTCATCCATGGAGTGGTGAGAGTCGTCGCTGGCGGTGGGGTCCTCATCCCGCAGAGCCTGGTCCTGTGAGACTTCCCCCCCAGTGTTGGGGGGTGATCGACGACGTTGACCTGTGTGTGAGAGAGACAATGTTAACAGTGTTACATGTGGCATCCATGTTTCATGCATTTCTGATTTGGCACTCTTCCTCTGGGTAGTTGGATCTGTCTTGCATTCCTCTCACAGTGCACTTGTGCATGGGTATGTCCCTTGGCCACAGCTGTCAGAGCTTTACGCATGTGTGACACAATCTTAGTTGATGCATCTATTTGGGTACACAGTCAGCAGTGTGGTGTGCGGGCGTAGCGAGCCATGCAGAGGCGCCTTACGTGTTGCACTGTACGTGGCCAAATGGTGTTTTGCCAAGGCAATTTGATGATGCAGGTAGGTGACTGAAGCATTTGTGACAGGGTTCTTACCGACACAGTGGGTGGGTATACTGGGTGTGTGGTTAGGTCTGTGCCTGCAGCACGGATGGACTCGTGCACAGATTGACACATGGACCGGTCTTCATCTACGGTAGGGGGGGGTTGAGGCACTGCCAGACCTTGTCTGCATGCACACAGTCCACCGGCTGACGAGTGGACATGGCCACACCACCCAAGGGTGATTTAGTCTCCCTGTGTCTCCCTTCCTCCCTCCCTCTGTCACCCTCCTCCCTCTGTCGGTCTCCCTCTGTCACCCTACTCCCTCCCTCTGTCTGTCTCCCTGTGTCCCCCTCTGTCTCCTTCCCTCTCATTCCCCCTCTCCCTCCCTCTATTTGTCACCCTCTGTCACCTCAGGCCAGCTTCCTGGGCACACACAGTTAGCCAGTCTTTGAATGGCCATTGGCTTGTTCATGTGAGTTAGTTCCTGTTCTCCGGGCACCCATTGGGCAGTGTGTCTGAGTGTAGGCTGCTGCTGTGGCGGTGTGTGCTGAGACTCTATCAGAGCGATGCATCTTCATTGTCTGCTGTTATGTGCAAATTGTGCCTTCAGACCCATGTCATCCTGCAAGGCGGCCACCATTTGCAGGCAAGACAGTACTGTGTGGGTACACACAGTTTGTATGGCTGTGCCCTGGGCCATATGGGCTGAGGGCATTGTTGTGTGCTTGTGAGTTGCTCAATGTTAGTTTTGATGCCCCCACTCCCAGCATCGGCCACATCCTGTGTTGTGTTGGTGTTTTGTGTGGCCTGTGACTTGGCATGGCCCTGATTGGTGCATGGGGCATGGAGGCGCTAGTGGCATGTGTGTGTTTGTGGAGTGTGGTTGTGTCCGGTGGTGGCTTGGGGGGGGTGGCGTGCATGATTGATTGTGTATGGCATCCCCCCCATGTGAGGTGAGTTGTTTGTGTACTCACCAGGGTCTGGGAGTCCTGGTAGTCCGTGTAGTCCCTCCACCGCCAGCGTGGACATCACCTTCTCCTCCCAGGGATGGTATTGTACCGGTCTGGGGGGCGGCCCTCCTCCAGTGATGTTCCCCTGGTTGTGATTGTCAGTCATCTTCCTCTTGACCGTCCTCCGCAGATCGTACCACCTGGATTGGCACTCGTGCCTGGTCCTTCTGGTGGACCCAACAGCATTCACAGAATCGACAATCCTCTGCCACATGGCCGATTTTTCGGATATGCTGGTCTGTCTGACCAATGTTCCAAAGAGCTGTGGCTCGACTCTGAGGATTTCGTCGACAAGGATCTCCAGCTCCTCCTTTGTGAACTTTGGATTCTTGGTTGTGGACATGGCGTGGGGTGTGGGTGTGGATGGTTGTGGGTGTGTGAGTGTGGTAGTGGAGGTGTGTGTGTGAATGTGATGAGGGGGTGTTTGTGTAGGTGGTTGTGTGAAGGTATGCAAGTGTGAGGTTCAAGTATGGTGGTGTGGGTCGTCTGTGGGCTCTGGCAGCAGTGGGTCTGTTGCAAAGGCTCATGGTTTGTGTGCGTGGTCCATTTTTATTGGTCCATTTGTGGGTGTGGCTGTGTTTGAATTTTGTGTGGGTGTGTTATGAGGAGTGGTCGTGTTTTGGGCCTCTGTTTGGCAGTTTGGCAGTTGCAGGTCAGTGTATGTGATGTTTGTGGGGTTGTTGGGCATATTTGGTGGTGTGGGGAAACTCTAATTGACTCTCCTTGTGTAAATATGGTTTGTCCTGGTTCAGTACGTGTGTTTTTGGCGTCAGTACGGTCCGTACATGCACTGGTGGGGGTACGGTCCGTACATTCCCTGGTGGGGTGTGGGTACGGGCCGTACTTCCACGGGTGGGGGTTCGGTGCGTACATACACGGGTGGGGGTTCGGGGCGTACATACACGGGTGGTGGTTCGGTGTGCGTACATACACGGGTGGGGGTTCGGTGCGTACATACACTGCTGGGGTGGGGGTTCTGTGCGTACATACACGGGTGGTGGGTCGGGGCGTACATACACGGGTGGGGGTTCGGGGCGTACATACACTGCTGGGGTGGGGGTTCGGGGCGTACATACACGGGTGGTGGTTCGGTGCGTACATACACGGGTGGGGGTTCGGGGCATACATACACTGCTGGGGTGGGGGTACGGGCCGTACTTCCACGGGTGTGGGTACGGTCCGTACATACACGGGTGGTGGTTCGGTGCGTACATACACGGGTGGGGGTTCGGGGCGTACATACACTGCTGGGGTGGGGGTTCGGTGCGTACATACACGGGTGGGGGTTCGGTGCGTACATACATGGGTGGGGGTTCGGGGCGTACATACACTGCTGGGGTGGGGGTTCGGGGCGTACATACATGGGTGGGTGTTCGGGGCGTACATACACGGGTGGGGGTTCGGGGCGTACATACACGGGTGGGGGTTCGGGGCGTACATACACTGCTGGGGTGGGGGTACGGGCCGTACTTCCACGGGTGTGGGTACGGTCCGTACATACACGGGTGGTGGTTCGGTGCGTACATACACGGGTGGGGGTTCGGGGCGTACATACACTGCTGGGGTGGGGGTTCGGGGCGTACATACACGGGTGGGGGTTCGGGGCGTACATACATGGGTGGGGGTTCGGTGCGTACATACACTGCTGGGGTGGGGGTTCTGTGCGTACATACACGGGTGGTGGGTCGGGCGTACATACACGGGTGGGGGTTCGGGGCGTACATACACTGCTGGGGTGGGGGTTCGGTGCGTACATACACGGGTGGTGGTTCGGTGCGTACATACACGGGTGGGGGTTCGGGGCGTACATACACTGCTGGGGTGGGGGTACGGGCCGTACTTCCACGGGTGTGGGTACGGTCCGTACATACACGGGTGGTGGTTCGGTGCGTACATACACGGGTGGGGGTTCGGGGCGTACATACACTGCTGGGGTGGGGGTTCGGTGCGTACATACACGGGTGGGGGTTCGGTGCGTACATACACGGGTGGGGGTTCGGGGCGTACATACACTGCTGTGGTGGGGGTTCGGGGCGTACATACACGGGTGGGTGTTCGGGGCGTACATACACGGGTGTGGGTACGGTCCGTACATACACGGGTGGGGGTTCGGGGCGTACATACACTGCTGGGGTGGGGGTTCGGTGCGTACATACACGGGTGGTGGTTCGGGGCGTACATACACGGGTGGGGGTTCGGGGCGTACATACACGGGTGGGGGTTCGGGGCGTACATGCACTGCTGGGGTGGGGGTTCGGTGCGTACATACGCGGGCGGGGGGGGTGGTGGGGTGTTCCACGCGTATGCGGGCACATGTCTCCATGGTTGCTATGGGAGTTCGGTTCGGACAGTGTTTTTTGCGTACGGTTGTGAAATGGGGAGGACGGGAGGGATCGTACTTGCGCAGTCGGACTTTATTTTTCCGCACGGTGGGTTTTTCGACCGGGGACGTGTCGGTGACTTTTCCCGACCCGAGGACGTGTGGGGAAATCTTCCCAATGCGATTCGTATGGACTTTTTTCCGTTCGAATCGTACTTGGCAGTTTGTACGCTACTTTGACAATTCGGACGGAAAAAAATCCGGATACGAGTCGGACGGGGAATTTTTTTACCGGATCGGAATTGGCACCTAAATGTTCTTTCACTTTCAGAGACTACATCAACTAAACAGCATTTTCTCTAAAAACAACATCTTCATTCAAATACAACCAAAAACACTTGGTAAGTATATATAAAAAAAATGCTTTTTTGCTATTTTCATTTAAATATATAAAGTACTATTGCATATATTTTCATATACATTTTCTCCTGATTTCTAACACATCACGATGACAGAAGAAGCCCAATTTATAACTTCGCAGAAAGGAAAATTCCTATTGTGTTACATGGGTTACACATACACCCAAGAAAAGCAGACAGACCGAAAAGTGAACTGGAAGTGTACTAAATATTATTCTAACAAATGCTACGGACGAGCAACAACAAGAGAAACAACTGTACTATATACAAGAGAGCATAACCATCCACCCAATCTCTCTGAAATAGAAGTCAGATCAACCCTTGAAAATATCAAAGAATTAAGCACTGGTTCACAAACTGCTACAAGTGTAATCCTAAAAGAACTATTACCTAGAGTGCCCAAAGAAGCAAGAGGCCAATTACCATCAATTGCTTCTATAAAAAGAACTATTGCTAGGACCAAAAAAGCAACCACGACAACTATACCATCCCCTAAAACTTTTCAAGAGATCATCATTCCACCAGAATTAACTATCACCCACAATAATGAACCTTTTATTTTTTTTGATAACAAAAGCACAGAAAAAAGAATAATAATGTTTGCTACTGCAAACAATATAACTAAACTGCAACAATGCCAAACATGGATGATGGATGGCACCTTTACAATATGCCCAAAACCATTCTACCAGCTTTACACAATACACGGTCAATATCACAACACTTCCATACCTTTAATTTATGCACTATTACCTAACAAACAAAACACAACATATAATGAAATGCTAGGAAAACTAAAACAAGAATCAAATGATTTTTACCCTCAAAGAATTATCATAGACTTTGAGCAAGCCATGATAAATTGCATTCTAAAACTGTACCCCCATACAGCTATCCAAGGATGTTACTTCCATCTAAACCAATGTATATGGAGGCATTTACAAAAATCTTCACTAAGTGTAGAATATGCCACTAACATAAGTTTTGCACATCAAATAAAACTTCTAACAGCCCTAGCTTATGTACCAACCACAGATGTTGCAGAACATTACAATCTTTTATTAGAAAGTCCATTCTACAAACAAAATGAAGTAAAGTTATCTCCCCTCTTAGATTATTTTGAGGATACCTGGGTGGGGAGACTACACAGATCAGGCCATAGACGTCAGCCCAAGTTCCAAATACCTTGGTGGAATGTATATGTAAGTACACTCAACCAACAAGCCAAAACTAACAACGCCGTCGAGGGCTGGCATAATGCATTCCTAACTTCTACTGGGAGAACAACTCCAACACTACAAAAACTACTAATTGCAATACAAAAGGAACAAAGTTTCCAAGAATTAAGAATGCAACAATCTGTCCTACAATTAAAACCAAAACAATCTAGACAAACTACTCAAATGTATAATTACCTACAACAACAGGTACAGCTATACCCATCCACAAGAGGACTTGAGTACTTAAATATAATAGCTCAAACTCTCTTCTAAACCCTTTTCTAAATATTAACCCACAATTCTACTAAAACAACTATCACAACATAAATAAACCACTTTATTATATCACATATTTAATTATGTGGTCTAAAATATATAAATCAATTACATCGACATATATTTAGACAACATAATTAAACAAACCAAGTACACAACAACAATATTAAATATATAAAGTTTTGCCACCAACAATTAAAATATTTAAATGAACTTACCTGTGTAGTTGCTCCAATGGGATAATAATATTCCTTCCAAATAAATCCAGGTAGTTCAAAATCCATAGGTATCAAAAAAAAATCAAAATAAAATGTAAAAATACAACTGTTTATCGAAAACAACGTGAACACAAAAAAAACGACTATCCATTAACCATAAAAATCCCGAAAAATATTAAAAAGGTAAATAACCGCTCCTGGAAACCCGAACAATAAAGGAAATGTAAAATAAAGATTAGTAAACACAACTAATACACACTTCCTTTAAAAAAAATAAGGTGTTTGAAACCGACGAAAATATCTTCTCCGTAAAACCTACAAAAGAGAAACAAACATTCCCACCCACACACAAACACACATAAGGCACCTAAAAACATCACTACTAACGTTATTCAAACACTATAAAACTTTAACACACCGAAATAACAAAACACTAACAAAGCCACAAACACGGAACACAACGTAAATTATAAAACCGTATACAAACTATTACTAACACCCTAACTTCTAAAACATCAATCCATACACACTTATTACAACATTACTACTTCCACAAAACACTTAAAACTATTTAATAATAAAGAAAATAACTCTTACCTTCTCAAACGCGAAACAGCTCCCGACCGCGACCTGGATTCTACCAAAATAACCCAAAACAACAGCGAGTGGTTACAAAATAAAAGACCCAAACAAACATAACAACTAAAACAATACCAATAAATGCCCTAACTATTTATTTAACATTACACATTACTTGAAAAATTAGTAAAACATTAGAATAAAATACTCAAAAATAATACCTATTGTTTTTATCTATGTGAAAATTATTTAACGTATAATAATAAATATAATAAATAAAATATTTTTATTAATATAATAATAAAACTGTATATATTACCAAAATAAATTGATGAACATGATATAATTAATATATTGTATCTACAACATACCAAAAAAAATAAAAAAATACATATTCTAAAATGTAAACAATTTCAATATTAATTATGTAATATAAATATTAATAATTAAAATATATTAATCATGTATTTCAAAACATACAATTTCTTATAAATTCAAATAAATTCTAAAAATTTTGAGAGTACACAATATAAATTTAAAAATATTAAACAGCTATAAAAATCATAATTTTTTATTTTTAATTATTTTGTGTGTTCATATATTCATGTCCAAAATATACATTAAACAAATATATATCCATTATAAAAAAATTATGACTATAATCCAAATGTTAAATATTAATTATTTTATTACATGTTTAATTATTAGAATATGCGTAATAATAAACAATATTTTCTCTCTAATGAATATACATTCCAACAACTATAAAACAAATCTTATTTTCCTTTCTACTATTTAATAAAAAAAATTGGAATTTGCATTCTGATATAACTTCTATCTTTTATCCAACCAAAACTAAAATCTACAAATTTTTTGTAAATTAAAACAAATTAATTTAACTGTTCCTATTCAACTCTATATTTAATTCTAATATTTGCTATTTACCAAACTTAATTAACATACTACTCCCACAACAGACTGAACTTAATTAATTTACTATTCTCACTCCAACCTATATTAAATTATAGTAGGTGCTGGACACTGAACTAAATTAATTTACTATTCCCACTCCAGTCTATATTTAATTAAGATAAGTGCTGGACACTGAACTTAATTAATTTACTATCCTCACTCCAACCTATATTAAATTAGGGTAGGTGCTGGACACTGAACTAAAATAATTTACTATTCCCACTCCAGTCTATATTAAATTAAGATAAGTGCTGGACACTGAACTGAATAAATTTACTATTCTCACTCCAACCTATATTTAATTAGAGTATGTGCTGGACACTGAACTGAATTAATTTACTATTCCCACTCCAGTCTATATTTAATTAAGATAAGTGCTGGACACTGAACTAAATTATTTTACTATTCCCACTCCAGTCTATATTTAATTAAGATAAGTGCTGGACACTGAACTTAATTAATTTACTATTCTCACTCCAACCTATATTACATTAGAGTAGGTGCTGCACACTGAACTTAATTAATTAACTATTCCGACTCCAGTCTATATTTAATTAAGATAAGTGCTGGACACTGAACTTAATTAATTTACTATTCTCACTCCAACCTATATTAAATTAGGGTAGGTGCTGAACACTAAAGTAAAATAATTTACTAATCCCACTCCAGTCTATATTAAATTAAGATAAGTGCTGGACACTGAACTTAATAAATTTACTATTCTCACTCCAACCTATATTTAATTAGAGTATGTGCTGGACACTGAACTGAATTAATTTACTATTCCCACTCCAGTCTATATTTAATTAAGATAAGTGCTGGACACTGAACTAAATTAATTTACTATTCTCACTCCAACCTATATTACATTAGAGTAGGTGCTGGACACTGAACTTAATTAATTAACTATTCCCACTCCAGTCTATATTTAATTAAGATAAGTGCTGGACACTGAACTTAATAAATTTACTATTCTCACTCCAACCTATATTACATTAGAGTAGGTGCTGGACACTGAACTTAATTAATTAACTATTCCCACTCCAGTCTATATTTAATTAACATAAGTGCTGGACACTGAACTTAATTAATTTACTATTCTCACTCCAACCTATATTAAATTAGGGTAGGTGCTGGACACTGAACTAAAAAAATTTACTATTCCCACTCCAGTCTATATTAAATTAAAAAAACTGCTGGACACTGAACTTAATAAATTTACTATTCTCACTCCAACCTATATTTAATTAGAGTATGTGCTGGACACTGAACTGAATGAATTTACTATTCCCACTCCAGTATATATTTAATTAAGATAAGTGCTGGACACTGAACTAAATTAATTTACTATTCCCACTCCAGTCTATATTTAATTAAGATAAGTGCTGGGCACTGAACTTAATTAATTTACTATTCTCACTCCAACCTATATTACATTAGAGTAGGTGCTGTACACTGAACTTAATTAATTAACTATTCCCACTCCAGTCTATATTTAATTAAGATAACTGCTGGACACTGAACTTAATTAATGTACTATTCTCACTCCAACCTATATTAAATTAGGGTAGGTGCTGGACACTCAGCTAAAATAATTTACTATTCCCACTCCAGTCTATATTAAATTTAGATAAGTGCTGGACACTGAACTTAATAAATTTACTATTCTTACTCCAACCTATATTTAATTAGAGTATGTGCTGGACACTGAACTGAATTAATTTACTATTCCCACTCCAGTCTATATTTAATTAAGATAAGTGCTGGACACTGAACTTAATTAATTTACTATTCTCACTCCAACCTATATTACATTAGAGTAGGTGCTGGACACTGAACTTAATTAATTAACTATTCCCACTCCAGTCCATATTTAATTAAGATAAGTGCTGGACACTGAACTTAATTAATTTACTATTCTCACTCCAACCTATATTACATTAGAGTAGGTGCTGGACACTGAACTTAATTAATTAACTATTCCCACTCCAGTCTATATTTAATTAAGATAAGTGCTGGGCACTGAACTTAATTAATTTACTATTCTCACTCCAACCTATATTTTATTAGAGTATGTGCTGGACACAGAACTTAATTAATTTACTATTCCCACTCCAATCTATATTTAATTAAGATAAGTGCTGGACACTGAACTTAATTAATGTACTATTCTCACTCCAACCTATATTAAATTAGAGTAGGTGCTGGACACTGAACTTAATTAATTTACTATTCCCACTCCAGTCTATATTTAATTAAGATAAGTGCTGGACACTGAACTTAATAAATGTACTATTCTCACTCCAACCTATATTACATTAGAGTAGGTGCTGGACACTGAACTTAATGAATTAACTATTCCCACTCCAGTCTATATTTAATTAAGATAAGTGCTGGACACTGAACTTAATTAATTTACTATTCTCACTCCAACCTATATTTTATTAGAGTATGTGCTGGACACAGAACTTAATTAATTTACTATTCCCACTCCAATCTATATTTAATTAAGATAAGTGCTGGACACTGAACTTAATTAATGTACTATTCTCACTCCAACCTATATTAAATTAGAGTAGGTGCTGGACACTGAACTTAATTAATTTACTATTCCCACTCCAGTCTATAGGTAATTAAGATAAGTGCTGGACACTGAACTTAATTAATTTACTATTCTCACTCCAACCTATATTAAATTAGGGTAGGTGCTGGACACTGAACTAAATTAATTTACTATTCCCACTCCAGTCTATATTAAATTAAAATAAGTGCTGGACACTGAACTTAATTAATGTCCTATTCTCACTCCAACCTATATTTAATTATAGTATGTGCTGGACACTGAACTGAATTAATGTACTATTCCCACTCCAGTCTATATTTAATTAAGATAAGTGCTGGACACTGAACTTAATTAATTTACTATTCCCACTCCAATCTATATTTAATTAAGATAAGTGCTGGACACTGAACTTAATTAATGTACTATTCTCACTCCAACCTATATTAAATTAGAGTAGGTGCTGGACACTGAACCTAATTAATTTACTATTCCCACTCCAGTCTATATGTAATTAAGATAAGTGCTGGACACTGAACTTAATTAATTTACTATTCTCACTCCAACCTATATTAAATTAGAGTAGGTGCTGGACACTGAACTAAATGAATTTACTATTCCCACTCCAGTCTACATTAAATTAAAATAAGTGCTGGACACTGAACTTAATTAATGTCCTATTCTCACTCCAACCTATATTTAATTATAGTATGTGCTGGACACTGAACTGAATTAATTTACTATTCCCACTCCAGTCTATATTTAATTAAGATAAGTGCTGGACACTGAACTTAATTAAGTTACTATTCTCACTCCAAACTATATTAAATTACAGTAGGTGCTGGACAATGAACTGAATAAATTTACTATTCCCACTCCAGTCTATATTTAATTAAGATAAGTGCTGGACACTGAACTTAATTAATTTACTATTCTGACTCAAATCTATATTTAATTATGGGATTTGTAAAATTCTAAATTATATTTAAATTTTCTAAATAATTATTTTTTTAAATTAAAAAATATATAAACATTTTTATTTAACTTCCCACCCTTATCCCCTATAACCCAACATTCCGCTCCTAAAATTATTTGTAAAATTCTAAATTTAATTTACAATTTCTAAATTTTTATAAAAAATTAACAAATATATAAACATTTTTAAAACACTTCCCACCCATATCCCCTATAAACCAACATCCCGCTCCTAAAAATATTTGTACAACTCGAAATTTAATTTACAATTTCTAAATAAATTTTTACAAAATTTAAACAATATATAAACATTTTTAAAACACTTCCCACCCTTATCCCCTATAAACCAACATCCCGCTCCTAAAAATATTTGTACAACTCGAAATTTAATTTACAATTTCTAAATAAATTTTTACAAAATTCAAACAATATATAAACATTTTTAAAACACTTCCCACCCTTATCCCCTATAAACCAACATCCCGCTCCTAAAAATATTTGTAAAATTCGAAATTTAATTTACAATTTCTAAAAAATTTTAATAAAAAATTAACAAATATATAAACATTTTTAAAACACTTCCCACCCTTATCCCCTATAAACCAACATCCCACTCCTAAAAATGTTTGTAAAAATCTAAATTTAATTTTAAAATTCTAAATAAATTTTTTTTAAATTTAAACAATATATAAACATTTTTAAAACACTTCCCACCCTTATCCCCTATAAACCAACATCCCACTCCTAAAAATATTTGTAAAATTCTAAATTTAATTTACAATTTCTAAATAATTTTTTTTTTAAATTAACAAATATATAAACATTTTTAAAACACTTCCCACCCATATCCCCTATAAACCAAAATCCCGCTCCTAAAATTATTTGTAAATCTCGAAATTTAATTTACAATTTCTAAATGAATTTTTACAAAATTTAAACAATATATAAACATTTTTAAAACACTTCCCACCCTTATCCCCTATAAACCAACATCCCGCTCCTAAAATTATTTGTAAAATTCGAAATTTAATTTACAATTTCTAAATTATTTTTGTTTTAAATTAAACAATATATAAACATTTTTAAAACACTTCCCACCCTTAGCCCCTATAAACCAACATCCCGCTCCTAAAATTAAATATACATTTCACATTTTAAATAAAATTTACTAATTAAATTTTACAATATATTAAAAAAATAAATTTACTTTTTTAAAACACTCCCCACCCTTATCCCCTATAACCCAACATCCCGCCCCTAAAACAATATACATTTTTCTCATATTATACACATTTTAACTATTTATACAAACAACTTCAAAATATTTACTAAACACACAATGACGATATTTTCACATGTCGATATTATTACTAACGATATTACTTACATCGACATATAAGTAAAAAAAAAAACGATATTTTTCACATCGATATTATCTATTTCGATATTTTGTACATTCGATATTTTTGACTCGATATTTATGTCCCTCGATATTAAAAAGTCGATATATAGACTGCTCACCCCATGGTACATGATAAGGCAGTATGTGATTGGCTAATGGTTGTGTTTACCAAAGTTAAAAGTCGGCCATGTCATTGGCAGTACATTTTTGTCAGCATTCTGCGTTTCGCTGCGTTCTGGGTTAGAGTCTTGGATCTAGGTAATTAGTAGGTTTTATTGTTGTTTCCTACCTATTACCACTTTATTACAGTGTTAATAGGTAGAGGAATATATTTATAATGTTCTATATATATTTTTTTTTACAGCAGTTTAGGAAGAAAGACACATAAAAAAAAAATTAAGTAGCGCTGTACTTTGTAGGTATTACCACGGTACTCACACTATGCGAGACACAAAAGTTTATGGAAAATGCATTTGCATTTTGAGACCCCCCTTTTATCTTCGACCAATCACTGCAAAACATTGCATCATCTGCCAAAGTAAAAGGAAGAATAGGTCTGCAACGTTTTGTGGATATTAGTCAAACGTGCACAAAGTTATTAATGATGAAAAATACAAGAAATTCCTATATCTGGTAACTCCAATTATAGCTACAGAGTGGCTGCTGTATATTATCTACTGGCGGTCGCCAGTAGATAGTTATAGTTAGGACCACGTTTCCATAGGAAATCTCAAAATTCTATTTTGAATAACTTTGGCACCGGTTGACGAATCTTCGCGAAATTTTCAAAACTAATGGGGCGCTCCGCTCAGCTCCTACCCTGAAAGGCTCGGGGGGGATTCGTCAAGCGGGGGCCGAGAAAAAAGGGGGGTCCCAAAACGCGTTTTCCCCATGCATTTTCTCATAGGACATTTAGTCGAAGGTACAGCCCGAAAGGCTGAACAGAATTACTTGAAATTTGGCAGAGAGGTAGTCCTCAGGTCAGGGAAGTGCCGTTTGCATATATGGAGTCAATCTGTTCAGTATTTCCAGAGAAAATTGCATTTAAAAGCACATACATATCTATAGCCGCGCACCATGGGCGCACCCTAACGTGCGCGAGCGTAATTCTGATTGGTTGTTACATGTCAGTCAACGTTCGAATCGGTCGAAATCAGGAAGTGTCGGCCGCCATTTTGTTTGTTTTCAGTGCGAGAGTGGAAAAGGAAGGTGGCGAACGTGAAAAGGGGGCAGGGTAGAGAGTTCCTGACCCCCTAGCCTTTGTCAGGGGGTCCCTGAAGGACCCCGAAGGCAGAAAAAACCCATTTAATTTTGTTTTAATAAAATCGCGGGGGTGCGCGCACCGTGCGCGCACGGTGAAAACCCATTTAAAAAAAAATACGTCGTTTATTGAAAAAAAAATATATAAAAAAAAAAAAAATACATACATAACTTAGCATTTAAAAAACCATACAAATTCACTAAAAAAACCATAGGTTTCACACACGTTATAGTTAGGTGGATATTTCACTCGTAAAAAAACAATGAAATTCCCCCGTTATAGTTACTTCAGATAACTATAACTCGCGCGACCGCCACTCTATCACAAGGATGATGTCATCAGTGATGTCAAGAGTGATGCCACTGACCATGTCATGAGTGATGTAATATGTGACGTCATGAGCAGAGGATTGCGGGCGCGCGAGTTATAGTTATCTGAAGTAACTATAACGGGGGAATTTCATTGGTTTTTTACGAGTGAAATATCCACCTAACTATAACATGTGTGAAACCTATGGTTTTTTAAGTGAATATATATATATAAATATAACTTTACTCCGCCAACTTTCGTTCTCCTGAAATGACGGATGCAGACCCAGGAATCTGTGCAAATTTCTTTCTTTTTTTTTTTTTTTTGTGAAAAGAAACCTTTATTGGACTTCAATGAGGTACAAACATGGGCCTACAACCCTTTGGGCCGGCCGCTAGGTAGCATGAAACTTATCATTCACCGTTTGATCAATCCGGGTAGCCCGTCGGTCCGTCATCTCACCCAATGAAGGCGAAAGCAACAGTTGAGTGACAGTATTAAATACGGTTTCAGTTTTCAATTTAAAATTAAGAAACATTACACACAAACAAGGCAATAGACAGTGTAAATAGCAGGACGCGCTCCCCGGGGTAGGGAACCAATGATCAGCAGCAGAGAAGGGAGGGGGGCACGGGAGCAGAGGAAAAAACAAACTGTAACACACTCAGAACTGAACAGACGAGGAATGCTCGGCTAGGGGGACGAAGAGGCATCCAGCCCGACAGCCAGTGGAGGGGCACAGATGTCTCCGCGATAGGCGTTCCACGGACCCCACACCCCAGTCCATTTCCGCGGCTTGCCTCTCGCTACATACACCGTCTTTTCTCTAAACATGCACCAATCCATATTCTCCTTCCACACCGAGACCGTGGGCGGCCTCTGGGAACCCCATAACTGGGCGATGTTACGTTTGGCCACCATATTTCCCAAAGTCGCCCACCGCGTCTGTGCCACATTATAATCGTTTGGCTCCCACACGTTCAGCAGGCACCTCCTAGCTTCTGGAAGCAGCGCAACATGAGTGACCTCCTCCATTACCGCATGCACCCGACGCCAAAAGAGCGCCACCTCAGGGCATTCCCATATAATGTGAAGGAAAGTACCCAGCGAACCACAGCCACGCTTACACATCCCATCCACGGAGAAACCCATGCGCATCAGGTGGGGACCAGTAACGTACACTCTATGGAGTATCTTTAGTTGTACGAACCGAAGGCGGGCCGGAATTGCCACCTCCCGCGGGGAGGCTATTGCCGAGACCCAGTCCTCGTCATCTAATTCCAAACCGTCAGCCACCCAGATCTCCCTCAAGCGGGTCAACAGATCCGCCCGATCGTTGATAAGTTTTTTATAGATCAAGGAGATTGTGCTGTCAGGCACGTAGCCATCGAGCACCCTATCCTCCAGCGGGGAATTTTCCGGGATAGCGGTGGCATCAGGGAAAACCGAGCGCAACGCATGACGGACCTGGGCATATCGGAAATACTCTCTATCGTTTAGCTTATATTCCGCTTTCAACATTTCAAACGTTTTAAACTCCCCTTTCACCCAGAGGTCACTCACCTTACATATGCCAATCATATCCCATTTCTCAAACCCTTTGGTTTTCCACAAACAGCCCAGCCTATCCGAAGCATACAGTGGAGTCGCTCGAGTCAGGCGGCCCTTCCAACCCATCGCAGCATTAGCAGCATGCCACACACGTACCGCTATCTTTGTTGGGCCTGTCAACTGCACACCAGGAGACCTCGAATACAGTGCTCTATTATAATCCCCCCCCAGGCAATAGCATTTTATCCATCTCGAACGCCGGGTTCAGGGCCGGCCCGTACATCCCGTGGTTCACCACCGCCAATTGGGACGCCCAATAATATCGCTTGATATCGGGGAGTGCAATACCCCCGTCATACCAAGGGAGTGTCAATTTTGTGAGAGCGATTCGGGATCGCCCGTCCCAAACCAACCGCCTCTGCAAACTCTCAACCTCACGGAAATAGCGGGCCGGTATGACGTCGAGTGTATTTTGCAGTGCATACAGGAATCGTGGCAGCGACATCATTTTAAACAACGCCGCGCGTCCGAGCGGCGAAAGCGGAAGCTGTCGCCACCTCGAGACGTCGGCCCTCAGTCGTTGGAGTGGGGGGAGTAGGTTCCGTTCATAACGGGCCACAGGGTCCAAAGTTATGAACACTCCCAGGTATTTGAACCCTGACAGCGCAATCTGAATAGGGCAGCCACGCGGAAGGAGAGGAGCGTCCCCAGAGAGAACATAGACGCATGACTTGGCCCAGTTAATGACCAAGCCGGAGTTGCGACCAAATGAGTTGAGAACATCGACCAGTACTATCAAAGACTGCCAGGGAGATGTGAGGTACAGGAGAATGTCGTCCGCATAAAGAGAAATGCGGTCCTCAAATTCAGGCGTCCATCGAATGCCGCGCAATGAGGGCTCCCATCGTAACCAGGCAGCCAGAGGTTCCAAGGCAAGCGCAAAAAGGAGAGGTGACAGCGGGCAACCCTGCCGCGTGCCTCTTCCCAACCCGAAGGGAGCCGACACTCTGCCATTCACAACTACCTGGGCCAACGGTTCCTCATACAACAACCTCACCCAACCGATAAACCCGGGGCCAAAACCAAATTTCGCAAGCGCCGCCCAAAGATATGGCCATTCTAGGGTATCGAACGCCATAGTGGCATCCAAGGACGCCAAAACGGCCGGTTCACGTATGTACTCCGCTCTGGCGAGCACTCCATGAAGACGCCTCAGGTTCAGGGCCGTATTACGGTGAGGAATGAAACCGGACTGATCCGGATGGATCAAGTCGCCGACGACCCCAACCAGACGGTTAGCTAAAACCTTAGCAAGAATTTTAGGCTCAGCATTTCATAAGGAGATGGGCCTGTAAGAAATACACCGATCCCTCGGCTTCCCCTCCTTGTGAATCACAACTATGGTAGCGAGACGCTGATCATAGGGGAGGGAGCCCACGTCACGTGCCTCAAGAAACATGTCGCGGAGATGAGGCGCCATCTTATCCGGGCGCAATTTATACAGTTCAATGGGAAGGCCATTGGGACCCATGGCATTGCCGGAAGCGATCGAGCGAATGGCCAAAGCAATCTCGTCAGGCGACAACGTCGCATCCATCAGTGCCCTATCCGCCTCAGACAAAGACGGCAACACTATATCTCTCAGCAACAGATGAGAGTCATCCTCAAGACCATTCGAGACTGCAAATTTCTTTATTGAAGAACGCCCTGCACCGCCACCATTACGCGTTTCAGCCTACCCGAGGCCTTGATCACATGACACGCTAAAGGAGTGCTCTCACCATCTTAAAGTGCTAGTGCTAATCACATGATATGGATGTTCAATACCCATGAAAAACATACTATTTCTAGCATTGTCTTTTTTCTCTCTCAAACCCAAGAATCATTGTGTAATACATTAATTCATTAGCAATATTTAAAATACATCCAAATTATTCAAAACACAATAAGCATGTTAATACATAAAATATTGGTGTTTAAAATAACAGACTGGCCTATACATCATTAAAATTAATATAAAAAATCTTATTTCTATAAAAAGTTCTATAAAAATTCTCATATTAGCAAGTTGGAATCACATAATCAGTTCCATACAAACCTAAATAAGCATTTTATATAAAATTACATATAATTTTATGATTAAAAAATGTCAACAATGAAATTTGTAAATTGTAGACATTTTGGTGCCGATCACGATCCTGTAAAAACCGGGTACGAACCGTCGGACGGAGCATATTCTCCGTCCGACGCGTACCCGGTCGTCAAAACTTACAAACCTGGAATTACGATTCGCACGGAAACTCCAGTTCCGTACGAATCGTACAAAACCCCGACCGACGAAAAGAAACATACAAATGCGATCCGGGAAAGCGCCGACGTGACCACGAGGGGGTGGGGGCGTGTCCAGCAAAGCCAGCGTCCGCCACAACGGAAGTGCCTGACGACGCGAACCGCCAACACAACTATACAGGTACGTCCCGTACCCACGCCTTAAGAGCGTGGGTACGAGTCGTACCACGCCCACACCTACGTCACCCCAACAATGGCGGGACGGCTCGTACCCACGTGGCAAAGGCCTGGGTACGGCCCGCACAAGCATTCCACAGCATGGGTACGGATATGTACGGACCGTACCCCCACCCGCGTACGCATGGAGCGTACCCCCATGCCAACAGTGTATGTACGGACCGTAACCCCACCCGCGTATGCATGGAGCGTACCCCCCATGCCAACAGTGTACGTACGGACCGTAACCCCACCCGCGTATGCATGGAGCATACCCCCATGCCAACAGTGTACGTACGGACCGTGACCCCACCCGCGTATGCATGGAGCGTACCCCCACCCCAACAGTGTAAGTACGACCCGTACCCCCCACCCGCGTACGTATGGAGCGTACCCCCCACCCCAACAGTGTAAGTACGACCCGTACCCTCACCCCAGTACGTATGGAGCGTACCCCCCACCCCAACCGTGTATGTACAGACCGTACCCCCACCCCAACAGTGTAAGTACAACCCGTACCCCCACCCACGTACGTATGGAGCGTACCCCCACCCCAACAGTGTAAGTACGACCCGTACCCCCCACCCGCGTACGTATGGAGCGTACCCCCACCCCAACAGTGTAAGTACGACTGGTACCCCCACCTCGTATGCATGGAGCGTACCCCAACCCCAACAGTGTATGTACGTACCGTACCCCCACCCCAACAGTGTAAGTACGACCCGTACCCTACCTGCGTACGTATGGAGCGTACTCCCACCCCAACAGTGTAAGTATGACCCGTACCCCACCCACGTACGTATGGAGCCTACTCCCACCCCAACAGTGTAAGTACGAACCGTACCCCCATGGAGCGAACCCACACACGTGTATGTGCTAAGCGTACATATTGTTAAATAGGAGGGGTGTGTGCCTATCACTCCCAGCAGTGCCCAGACATAAGAGGGGTGGGTGCCTAACACTCCCAGCAGTGCCCAGACATAAGAGGGGTGTGTGCAGAGTCCTCCCAGCAGTGCCCAGAGACAGGAGGGGTGGGTGCAGAGTCCTCCCAGCAGTGCCCAGAGTCAGGAGGGGTGGGTGCAGAGTCCTCCCAGCAGTGCCCAGAGACAGGAGGGGTGGGTACAGAGTCCTCCCAGCAGTGCCCAGAGACAGGAGGGGTGGGTGCAGAGTCCTCCCAGCAGTGCCCAGAGACAGGAGGGGTGTGTGCAGAGTCCTCCCAGCAGTGCCCAGACATAAGAGGGGTGGGTGCCTAACACTCACAGCAGTGCCCAGAGACAGGAGGGGTGGGTGCAGAGTCCTCCCAGCAGTGCCCAGACACAGGAGGAGTGGGTGCAGAGTCCCCCCAGCAGTGCCCAGTCACAAGAGTGGTGTGTGCAGAGTCCTCCCAGCAGTGCCCAGACATAAGAGGGGTGTGTGCCTAACACTCACAGCAGTGCCCATGGAACACAAAGGGTGGAGTAGCCACAGATACCATGCCCACAAATTTCAGTCAGGTGCACAAAGACCCTGCAGTACATGTACCACATGTGTGCGAGGCTGGGAGTATACGTATGCATAGCGCAGAAAAGAAACCATGTCCACATGAAGTCATGGCAATAGTCCACATACACAAGTACAATGACTACCAAGGATGCCACGAATGATGCAGGTGGAGAGATCGCTCAGCATGCATGTGCAAAGTTGAAGGAGTCCGTCACACACCCAGCTAATGTACACACAGCTCAGCGCTAAATATTGGGAACACCCTGCAGGGAAGATGTCAGGGTACACAGAGGAAGGAATACACCTTGGGACAATTTCACCATGCAGCAACTGCTTACATGAACACAGAATCCTAGCTAACAATGTGTGATGGCACACAGATCTCAGGGTCCCCCCTATGACCAGCACACTACTACATTTCCCACACACCCAACACATGAACACCACCCAAAACCATGTAGCAGCCCCACCAACAGCAATACCAGCAAACAGTAGTGTTCCAAGGGAAAAAAATAAATTGCTTTATTCAGCATGAACCAAAAAATCTTGTTTGTAGGAAGTTCAATATTTACAAAGCCCATAGGGCAGTCCAGAAGTCACAGCTGGATGGGGGACACAGTGGGATGCGTGTCCCTATCTTGCCTGCACAGTTACATTCCGTCGTCTTCCACAGGGGTGAGGGCATCATGTGGGGGGGAGAACCAGGCACCGCAGGGACAGGAGGGTGAAGGGTAGGCATTGTGGGTGCAGGGAAGGAGGACTCCACCACAGGGTGTGGGGCAGGGCCAAAGGCGGAGGCCAGGATCTCGCTGCACACCTTAGCCAGGTCCTCCAGGGAATCCCCTGCACCCGAAGGAACCACAGGCCCCAAGGAGGGGGAGGGGTCAGAGGGATGGGTCGCAGTGCCACTGGGGGAGGGTGTGGACGGGGGGGGGAATCAACCACCCTGACCGGGGACTTCCTTGACCGCTTGCGTGGTGGTGTCACTGTGGGGCTCAGGGACAGAGCGGCCATGAAGGAGTCTTTGGGGGAGATGTGGCCAGGAGAGCTGAGGGGAGGGGATTTGGAGGGAGTGGATTTGGTGGAATGCGGACTCCCACTCTGGCTGTGTGTCACACGTTTGCCCCCCGACCCAGTGGGTGTGCCTACTTCACCCTGTGTGTGCGTGTCAGGAGGTGTGCGGTGGACCTTCCCTGCTGGTGTGGTGCCTGTGTGTGTTGTGGTGGGTGCATGCTGACGTCTGGGTGTACGTGGGACAGACATGGGAGTGGGAAGTGTGGATGGGGCAGGGGTAGGGGGTGGGACGTAGCGCTGCAGGAGACCCACTGCTGCAGTCAGTGTCGAGTCTATCGACCTCAGCAAGCTGCGTTGGTCAGCCTGCGATGAATGAATGCCCTCCAAGTATGCCTCCATGTTGTTGAGGACCTGGCTGTGGCCATGGAGGACATTAAGGATCGCAGCCTGACCAATCTGCAACTGCCGCTGGATGTCCACAGACTCGGCATTGGCGGCAGCAGTGGAGACAGGGGCAGGGGGTGCGGTGCCTGGCAGGAAGGAGACATGTGGTGACCGGGCACGTTGGGAAGGGACACGAGCAAGTGGGAGGCGGCTGATGGCAATGGAGGGGGCGGGGTGCGATGTTGTGCCACTGTCAGATGGTGGTGCAGCCTCCGCCCACTCGGAGAGATCATCCTCGGACCCGTCAGCTTCATACTCTGTTGTGCCAGTCGACAGGTCCCCGGCTTCACTCTCCTTCGCCTCAGTCCCACTTGATGTGCCAGCCCCGATGTCACCGCTAGCACTGGTGCTCGGCCCCTCTGCTCCGTCTGTGCCCATGTCTCCCTCCGTGTCCCCGACGATGCTGTGGGCAGGGTGAAGAGACAGAAATTAATCATACACCTGTATACATATGTCACATGAGTCCAATCTACATAGGTTACAGTGCATAGCCTGAAACAAAAGAAGAGTTACATCTACAAAACAAGGTACATATGTAGGGCATGCAAGACACAGTTGTTTGACCCACCATGCCACAGAAAAACTATGGAGAGCATGACACAATAGCAAATGAGATGGAATGGAATTTTGACTGAGAAGCAAGGCCCTGGGGACAATCCAGCACTGCATATGCACCACACAGCGTGGCAGGAAATAGGGATGAGCAGGGACCATATCCAGGAACAAGAGGCACATGCAGCATAGGTTATACTGAAAACATGCCCACCATGACTGGCTCACTGCACCTTGAGTGCATGTCCAGACAAACATCACACACTGGCCAGTCCTAGCAAGGAGATATCAGGTTGTGACATGAAGGCCATGCCCGCACCACCCACCCCCTACATGAGACAATTATTTGGAGACACAGGAAGCACTTACAACCCTTAGTCTGGGTGAAATACACATGGGATGCAACAATTCAAGATTGCACACAAAATACCCAAGGTGCGCCTGTCCAAATAATCATGGGCATCATCAGATGATTGTAACAAGACACACAGGCAATGTCCACCGTGAGTATGAACAAGGAAAATCAGGTCAGGCTGTACAGTGGACACTTGTACTACATTTCACGTCAATATACATTTGGCCAGGGGACAATGGCACAGAGCACAACCTATGCTGTAGACACAGAGATTGTCGACATATACGGATTACACAGATGATACCTAGGAAAATATGCCCCTGGGGACAGTAGTGGCCACACAACTCCATGCTCCTGAATGGGAATGACTGCAACACACGCTACCATCCCCGCATTAGGCGTACCGCACACTCATGCACATCATGTCACAGGTCACCACATAGGACATGCGTGCTGTAAGGCCTCACACTTGAGAGACTAACTCCCATGTCTGGACTCAGCATTAGTGCCAACTGACATGGAACCCACAAGACCGGAACTGGACAGGGCACAGGCAAGGTCCCAAAACCTGTTACACACCACCCCCACACATGATGCTGCAGGTATTGTACACGTGGAGAAGGTGCCAGGCTACATAACCTTGTGACGGAGTGACGTCACACAGACCAGGGAACACATTGCAAGGAGGGGAAGGGAGGCAGGAGAGCACTGCACTACTGTGGGTAACAGGATCTGCACAGCACCATTAAACCCTGGCAGTGTATCCATGGAACAGTGCACTTACAAATGCTGGTGAAACACAACAAACACACATGTACCTACCCCCTTCCTGCTGCTGCATCTCCTGTAAGCGCCTGTCCAAGTCTGGAAATACCACCGCCAGCACACGCTTGTGGATGTGGGAGAGACGGCGGCGCCCGGTGTTCTTATGGCTCTCAGGTGAGTCCCCCAGCAGGACCCGTGCGATCCTCCGCGTCCAGCACCGGATATCCTGCCAGCGTTTCCTCACCTGGGACAGGCGCCGCTTGCGACCATCCGCACTCCTCACGGCACTGACGGTGGTCAGACAGATCTGCTCCTTGGCAGAGACGCCTACCTGTGAGGATGAACAAGTGACACTACATCAATACACCTGCAACATGTCACAGAGACACATATGAGAACAAATTAGCTGGTTACAACAAGGCATGTCATGCAGCCAACGCATTGCACCTTTGCCATAGGGACATACTCATCTGGGGAAGGGCAAAAGCAGTACGTGCCAGTGAAAGTACACAGGTGGAATGAGGGCAAAGACACAATCAATTATCAAGGCTCACACTGTGCATCACACCCACCCCTCCTGCATCTGGGCACTGCTGGGGGGACTCTGCACCCACCCCTCCTGTCTCTGGGCACTGCTGGGAGTGATAGGCACCCACCCCTCCTGTCTCTGGGCACTGCTGG
The DNA here is from genome assembly GCF_964204655.1 of Triturus cristatus. NCBI lineage: Eukaryota > Metazoa > Chordata > Amphibia > Caudata > Salamandridae > Triturus > Triturus cristatus. The sequence continues at coordinate 994,075,950 of NC_140584.1, read as the reverse complement.
GAGTGCTAGGCACCCACCCCTCCTGTCTCTGGGCACTGCTGGGAGGACTCTGCTCCCACCCCTCCTGTCTCTGGGCACTGCTGGGAGTGTTAGGCACCCACCCCTCCTGTCTCTGGGCACTGCTGGGAGGACTCTGCACCCACCCCTCCTGTCTCTGGGCACTGCTGGGAGTGTTAGGCACCCACCCCTCCTGTCTCTGGGCACTGCTGGGAGGACTCTGCACCCACCCCTCCTGTCTCTGGGCACTGCTGGGAGTGATAGGCACCCACCCCTCCTGCGTCTGGGCACTGCTGGGAGGACTCTGCACCCACCCCTCCTGTCTCTGGGCACTGCTGGGAGTGATAGGCACCCACCCCTCCTGCGTCTGGGCACTGCTGGGAGGACTCTGCTCCCACCCCTCCTGTCTCTGGGCACTGCTGGGAGGACTCTGCACCCACCCCTCCTGTCTCTGGGCACTGCTGGGAGGACTCTGCACCCACCCCTCCTGTCTCTGGGCACTGGCTGGGAGACATCAGGCATTCCCCCCCTGGGACACCCCCTAAAGTACATAGCATGTGTGTCACACCTGGACACAATGGCAGAAGTCACAGTCACAAAAAAGGGACACAGTCTGTGCTAGTAGCCTCTGCACTCACCTGATACCCTGGTCGCCCATACAGCAGGGGGTATTGTGGGAAGATCACATCCAGCAATGCCAGGTTCTCCTCCAGGGTGAATGGCTGTGACCTCTCCACAGACCTTGACATGGTTCCAGGGATTCAGGAGCAGCAGCAGTGTGGTAGAATCGAAATATGTGCAGGCAAGTGATCCCTCATGGGACCTGGCTGCCTTATATCACCCTTGCTGTCCTGTTTCATGCACAGGAGTACAGAGTGATTGGTCACTCACATTTGCATCCTATGTTTCCTCCAATCCCTTCAAACCTAGCACAGTCAGTGGGTTCTTATTGTGTTGTTTTCTTCAGCATGATGTCAACCCCACAAACACATTGCAACAAAGTAGATTCATTCCAACTGACTTCTGCTGTGCACCTTCCAGAACAAATTCAAACTTAAAACTTGTTCTCCATGACAACCAGCATGCATGTAGGCCTTAATACTAGTCCCTCATGTGTCCCCTATGTGAATTTGAGCTTCACACACACGTACGGTACATTCCGGGGCCCTAGGGCACCCCAAATGCATAGCAATGGCCCGTACAGGCGTGTGTACGGGCCGTACCACTATGAGTACGCATACGCAAGAACACCCATAGTGGTACGGCCCGTACACACGCCTGTACGTTCACTATCACCATGGGTGTCCTCGCATATGCGTACTCGCAGTGGTACGGCCCGTACACACGCCTGTACGCTCACTATCACTATGAGTACGCATACGCAAGGACACCCATAGTGATAGTGAGCGTACAGGCGTGTGTATGGGCCGTCTCACCATGGGTGTCCTCGCGTATGCGTACTCATAGTGATAGTGAGTGTACAGGCGTGTGTACGGGCCGTACCACTGCGAGTACGCATACGCGAGGACACCCATAGTGATAGTGAGCGTACAGGCGTGTGTATGGGCCGTCTCACCATGGGTGTCCTCGCGTATGCGTACTCATAGTGATAGTGAGCGTACAGGCGTGTGTACGGGCCGTACCACTGCGAGTATGCATACGCGAGGACACCCATAGTGATAGTGAACGTACGCACGCGTGTACGGGCCGTACCACTATGGGTGTTCTTGCGTATGCGTACTTACTGACCGTACACATGCCTGTACGCTCACCATCACTATGGGTACACATACGGCAGCACTCCGATAGTGATATGGGAACGTACACAGGCCCTCTTAGCAGCAGTACGGTGGTTTTCACACATCACAGTGGTGACAGGCAGCACACAGGAAGGAATAGGGCTGACATACTTGTCCATGGATGGACATCAAGGCATTGTCTGGGCAGTACTACATGTGTGGGGCACAGGTGTGAAAGGCTGTGATGTGGCACATGACTCCTGAGTCGAGAAGGCACCAGATGTATGATGAGATGTGTACACATGTAATGTGTGACGGTGCGATGTGTGCCAGGCATGCCCTTGACTCCTTTGACATGTGTGCATGTCGTACTGCACACTTGTGATGAGCGTCACTGGCATGGCACGGACACCAACACACGGAAGTGTCCCCTGAGGCCCGGTACAGGGGTTACCACACCTGACATGTCACTACCCATGATGCACGATGTGACTATGTCATGTATGTGTGGGGGGTTCAAATTAGGTGGATGTTGGAGCTCCCTCAAAAGCTGCAGCTGTTGCAGCAACCAACATGTGTCTGTGTGTAGATTGACATTGCACACTGTTCCGCACACCATGCCACATGTGGTATCGGATGTGAGGTGCGTATGTATGCATGGGACACGGAGTAGCGTAACAAGGACATGTCTGCATCCTCTCTATGAATGTGTGGTGAGTCATCACATGTACACCTTCATGGCAAGGTGTGTGGGCTGCCCTAGTGTAATGTCATGTGACCTGTGGCTCTAGTGTTCCGCTACCAGTCTCTGCAATCTACATCCGACTTCTGCTGATGTGTGGATGTATGTCACTCCTGTCTTGCGTCTGGCTGTTCACTTGCACTGGGACACAGCTAATCCCATGCCGTGGCATGTGGAGGTTCACAATCTCCGTGTGTAGCTGGGTCTTGGTAGGAGTGTCACCTGCCAGCCATACGTGTCCAGGGCATGTGGCACATACCTGACTCCGTATGTAGCATATGTGTATAGACAGATTAACATGTGCTCAGTAATTATTAATTGTTGTTGTGGTGCACTCACTCTTCCTTGTCACTTCCAAATTCCTGCAGAGGGCCGCCTCTTCCCCGACCAATTCCGGACTTGGCTGCCATGCGGGAGAATGACTGTATCCGGTGCTACCGCTTCCCCCAACGGTTGATTCTGGATTTGACGGCGAGACTGGCACCACACCTGCAACCACTGCACAGGTATCCTACGGCACTGACACCCAAGCTGAAGGTAATGGCAGCCCTACATTTTCTAGCCACGGGTACCTTTCAAAATACCATAGCTCATGTTGGTGGCATGTCCCAGAGCATGTTCTGCCGTGTGCTGCATGATTTCTTAGAGGCCATGTTGATTCACCTGGATGACTTCATCCATTTTCCTACCCCTGAAATGTTGACTGGGGTCAAGCGTGGGTTCTATGCCCTGGGAGGGATGCCCCATGTCATTGGGTCCATAGATGGGACACATGTGGCTTTGGTACCACCACAGGCACAGGAGGTAGCGTACCGGAATCGCAAGCACTACCACTCCATCAATGCCCTTGTGGTGTGGCTGTCCAACATGGTGATTTCACATGTCTGTGCTCGTTTTCCAGGATCAGCACACGATGCCTACATCATGAGGCGTAGCAGGGTGACTGAAATGATGACGCAGCTGCGCAACGAACGAGCATGTGTTGTTGGTGGGTACACTCTGTATGTCCTGTATTTTGCGTAGACTTCCAGCACGACCGCTTCTCCTGTCCTGCTAATGTCCATGTGCTTTCCATGTAGGGGACGCTGGCTATCCCAACATGCCATGGCTGATCACACCTCTCCGCAACCCCATCACGCCGGCCCAGCTCCGCTACAACACCGCCCATGGCCGGACAAGGCGAGTGATAGAGAGGACGTTTGGCCTCCTGAAGAGCCGATTCAGATGCCTCCACAAGACCGGCGGCGCCCTCCCATATGCCCCGGCGAAGGTCTGCAAAATCTTCATGGTCTGCTGCATGCTGCACAACATGGCAGTTGAGAAAGCTGTGCCACTCATCCTGGATCAAGATGACCAGGACCATCCACCCGTGGAGGACGAAGGGCTTGGCAATGGGGCTAGTGATGTGGAGGATGTGGAGCCGCAAGAGGACATCCGGACTCGGCTCATACGCGACTTCTTTGCTTAGTGGTGAGTACCAGTGTCTGAGTGTGCACGCATTGGTCCCCGTGTGGCATGTGTTGCGATGTGTGTCTCCACCTGCATGTATGGCACGTGAGTCAGAGGTGTGTGTGGGTGTGTCACTGGAGTGATGGTGCCAGTGATGGTTGTATTTCCCAGTCATAATTGTGACCTAGCATGTTGTCATCCATACATGTGTCGAGTACATGCACATGCAAGTGGCTGTGCTTTTTGTGGCTGACTTCTTGTGTGTCTCTCTTCCCCAGGTACTTGCGCATGCCGTCTGCTGCTTGCATTGTTGTGGCACTGCTATTCCTCATGGACACGTCATCGTGTGCTGACTCAGCGTTACAGGCACGGACATGTTTGGAAGTCACCTTAGGGTAAGGGATGCATCAGGGGTGTATTGGGTGTGGCAGTTGTTCACGATGTATGCACACTGCCCCTGTCGATGTTTGGTTCCTCTGCAGACATGTAGCATCACCATGGTACACATTACATGCAGCTGGGTACACCTGAATAGATGGTCAGACTTGTTGACAGTCCTCAGTGATGGGATTGTGGAATGTGATGATGGCATCAATGTGTGTAACACTGCCCTCGGACACATACGGTTTGCATTGGCTTGACATGCTGTGGGACTTCCACATCAGCGGATCAATGGTGTATGGCAGGCTCTCCGTGAGCAGCTGGGGGTGTTTAGCTGTTAGCCGACACTTGTGTGCCAGTTCCATGGCTATCACGCATTTGTGCTGCAGAAGGGGGGTGCCAGTGTTGGACCCACATGTTACTCCACATGAACAGTTCATGTGTACTTCGAGTTGCCTCTGCAATCCCGAATACATGACTAATAAAGGTGTCCCTATGCCTCCAAGGTGCCTCTTCTCAGTCAATGCTGGTGTGTTGCCACGGTGCATCCGGCATGTCTGGCATGGTTTTCCGTGATAGTGGCTATGTGTCTATGTGTCGAGTAGCAAGATGCAAGCTGGTTGTGTGGGATTAGACTGTGTATTGTGCATGATGTCCATGACTGTGTGGGTATTGTGACATGTGCCATCCCCATGCATCCAACGTTGGCCAGGCCACCATTCTCTGCATCCACCGGACTCAAGCTTGCAGGACATGGTTCTGCCACCTGTCTACACATACCTGGGTGCCCCCCAGGACACTCCACATGATCCCTGACCTCTGCGCATGACTGTTGCTGTACTCAATATGTCTGTCGGCACGGTTGTGCGGCCACCCCCTCAGCTGGTTGGGCACATCACGGGTGTGTATGGTGCTCCATGTCTGTCTTGCCTAATACACTGTGACCCATATGTGTCCTGTGCCAGACTCAGGCCCCAGGGTGTGGATGGTTGAAGTCAAAAGAGAACTCAGGCATGGTTAGACTTTACAAGACATATGTAAGGTAATAATGCAACCAGCAGGCATCTTCTCTTCATGGTGTGACTTTTTATTTTAGTGGGGGGGGTGGGGGGGGGGGTTTGACATGAGGGGCTCTCCGGGTGTGTGGAATCCAAAGTTCACTAGGGGAGTTGGTGTCCTTGCCATTTGAAATCCTCAGAGTCCATGCCACAGTCTTTGTCAACATTGGTCAGAGAGTGACCAGCAAGGCCATGTGGCAGAGAATGTCTTTTGATGCTGTGATGCTGTTGCTCCAGTGGGCCAGGTGCCAGGCCAGGTGTCCTGGGAGATGGTGCTGTAGCGCCGACCCTCACGGTTGTTTCCGTGGACGACCCGGCCTCCTGCGGGGACCCTCAGAAGCAGGCCGTGATGATGTTTGGGATGCTCCATCGGATGTTTCCTCCTCCTCCTCCTCCTGATCCCTCCCTGTGGGTGGTGATGTTCTACGCCTTCTGGCACAGGGAGGGTTGCCCATGTTGTCGGCCATCCGACGGAGTGTAGTGTGAATTCCCGTGAACACCGTCACAAGCTCAGCCTGTCTGTCCTCCATCCTCCGTTGGTGTTGCAGTAGACAGGCATGTAGCTCCGCATGTTGCTGGGCCTGCTGGGTCTTGATCCCCTCGAGGACGGTCACAACCTGGGCCATGCCCGTGGTGTCCTGCCGGTATGTGTCCAGGATGTTTCGGACATGGGCATATACCGGTTCCCCAGCCAACTGGTCAGGCTGGCGCCTCTGCCGTCCTCCACTCCCACCACCCCTGCCCACTTGCGCCTGGCCTGCCGTTGTGGGCACATCGGGTCTCCGGGACCCCTGAGGGATGGCATTTGCGGTGTTGCCTGCCTCCTCCTGGGTGCCCGGAGAACCTTGTCCCTCCTGGACAGACTGGCTGCTTTGTGGTGGTGGGGCAGGGATCCTGGGTGTCTCCTGGGATGTGGCAGGAGTGGGGGTGGTGGTTGGCCCCGTTGTACCTGACGCAGGTGCTGCAGGTCGTTGGACACCAGAGGGGCCAGGTTGGTCGGGTCGTCCACAGAGTGGTGAGAGTCGTCGCTGCCGGTGGGATCGGCCTCCCGCAGAGCCGGGTCCTGTGAGTCTTCCCCCCCAGTGTTGGGGGGGTGAACCACGACGTTGACCTGTGTGTGAGAGAGACAATGTTAATTTTGTTCCATGCAACATCCATGTTTCATTAGTTTCAAAGTTGGAACATTTCCTCTGGGAATTTGGATCTGTCTAGCATTCCACTCACAGTGCACTTGTGCATGGGTATGTCCCTTGGGCACAGCTTTGGCGACTTTAACTATGTGTGGCACAGTGTTACTTGCTGCGTCAAGTGTGACTGCAGTCAGCAGTGGAGTGGGCAGGTCTGGCGAGCCGTGCATTGGCGCCTTCCGTGTTGCACTGTACGTGGGCACATGAAGTTGTTCCACACACTTCAATGATGCAGGTAGCTGTCGTTGTGCTCGTGCACAGGTTGTGACATGGCCCAGTGTTTTGCCATGGAGGAGAGGGGGGGTGCTGGCACTGGCCACCCTTGTCTACATGCACGCAGTCCACCTGCTGACGAGCAGACATTCCCACACACCACAAGGCTGATTTGCTCTCCCTGTGTCTCCCTCCCTCTCTGTCCCCCTCTCCCTCCCTCTGTGTGTCAGCCTCCTCCCTCTGTCCGTCTCCCTGTGTCTCCCTCCCTCTCTGTCCCCCTCTCCCTCCCTCTGTGTGTCGGCCTCCTCCCTCTGTCCGTCTCCCTGTGTCTCCCTCCCTCTCTTTCCCCCTCTCCCTCCCTCTGTGTGTCAGCCTCCTCCCTCTGCCTGTGTCTCCCTCCCTCTCTGTCCCCCTCTCCCTCCCTCTGTGTGTCAGCCTCCTCCCTCTGTCCGTCTCCCTGTGTCTCCCTCCCTCTCTGTCCCCCTCACCCTCCCTCTGTGTGTCGGCCTCCTCCCTCTGTCCGTCTCCCTGTGTCTCCCTCCCTCTCTGTCCCCCTCTCCCTCCCTCTGTGTGTCGGCCTCCTCCCTCTGTCCGTCTCCCTGTGTCACCCTCCCTCTCTGTCCCCCTCTCCCTCCCTCTGTGTGTCGGCCTCCTCCCTCTGTCCGTCTCCCTGTGTCTCCCTCCCTCTCTGTCCCCCTCTCCCTCCCTCTGTGTGTCGGCCTCCTCCCTCTGTCCGTCTCCCTGTGTCTCCCTCCCTCTCTGTCCCCCTCTCCCTCCCTCTGTGTGTCGGCCTCCTCCCTCTGTCCATCTCCCTGTGTCTCCCTCCCTCTCTGTCCCCCTCTCCCTCCCTCTGTGTGTCAGCCTCCTCCCTCTGTCCGTCTCCCTGTGTCTCCCTCCCTCTCTGTCCCCCTCTCCCTCCCTCTGTGTGTCGGCCTCCTCCCTCTGTCCGTCTCCCTCCCTCTCTGTCCCCCTCTCCCTCCCTCTGTGTGTCGGCCTCCTCCCTCTGTCCGTCTCCCTGTGTCTCCCTCCCTCTCTGTCCCCCTCTCCCTCCCTCTGTGTGTCGGCCTCCTCCCTCTGTCCGTCTCCCTGTGTCTCCCTCCCTCTCTGTCCCCCTCTCCCTCCCTCTGTGTGTCACCCTCTGTCACCTCAGCCCAGCTTCCTGGGCACACACTGTTAGCAGTTCTTTGAATGGCCCTTGGATTGTTGCTGTGAGTTTGTTTCTGATCTCCAGCCACCCATTGGGTGTAGTGTATGTGTCTGCGCTGCTGCTGTGGTGGTGTGTGCTGCCACTCTTTCACAGTGTTGGCTGTTCATTAGCTGCTGTCATGTGCAAAAACATGCCTTCACCCCCATGTGTTAATGCAAGGCGTCCGCCATTTGCTGGCAAGTCTTTCCTGTGTGGGGACACACTGTTTGTCTGGCTGTGACCTAGGCCATATGGGCAGAGGGCATTGTTGTCTGCTTCTGAGTTGCACTATGTGATTTTTGGGGCCCACCCTCCCGCCATCCGGGTTACCGTGTCATGTGTTGGTGTCTTCTGTGGCCTGTGACTTGACATTGTCCAGCTGGGTGCATGGGGCATGGTGGCGCCAGTGGCATGTGCGTGTTCATGGAGTGTGGTTGAGTCATGCGATAGCTTGGGGTGGTTGCGTGCCTGTCTGTGAGTTTGGTTGTGGATGACGTTCCCCCCATGTGAGGTGCGTGGTTTGTGTACTCACCCGGGTCTCGGAGTCCTCCTAATCCCTCCACTGTCTCCAACGGCAGTATGGTCATCACCCTCTCCTCCCAGGGATGGTAGTGTACGGGTCTGCGGGACGGCCCTCCTCCAGTGACGTTGGCCTGGTTGTGTTCATCCGTCATCTTGGCTCGGACCCTCCTCCGCAGATCGTACCACCTGGCTTGGCATTCCTGCTTGTTCCTTCTGGTGTCCGCAACAGCATTCACAGCATCGACAATGGTCTGCCACATGGCTGTTTTTGCTGATATGCTGGTCTGTCTGACCAATGTTCCAAAGAGGTGTGGCTCGACTCTGAGGATTTCATCGACAAGGACCTCCAACTCTCGGTTTGTGAACTTTGGATTCTTGTTAGTGGGCATGGTGAGGGGTGTGGGTGTGGATGGTGGGGGGGTGTGTGTGTGGATGGTTGTGGGTGTGTGGGTGTGGTTGTGCAGGTGTGTGTGTGAATGTGATGAGGGGGTGTTTGTGAAGGTGTGTGTGTGAAGGTGTGCAAGTGTAAGGTGTGGTGAAGCTTCTAATATGGTGCTGTAGGTTGTCTGTGGGGTCTGGCAGCAGTGAGTCTGTTGCAAAGGCTCATGGTTTGTGTGTGTTGGCCCTTTTTCATTGGTCCATTGGTGGGTGTGGCTGTGTTTGAACTTTGGGTGGGTGTGTTATAAGGAGTGGTGGTGTTTTGGGCCTCTGTTTGTTTTTGGCAGTTGCAGGTCAGTGAATGTGTTGTTTTAGTGGTTGTTGGACATGTTTAGTGGCTTTGTGCCATTCGAATGGTGTATTCTTGTGTCGTTTTGTTTTGTCCTGGTTGTGTACGTGCGATTTTAGCGTGTGTACGGTGTGTACATGAGCCATTTTGTTGTACAGTGCTGTCCTTGTGTGTGGCTTGGTACGACTCGTACATGCGGTTGTGATGTTGGGTCCTGGGGTGCGCTCCGTACTTAGAATGTTGTGGTGGGGGTACGCTCCATGCATACGCGGGTGGGGGTACGACTCTAACGTACACGGGTGTAGATACACGGGGGTATGACAGGAACGTAGAGGGGGGTAGGACACGTACAGGGGTGTACAGAGACAGGGGGTACGACACGTACACGGGTGAACATACACGGGGGGTACGACACGTATACGGGTGTACATACACGGGGGGTACGACACGTACACGGCTGTCCATACCCGGGGGACGACACGAACGTACACGGGTGTAAATACGGGGAAGGTACGACACGAACGTACACGGGGGGGGTACGACACGTACACGGGTGTACATACACGGGGGTACGACACGTACACGGGTGTACATACAGGGGGGGGTACGACACGTACACGGGTGAACATACACGGGGGTACGACACGTACACGGGTGTACATACACGGGGGGTACGACACGTACATGGCTGTCCATACCCGGGGGGACGACACGAACGTACACGGGTGTAAATACGGGGGAGGTACGACACGAACGTACACGGGGGGGACGACACGTACACGGGTGTACATACACGGGTGGGGGTGTACATACACGGGGGGTACGACTCGAACGTACGGGGGCTGGGGGGAGTGTTGGGCACGTATGCGGGCACATGTCTCCATGGTTGCTATGGGAGTTCGGTGCGGACGGTGTTTTTTCCATACGGTTGTAACATCGGACGCACGGGATGGATCGTGATTCCGCGGTCGGACTTCACTTTTCACATTTGTACGGCAAATCGTCCGAGGACGTGTCGGACACATTTTCCGACCCGAGGACGTGTGGGGAATAATTCCGAATGCGATTCGTATGGTCTTTTTCCCATGCGAATCGTAATTGGCAGTTTGTACGGCACTTGTACGATTCGTACTGTAAAAAGACCGGATACGAGTCGTACGGGCTATTTTTTTACCGGATCGTGATCGGCACCTTAGTTTGACCTCATTAGTACCTTTGTCCAATAAACTAGGATGTATATATTGCTTGAATACTTGGGTTTGTTTCATAGAGTGATGCCCACAGTGGGCCATGATCGATACATCCCACCCCTATCACTATATCAGTGCCTAAAGTGCAAATAATATTATAATGCTAAATCACAGCCGTGATTTAGTCTGTGCAAATGTGCAAAGCTACGTGAAAGCTATATTTGAAATTAGCAGCAGCAATATATCAGTTGGAAAAGATATATATATATATATATATATATATATATATATATATATATATATATATATATATATATTACCTACTGGCGGTCGCCAGTAGGTAGTTATAGTTAGGACCACGTTTCCATAGGAAATCCGCAACATTCTATTTTGAATAACTTTTGCGCCGGTCGACGAATCCTCGCGAATTTTTCAAAATAGGTGGGGCGCTACGCTCCGCTCCTACCCTGAAAGTCTCGGGGGGATTCGTCAAGCGGGGGCTGAGATAAAAGGGGGGTCCCAAAACGCGTTTTTCCCATGCATTTTTCCATAGGACCTTTAGACACAGCTACATCCCGAACGGCTGAACAGAATTACTTGAAATTTGGCAGAGAGGTAGTCCTCAGGTCAAGGAAGTGCCTTTTGTAGGTTTGGTGTAAATCTGTTCAGTAGATTCTGAGAAAATAGCCTTTAAATCAATATATATATCTGAGCCAGCTTACGGTGCGCTTACGGTGCGCTTACCGTACGCGTACGGTGACGTGCGCGAGCTCGATTCTGATTGGCTCTTAGATCTTAGTAAACATTCGAATCGGCCGAAACCAGGAAGCGGCGGCTGCCATTTTCTCTCTCGCACTGAGAGTGTGGATTAAAATACAAAGCACAAAAACATGTAAAAGGGCTGTTTGGACAGCTCCAAAGCACCTAGCCATGTTGGGGGAGTCCCCAAAGATCCCCCAAGGCCAAAAACGGAATTTTTATTTTTTCGCTAATTTCGCCGATGACGCTTACCGTACGCGTACGGTAAAAAAATATTTAAAAAAAAATTATCCACACTCTCCCCACCCCGTGTGCAAATGGTGCCCGAAGGGCACCATTTGTGCATGGCTCATAACAGGTGTGAAAAATTAAAATATTACCTTTCAAAACGAAGTGCATCATATGTCCTCCATGTGCGCACCGTGCGTGCACGGCACTAACTGCGTAATGTGGGCGCGCGGTGCGCGAAGCGCACCGTGCGCGCACGGAACGAACTGCGTTAAGTGGGCGCGCACGCCACGAATGGCGTAAAGTAACTTAGCATTTAAAAAAACGTACAAATTCACTGAAAAAAACATAGGTTTCACACACGTTATAGTTAGGAATTAGCATTTAAAAAACCTTGCAAATTCACTGAAAAAACCATAGGTTTCACACATGTTATAGTTAGCGGAAATTTTACTGATAAAAAACCAATGAAATTCCCCCGTTATAGTTAGTGCAGGCAACTATAACTCACGCGACCGCAATCTTCTGCTGATGACATATGTGTCTTTATGAAAAAAAAATATTTGTAATATATGTATAGCTAAAAATTTATGGAAGAAGACATGGGCAAATAAGTGTCTAAATACAGTATTAGCATCAGCAGAGGATTGCGGTCGCGTGAGTTATAGTTAAATGCTAATTCCTAACTATAACCTGTGTGAAACCTATGGTTTTTTCAGTGAATATATATATATATGTAAAAACAGTATTTCAGAAACGATGCATTTTAAGAATAATTATAAACAAGTGTAAAAATCCTCACTGGAGTTAAGACCAGACGGTGTTTTACTAGCTAACTCCACTATATACCTTGTTTCAAGCTTCCTGAGTAAGGCCTCCCGAGTTCCTCCCCTCCTTAGTGGGGGGATGGAGTCCACAACATAATATTTTAGATCATCCAATCGTCTGTTGTGGAGTTCATTAAAATGCCGTGCAACCGGATAGCGTTACAACAAACAATTGATGGACGGAATACTGACAATGCAGACATTCTCCCCCAGTCAAGAGATCTGGGTTAAATCCATCGTTCTTTTGCCCACTACACCACCCCAGTTTAGACATGGCCATATGCAAATCAGTCTTGACCCTGTGCCTCATGGGAACAGTCCAGCCGAACTGCCAAGCCATGTCTTCCCTGGACCGGAATCAAGCATCCTAGGACCGGTTTCTGGCTATCAGCCGTCATCAGCCAGGATAGCTTGACTCCAGTGGCGTAGTGAGCACGGGTCCCACGTCTGGGAATACCCATCCCACTTAGGGCGAAAAGCGTTACAACAAACAATTGATGGACGGAATACTGACAATGCAGACATTCTCCCCCAGTCAAGAGATCTGGGTTAAATCCATCGTTCTTTTGCCCACTACACCACCCCAGTTTAGACATGGCCATATGCAAATCAGTCTTGACCCTGTGCCTCATGGGAACAGTCCAGCCCGAACTGCCAAGCCATGTCTTCCCTGGACCGGAATCAAGCATCCTAGGACCGGTTTCTGGCTATCAGCCGTCATCAGCCAGGATAGCTTGACTCCAGTGGCGTAGTGAGCACGGGTCCCACGTCTGGGAATACCCATCCCACTTAGGGCGAAAAGCGTTACAACAAACAATTGATGGACGGAATACTGACAATGCAGACATTCTCCCCCAGTCAAGAGATCTGGGTTAAATCCATCGTTCTTTTGCCCACTACACCACCCCAGTTTAGACATGGCCATATGCAAATCAGTCTTGACCCTGTGCCTCATGGGAACAGTCCAGCCCGAACTGCCAAGCCATGTCTTCCCTGGACCGGAATCAAGCATCCTAGGACCGGTTTCTGGCTATCAGCCGTCATCAGCCAGGATAGCTTGACTCCAGTGGCGTAGTGAGCACGGGTCCCACGTCTGGGAATACCCATCCCACTTAGGGCGAAAAGCGTTACAACAAACAATTGATGGACGGAATACTGACAATGCAGACATTCTCCCCCAGTCAAGAGATCTGGGTTAAATCCATCGTTCTTTTGCCCACTACACCACCCCAGTTTAGACATGGCCATATGCAAATCAGTCTTGACCCTGTGCCTCATGGGAACAGTCCAGCCCGAACTGCCAAGCCATGTCTTCCCTGGACCGGAATCAAGCATCCTAGGACCGGTTTCTGGCTATCAGCCGTCATCAGCCAGGATAGCTTGACTCCAGTGGCGTAGTGAGCACGGGTCCCACGTCTGGGAATACCCATCCCACTTAGGGCGAAAAGCGTTACAACAAACAATTGATGGACGGAATACTGACAATGCAGACATTCTCCCCCAGTCAAGAGATCTGGGTTAAATCCATCGTTCTTTTGCCCACTACACCACCCCAGTTTAGACATGGCCATATGCAAATCAGTCTTGACCCTGTGCCTCATGGGAACAGTCCAGCCCGAACTGCCACGCCATGTCTTCCCTGGACCGGAATCAAGCATCCTAGGACCGGTTTCTGGCTATCAGCCGTCATCAGCCAGGATAGCTTGACTCCAGTGGCGTAGTGAGCACGGGTCCCACGTCTGGGAATACCCATCCCACTTAGGGCGAAAAGCGTTACAACAAACAATTGATGGACGGAATACTGACAATGCAGACATTCTCCCCCAGTCAAGAGATCTGGGTTAAATCCATCGTTCTTTTGCCCACTACACCACCCCAGTTTAGACATGGCCATATGCAAATCAGTCTTGACCCTGTGCCTCATGGGAACAGTCCAGCCCGAACTGCCAAGCCATGTCTTCCCTGGACCGGAATCAAGCATCCTAGGACCGGTTTCTGGCTATCAGCCGTCATCAGCCAGGATAGCTTGACTCCAGTGGCGTAGTGAGCACGGGTCCCACGTCTGGGAATACCCATCCCACTTAGGGCGAAAAGCGTTACAACAAACAATTGATGGACGGAATACTGACAATGCAGACATTCTCCCCCAGTCAAGAGATCTGGGTTAAATCCATCGTTCTTTTGCCCACTACACCACCCCAGTTTAGACATGGCCATATGCAAATCAGTCTTGACCCTGTGCCTCATGGGAACAGTCCAGCCCGAACTGCCAAGCCATGTCTTCCCTGGACCGGAATCAAGCATCCTAGGACCGGTTTCTGGCTATCAGCCGTCATCAGCCAGGATAGCTTGACTCCAGTGGCGTAGTGAGCACGGGTCCCACGTCTGGGAATACCCATCCCACTTAGGGCGAAAAGCGTTACAACAAACAATTGATGGACGGAATACTGACAATGCAGACATTCTCCCCCAGTCAAGAGATCTGGGTTAAATCCATCGTTCTTTTGCCCACTACACCACCCCAGTTTAGACATGGCCATATGCAAATCAGTCTTGACCCTGTGCCTCATGGGAACAGTCCAGCCCGAACTGCCAAGCCATGTCTTCCCTGGACCGGAATCAAGCATCCTAGGACCGGTTTCTGGCTATCAGCCGTCATCAGCCAGGATAGCTTGACTCCAGTGGCGTAGTGAGCACGGGTCCCACGTCTGGGAATACCCATCCCACTTAGGGCGAAAAGCGTTACAACAAACAATTGATGGACGGAATACTGACAATGCAGACATTCTCCCCCAGTCAAGAGATCTGGGTTAAATCCATCGTTCTTTTGCCCACTACACCACCCCAGTTTAGACATGGCCATATGCAAATCAGTCTTGACCCTGTGCCTCATGGGAACAGTCCAGCCCGAACTGCCAAGCCATGTCTTCCCTGGACCGGAATCAAGCATCCTAGGACCGGTTTCTGGCTATCAGCCGTCATCAGCCAGGATAGCTTGACTCCAGTGGCGTAGTGAGCACGGGTCCCACGTCTGGGAATACCCATCCCACTTAGGGCGAAAAGCGTTACAACAAACAATTGATGGACGGAATACTGACAATGCAGACATTCTCCCCCAGTCAAGAGATCTGGGTTAAATCCATCGTTCTTTTGCCCACTACACCACCCCAGTTTAGACATGGCCATATGCAAATCAGTCTTGACCCTGTGCCTCATGGGAACAGTCCAGCCCGAACTGCCAAGCCATGTCTTCCCTGGACCGGAATCAAGCATCCTAGGACCGGTTTCTGGCTATCAGCTGTCATCAGCCAGGATAGCTTGACTCCAGTGGCGTAGTGAGCACGGGTCCCACGTCTGGGAATACCCATCCCACTTAGGGCGAAAAGCGTTACAACAAACAATTGATGGACGGAATACTGACAATGCAGACATTCTCCCCCAGTCAAGAGATCTGGGTTAAATCCATCGTTCTTTTGCCCACTACACCACCCCAGTTTAGACATGGCCATATGCAAATCAGTCTTGACCCTGTGCCTCATGGGAACAGTCCAGCCCGAACTGCCAAGCCATGTCTTCCCTGGACCGGAATCAAGCATCCTAGGACCGGTTTCTGGCTATCAGCCGTCATCAGCCAGGATAGCTTGACTCCAGTGGCGTAGTGAGCACGGGTCCCACGTCTGGGAATACCCATCCCACTTAGGGCGAAAAGCGTTACAACAAACAATTGATGGACGGAATACTGACAATGCAGACATTCTCCCCCAGTCAAGAGATCTGGGTTAAATCCATCGTTCTTTTGCCCACTACACCACCCCATAGGATAGGTCACGTCATTGTTGGTTATGACCCTTATGTGCTGGAGTATTCGTTTGTGGACCTGCAACTTGGTACTACCCACATATTGCAGGCCACACGAACACTCCAGCACATATACCGCAAATTCTGTTCTGCTGTTAAGCATCTTAGTTATCTGAACCGGTTTGGGCACAAAAGGCGTTGCATATGAGGACTTGCTACTAGCATATTTGCAGGCTTTGCATGAGGTACACTTATAGAACCCCTTCCTAGCACTAAGCCAGCTTTTACCCGTCCTAACTTCAGGACTACTGCTCACTAAAGATTGACTCATTGATGGTGCTCTCCTAAACGTGATATTTGGAGATTTAGTGAGCTGACTTCCAATAATGGGATCATTTTGTATAAGGGGCCAATTGCTGTTTATTGTCTTTCGCAAGGAGTTATGCTGCTGGTTGTAGGTTAAAATCAATCTTGTTCGTTGGTTAGATTGATTATCTTCTGATATCTCTTTTTTGTTGGGGCTTTTGTTGATCAATGCCATTGTTCTATCAATTGTGTTCACTTTTTTAATGGCATTGTTAAGCACTGCCTCAGAGTATCCTCTTGCTCTAAATCTGAGTTTACTTTCATTCTGAGCTTTGTAACATCCAGAATCTGTACTACAGATCCTGCGTATCCACAGCATTTCCCCGTAAGGAATGCTGTGGATCAGATGTTTAGGGTGATGACTCGAGGCGTGCAATACCGAATTGCCCGCAGTTGGTTTCCTATACATTTTGGTTTCCAATTTATTGTTTTCAATGTACACTTCTACATCCAGAAAAATGATGGATTGTTTGCTTATTTGAGCCGTAAACTCCAAATTCAGATTGTTCACATTAATCCGTTCAATAAAATCCCGGGCACTCACATCATTACCTTTCCAAATTATGAACAGATCATCAATGAATCTGTACCAGCACACAACATGCCTAGAAACAATGTCATCATAGGCTGCCATGAGGACCCGCTCCTCCCAGAACCGCATATGCAAACAAGCATAGCTCGGGGAAAAGCAAGCCCCCATGGCAACACCTCTTACTTGCTGAAACACCTGGTTTTGAAATAGAAAGAAATTGTTTTCCAAACACATTGAAATCATTGTGCTCAACATCTTATTATGCATGTACATATTCATTGGTTTAGTGCTTAGATAATATTCAACAGCTTTGACACCGTCCTGATGGTATATGCTGGTATACAAACTAGTGACACCCAGGGACATAAGCAATACATCATCCTCCCACTCAATTTTGTTTAGCTTTGTAAGGAAGTCTCCTGTATCCTGTACATATGATGGTAGATGTTTCACTTGTTCTTGAAGAAACAAATCAACATACCGAGAAACATTCTCCATCAAGCTTCCTTTAGCTGAGATGATTGGCCTACCTGGTGGTTTACATAGTCCCTTATGAATTTTGGGTATGAAGTATATCACAGGGATTACCGGATGGTCTATCCTCAAAAACCTGAATTCATCCATACTCAGTAATCCCACTGTTTTCCATGCCAACAATCTGTTGTAATAATCCTGCCATGAATTCTTGACAGTTTGTATAGAGCTTCTTTTATAGCAGTCCCTGTTATTCAGATGATTGAGGGCTTCCTCCATGTAAAGGTCTCGTGGCCACAGTACCACATTGCCCCCCTTATCAGATTGGCGGACAATTATGTTGTCATCTGATTGTAATTTCTTCATCAGTTGGTAATAAAAATTGTCCTGTTTGCTATATTTTCTCGGAGCTCTAATTGTTGACAGGTGCAGTTTTTTCAATTCACCAGTGGCCTTATCATTAAACACATCAAGGTTATCTTTGATCAAAATTGGGCAAAACTTAGTTTTGACTTTGAATGGGGTCTTTGTTGTACCTCCCAGCAATGGATCGTCCTGGCTTGCTATTTCTTCGTTTTCTGTTTCATCATGGAGTTGCTCCAGATCCCTTAAAAGCCCTACATCCCCTGCTGTCAAGGTTGTTGGGCTACCAATAGCCGTTATTGGTGCTTCATTGGCTTTGCGCTTTTATGTGTTTTGCAATGAATGGAATTTTCGCAATTTCAGTTTTCGCACAAACCTAAACAAGTCCACGCGTGTTTCAGCATAGTCAAAATTCGATTTAGGGCTATATGATAAACCTAATGCCAAAATATTTCTTTCATCCTCGCTTAGTATTGCTTTTGTTAAATTAATCACAGCTCGCGAGTCTACATTTGGCATTCTTGGCACTACTTGCGCCTCCAACCCCTGTTGGCTGGCTTTCTGTTCGCTCTGCCGTTGTTGGAAATGCTGGTGTCTTGCCCTTCGCTTTTGGTTCCTCCGCTGCTTGATTTTGCATTTTGGACACACGGGCGCAGCATCTGTCTCCTGTCTTGCCGAAAAAAATCTACTTCCTGCGCAAGTGATGACTTTTGACACCCCAACCCACAGCTTGATCCTGGCTGGTCTATTTCAGAGTCGCTCTCCACTGCCGAGCTGAGTTCAGTTTCCGATGTCTCAACCCGCGCACTGCCGCCTGCTAATGATTTTGATGGGACATTGTTCTTATTAGCTGCTTTGACAGAGTCAAACCTCTTGGCAAAAGTGAACACGCGACCCTGTTCATAGTCGAGCTTATCGCGCTGAAATTTAAAAGCTTTGCGCTTCTTTATAATGTCCTCTTCTTTTTGCAAGCGTGACGTCATGTCACCCAGCATTTTCTGTAAAGCCTCTGTCACCTCCAGTTTGCCAATTATTTCATTGACTTCATCTATTTTTACCTGAAGCGCCGCCCGATCACTAATAGCATATTTTACCAAAACCTGGACTAATTTCCTTGAGGACTCCAGGTTGCTATTAGCCCATTCTGCCAGCATTAATGGGTCGGGGTTCTCATAACTCGGGGCTAACATGATTCTTAAGCCCCTTGGGATCCTTCCCACCTCTAAATATCGTGACAGGGATTTATATTCCCACCACTTTGATTGTTCCGTTCGCATCAATTTCTCTAATTGTTTGAACAGTTCTTTAATGTTTGATTTACCATCCAATACCGCGCTGGGTTGTGTGTTTATTGGCATTTACCCACTTGGGGAGTTATCAAACATTTTGCATGCTGCTTCTTCTCGATTACGTAGCGTGTCAGCGGACATGGTGCAGTATTACGGGCAATGTTTTACTGAGGTATTAGCAATCAGGTAACTACCGCTGCTCGTACCTGCCACACTCCTTCTCCAGACTCTCCGCAAGTACTTTCCACTGAGGGAGACTCCTGGCGTTGCTCGTGACTTCCGACACAGAGCGCCGTCTCAATCTTCCACTCCTGTGTTAGATCTGTTTGCTGTCCGGGGGTTGATACGGCTATTCCTTTCGGGAAACAACTTTGGATCTCTGGAAAACCGGAGAAGCGCTTCTTGCTGTTCGGCCCTTATACTGAAGGAGGGGTCTGCGTGTACCGAGGAAGCTTGCCCGGTATAAATATAACTTTACTCCGCCAACTTTCGTTCTCCTGAAATGACAGATGCAGACCCAGGAATCCCTCCTGTTACCTTCAGTAAGTCCCACACAATGGGATTGCTTTTAGGTCTTTGGAGGCCCCGCCCTTTTCTTCACCACTCTGCAAATGCACCTCCTTGCGCACTACTATTTGGGGGATAAAGTCATCTTGCATGTTGAGGGTCCTTGGGGGCCAACAAGCCCTCCTATTTCCTCCAGTAAGTCCCACACAGCAGGATTACTGAGAGGATTTTGGAGGCTACGCCTCCTTTCTCCACCACTTTGCAAAGGCGCCTCTTGGTGCACTACTGGTTGGGGGATGAGGTCTGCTTGGATGCTGAGAGTCTTTGGGGGCCAAAAACCCCTCCTGTTACCTCCAGTAAGTCCCACACAGTGTGATTGCTGGGAGCTGGTCAGAGACCCCGCTCCTTATTTCCAACCGTCTGCAAATGCGCCTCCTGGTGCACTACTGGTTGGGGGGATGACGTCCTCTTGGATGCTGAGGGTCCTTGGGCGCCAAGAAGCCCTTGTTACCTCCAACAAATCCCACATAACAGGATTCCTGAGAGCTGGTCGGAGGTCCCGCCCCCTTTCTCCACCACTAAGCAAATGCAGCTACTAGTTAAAAACCATAGAAATTCACTTAAAGCACCAAGGGTTAGGGCCGAAAATGTTGCCAAGGAGGTCACTGCCCACTTCTACCTCCGGTGAGTCTCACTTTCAACACTTGCACTGCCTCAGGCTCTATCTTCTAACCTTGCTTTGTTGTCTGTCCCCTAAGTCTTTGCTCTAAGAGTCTATCCTCTCACCTCTCTAATCGTTTTCTATCGTCTTTGTCACACCTGGTGTTTTACCTTACTCCCTGTATTTCTGATTTGCTATTCATTCTACCCCTGCCCTTTTTCCTCTTCACTTTTATCCATGTTCTGCTCTCTCTCCCCTCGATCTTGCCTTTTTACTATCACTCTTCTAGCAGTGTCTCCGTTTTATCGTTTCTCCGCTTTTTTTCTCTATCCTTTCATTCTATCTTTTCCCTTCTTATTGCTCTCTTCTTCACATCATGTCTGCTTTCTCTTTGTCTCTGATTTGCTCTCCTCTTTTTCTTCTACTTTGTTCCATTTTATCTTTCTCCTCTCTTGTTGTTTCTTTCTCCTCTTTACTCTTACTCTCTCTCATCTAGAACACTGCTGCTGTCACCCCTGTCTCCAACCGGTACATGTTCCTGCTATTGTGAACTCGCGTGTTCTTGTTGTCATTCCTAAAGAAGAGGAAGATGACATGGATTTTACTTTCCTAGTAATACCAAGTGCAAAAACAAAATATACACCAAATGAAAATGCTTTTTTCAGATATAATAATCAGTGCGGTACGACTGGGTTTATTGCCGAACAGGTGGCTGCCCAAGCACAGCAGGTCGTGTCACTGCTAGTGCTGCCTGTAATTAGTAGGTCCATGGATGACGACGACATCGGTAGCCACTGCTCAGCTTGCTGTGACCCTGCCTTCTACTGTGCTACAGCACAAGCATTGTCCCCGGCCGTAATGCTGCAAATGCTGGTGAGTATGTCTGTCAGTGGCGGTGCGTCCATTGGGGGCGTTGGGGCGTTGCCCCACTAAGCTGGAACAGCCCCACGCCCCAATGGATGCACCGCCACAGCAGCTTCTGTCACTGTGGTTGAATAAAAAAAATTTGCAGCCGAGCATCGTCGTAGTCTGTGCCTGGGTCGGTGTGGGGGCAGGGCTGGGCTGCTGCTGACGTCACGTGGATAGCGGTGCGCAGCAGTCCAGCAGACAGTACAGTGGTGGGCAATGCGCATGTCCTGTTTTGGGCTCTATTCTGGGATCCTGGCCCGAACATGCGCAGATGTGTGTGTGTGGCACTTGAAACTTTTGACTACTACACGACGTGACTGGGACCCGAGGGTGCTTCTCCTAACGCACGCCCCCGGGTCTCATTATGGGCAGGGACTAACCCTGCTCTTAAGCCAATCCTGGCGCTGCTGGCACAGTGGCGCTGGTAATACAGTGCCAGGATTGGCTGAGTTTATTCACCGCGGTCCTGCAGCAGTTGGAGTGAGTCATTGTGCGCCGTGCGTATGGTATGGCCAATCACACTGCGGCAATGTGAAGCCATGCAGTAGTATTGGCCATTCCAGTCTCTACGCTGTTCGGCGCACCACGTCACCGCGCCAGTGCCTGTTGTTGCCTGCCACACGAGACGGAGACGACACGACCACGAGGTGCGAGGCGAGGACTGAGAGTCACGGTCACCATCAGAGACAGACAGAGTCAGACGACGAGCAGAGACGAGACACACACAGTCAGTGCCGGAACCAGCAGCGAGTCAGTCAGTTTTTGACTCTAGTATGTATCACGACGACTATGATTGTGGAGGTTTAAGTTTTTGTATTTTTTATGTAATGTGTTCGTGTAGCCCTTTCGACTGAGGCCCAGTCCCTGACCTGACCCTTTACATAAGAACCCCTCCTCACTTGCACTTACCACCAGGCCATGAGGCCAGCACTATTCACGTCACGCCTTGTTGTGCGGACAGCCCCGAGCACCTTTGCCGCTTTGCGCAGTTACTATATTGCGCAGTAACATCTTTTACACGAAGGCATTCATGTGGGAATTGTGTGCCTTCTTATTAATTGAAAAACAAGGATTGTAAATGAAATTTTTGAAAATGGCTGGCTGAACCCAGATGTTTCCTCACTTCACTCATGGTCAGCGCTGGACAGCGGTCAAATTGCATCCAAATGCCCCGCTAAATTGATATTTTTGTGTGCAGGTTTTTTCTTCCTCATATTGAAAAGTTGATGTATGGAGCGCGCGGGAGTGTGCCAAAGCTCCATGGCGCTGAAAAGGGTATTTATTTGTCAACCAGTTTTTCCTTCCTCTGGGTCGGGGGGGCTGGGAGCGACTGAGTATGTGTGTCTCAGTCTGAGACACATCAGTGCTGAAACCAATCTTGGCATTTCCGAGGGAGCCCCTATAATCACGGGTTGCAACTTGTCATGATTCTATAGTATTACAAATGGAAAGAAATTGGCAGGGGAGGCGTATGCAGTGATCTTAAAAAATATATAGATGCCACAGGCGATAAATGCATTAGCCGTATTTGAAAATCATGGAAACTCGCCCGTTAAGAAATGCACGTACTTTGCCGGAAACTTGACAGCTCTTGTGCCAAGCAGCTATAAATAAGTCAGAAGGGTCTTTTTTAGTCGGCGAATTTGCCTCCTCGTGTTTATGTTTCGTAAACGTATCACTTTTAATCAGTTTTTTTTAATTGCCACGAGGGAGTGGGTCCCTCCCCCCTTAAAATAGTCTGGTCCCGGTCCGTCTAGTGCTGGTGCCCCGAGAAGGGTATTTTATTTCTCGTGATGTGGACGCACATGCTCACTGCGGCCTCGTGGTCTGTTTGACGTATGCTGCCCACAGCTCAGCTTCCAATCAGAACATGATGTGCACAAGGCCGCGGTTCGCACACAGGCGAGGCCAAGCCACGAGCTACTGAGACGACTTTAAAAACTGCAAATATATATGAACTTTCCTTCGCTTTGCCGCGTTCAAAGAGTAATTAAAATAACAGCATCCTACATGTTATTAGTATTGTTTTAATTATGAATTGCCTCTTGCGTTTGGCTATATGTGTCACACAATGCATGTGTGATGGAAATCCTTAGTTTCTGGCATGTAAGGGGGGTGCGTTGCAGCACATTTCATGATTTCACAGTAGAGATAAAAAAGGATGTAGAAAGGAATGGTGAAGGGGGGGCAATAGAAGAGACAGGGGAGAGAAAAGAGCGTATGAAGTGCAAAGGTGAGAGACTACAAGACAGAGAGGGGTGAGATGGGGTAGGACAAGGTCAATAAGATGAAGAGGAAGAGGAAGGAAGAAAGCAATTATGAGGGAGTAGAATGAGGAGCACGCGAGAGGAAGAGAGAAGAGAGGCGAAGAAAGGGAAATGTTGCTATACATGTAATGTAAATGCAGAGATGAGAGGAAGTGTGAACGAGTGGTCTATTTATTTTATTCCTTGCCCCTTTCCTTCCTCACAGTGAGGAAGGAAAGGGGCAAGGAATAAAATAAATAGAGAAGGAGGGGAGACAAGAAAATGGAAATACAATGGAACGGAGTGCTGTATTATTGGAAAGTCAAAACTTTGCAAAATATGGTGAATCCTTCCCTCAGCATGCTCTGCATGAGGCTGTGGAAGCTTATCCCATGCTCAACCAAGAGGACCTCAAAAGTGAGCTGACTGTACTGTACTCAATGCCTGTGTACCGAAATGCCAGAGATGCCAGGGCTTTGCTGACTTTAATTCATAAACTTAATATGGAAAAGACATTTACAGAGACAGTGACTTTACTTAAAATTGTCATAACCACTCCTATGACAACAGCAGAGGCAGAACGATCTTTTTCCGCCTTAAAGAGGATTACGACATTCCTAAGAAACACCATGCTTCAGGAAAGACTGAATGCTTTGGCAATGCTCTCTACAGAGAGCAAGTTAGTTCAAAATATCTCTGATTTTAACGTTCAAGTAATTGAAAAGTTTGCTGCTCTTAAAGACAGACGTGCTGAGTTTAGATGCAAAAAGTAAACATATGTATGTTCAATGCTGCTAGTTTCCGACCACCTGTTTAGTTGTTTGTTAAATAAAAAACACCTGTGAGGTACTCAGAAATGCATTATATCCAAAGTCTGTTATGAAGCTCTGTGGTTATACTGAATAAGCAGCTACCTATGTTATATGACATGATCTCTTTATTACTGTAATAACTGCACTTTCTTCATTGCTTTATTAACCTTTCTGCTTTCTCAAATTTGCTTGAAAATGCACAATTTTTCCACTCTTTTTTCAAAATTTTCTCGGGGGGAGAACCCCCCCGAACTCCCCTTAGGTTGTTCGGGCTCGCTCGCTACGCTCGCTCGCTATGCTGAAGTATGCCAAACATTTTACGCCTCACCACTTTCAAATGTCACCGTCCGCCACTGATGTCTGTGTGTGCCTAGGACTCACGCACGCTCAGCAATTAGCAAGCTGGGAGGGAGCAGCACCGATACTACAGGTTACTCCATGGCGCAAATAATTTTTGGTAGGCCGCATCGAGCATGTTGAAGATTTAGCAGCAATGCAGGGCTGCAGGTTATGCTACTCTGCCTGCGCAGCAAGAAGAAAGTCCACACTTACTTTAATTTATTTTTCCTCATGATGCGCCCTTGCTCTCACGGTCCAAATGCGCACTCGCACCTTCCTTGCCTCAACTCCGTCAGGAGCCAGCCCCCAGCTACAATTATCCAATGCGAGGCTAAGGCTCAGGCAGTGGCCGGGTGCAGCAGACTCAGGGAATAGAAAGCAAGCTATTGTTTGAAGATGACTTCTTGGATACGTGACTACCAGGCGTGATGACTTCATCACTAATGTAGTGATACACGATCATGCCTGCCTGGATAGGCATACGCCGGCCTGCCTATGAACATAGCAGCCAGTCACTCACCATGCAAGGTGTGTTATTTTTTTAATTCTATAATTGAACAATTAATATTGAAACCACCACTTGCAGGGTCAGAAATTGCAGCCCCAGCCCTGTGAAATAAGTGCCGGTGCTGAGCACATGAAAGCACTGGCTCAAATTAAGCACTGCATGTTCTACACTCAGGCTACAATACAGCCTGGGTGGAGAGAGCATGCCCAGGCTCCCACTGCCTGTCTGAGCGCCGAACCTCGGTGCTCAGACCAATCACAACGCTGTGTTGCAGCGTTGTGATTGGCTTGGCTTGGTTCCAACTCGAAGTGGAGGAGGGACAAGGAGAGATTCAGCGATAAGGTAAGTTCTTTTTTTTTCTTTTTTCACAACTCTTTACACCCCTCCATCCCCTTGGCCCCCGATCCGTGCCGGCCGCCACTGGTTTTGGTTTGGAATGTAGTGGATGTTTGAACAGAGATGCAGTTGCAGTACAGGACTAAGAATGGGGAATTACCACTCCGACCAGAGACACAGCCGCAGCACTGCAGTACTCCCTTTCTGTTTTAAGCTGAAAGGGATGAAGCATAGACAAGTGCAGGCACACAAAAGAACCTTTTTGGACTGGCATGTCAGCTCATCTTTATCAAATGTTGCACAGGTATATTTTGTGGTCATGCTTTATTACCTCAGAATGGCGTGCCTGAAATGTGTGTCTGTTCTGTTGCTCTGCTTTCCCCGCCCCCATCCCGTTGCACCTTTTTTTTACACTCTGTGTGGGGATCTTAGCTCGCGTAAACTATGTGACGGGATGCTGATCGGGAGGGGGAAGAAGTATGTCAGGGTCTCAGAGGAGGAGGATGGACCGGCTGCTTATTCCATCTAACAGCAGAGGAAGCAACACCTTGGAGGTGAATGATAGATATTATTATAAGGCCTTTCTCTGCTCAGGGCAGGTGAGTGGTGTGTTACTGAGGCGCCAACTCTAGCTTTCTGACAGATGACTGTCATTGTTTGGGTGCTGCCAGCAGATTTGTCGATAGCTCAGTTGTCCAGCCTGCAGTTAGAGCAGGCTGTCTTCTTTCTTCCTCTAATGTGTGTATTCAGTTGACCTGGGG
The DNA here is from genome assembly GCF_964204655.1 of Triturus cristatus. Taxonomy (NCBI): domain Eukaryota; kingdom Metazoa; phylum Chordata; class Amphibia; order Caudata; family Salamandridae; genus Triturus; species Triturus cristatus. The sequence continues at coordinate 994,049,844 of NC_140584.1, read as the reverse complement.
ATGACCTGGCAGAAGTGGAGCTGAATTTGCGCATGCCTTGTCATGTAGTTAAATAAAATCATAAATGGTAAAACATAATGGACAGTAGGGATGATGCCTTTTTAATTGACAAGCAGATGTATTGTCTAAAAGATACTCAGGATCTTGCAAGTGTGTGTGCGTGTGTGTGTGTGTGTATGTGTAGTTTTATTTTAGCTCCAGCCCATCTGTTTTCAGTTACTTCAGGGCACAACGCAGACAAACAATGAAACCATTTAGGACTGAGGACTGAATAAATCTAACAGCAGATGCATGGTTAGATTAATGCACCTCGCTGACACGGTAGTGAAGTGCAGATGGGTGCCAGGAACATGAAGTCCATGCGTAGCACAGGTGAATAAACAATTTTGCACTGGTAAGAGGTCATTTTGCACGAGCACTTGCTCACACCTTCTAGTTCAAAAAGTCATTTCCACTGAGCAAGCAATGCAATAACCATATTTTCACCACATGAAATTACGCTTTACAATGGTCAGTTAGTGTAAATGGTGGTGCAAAATGAGTCAGTCTCAGAAGCAAGTTTGTTCAGTCACATGTCAAATCATTGCCATTTCAAAAGGCAGAAACGGAAGAGGATGAGGAGCCTTGTCCCAATTACTTATCATTTGACCTGGGTTACAGCCTGGGTGAATCTTACAGTGTAGTGATCATAAATGAAACTGTCTACACATGTTTAGATTTTATGCGTGTCTCAAATAAGGATAGGGGAGTATGCACCGCAGAACACTTCATCTAACTGAAGCCTACTACTGCAAAAACAAGCAGTGTTGTGAGGTTGCAGTACCAAAGGCTGTCACTAGGTGTCCCTTTGGATCTCTTTTGGCCACATATGGTACTGCACCCTGCAACATGGCTAGGCAAAGGATATGGTGTAGCGGTGAGAGCTGCCAACTGGTGAGCAGGAGATCCGTGTTCGAGTTTGCTGTCGACTCAACTTCCAATGATAATGGGCTGATTGTTTAATTTCCCTGAACACATGGCTAGGTGCGCTATATAAATAATAGCATTTAATGTGAAATAACAAAAGAATTCAATGCAGCAATCTTGGGGGCAGGCAAGCAGTATTGTGTGGGGGGAGGTAGACGGCAAAGGGATATTAAACGAGAGGACTGCATTGCAAATTAACCAAAAAACAAAAAAACAAGCAAACAGCAGTGGCCTCGGAGGGGTGGTGGGGGCCTGCGAGCAGTGTTGTGGGAGGGGTGAGGGGGAGGCACGGGAGATTAAGGGACATGAAGCAACCAAAGCAGTGTTGTGGGAGGGGGTAGGGGGAAGCACGGGGAGATAAAGCGACTGTAGGCAAATTCTGTGACCGAAGTTTAATTGCACAAGTAAACATGACAGTTATTGAACAAAGAAGCAGGCCAACTAAAAAATTAGTACTCTCTAACTATAAATAACCTGAACAGTGAGCACACATGTAAGAGGTCCAATGGAAAAGATGAAGGGGTTTTCAAGCCCATATTCTAGATACAGCATGTCTCGAAGAGACAGCGCAAGCACTGCCTAGGCGAGACCTAAATAAACGCCACATGAAAGCAAGAGGCTGGATCCCCTCATGGGTGACAAGCAGCACTCTACAAATCCACCTTATATTACATAACATTACTTACATTACATTACATGACAGAGCCGCAAGGATTAAAAGTTGGACTTCTACTGAACCATCACCCACACCCTTGGAAGGAAGTCATTCCAGCCAGAGAGTCTAACAGGTGTCAGCAACATAGACACTTGTGCAAGAACTCCAAGTTCAGTAAGTAAGCGAACTGTAAGTTATTCTAGTGGCATACTTGTTAAAGACAGCTTTATGTATAGGCGCATCATACATCATTCTAATATGCCTTAAAATCAGCCCGTTTGTTGATTAGCACGAACACTGCAACAACTCTGGCAACCCTTTCACATTTTTCCTAATGGACACTCATGTAATGTATTCGCCTCACCAGAGCGTAGAGTGCAGCCGTTGCAAATGATGGAGATGTTTTTTGGACATGCTTTATATTTTGTACTGGTTACCAGCTCCTAAAAAATGTATGGTATTTTGCTCATGGAATTTCCATGTTTTGTGATTGTTCACAATATGCAACTGTTTAATATATCAGATTGTGATTCATTTTTGTGGATGCACAATTAGGGCATCGTCAATACGGCCACACATTTCCGAACTGTTATTTAATAACACTGGTGTGCAATTTTTATAAATCCGTCTTTTGATGCTTTTTGCACATGGGAAAAGAATATTTTAATGGTCAGAAATCCATTTGTGACTAATTTACGCATCACTAAACTTTTGTACATGAAGCCCTCAATCTTGAGAGATATTTCTATCAAAGAGACCATAAAAGATATATAGAGGGTGGGTAAAGACCCATTTGGGTTCAATCCAACTAGGTCTAAGTCCAGAAAGATATTGGTAAACAGTCTAAGGTATTGTTTGAAGGCAGACATTTTAACCAGGTCTCTAGCCGTAACTTCTCTCCAGGAAACAAATTGAAATTTAGCATTCAGTCAGACCTCTCAAAAATTTCTGAAAACATAAGATGGGGCCTAAGTAATAAGGTGGGAGCATTCAGGATGCCCAGTACTTCCCAGCATTTCTTAAAGTAGGGTGGAAGAACAAGATGCCCAATCTTAGGAGCAATACAGGAGTGCATGACTAGATTGGTCAAATGCAAGTCTCAGAAGGTTAGTGTTCAAGGACCTTCTTGAGCGTTGGTTAACTGTCATTTCACATAAAAATATATATATATTGAGTGAGGAACCATGCGGGCCACCCACTCTCCCACCTTCTTTTTTAATTTTGTATATTGAACTTCTAAAACATTTTAAGTTAAGCCTGCAGACAAAGTAGCATTCCAAATTTAAAGGAGGTTTCTCTACTATCTCTAGTACTAAACGAATAAGGAAAAACCAAAGACTGTAACTTGGATGAGTGAATACAACCTGATACTATTAAGAAAAAAATACAACTTTAGGTATTAAAATGCTGCCTAAAATAACCAGGATTGCATTTAGTAATATGAAGAGGGTTTCAGAAGTCATGTCTTTACTCAGAGGATAGAACAGTATGCCCTTATGTCGATAGGAAAAATAAACATATTGAAAATAACAATTCTCCGAGAGACGGAACGATGATCCTGTCGTCGCATATCCAATATTCGAGTTCGTATAGTAGTACTAGGGTCTAGGGTTTCTCTGGGGCATATTATCAAGCACTGCATTAAAATTATCGCCGCTTTAGCGGCAGAAAACCGCCGCTAAAGCGGCGATAATGGGCTTGATAATATGCCGCAGAGAATTCCCAAAGAAGCCCATGTTGACACCAGAACATGGGCTTCTACGGGAATTCTCAAGGGCATATTATCAAGCCCATTATCGCCACTTTAGCAGCAGTTTTCTGCCGCTAAAGCGGCGATAATTTTAACGCCGTTTCTTGATAATATGCCCTCAGTTCTTTGCTATCTATCTTCTCGGCTTTCCTGTCCTTTCTCACCTCTCTCTTCTCTATGACTGGCACGCCCTGTTAGTGAATATCCTTAAGAGATCTGACATAGACGTACACCCAGATAGGCTAGGCGCATTGTTTGCAGAGCACTGGGGAAGCGCGGATGACCTATACCGTGGGTATAGGAAACTTGTACAAATAGTTGGTCTCGCTTCAACAAGGCTAGAGAGATTGACAGAACAAATACATCTGCCACACAACACCCGAGATGATGGCAGGCAACGGCCCACTCAATCTGACAACAGACCTTGACATAGTGTCCCTCAATATTAAGGGTGTTATCCACCCCATTAAGCACAGGAAGATCGTAGCCTACCTAGCTAAAACTAAAGGAGACATAATCTTACTACAAGAGACCGAACTATCCATGGAGGATGCCAAACTAATGAGAGGTAATTGGATCTCACAGACGGTGTGCTCACCTGCCGACAAAAAAAGAGGAGGGGTGATGAGACTGGTATCCAAAAGATCCAACATAACAAAAGAGTCACAATCCCATGATAGCGGGGGGAGGCTCCTGGTGACGCACCTGAGAAGGGGGAGAAGTTAATCCACGTAGCAAATATATACGGCCCCAACACGGACGACCCAGCATTCTGGGCAGAAGTGGCTCGATCGCTAGAGAGCTTCCCCCAAAATGACCTGATGGTGGTGGCTGGGGATTTTAATATCCCATTGGATCACATAATAGATAGACAATGCTTCTGCCATTTTCACCCCATGAAATCGCATGCGGCCCTCCAAAATATCTGCTCCAAATTTAACCTAAAAGATGCATGGCGCCTCCAGCACCCGGACACAAGGGACTACACTTTCTACTCTAACCCTCACAACTCTTACTCCAGGATTGATTACATACTAATATCTGGGTCCCATACACACCTAATCGAACACTCTGACATAGCCCAAAGACTAGTATCAGACCACTCATGTATCAATCTAAAGCTGAGCGGTTGTCATAACGAAGGCGTCCCCCGGAGATGGCGGTTTAACAGTGATGTGCTGTCAGACCCCGCTGACAAAAAAAGAATCGAGAAGGCTATATCAGACTATCTCAAATATAATGACTCCCTGGAGACTAGCCCCAACACTTTATGGGATGCCCTGAAGGCGACGATCAGAGGCACAATAATTGAGATTAAATCAAAAATAAACAAATGTACAAATTCGAGACTAGAGCAGCTCGAGCGGAGGGTTAAAAGCCTTGAATTGTCCCATGAAAGACATCCACCAAAGTAGAGCCAGCGGTGGCCATTACATTGGACGCAGAGAAGGCCTTTGACAGAGTCTCCTGGGATTTCCTGGAGCGCTGCATGCAAACCTTCAACCTAGGAGAAGGATACATACGGATGGTGATGGCCCTTTACCGGGAACCATCAGCCCGTATAGTCGTTAATGGGTCACTCTCTGAACCATTCACCTTGCAACAGGGCACAAGACAAGGTTGCCCACTGACCCCCTCACTATTCCTACTAGCACTAGAACCTCTCATCCAAGATATCAAACTAAACAAGAACATAAAGGGCATAGATATCAACGGCATTGAAATAAAAGTAGCTGCCTACGCCGACGATATTTTAATAGTAACAGAACAGCCGAAGACCTCAATTGTTGGCCTGATGCATACTATAGCGGAATTCTCCGGGTTCTCGGGGTATAAGTTAAACAAAGACAAATCTGAATGCAAACCACTAAATATTCATTGCACGAGTGATAGTCTGGGGGGTTGGGCTTAACTTGGCAAGCGGGATATTACCTAGGTATAAAATTTGGTAAGGACCTAATGGACACACTACATCATAACGAGAAAATAATGCTAGAGAAGATTAAGAAACTCCTAGACTCGTGGACACCAAAGTTCATAACGTGGTGGGGAAGAATTGAAATGATTGAAATGATGATCACACCAATGATTAACTATCTGATCAGTATGCTACTGCTCCTCCTCACAGATGATTTCCTCCGCAAAGTTGATATTCTGATCTCCAATTTCCTTTGGCGAGGGACGGAAGCACGGATAAGCATTAAAAAATTAAGACTGGAGAAAAATCAAAGCGGGGTAAATCTAGCAGAGTTCAAAACTTTCTAGTTAGTGTTTTTGGCAAAACAAGACTCGTATTGGATAGCGCCGCCGGCCGGCTACACGCCAGCATGGCTCCAGGTGGAGAAGGCCATCCTAAATAACCTAAGCCCTCTCGCTCTACTAACAGCAAACAGATACCCCCACACCTCAAAATCGATCTTTAAAAACACTAAAATTGCCCTATTAAAGGTAGATAAGAAGCTAGAAAACCGCATCAAAGGGTCGAAAAATGAATCACTCTGGGCCAATAGCAGGATTCTATACAAAGGGAAAAGTTTAACCTTCGAACCATGGATCGAGAAAGGGATCTACTATCCTCTCCAATTAGAAAACAAAGCTTACCCTGTAACCTTTGCTGACCTTAAGGAAAGGCACAAACTAAATAATATCGAATTTTATAACTTCCTAAAAATCAGATCGGCTTTGTCCAAAGCCAGCTTTTATCCTCGCAACCGTCAATCTTCCAGTTCGTAACTAACATAAATAAATTAGGACACCAGGTCTCACGCCTCTACAAACTCCTGCGTCGTAAACCCTCTAAACTTAACGACAAGACAGTAGCCTACTGGAATAATCAAACTAAAGCCACTCTCAATGATCAAGAATGGGTCACACGATGGTCGTTGGTTTCACGTAATAAGATATCCCCAGTGCTCTCACAAACAAACTTTTGGTTGCTTCACAAGGCTCTCTGGACCCCCTGCACGATTACACTCATTAGGCCTCAGGGAGGAGGCAGTATGCTGGAACTGTAACAAAGAAAAAGGGGATCTAGCACACCTTATCCTTTATTGCCCAGCTCTCAATTCACTCTGGGGAGAATAAACTGTTTGACTGCACGCTAACAAAATAATTCTCCACTATCACCACGGCATTTATGAGTACAGAGCTGAGGTCAGAACACGACAGGGACCTTCTGGACTTGCTACTGACATCAGCGGTGAAAATGGTCCTCACTAACTGGAAAGACACCGGTAAGACATCCTACAAAGGATGGTTCAACTGGATCATGCATCTTACAGGAGCAGACAACATGGCTCTTCTGAATTCGCCCTGGAAACCGGCCTCAAGAAGTATGTGGAAATCCCTGGACACATTCCTAGACTCTTTTGAGCCCCCATGAAAATGTGGTAGGCTGGGGAAGTCATATCCTGCACCCCAGGGAAGCTCCACCCCTTCAATAATGTAAAGGGGCCCTAATGGTACCAACCAACGTGGCCGCTAGGTCCTACAGGGATGTCATAAGGTGCAACAACTGCCCCACTGTATGTCAGACGTATATTATAAGCAATGTATCTCTCAGGTGTCTGCCCCCTATCTCTTCTCTCACTCCTTGCTTTCCTGCTACTTTCTGTTTTTCTTTCTCTCCTTCACTGTTATGATATGTAGGGCCTGCATAGTATGATATGGTCTAAAAGGGAGTGGTCTAAAAGATGCATACCCTGTAACAGATTTGCTAATGTGTTCTTGTATAAAAATTAATAAAAAACATGTTGAAATAAAAAAAAAGAAAATAACAATCCTAATTTTAATTAACAACTGCAGATGACACAAACAACAATTCATTGTTTGTATGTGTGTAGAGGCAAAGGATATCACACCCACACCTACAGTTATATTGTTGTGCATCCAACTTAAAACAGTTTAAGTCACTTATCACCTTCTGGTATGAGTAGGCACCACCAGAGTGGCTATTGAGGATAGGGCTTGTATACAAATGTCCTGCACCTACATTTTCTAAGGAGATTTGGTTGAAGATAGTGCAGACAGCCCCTAAGGGATGGCAGGCAGTGCTGAAATTGCAGGGTACATAATATTACAGTTTATTACAAACGTTATATCACTCTGCAGGCACTCCTGCCTGCTTGAGAGGTAGGCTTAGCATCACTTTAGAATTATTCAATATACAAGTAATTGGAAAGCTACAAACAGAGGGAACAATTTGATCTGGGGAAAACCCGATTATCAGCTGGATAAATGGCTCCAGGAGATTCAGATAGACGACTCCTTGCACCTTCCATTCTTTAAAAGCATAATTGACTTGTGGCATCAAATAAACGAGAGATCAAGTGCTACAGGAAACAGAAGTAAAATGGAATCTGGATGGAGACCTTGCCAAGTCCAAATGAATCAAATAATTACAAGGATCTCTTTACACCCTGCACAAATTGTTCCCTTGCTGCATTTGAAAAGAGACTACTTTATTACATCGTTTAGGTTGTACTGGACACCCAAGAAACTGTTGGAGTTGCTTCTTGCGTCTTCACTGAAATGACCTAAGTGTAGACAGGGAGAGGGAGATCATATCCAAATGTTCTACAGCTGCAGTAGGGTTCAGTCTTTTTGGTAAGCTATTAATAAGGTAATATGTTAAATATTCAGGAGAGAATTCAGTGTGGGTGCATTTGTAATTCTGTTTGGGACTAAAGGGGAAAACATTGATAAAGAAGACAAAATGTGAGTATTCTATAGGCTCCAACTCGTCGCTTGTGAACTACCAGTAGCTCTCCAGCTATCTGTGCGTGGCTTTACTGTGTGCAGCCCAGCCTACTACTATTGAAGCTTTTGCTTGGTTGAAGTATTATATGTATACCAAAATTAAAAAGCATGTATTCAAGACGCAGATGTGTGTATTTTCCCAAATCAATAGCTAATGTCTGTATAATAATACTTAAATTTTCTAAATGAGTTTAAACCTATTACTTAATTTGTAGAGATGTATTACTTATGTTTATACCTAGGTGCCAGGGGGATTGCATCGATGGTTTGTATGTACTACCCATATTATATTTTAGTTCAAATTGTCAAAGCCTTTTTGACATTATTGCTGGAAACCCTGCATAATGCACCAATGTGATCCTTTTCTGACACTCTAGGATGGGGTGTTCACTTTTACATCACTAGTATTAGTAGCCTTGGATAATTTTCATTGAACATAAGTAGTTCTTGTTACAGAAAATGTCGGAGACCCCTGCTATAGGCAATAGTCAGAAGCAATTTGATTTAATTGCTCCTATGATTATATGCAAACCACAGATCACGAGGGCTCAGATGCCTCAGGTGAAGTCTGCTAAACAATTGCCAGACAATTGATATGGAGAAGTATCACTTGTTTGTATCTGGTTGCAGTGAATGCGAGGACTAAATAGGAGAAGACAAGGTTGGACCGACTTTTCATGTCGATTGATGAGAGAGATTTAGAATATGATTTACCAGTCCGCTGGACTTAGTCCCCTTAGTTGGTTGATATAGCTTTGGTTGTTACATTGTCCATTCCAACTGAGTCAGTACAGACGAGCTTGAAAGATGAGCTTGAAACACTTACAGAGCTCACCATACCACTGCCAACTCTCTTCAATTGGAGGAATGTGCTGCTTTTCGTTTTGTCAAACGCCTATGAGCTAAAAGAGTTCCACAAGTGTGTTGGACCTGTCAAGAGGAATTGTTGCCAGATTGGTTCTGAACCTGACCCCAATGTATTGAATATCTTGTCATGGTAAATTATTAGACTTTTCCATGTTGAGAAGAAATCCATGATCTCGTGGTTGGTTGCAATCACATCATGTCCTATGAAGTCTGTTCCTTGCTTGCCTCTTGAGCCTACCAATCATACCAATAGAAATTGATGGACCATTTTCTCCTTTGCTGTGTAATTTTTCGTTTTGCACCCGAAGGCGCAAGCACTTTTGCAAATACTGTTGCAGAGGCTCCAAGCAGCATTGTAATTTGAAATTGATGTGGTCCTGAACTCGAATTGTGATGTGAAGTTACATGTCTTGTAACTCGCGAGGCGATAAAATCTCCTGGTTAGACAATCAGAAGGATCTTTTGTAGAGTGTCCATCCTGTGCAGCAGTTCGGGTGCTTTAAGTCTATGACTAGACAAACGTTTCCTTAGTTCTTCTGTACAGGAAAAACGATGGAAAAAACACACCCTGATCTATTTCTGCTCAAGCAACATGAACCACTGTTCTTTTTATTAGTTATTAGCATTTATAGAGCACACTATCACTTGTGGGTCACTTAGTGCTATAAATATACCAAGAGGTAGCGCCCAATTCTGTGGCTACTTAAATATAGATAAACAGTCGAACTTTCAGGTCTCTCCTGAACAGTAAGAGATTAAATCAGATACAGATAGGTAACAAGCTCCACCACTTTTCAGGTGTCCCTGAAAAAGCATGGCCTCCCAGCATTACCCTGTCCAAGTCTGGAACAATCAATAGATTTGCATTGTTTTAGCTTAAGTTCGAAGCAGCGAGATAAAGCTGGAACTTCATTGCTAGAGGATGTTCCCAGATGCTGTGTAAAGGCTTATACACTAAGTAAAATGATTTGAATTCCATCCTCTGTTTTCTGGGTAGCTAGTGTAAAGTTAACAAAGCTGGGGAGATGGACTCAAAACTACGAATATTGCACACCAATTTCACAGCACCATTTTGGACCAGATCAAATTTTTTTATATCCTTGGTTGCCTAATCAAGGTAAATAGATTTGCAGTAGATCAATTTAGATGCAATGAATGTGTTTGAAATCTGGATTTTCTGCAAGTAGTTAAATGGTAAAAGATTTTTTGAAGGAGTTTAATTCAAAGAAAACAAATCCTTGCTACTTCATTTCTGTGTACATTCATGCTCTCTTCAACATCAAATCTAAACCCTAGGTTCTTTCTGGATTGTACTGATTGTGTTTTTTCTCCAAGTCTAGGAGGCCTGCTCTTTTGTTTAACAGTTCTTAAATGTGTGATTGTTAATTGATTCCGAAGTCAAGGAGTTACATTTTTCCTTAAATCTAGACAATGTTCTAGGTCCACTGATCTGTGATTGACTGTAGCCAGAGGTTGAAGAAAGGAGAATGTCATCCTCTTACCGGAACCTGAGAAGAATCTTGTAGTTTGAGGTGAAGAGAATGGAGAGGGATTTTTGGAATATTCTTTCCGATATTGCTGTTTATCTGGATATTATCCGTTAAACGATGAACAGGAGTACATGGAACCTTTGTTTGAATGATGTAAAGGGTGAAATTTCCTTAAAATCCAGCTTTACCTTTTCAGGTACTGCAAGATGTTTACGGTCTTTAAAGGTCTTTGATGTCAACTCCTCTATATGTGGACCAGACAGGTACTACTATGAGAATGGAAGTTTAAACAGGGATGTCAAGTCAAGTCAAATATTCTTTCTTTGGTTCTTTTTGCAACCATAAAAGAGACCATCAAAAGTTAAGACAAGAAACAGACAATGTATAATAAAATTCATAACGATAAAATTCATAATAAGCAGTGTAAACTAAGAAAATAAGATTACTTTTTCATCACGTAGCGGCAAATCACTAGTTTACAAATGTAGACAAAGGTTAACATTTTGTGACAATAATCCTAGGTCAGCACATTGACAATACAAATATAAATGCTAAAAACAGCACTGTTTCCTCAAAAAAGTATGGGGCATATTAACAAGGAACAGGGAAAATTAACGCTAAGGGCGCTTAGCGTTCATTTTTTTAACGCCCGCTATCGCTGGATTATATCGCCTTGTTATCGCGTTATTAACAACGCTAACCGCCTAGACGATAAAAATCCAGCCATAGCGGCATTTTGCGAGGTTATCGCTGGTAATGCAGCGATAAAACTACAAGGATAGGAATATCCGTGTTGCTAGCCCATGGTGGATTTAGCCATGTAATCCACCTCCCAGTGGATTACATGGCTAAGTCTGAAAATTAGCAGACGTAAAAAAGCAGCGTTAACCGTGGTTAGCGCTGCTTTTTTTTGTCTCTGTCAGGGTTAGCGTGAAGCTTGATAATAGAAGAAATGTCGCTTAGCGACATTTCTCCTATTATTTTGTTCTGGAACGCCCACTTTGCATCTCATTAGAGATGCAAAGGGAAGCGTAGTGAAAAAGGGTGCTAACATGCGATTTTGCATGTTAGCACCCTGTTGTTGATAGGGCGATATTTTTATCTCCGCTTCTTTGGCTTTTAAAGCCAAAAAAGTGGAGATAAAGCCCTTGTTAATATGCCCCTATGATATTCACGGGCAGTTCATTAGGGATCAGTTAAAACCATAAGGCAAGTAACCAGCACATGGTGTAATGGTAGCAGTGAATTCAATAAAACTTCCATTTACAAATAAATAAAATCATTTCCCAACTAAATTCCGTGAACAGACTGCTGTAGAAATACATCTATACACCATTTAACATGTATATTCATCATTCAAAAGCTGGAGATGATACAAGGCCGGCCTGCACTTCCTGATATTTAGAAATCCTAATAAGGAGATAATAAAATGCCTCCTCGGTTTAGTGTAAAGTCGACAGAAGAACAAAAAGTGTAACATGTTCTGGGTTGATTTAGAGTCACACGGACAAAATAAACTTTACGAGGGTTAGAGACCAAGAAACGGGCAATGCTGAACCTAAATCTAATGAGATAAAACATTTTCGAGTGACAAAAGGCAAATATTCCAAAACTCTCTTTTTCCCAGTCTCCAAGTGCTCACTGGTTGTCTTTAAAAAAGATACCCTTTCAACTGGTTTTTAGTAATCTTGGCAATTTCTTCAGGGTTATAAAAACAATCCACCATCCTGCTGTCTATTTATGTAACTAAGCCATGGTATCTTCTGCATATAATTAAGGCTACAGCAATCTAGTATTATTGCACAATTAAGGGCCGGGTAAATATTTTACCCACCTTGTGCCTTCCAATTCTTCATGATGGCCTGAAGTGATCCAGAGATTATGGCTCATGAATCCAAGGCAGATGCCTTTGGATGGTCAGAACAAATGTGGAAATAAATTTAGCTTGCATCTTCATCATAGCAAGAGAACCAGAACATTCTATACTAATCTTAATAGCCAAGGTACATTTCTGAAAACCCTTGGCCTGCTTCAAAACCCCATTCACAGACTCTAAGAATTGCACCTAGATTCGACACCAAAGTGTCAAGTTTAACCATCTGAGGAAATTCAGAAACCGCATTCCCAAAATCATAAAGTGGAGACAAAAATCTGGGAACTGAAATTTTGTCCATATCCTACAAAGCCTTCTGAATCACATCCTTAATTAAGTGATGGATGGGCAGGCGAGGGGCTACATCTTGCTGGAATTGACAAAAAAGACTCCCCAGTAGAAATGGGTGTAGGTTTGACCTGAGGAAATCCCAGATTATTTCTCAGCTATCTAAATATCTTAGATAAATCCTCTTTGAGTAAGTATTTGCCAGCGGGTTCTTAAATCACGGCCTCTTCCTAATCTGAGGTCGAAGAGGTTTAAGAAACAGAGGGAGAAAACCATGTACACGTTAAATGGCTTCTAGGTTTGAAATCTGAGAAAGAAAGAATTCCTTCTGTCAAAACATTTGCTGGCTCTTCTCTTAAAGAATCTTGAGAACCAGGGATCATACTTTCGCCTTTGAGAGTATTTTACCATGGTTTAGTAGGAGACCCAATCATACAGCAAGCATTCAGGTGGTCCCTTTTAAAAATAGGCTATGACAATCTTCATGCCAGGAACATGAAGATCCCAAGAAAAGGAAGGCTGAAGCAGTGCGAGGAAAAACATATATTTGTAAGTCTCCAATTTAAATTCCATTACTAAAACAAATAAAAGCAGCCTCCACTGAAAACAGAAACCAAAAAATTGCAGGTAAAAAAAATAAACAGAATTGTTCAACAAAAACTTCTACAACAGTAGCGTGCAGCAGCCTAGGCGGCCTCTAAACTCATTCGAAGTGCATCCCAGGAGCCAGGTAAATAAAACCCTGAAAAGCAATGCATTCTATTGCTTAACCATAGGAGATTTAAGAGTCAACCATGAAGTTGGCAGAGCACTGGAACAGTTAGGTGAGGATTGGAGAGCTGTGTGCAAGCCAAGCCACATCCCATGATTTACTGCTTCAGCGAGCTTCACAACCACGAGGAGAGTAAAGAACATTCGAACTCAAAACCCCTGTCTCCAAAGAGACAGACAAAAACAGGAAGTGCTTGGGGCATATTATCTGTCTATAGGATTATGAGAGAAGTTACTTAATGGAAAAAGAAGAAAGACTTAAAATGCCTGTCACGGTACACATTTCCCTCAGCTCACAGATTATGGAAAGGGACAAAGAAGAAGCCACAGGGGGGATCATATTTTCGCCATTGAACTGAAAATAAATGTAAATCAGTAACACGTTATTAGAGCTAGTGAAAATAATGCAGCTTAATTAAACTTGACATTTGTGTTAGCTTGTGTTCTTGTTCTGGTTACATACCTTTATTTATGACTTCCAGCTATAAAACCAGCATCGCAAAAAACATATGGAGATCCCCCAACAGGCTTGGGGGAAGAGGTGTGGCGCAGGGGCCAGGGGTGCCTGACTCGGACCACAGGGCTCACGGTTCGATCCCTGGTGCTGGCGACTCTGGGCAATAGCTTGCTTAATCTTCCTGAGGGCCCCCAGCGCCGGGACAGCTCACCGGTATTTCACATCTGGAATTTACTACTATGGCTGAGGGTGTGAAGAGGCTTCATGACCTACTAGAGGTTTCACCTTTCTTAAGTTGTAGCACTCCTCACACAAGTATGGTAATAAATAGTACATTATAATCATCAAAAGTGCATGTATATTATGGCCCGGATTCTCAGAACCTGACTCAGCAAGTTACTCATGATGCTTTTTTTATGTTTGAAGTAATTTTCCACTGTTTTGGAATACACAAAGGTTTCCAAGAATTCTGCTTAGTAGCTGGAACTGTCACAATTTTCCTAGCAGTCCTCCTGTAATTCCATTGTGAATTCCATTTTGCATGACCAAATGTACATGTTTACATTATCCCTTGTGAAAATCCGTGAGTAACTGTATACTGTTATAGCCAGGCTGTTTAGCCAATTAGCAGACCCTGCCACTGCGGTGCCAAGATGGCAGAAGTGGACTGGAGAATTACTTTCACGCCTCCCGAGAGACAGATGGCGTTGTAATGCAGTCAACAATGCTACACATGGAGGGTGATGAACTGTTTCACGATTTGCCCAATACTGGAGATGTTGATGACTATGACTCTGCGGTGAGAGCCTTGAATAGGCACTTCAACCCTCACTTAAATCCTGATTATGAACATTTCAAATTGAGACAAGCCCTTCAGCGGGAAGGTGAGACGGTTGACATGTTCTTTATGAGGGTGAGCAAATTGGTCTTTACCTGTACAGGGATTGACAAGCAATTTGAAATAAGAGCGCAGCTTATAAAGGGGTGTTGTTCCGCCAACCTGAGAAAGTTCATCTTGAGGCAGCCGGGAATATTGCTAGATGACATCTTGATACTGGGCCGGTCTTATAAACTTGCAGAAATGAGAGCTGGAGAAGTGGAATGAGCTATAGCTCACAGCGCTACATCCTCCCCACAGTTGGGGCCTGCCGGAGTCAAGGAAGAAATGGTCGAGGGCATCAAAGTATGGCCTGGCAAAGGGCGTGGGAGCACAAGCGCACGTCTAACAGGGAAAGTCTGCGGGAATTGTGAACTTGATAGTTATCCGCAACGGGAAAACCCTGCTTGAAATGTGGGAAGATAGGCTATTACACAAAGGCGTGTCAGAGCGTAAACCGACCATCAGTTGGTGTGGGGAAATGGAAGAAATTTGGTCAGGTCAAGCAGGTCTCCAATGATAAGGAGGCACTGGACTAGAAACATGTGCTGTGTCAGCAGATGCGCCTGCTCGAAGAGGATGACGAGGATGATGAAGAAGTGTTCACCATATCATTCAGAGGGCGAAATAACCTAAAGAGGAGGCCTCTGCCCATGTGCCACTTAGACATCGGCGGGAGTTCGATAACGGCTCCGATTGACACAGGAGTGTCAGTGAACGTTCTAGATGCGGAACACTATCTTCAGCTGGAAACCCCTCCTAAGGTAACGCCTATTCCCTTGCAGGGAGTTATCGAGGTGGAAGTTAGACATGGGAAGGTGGCCTCGCAGACAAGGATTCCCGTACCCCAAGACAGTTCAGGCCCACTTTAGGGCTGTCATACAGTGGAAGACATGGGTCTCGTGCTGTATGCTCAACAAGTTCATCAATCACATGCAGAGGGAATTATGGCCAAATTTCTAGAACTCTTTTAGGGGCTTGGGTGCCTGAAGGATGTCAAAGTGAAACTCCATATTGACAAAACTGGGAGGCCGGTAGCTCTGCATCACCGGCATGTCCCATTTCATCTTCGACCCCTGTTGGAAGCGGAGCTGGAGAAGTTGGAGAAAGCAGGGGTGATAGAAAAACTGTCCGGACCCACCCCATGGGTGTCCCCGTTGGTGATTGCCCCCAAACCAAAACAGACGGGAACGATTAGATTATGTGTGGACATGAGTTTGCCAAATAAAACTATACATAGGGAAAGACACATCAGTTACCACCAGCTGATGTTAGATGAATCCAGTCGATATATTACAACATTTTCGACACATGTAGGATTGAGAAGATTTAAGAGACTCAGCTTCGGAGTGTCCTCGGCCACAAAGTCTTCCAAGATGCCATTAGAGAAGCCCTGTCTGGGATAGTGGGGGTCATAAATGTCAGCAATAATGTCCTGATTTTTTCACCAACACTGGAAGAGCATCACATATGGTTGAGAATGGCTTTGGGGCAGCTGGTGGACCAAAGGCTCACACTACACAAAAGGAAGTGCTCATTCAACACCAACGAGGTGGAGTTTTTCGGTTACAAATTCTCCCACAATGACCTTCAAGTAAACCCGGCGAAGGTCGTGGCCATCAGGACGACTGCCAATACTCAGAACGCCACTGGGGAAGGCCAACTATTGCAGGAGTTTATTCCCCAGCTGGCCACTAGCCCTGAACCTCTGAGGGCCCTCAATAAAAAAGATATGCCCTGGGAATGGTCGAGCGCAGCATCAAGAGGCTTTCGAGATGTGAAGGGGGCTCTGTTGCAAGGAGCCACAGTAGCATACTTCAGTCCGGGGAGCCCGACAGAACTTATCATGGACGCCAATCCAGTAGGACTAGGGGCAGTGCTACTACAGCGGGATACCCAAGGAGAGTGTAAATGTAAATGTGGTTGTATTTGTAAAGCGCACTGCTACCCAATTAGGGTCTCCTGGCGCTCTAACTCATACCGTGGAACCCTTCCTGGCTTTTCCCTGTGAAATGTCCACTCCTGGGCACCCCCAAGGTGAAGCCAGGCATCCCAGGGCTGTTGGGGCCGTTGTGGAGATTAAGCAAGCTATTGCCCAGAGTTGCAGAGTGGGACCCATGATTAGAATAGGCACGAGGCGAGAATTAATAGGTCCGAGGAAATTGAGCCCAAGACCCGCCGAGGCGGGAATTGAACCCTGGTCCCGGGCCAGACCTCTACATCAGGGTCTTCCGCTCTAACCATTGAGTCACACTTCTCCACAAGAGTGGGTGCCCATTACTTATGCAAGTCGTGCACTTTCGGCAGTGGAAACAAGATACGCCCAGATTGAGAGAGAGGAGCCCTCGTGATCAGGTAGGCTTGTCAACATTTCCACATTTACTTGTGTGGTCACCAGTTTAAGATCATCACTGATCATAAGCCGTTGGTGCTGTTATTTGGAGGAACAGCTTGAAATGGACCACCCAGGATAGCAAGGTGGGTGGTACAACTTCAACAGTACAACTTCGAGGTGGTGTACCGTCCAAGGATCAACAATCTGCCTGACTATCTGTCGCGCCACCCCCTTGCAGCTGACCCCATAACGCAGCAAGAAACTGACAAAGGTGTAGAAAAGTTTGTGAGAGTGATCACGGAACTAGCATGCCCATGAGCCCTGTCCCTGGTGGAGATAGTGGAAGCCACCAATGAAGATGAATGTATCAAATGAGCGAAGGAAGCTCTGAGAGGACATAGGTAGAAGAACTTTCTAGAAGGAGTTGACAGTCTCACGGACGAAGAGCGGGAGACCAGGATTTGTATGTGGCGGTGCAGGGATGAGCTAAGCTAGAGAGTGGAAATTACATACAGCGTAGGGGAGCCCATGTGGTAAAGCTGCAAGGTACCCATCTTATGGAGGTGAAAGTGGCCAGGTTGAGGCGTAGATGGTGAGAGTAGCTATTTGCAAGGGGGGTGCTTGTATGGATCAGGCCTGGGGTCCCCTTTCAGATCTCCCGGAAAATAATAGATACAGAAGGGAGATACGTAGCGGTCAAAGGCAAGTTGAAGGGTAGGGAACGGCTTTCTTGATTATTGGCAGGGATGACGCAGGAGGATTTGATACTTGGGGACGATTTTAATTGTGTGTGTGACTTAGGATGGGACAGATCTACTCCCCCATTAAGACGTACAATAGCAGACACTATGGCTAAGAGACTAAGGAACTGGACTGCGGGGTGGGAATTGATAGATGATTGGAGATTGCACAACACACAAAAGAGAGACTATTCCTACTACTCCTCCCTGTATGATTTACTCACAAGACTAGATATGTTCCTCTGTTCAGATAGACTGGCCCGATGTTATCTAAGGCTGAATACCTAGGTCAATCCATCTCGGATCACAGTCCCTTGCTGATACGATTCTCCCCTACCCCCGGGAGGGCCCCAATTCCACTGTGGCGACTAGACCTAACCCTGTTGGAAGATGAAGGCTTTAAACAACGCCTCTCCGCAGTCATGGCCACCTACTTTGAGGAGAAACAAGGAACCGCTAGCTACCTCTTGGTGGAATGGGATGCCTTTAAGGTGGTAATCCAAGGACAATGTTTAGGGCAGAGGGAGGGGCTGAAGTGCAGAGTCAACTTGCAGACGTGAGGAGCCTTTATAATTCCACATGGGACAGGCTACCGACGCTAGATTATCGAACATACTAAGAGCGGTAACATGTGGAAGGGAGTAGAGCGGGGAGGCTAATGGCCTGGTTGATCAGACTGGTGGGCCAGGGAGCTCCAATTCCCAGTATCCGGGATACAGCTGGGCACGTACTCTGCTCTCCACGGGACATTAATTATTCATTCCGGGAGTACTACGAGACACTGTATGGGACACCAGGTGACCTGCGGGAGGGGAGTTATTGGCCTATTTGGAAGGATTAGGACTATGGGGTTTAGACTGAGACTCTCGAGAATCCATGGCGCAGCCAGTAAAAATGGGGGAAATTAGAGCAGCCATTAAAGATATGGCGTGGGGGAAAACACCTGGGCCTGATGACCTCCCGGCAGAATTTTACTCCTCCTTTGTGGACATACTAGCCCCGAGATTGGAACAGGTATATGAGACTGCGCTAAAGGAGAAATGTCTGCCGCCATCGATTAGGGAAGCACTAGTGATTCCCTTACCAAAGACGAAGAAAGAAATAACTGAGGTAGCGGAATTTAGGCCTTTGTCCATGTTAAACATGGATTTAAACTTTTTAAGCAAGGTGTTGGTAACTAGGCTGCTACCTTGGATGCAGAGATTGGTCCATACAGGCCAAAGCAGGTTTATCCCCTCACGCTCCACATCTGTCAGGTTCCACCTCCCAGAATCCTCGGGATTGTGCTGATGCTCAAAGAGGTTCACCTCTCAACTGCCCCAAGTCCAGAATATAAATACACACGGACTAGTGAGATAGTCAAGCGAGGGAAGGAAAAGGTAGGAACAGCATGGAGGGAGATCTGCGGATGGCACAGTAAAGATACCGTAAATTCCCAGTTCACTCTTCAGATAACACAGCCAGGTGAAACACGAAGTCATAAAACAGCTGAACCATTTGTAACACACTACCTGTAAATAGAAGAAAGAGGGCGCACCACCAGAAGAGAGAAGAGGGTGTGGAAATCGAAAATAATTGCTGTTAGCATGAGCTGAAGCCATCTTGGTTGTGGCGTCCATTTTGTTAGCCATGTGATTCTTCCGTCTTCACTGTTGCTTGCCTTTCTATTCTGCTTGAGTCATCAGCTTTAGTTAACTCCTATTTTAAGCTCAAGCAATGTATGAGCTCAGAAAGGCCTGTAGCTGCCAGAATGCACCCGTTTGAAAATGTAACTGTCCATCATGTCTTACTGATGTAAGCAGTCCTGTTACCCCTCCCACTTCACTGACTAAGTGATATCCAACTGCCCATGTTTGTCGATAACTATTTCTGTGAAGAACTGTACCTTCTATTTGAGTCTCCATGCAACAAACTCAGTATAAAAGACCCACGGTCTGTGTATTCAAGCCACCAGCTCCTGAAACACTTGAGGGTGTTCTATGGACATGGTCTCACTCATGAGTGAATAAACTTGTTCTTTGAATTCCAGCTTCAGTGTCAATCTCTTCTTTGTTGGTTTAAGGACCTGTGGACAGAGACGGGTGAACCCCTGCACCAGTGGGCCCCTAAAAAGGCTAATTTCCAAATTTTGCCGCCCGACTCGTGGAGCTCATTGGAGACGCGGCCACCCGAAGGAGTGGTCTTGACGGAGGAATGGAATATTGCTGAGGAGGTACCCTGCATGAGAAGACCCTTGTCTTTGCAGACCAGTGTGACTTTTCCGGTTTTCCTAATTCTGACCCTAACGTGGTGGTGGCCAGTCCCGACTGAGATTTCCTTTGGCGCACGTTTTTGCAGTGACCATTAGGTCAACCAAGAGATTGGCAGTTGGAGGCTGTAGACTTTTGTTTGGTAAGGTCGCTGAAGCGGCACTCTTGATTTTGGATTTGCTTGGCCAAGATTCTGGTTTTGTTTGTTTCTTTATTTATTGCAATAAATAAAGGCAGGTAATGTGGGGATTTTTCTCCTTATGATATTTGTTTGAATGGGTATACTTGGAAGAACATGCCTGCATTTAGTAAAATGTGTAAGTGTTAATACAGAGCGCTCTTGAGTGTTCCACCAGGCCAATTGGTAATTTGGTCTCTTCTTGCAAAGGCTTGGGGGTTTTACCCTATCTTGTTTTGGGTGGGTCTGCAGACCCCTGTAATAGGCATGCCTTCTGGAATAAGTATGATTTGGTAAAGACACAGAGTGTTTGCGAACACTCTGCCAGACCAACTGGTAATTCAGTATATTTAGGAAAAGGTCTGGGGCTAGAGCCTGTCTTCTTGAACATGGAGCAGTCTTTGGGCTGTTTACTTGTCTTGGTGCAGTATCTGGACTGCTTTTGAGAGCTCCTTTGTTTGTAAATATAATTTACAATTGGTTTGGTTTGAGTGCAGTCTGTGGGCTGCCTTTTGTTTTTGTCCTGGTGTTGATTTGTGGTTTGATTGTGTGTTTGAGTGTATATGAGGTTTGTGGACTGACACCGGTGGTGATGCTTGTGAAGTACTTGTTTGAGTGAGTAGCGACTGTGCTCTTTGTGTAAGGATGGCTTGTCTCAGCAAGCTGTGTTGTGTGTTATGAGTGTGTGGCCTCTTCTTGAAAATGTCTGGAATGAGCTCAATTTGGTTTGTTATCGTCATTGTGTTCTGCAGATGCCATTGGTAGAATTACACTTTAAATTTTGAAGAATGAATAAAGAATAATACATAAATAAAAATATGGTTTGATCAGAAATACTAGTAACAATGTACATTCGTTTAAAAGTGCAACCTTTGAAAAATGTAAAGAAGAATGCGCGTTTAAATGAAACAGTGCTGATTATTTCTGTGCTTAGAAAGACAGCACAATAAGCTAAAGGAATTGGTAGTTGGTCATTGGATTAATGTTTTCTAGTTAGCTCAATGTGCTTGTACAGCAAAATGTACAAGGTGGTACAGTCCAATAGTATTGGACATGGCCTCCTTGGTGTGGTTTCCCCTAGTTATTTACCTCCTACAAGTCTGTCCGTGCCCAGCTGCCAAAAAGGGATGAGTATTGTCGACAGGAGGTCACCTGCTTATGTTACCTACTGTCGAAGGGGGGTAGGAGACTAGCTCCTGGGCAAATTAAGGGTAAGCAAAATTAAGTAACACACTGGGTTTTTTGGTTTTTGTGCTTGGTATATGTATTATTGTGTCTTTTGTTCTTGGTTTATGTGCCTATTATGTGTATTATTGTGAGCTATTCTGCGTGGAAAGTACGCAGGGCAGCTTGTTGTTGTGTACTCTCTATCTCTCTCTCTCGCCTGTCTGAGCTGTCTAGGAACAGCCATGAGACAATCGGTTGGGCTCGCTTTAGTCATTCATTTCACAGGATGCTGTGAATATGTTCTTGAATAAATAGAGACAAAGCACCTCACCAGTGCACGTCTAATTGGCTATTAAGTAATACTGTTTGAACAAATTGTTAGAATTAACAAAATGAATAAATAAATATACCATGTTACTACCCCTCATTTCTGTAAACTGATGGAATTGGAATTGGATAAGGATGAAAGGATGGGTAGAATAGACTGATGTTCCCTTATTTGACCTTTAAGGGGAACTGTATGTTGGTGGTTTTTGTTCCAAATTTCCAGGTGGCAACACCATTATTGTTTATGTTATTACAGCACTATATAAGTCGCAGAGGCATCATGAGTCCCTCATCAGTTAGTCTATGTAATCGAGCTGACTGCCCTTGCTAGAGCTGGTGAACAGGTTTCTCCCCTGAATATGATATTACATGGCCCAGATCGTGAAGAGTATGATGCATATGGTTCACAATGCTAGGAAAGATGCCCATATGCCCTTAGCAAACATTTTCAAGAACAAAATGTTCTTTGCTTGTTTTCTTGTCTGCCACAAAGTTCTGCTGGAAAATTCATGTACCTACTAGGTTATGTTTAATCTATCAGTTATGCATTATAATATGGTTCTCTGTTACATTCACAGTTTTAGAGTTTCCCGCTACTCCTATAATATGAGAGCATGGTCATAAGAGTAAAACATGGTTGTTCTTATGCAAGGAAAATCATTTCAGAGGTGTCTGCAGTTTTGCACAATAGTGAAGGTTCACAAAGTAGAAGCTGTATTGTGATTTCTATGACTCTTAAGTACAAGTTTGTTAAAAGAATAGTTTTTTAAATTTCTTTTTTTTGAGGTTCTTCAGAAGAAGAATATAGGGGTGTTTCTGATATTGAATATCCTCTTTTTATTGATTATTTTTATGTTGTGTCTAAAGATTTCCGTTCTGTTCACTAACAAATATCTGCTGCCCTACAACCATTGTCAGAGGGGCCAGGATATCTGACCTAACCAGGGGACTAAATGCAAGTCTAATTTGGAGCCAAGGTGAAGGGACCCAGCTGGCCACTATAACAGCAGTGAAGGTGGAAGGCCGGAAGAATTGTGTACCCCTACCAGTATCAGATAATTCTTGGGTGAAAGACGGGGTCACAAATCAGGACGGAGAGCTGATTCCTTGCTTTGTTCCTTTTTTTTATGCCTAGCTAAGAGAGGCACAGACTGATAACAAGAGCAAAGAGGTTTTGCCTGAGGGGAACCCCTCTGAAACAAGGGTTGCTTCAGATACTTCAGTTTCTGTGCATCAGGCCTCTGAGTCCTGGTCTCCATGTGAATGCAAGTCTGCACCTTTGTTTGCTGATAAGGAGGTGCCTGGGCACACTAGGTACAATCTGCGGCTCCGACGAAAGAGCAGTGCGCCAGCAGGGCAACACAAGAGTTAGAGAAGGACTAGAGTTTAGGGTACAGGTCCTGTGTCTTTGGTGTCTGTTAGATTAAAGTGAAAAATGGCCTAATTCCCCGCCCTTAGCATTGCTCACCATTAGATCAATACCCCATACTCGATCTGGCCTTACACCTTATGAGGTTGTTTTTGGCAGACCCATGAATATTTGGGGGGACCCAAAGCCACGCCCTATACACAATGTTCCCCAGGTGTTAATGAGTGACTACTTGTCACAGATGACTGACAGCTTGCTTTTTATTCATCGACAGGTCCGAGAAGCTCTTCTTGTCAGGACGCAAGGTGATGGTCATGATCTGCGGCCCAGTGACCAGGTGATGGTGAAGGTGTTCCAGAGGTGGAGAAGCCTGGAACCTCGGTGGCGGGGACCTGAGCAAGTTCTTCTGGCAACCAGAACTGCAGTCTGAGTGACCTTTCAGAAGAACTGAGTCCTTTCCATCCACTGTAAGAAGGTGCCGTCCGCCTTGGTGGAACCTGCTGCGCTGAAAGATCACCACGATATCCTGGACACCGAGAACGGCCGAGCTGCCTCACCTGAAGAATCTGAGAAAGTCTTCCTGGACCACACGATTCCTGGTACATCTCGATATCAGCTGCGACCCCGGAAGAAAGACACTTCGTTGCTGAAAAAGACTGTGTGAGCCACCGTCCTGGGTTAGTGAAAGTCTGAGTAGACTCTTTTAGTGATACTCGTCTCAACCTCAGTGAAGAAACCAATGGCTGCCCAGGACCTTGGGCTCCCATCTGCTTTGTTGTTCAACGTCGAGATGAACATGCCTACGGAGAAGAAATCAACTGCTGCAAGAGTCTGTGATCAAAAGACTATGTTCATTATTGGACTCACTTCAATTATTGTTCTGATCGCTGTAATAACATGGGTTGTAGAGGGAGTAGCTCCTGCTCGAAATCTACTGACTGCAACTACTCCTGTTCCCATTGAACACCACTACTTCACTCTTCCTTAACATGAGAAGAAGCACCGAATGTCCTATCTCAACAATACGTTCATTCAGATGTTGCATCACACCCACAATGCTACAAACATTACCAACTGTTGGGTGTGTGGAATGATGCCAACTCATCAGAAAAAGGGAGGAACACCTTTTATTCCTTTGCCGCTTTCACACAATGGCTCTTGCCGGGCCTGGTTTGCGCTGCTGTGGGCTACTCATGTTGCTAACATTACTGACTTTGGTGTAGGAAGACTTAATGCCCAACTAAACAGAGCCTCTTACCCCGATGAAGAAGGAGATCCACAAGCTAAAGGAACTGCATGGGAAATGGAGGAGTATCGCCGAGGAAATTCCTCCACACGCTATGTTTTCCCTAACACTCGAACTGCCAAGGGTAATGGACCTCCTGTTATAGCTGTTACTAGAGCTCGAGCAGACCTTTGTGTGAACACTATTGGCAGTATTCCTGTGGGGAAAAGTGATTGTACTCTGGTGTTGACTATTACTGGAGTGAACAATAGCAGTTTTTTGTCATCACATAACACCTATTTAATTTGTGGAAGTAAAGGGTATTAACACCTACCTATTGGGTCGTCTGGAAGCTTTTATGTGTTCTTTTTGCTACCACCTGTGTTTTTGGCTCCTGCATCCTACCATAAAGACTATAAACTGTTTAATGACATTTCTAAAAACCGATTCAAAAGGACAATAAATCATGATGACGCAGATCAAACTGATCCTGCATTGCAGCAGTACGTTGACTTCAATTTGGGACCATTCTTCTTTGTTGGTCCGGCCTTAAACAGCAGAAAGATAAGGTGCTTGACATGTGTTGTAGAGGCTGTAACCAATCAGACAGCCATGGCACTTGGAAATATCACAGAAGAACTACAAATTGCAAGAATTGTGGCGCTCCAAAACAGGATGGTCCTCGACGTGGTTCTGGCCGACCGTGGTGGAGCATGCCGCATCATCGGGAGCAATTGTTATGTCTACATCCCTGACCACGCTCCTTCAGTTTTTGAAGCGATTGCTAAGCTGCACAAAATAGCCACTGAAATCCATCAGGATTCAGGTATCATGGACTTTGACTGGATGGTTGTGGACTTTGTTCACTACCTGGGGCTGGAAAATGTTAACAGTCCTATGTATATTTTTTTAATCCTTTTTACCTGTTGCTTATGTATGCAATGTGGCCCGATGCTCTGTTCCCTCTGTATTTCTACCTGTACCTCATGTATACCAGCTAAACAAAATGCCAAGAATGTAAATGCCCAACTAGTAACAGACCAAGAAATTAGTGAGTTAATGATGATTGACGTCCATGATATCTCTCATGCTCCTGCTAAACCATAGAGATGTCTTCAGCTAATGCTAAAAGGGCCGTCTGTGGAAATCAAAAATAATTGCTGTTAGCATGAGCTGAAGCCATCTTGGTTGTGGCGTCCATTTTGTTAGGCATATGATTCTTCCGTCTTCACTGTTGCTTGCCTTTCTATTCTGCTTGAGTCATCAGCTTCATTTATCCACTATTCTAAGCTCAAGCAATGTATGAGCTCAGAAAGGCCTGTAGCTACCAGAATGCACCTGTTTGAAAATGTAACTGTCCATCATGTCTTACTGATGTAAGCAGTTCTGTTTTCCCTCCCACTTCGCTGACTAAGTGATATCCATCTGCCCATGTTTGTCGATAACTATTTCTGTGAAGAACTGTACCTTCTATTTGAGTCTCCATGCTTACTCTGCAACAAACTCAGTATAAAAGACCCATGGTCTGTGTATTCAAGCCACTACCTCCTGAAACACTTGAGGGTGTTCTATGGACGTGGTCTCACTCATGAGTGAATAACCTTGTTCTTTGAATTCCAGCTTCAGTGCCAATCTCTTCTTTGTTGGTATAAGGACCTGTGGACAGAGAAGGGTGAACCCCTGTACCGGTGGCCCCCTAAAAAGGCTCATTTCCACAAGGGTGGTTGCAGACTTCCAGCACGAAACTAATAGGAAGAGAGAAGAAACAGTGATATTTGTACATGTACCACAAGAGAACTTGCTATAGGGGTAACGAGATATGAGACTATACACCACCTACCCAGGTTAATTGTGGAATCACTTGGTATGCAAGGCAGTATCATCCTGAACACCCTCTACTACTCTCTCCTATGAAATGAAAATAAATAGGCCATGCATGAAGAAAAGGCTATAGTACATTATTTTTCCTGTACCATACCTAAAGGAATAGGCTTTGAAGTGTTGCGGTCCCACAATATCAAAGCAAAGCACGTTGTGTATCCATCTGCAAGCATGAACAAAAGCAAAATCCAGAAACCCTCAGTTAGAGTCAAGCATCTTGCACAGCTATTCAATTCACTGAGGTACTTTGTACAAAGGGCAACATTAACTCATGTCAACGACAATCAACAAAGGTTCATAGTACATGCAATAGAGTTTCCTTAATCAACAGTCTTGTTTCACTGAAGAAACCTCTCAGAAGAGTCTGATGACAGCTTTGCTTTGCGCAACCAGCTCCACTGATAAGAAGCGAGAGCATGCGCTTAGGCTGGCCACACAGATCAGGGAATAGCAACAAATCACTCCCTGCATGAGACCGTGGCAGTATGCCGATGCCGGTCTCGCCAACATGGGAATAAAGGGATAATGGTGCCTCAAGCTGCTCAAAGAGACCGCAGAACGCGTAGTCTCGCCAGCAGAGGAGCAAAGAGTACACTCGATAGCCGGGCCGCAATACACGAACATCAATAAATGCCCCAAAAAGTATACAGAGGTGCGCAAAGCACCCTTACCACCTCTGCTTCAGGGAACTGTAGCACACGATCCACGGGATCCACCAGAATAATCGGCAGCGTCCGGAACTTCTAACTCCATTATATCCGCTTCCTGCCTGTGCGTCAACGTCACGTGGAGCGTGACTTGTGAAGAGGATCCTGGAAAATGTAGTTTCTTCGGGTTACATCCTGGTTCTCCCGATTACAGTCGGTCAGTGTTTAATCGGCTGCTGCTTCCTGACAGCATCAAACAACCTGAGGAGATTATATAATGTTCTGTTTCATAAAGATCTGGGAAACTATCCTGAAGCCGTGGTGGTAGCGTGGACCTGGAAAAGGCCTTTGATTCCCTGAGATGTGACTTTTTATAAGCGGTAATGGGGAAGATGCAGATGGGTGATGGATGGTTAAAATGGGTCCGTCTCTTGTACGAAACTGCTAGAGCTCAAGTGCGCACAGGCAATGCGGTATCCACCCCATATTCCGTAATTAGAGGAACTCGCCAGGGTTGTCCTCTGTTACCATTGCTCTTTGCTCTAGCTATGGAACCACTGGTGGAGCGATTCCGGCAGAAAGGTGAGAGACTTGGGGTGGCTCTTGATGGGACTCACCATATAGTATCATTATACGCAGACGACCTATTCATCTATTTGCGTGATGGATTTTGCGGGATCCCGATAGCGTTGCGCATTTTAGAGGAGTTTGCTGAGCTCTGGGGACTACGTATCAACAAAAAGAAAACCTATGTGTTCCTGCTGAGCCCTGCCTTTGACAGACCACCGAACTTCCCACTGGACTTGGAATGGGCATCGACCTCGTTTAGGTACCTAGGAATACAGATTTATCATCGTCAGGTGGACCTACTTGAAGGGAACCTTGGAGGTGCCCCGAGAGCATTGCGGGCCAATGTGACCTTTTGGCAATCGCTTAAATTGCCAGTAATGGCTAGGGTGGCTTTGTCCAAGATGGTGGTGCTACCACAACTCTTATATTTCTTTGTCAATTTGCCTGTAATGATCCCAAAGAGTTGGTTTAAATCCCTGGACGCATTATTGAAAGACTTGGTGTGGGGTGGCGGACGTAATAGGGTATCCCTGCAGACATTGCGGCTCCCGCTCATGGGCGGGGGACTGGGTGCCCCCGATTTTGAAGCCTATTACTTGGCTGCACAGCTCCAGTGGATGGCCAGGTGGCTAGATGGGAGAGGGCTTGACACATTATCACTACCGGCTAGTCCCACACAAATGGCCTTGCTCCCTAGGATGCACAACTGTCGCCAGAAGATCAAACACATGGGGATGTTACTCTCAGTGTATTCCCCTTATGGGATTCCCGCAGGTGGGGATGGGTCCCCCTCTTACACAGAGGCAGTTGCTGGGTTGGGGATTGCTACCGAGATGGTGAGCTACTTCCGTTAGATGAGTTCCTGGAATATCATGATCTACCACCAGGACAGTTTCTGAACTATCATAAGATACGGGGGCGCTGACTGAGCTGTGGGGAGGAGACATGACAGAGCCTGCCACTCATGCGGCCCTTCAGGCGATGGTGACTTTGGGTTTGGCAGGACACCTGGTAAAATGGCTGTCTGGCAGTAATGGAGATGACCTACCGGCCTTTGCCTGGAGTACAGTAGAGATGGGAGGGCACCCTGAATAGGCTACTGTCCGAGAAAGAGTGGAAGAAGGTTTTGGGAAGTCCAAAAAAAGTGTCTAGAAATGCAGCTTTTAAACTCATTCAGTTTAACATATTCCATAGAACTTACCTTACCCCACACAGGTTGAGTGTAGTATATACTAGCAGTGACCAGGCCTGCCGAAGATGCTCACACCACGACGCCGATTTTGACCATATGATATGGTCCTGTTCGAGGCTTCAAGAGTACGGGACCAAGATTGTAGACACTATCAACTGGGTATATGCCCGTAATTTGGTGCGCTCCCCAGAGGTATGCCTTCTAGGCTTATTCCCGAGACCCAAATCCAAACGAATGGGTCATCGGTTCATAGACCTGGCTTTTCTATTGGCTAAGAGGAGAATAGCCCTTAGATGGAAGGCGAAGTTGAATCCTTTAGCGGTAGACTGGGAAAACGATGTTTCCTTTTGGGCCAGTGAAGAGGAGAAGGCCTTGATCAGGGAGGATACGATCACGAAGAAGCGCAAGCCTTTGGCAGAGCCATGGGCGGACATATTGAGAGCTTGGGACACATGGAACACACTTGATCGGGAGACACAAATGAGTACTGCTGACTCTGAGGAATTGAGAGAAACACACACACCCTAAACACTAGCTGACTAGTGCAGAACTTGTATGTGACTCTGAGTCCTCGGGAGCGGGTTGGATTAGCCCTTTTTAGGTCGTGCTATTACTTGGATATCCCCTTGGGCATGTCTGTCACCGGTTGGTCCCCTTGTCAGTTTGGGGCTCACTTGGCTTTCCCCTCTCCTTTTCCACCCCCCTCTGGAGGCCCGCGGACCAATGGTAGCACCAGTCATACTGTTTCTGACATTTGTACTGATTGAGGACCCCTGGTAGTTTTCCGCGAGTTCGTTTTTCTATTTTTTCTTTCTTCTTTGCTTTTTTCCTTCCTTCTTCTCATTTTTGGAATCTCTGTATGGCGGGCATATATGCACTTCCAATACATGTACATAAACGACGGATAGTGTTGACAGCAAAACCAACCACTCCCTATCACGCACTTTGCCACAGCAAGGGTTTAATTTACCACTACTGTAAAGCCAGGGGTGATGGACACACTGGAGTAGCGTAGTCCTGGGTACAATGATGTGGGGAAAGAATGTCTGGACTCAGTGATATACGTATACTGTCACAAGGAGAAAGTCGTTAGATACTGTTTTCAGGATATTACTTGTTCGATCTACTGCCTTTGAGTGTGTTAAACCCACCTTGGACAAGGCCTTTGCCATGCTAGGGTTACCGGATGAAGTCAAGACCGACAATGGTCCTCCTTTTCAGGGCGAGGAGCTTAGGGATTACCTCCATCACCTTAATGTCAAACACTGGTGGATAACTCCCCAATGGCCTCAAGCCAATGGGGAGGTTAAAAGATTCATGAGAACACTCAACAAGGCACTTCTTATTGGGGTTGATCAAGGAGTGGAGCTCGAAGGATGCCTCCATCAATTTCTGAGGGCATACAGGCAAATATCGCACAGCACCACAGGTTGTTCGCCAAGTAAGTTCATTATGAGAAGACCAGTTAGAGACTTAGTGCCCGTGAGTTCTAAGTGAGAACCCAGAGTGCTGGATGCGGCCCCTGCCCAAGCCAAGAGGAGGATGAATAATGACAAGGCCAGTCAACGGAGGAAAGCCCAGGAAGTAGAAATCCGACAGGGAGATCATGTTGTAATCAAAGACCAACACCCTGGCTGGATATTTAGAACTCCCTTTCAACGTAAAATCTGAGAAGTAGTCAGAGTGCGAGGCACAATGGTCACTGTTAAGAGGGGAGATATGGTAATCTCCTGAAATATTTCATGGTTCAAGGAAACATCTCAAGATCAGAGTCAGGATGAAGGGGAAGGTGATCAGATGCTACCAGCAGATACCAGTGTCATGGACGAGGACCTGGAGGTGCCTAGTCTGGGAGTGGACAGCAGAACTGGTAGGACCCAAATGGGTCTTGCGAAAAGGACCATAATTCCAACAGCCAGGCCGTCTGACAGGGGCGGAACACCCCCCACTCAGCAAGGGTATTCTTATCGTCTACGGGAGAGCCCTAGACCCAGCCAAAGACTGAGGGACTTTGTGTACTGAGAAACCTGGAAGGTCAGAGAGACTGTAGTCTTGAAGCAAGGCATATGTAATTTGTGTTTCGGCAATTTATTATTTTCTTACTAAAGTTTGTGAGGGATGTAGTGAGCCATTCGGCCACTATATTACTTTGTTGCATAGTACATACTCAGGCCAGGCTCGGTCCCGAGGGGATAAGTAAAGGTGCCTACGCCACTCGTGGAGTAGTGCACGTAACAGCCCAACTGTGTCCAGAGTCTTACCGGCCGTGCTGACATCCAGGAGGCCTGGGCCAGAGGAATACTGATGGGGGTCCTTTCCAACGTCCCCTGCTACTTCAAGGTACAGAGATCACCCCGGGCAGGCAATGATCTCTCAATTTGGCAGACAGTAGCCTATCAGGGTGGCCAACATTATGTCCTCCACCACCCAGAAGGATAGAGTACCATGCCCAGATCTGCCCCCTAGTTTTTTCCTTTTTTCTCTTGGGAGAAATTATTTTTTTCCATGGATTATTGTGATTACCCTCAAATGGTAAAGCTTATGGGTGCACCCAAACGTTCTAGGGCCTCCCTGCCACTGAATGGCCACTCTCGGACAAAAGGAAGCAGTTATTGCATCATCAGATATGAGGAATGGATTTATGAATATAAATTCAGGTTTTACTAATACAGAACCTATATTTGCACTCATAAGTCAAGTCGTGTACATATGTAAAATGGCTTTGTGAATAGGGCCCTAAAAACCCTCATAAATACAGATATTTCAATGCGTAGTACAATATGAACAGCTAGCATATTTCATATAATATCATCTATAAAAAAGAAAGACCCTACGTTTAAATGTTTTGTAAACAGGGTGAATTGGGTAAAGGTTTTCTCAGTACGCTGTGACCATGACCTGCTATTTTCCACTGTCTTTGTTCCCCAAAGTCGCCCTCGGTGATGCGGTGAAAGCTGTCAGCACAGAGCTCCGTGCTTCCAGGGAGTGCTGCAAAGGTGCGGCTAACAGGGATTTCTGGCAGCCGGCCAACTATTGACCCGTCAGCTCCTGGCTCGGATGCAGAGTGTATTTTTACCTCGTGTCTTAATGTCAGACAGGGGAGTGCAGTAGTGCAGATACTTCCTGTCCGATGACGGACTGCTGCGGAGGGCAGGCCCAGCCCTGGGGAGAGAGTGCAGGAGACATTTCCTGGGCATGCAGCGGACAAACTGAGTGCGTGATTTACTGGCTGAGTTACCCTCCTTTCTCCTTGATGAGGACGGTGCGGTTCCCCAGGTCCCGCGGGGATGATGCAATGCCATTCTGAATGAGGTAAACCCGGGAGGGTCGGCAGAGTGTTAGTCATTGGCTGGACTGCATGAGGTGATTGGCTCCCTTCCTATGAGAAGCCGAATGCCATCTGAATGTTGTTTGATGGTCAGCCGCCTTTTGGCCTTCTTGCCTGTATGCATCAGACTTCCGGTGCTCCACTTGTCAGCCATAATGACGTCAGGCACCCTCCCCCTACTCCCCATTACCCCCACCTCCACCCCAGGGGCTGGTGACTCATTCCCCTGGAGGCACTACTATCTGTTGAGTAGAAAGCCCTATGAGTGTAATCGTTTGGCATAAGGCCTTAGCATAGGAGTCAATTCACCAAAATACCATGGGTGGCAGAAGTGACATCACACACCATTTGACCTTTACTTTGAGTCACACACACACACATGCCTAAACATACACACTCTCCGATAAACACGCTCACCTACAAGTATGCATACAACATACATTCGAAAGCATTTTTTCCTTACCTTTACTGTCAGCTAATTATACGCCATTTATTATCACACTAATAGTTAATAATGTTATATACTATTTGTGTAATAACAATTTGACAGAAAACCATGAAAATGGAGCTCCAAACAACGCCCATTAGGGTGAAGCTGCTCCTGAGTTCCAGGCACTGATTTTGCCACCTCTGAGGCCAGGGGTCACAAAGGCAATGCCAGGGGTAGCAAGGGGCAAGCCAGGGGTGCAACCCTTAAACAACATCCATGGGCCTTAGTAAGCTCATGCTAGATCCTTTCTTTCTCCTTTTAGGTCTGGGGTTAGCAAGGATCAATTATATGTATAATCTACTAACTTATAAGGGCTTCCAGACAGTCCTCTTTATACATTGGTCTACTATTGTGTCATTCACAGTTTTCTTCCTCCCAATGCAGCATGCAGTATGGGGGAATGGGTCAGCCCACTTTAGCAATTGGCTAACTTCACTGTCAATGATAGCAGTCTTCCTTTTCACAAGGAGCACATTCACACACTAAGTAGTTCACTTAAGTGCTAAGGTTTACTCTACAAATGTGTGCTTTTTGAGATCAAAAAACGATTTTTCGTTTTTGGGAAAGATGTTTTTTAAGATGTGTCAAGGGCCCTGCAGCTCCCCCATTAATAATACATGTTCAAAACATTGCAAAATCCGTGACAAAACAAAACAAGCATTGTCAAAGCCAAAAGGCTGGCAGCCTACACCCAGCTGCTTTCTTAATATTAAGGTTTTGCAAAAACCATGACTAAAACAAAACAATCAATGACAACACCAAAATACTTGGGGGACACTTAGAAATGCATGGACTGTTTTTATTTGCTTTCTAAATAAATGTGTATTTGTACTCTTCTTTAAAGTTTTGTTTGGGATGCTTTGAAACAGCTTATTTTTCTGGTGAGTACATAGAATTACTTTATAATCACATTTTTCATTGGAGGTTAACTATTATGAAGTTAACATATCCTGCTAAGTTTCCTCCATCTTAGTCCACATATTCCATAACACTCTCATCATTAGCTAGCATGGGGCAAGCTTAGGGCTCACTCTGAGAGAGGCACTGTGGATGCAAGAATCAACAAGAAAAAAGATTTTAGAAGAATAAAGAAGGCAAGATACTGCCAGAACCCCTTTCAGAGGGCCACAGGGCAAGCAGGAGCTTCTGGGCCTAACCTTGGGGGTTAAGGCCTTTTACTCCTGATTTCCTGAGTTCCAACTTTCTATGGATTCTGAGCAACTATGCCAAGTACCCACTATCAGCACAAAGGTGCATACATTATTCACATACAACTACGCAGTTCCCTTGAGGTCAGGGCTCTAGTATTTCATGGGCAGCTCTCTGTGTCCCACTCCCTCCTAGCTCTAGGTATCAGGGTTATTCTCCATTCACTTTATACAACATCCAGCATAAGCACCACTAGTAGTCTGAGTCCCAAGAGCCCACTCCGACTCTATGGTAAAGTCGAACATGTTCTAGAGCCGGAAGAGTCCAGAGTTCCTGAGTGTGCCCCCTTTGCGGGCGCTGGACCCAGGCAGGCTGTAGTCAGTGAGACCCACTTTCCTCACACACGGTTGAGTTCCTGCAGCGATTGAAGGTTCCTCACTGCTCCTCCTGGCAGGGTAAGTCTTTCAGTCTGTCCCTCGTTGGAGAGAAGGTAATGCAAATTTCCTGATGCTAGACTCATGTCCCCGATATAGGTGTGTGGGGGATCTCATGATGGCTTCACTCATCCAGCAATGCTCCTGGTCAGGCCACACTTCCTGATAGTTCTGGTGACCTCCTCTGGCATTCAGGGTCACCATATCTCAGGTATACGCAGGCACCACCCTGATCGGCACAGCAGATGCCTACACGTGGCTCCTCCTGGCACACGGGGTCACGGGTTCTTCACCGCGCTAGAGCTATGGACCACTCCGGTTCGTCTCCTGGCATCTCCTTCTTCACTCCAGAGGCGTCCACGAACCTTCGCTGCTTCAGGGAGTTTGAGCCTCGCTCCGGAGAGGCTGTCTCCACGGGATTGGTCCTGTGAGGGTGATGTCGCAGGGCTGGGTGGAGCCTTCAGCGGATGCCTTCTCCTTAAAGGGATAGGGTTCAACAAAAGGCATATCGATGTCCCACATCGGGTCTCCCTCTGGCTCCCAGACACCGGGCTGTAAGGGAAGGAGTTGACGGATTTTAGGTGAGGCGGACAATCCCTCATTGATGGTTGCATCTCCCTCTTCGCTCCCCTCTCTGTCGCATGGGATGGTAAAATCGCGACACCTGGTGACACATAACCCTGACTGAGCATCTCATACTGACCACACAGTATGCACCTCTACATCTTAGTGGCTAACAGTCTGGGTTGATCTTCACCTAACGCAGCAGCAAGAATACATGTTTAGGCATCACTTAAAATGACAGCACTTATCATAGCTGATAACAATTATGATGCATTGCAATTAAAGCCCCTAAAAGGCATCACAGTTATAATCACAGGATTAAGCATATTTAGCCAGACACCCTAGCAGGAATATGTAGCATCATAACCCCATTGTGCTTATGACTTCACATTACACATGTGACTTTCAGTCCCTCAAAAGAAATAACCTTAGGTAAATGCACATCTCGGGGATGCCCTTCTCCAGACATCCTCAATTCAGCCCGTTACACCTTGGTGTAGTTCTTAACGCACCCCCAGCTAAAGAACAAAAGTTCCAGCCACAGGATGCTATTGATGCCCTGCTGAGCCCTTGAGTAGCTATTTCCTGCAAGCCCCCCTGAGACTTAGGGAGGGACTTCACATCTTCGTGCTAGGGGAGGCTGCGTGGCTCCTGCAGCAACCAATGCACCTTTTCACTTACTTGATGGAGACCCCGCCCTCCTGGGGTCACCACACGCAGAGCATAAGCTGCTTCTCCTCACAGGCTGATCCGGGCCTGCAAGGCCTTATGGAGTGCTTTCCCGAGCCCCGTGAATAATCGAGCAGCGGCTCCCCCACTCCTCGGGGTGAACCGCGCTGCCCTCTTTTGAGGCCTCATGCCGCTACTGCTGTTGTTGGGGGCCCGGTCCCACCCGGACCCCGTACTGCCAGGAGAGCGATGCATGGCTCGGAGAGTCCACCCCCGGCCGCTCCTTCCGCTTTTCTCCTCGGGGGTGGGTCCCACCTGGGCATCCCGCATTGTAGACTCGTTGGAGAGCCACTCGGGGAGCCCACCCCCGGCGACTCCCAATGGCTTCGCGCCAGAGCGAGCACCCTCGCGTGCTGCTGCGGGAGCCGGCTCTCCAATTCCGACACGGAGGCTGCCGTTGGTCCAGCGGGACCTCGGGGGAGTGTGATGGCACTCCCCCACCTTTCTCCTGCCATGGGGTAGTGCGGCGGCACTCCCCCCTCTTCTCCCTCCACGCCGGGGCCCGGAGTTGGGGTCCCGGGCCCCAATGTAATCTTTGCAGAGAGCACGACGGTGCTCCCCGACTTGGCTTTGGGGATTCGGGGCCCAGAGGTTAGATCCCGGACCCCAGAGACATCTTCATTTAGGGAGCGCGATGGCGCCCCCCAACCTCCATTGTCGCCGGGGGCCAGTGTGGGCTCCTGGCACCCCTTTTGGGCCTCTTCACGGGGAGTGCAACGGCGCTCCCTGACTTTGCTTCTTGTGGGGGCAGCCCCTGGGACCTGACCCACCCCGACAGCCCATTCAAGACCGGCGGCGGAGCCCCACTCGCTTCGTTGTCGGTCAAGCCAGAGGTCAAAGGTCGCCTACCTTCTGGGGGGGCATATCTCAGCCCCCAGGGGACCGATCTGCAATTTTTTTTTTTTTTTTTATCGCTCCTGATGGACAGCTCTAGCCATCTGGAGCACTTTTCGCCGCCCTACTTGCCTCCAAGAGGGTGAACTCATCTGGGAGCTGTCTTCACTGGCTCCCTGCGCCAGCCTTTCACCTGGCTCTCCTCCTTGGCCTCTCTTCTCCTTGCACAGAGACCCAGGACTCCCCTTTTGGCACAATCCAGGGTCCTGACACAGTCAGGGGGTTCCTCCTTCCAACTGCCTATGGCGCCAGGCTCCAGCACCAGTCTTCCTCAGCAGACCACACACCAGAGAGAGCTCCTCTTTCTGTCCAAGACCTTCTAAAAGAATTTGGAGGGGGCTGGCAGGAAAGCTTGGTTGCCCTATCATGCAGTGACACATTACCTCTCTGCCCCTCCTCCCTCCTTCCTGCGCAGGCCTCTGGGATAGTCCAAAATGGCGGCATCCAGGGGTCTCATTCCACATGGTCTCTGAAAAAGCCCCCTTCCCACCTCGCTGCCTTCATGGTCCAGAACAGCTTGGTGCCTGACAACAGGTGACAGCTACTGATGGATAACCTGCAGCTCCACCCCCTCTCTTCCCTGGAGAGGAGACCTTCGCCCTTAGGAATGCTTGCCGTGAAGGGCTGGGCCTCTGATGCTACAGCTTGGGGATGAAGGTCAATAATCCAGCCTGGCAGGGTCACATCCAGCCAGGCTCTGGTTATGAGCTGAGTCAGAGGAATATGACATTTCTTGATGACCCATAGGCAGTACAGTTATGGCTTTGGACTCAGCAGAATAATTATTTTACACCACTTACAGTGGACTTCGGTGCATGTCTGGAACTTGTCGGCCCTAGGGAAGTGAAACCACCCCATGTGGTACCCATCTTCATAGCAGAATAATGGAATGTTCCTACAGTGAAAACAGTAAAGCACACTGACTTTCCCTTACATGTGTCTTCCCGTAGTATGAAGCCTATTCCATGTCACCACCCAACTTTCCACAATTCCTGCCACACCATTCTATCTGTACCTGCTCCTGGCCTGCGCGCGACAGGAATCTGCCCCGCGCAGCCCCAACATGCGTGCACACGCATTTACACCCGTGCCTGCATGTAACCAGCCCGGTGCTCCTTATTCTGGCTGCAGTGCAGCGGCCTACTCTCACCAGGGGGACACCGGTAAAATCCACATGCAGTCTCTTTCATCATGAATTCACTGTGGATGAGTCCCAACTTGTGATCCACAGTAAAAGCTCATAAATTAGGTGTTCAAAAAGCGAAAAATCCAGGCGTCTCAGATTGTCAGAACCACCTTCTAACACTATATTAAAGCTATATTAAATTATCCGAACAGCTTTACTAACTTTTTCTTTGTGGTCAATCACTTTGGGGGGTGAAAGGGTAGAACTTGTGAAAATAATGTATACGTACATTTCATTGACGGTGCTTCTACTCATGACGCCTTCATGACTCTCTCCCCGTGACTCAGTCCCTTTTCTGCCACCTCTAACCACCTCTTAGCAGACCAGCTATTCCAGAACCTATTTGTTCAGCCAGACTAGAGCTTACAGAAGCACTACTGGGGGTCTGATTTCCTTGAGTATAATATTTGATTGAGTAGAGTTGTCCCCTTTTCCTGAAAATAAAATGCTTGTATTGCACTTTTTGACTTGTGGAAAAGCTTATGCTCAATAACGCAGGACTGGTTTGGGTTTTGATGATGTCAATGAAGAAGGGTAAAGGCCTGATCAGTGTATTATGAAAGGTTGTGACGAAGTCAGTAGACCTGACATATTTATTATGTAAAGCATATGTTAAAGCCAATATGTATTTACTGGTGGATTGTTATTATACTGTGTTAAAGGCTGTAGACGGTTAATTTGTTACATGGAATGTCGCAGATTACAGTCGTAGGTCAGGGGTTTGGTGTTGGTCAACCCCTTCGGACAAAGCCTGCAGGTAGAAGATTTGCATAGTGAAAATCCTTGTTAGGCACTCTTAGAAGGGGCTGTTGGTTCATATGTCGTAATTGTATGACTGTAGGCCTGAAGGAAAGTGTTAGTTCGTACACCAGGCTTTAGTTGGTTATAGTGACAAACTAGAGATAAGGGCGATAAGCATCATCGGGATATAATATTCCAGATGCCACAGTTCTGATCTGTTTATTATCCATAAAGTTAAAACACAACCTATAGGGATGATTTATTTATTATTACAGGTATATGTTGAAGCCTACAGGCCATAAAGGATGGATTGGTATTACACTCTGTTAAAGCCAATATAATCTCAGAGGTGACTTTACTAGAAAAGGGGTTTGGTATTAGTTACACCTCTAACAAACTTATGAGGTTACAACAAAGAGCTGACTAATTTACTATGAAAAGCTTATGTTAAAGCCAATAGTTCTTTATGGTGTGTTTACATATTTAGAATTTTTAAGACTACTTTTATCATGGTTTCTTTGTGGGAAAGTTTATGCTCAATGCAGTCTGCATGACTTGCATAAATTGATGAACAAATCATAAATACTTTGGGAATAGTTATGTCAGATGCCATCAATCTTATCTGTTTATAAAGTTAACAAAATGGCAGTAGGCCTCTCTAATTTTATTATCACAAGCATATGTTATAGCCAATAGGCCTGTGAGGGTGAACTGTTAGTATATTGTATTTATCCTTGTAGACAGGTATTCTGTGACATTGAATCTCACATATTATCTCATTTGGCAATGGTTTTGAAGTGGAGTGCCCTTTCTTAAACCCTGGTGGTAGAAGGTTTGTAATTTGATAACCTTTGCTTGACCCTCTTAGGAGTTCCAAACTGACATGTTTACTTGTCTACCAGGCTCTTGTAATAAAAGAAATCATTAAAAACAAAATAAAAATATTAAAAACCATAGATATGATATATAGATAGAGGGATTTTGGGTCAGTTTCCTTCTGCTATTCTAATGCCCAAGTGCCATTCCCACACTGCTTCTATCCATGACAGCGTGCAGCAGTCTGAAAGTGCCTGTGTACCTGTACACTGGCAGTTTAGACTGGACTGTTCCTAATGGAGCAAGTCCAAGCCTGATTTGCGTGAAGCTTGTTCCAGTCTGATGTGGCATGGTGTGAAAAAAACGATGGACTCGATTGTAGCTTAGAGTAATTGCCAGTGGCAGAGTTTAATCCACTCATCCCTTTTTGTTTTCCTCAGAATACAGCACGGAGTACTAGGTTGGCACTCTTAGCCATTGCTTCTGTTGTCTTTTGAATGATAGCACATCAGTTTGAAACTGAGCGTGTTTCTATGCCAGGGCTGGTGGTCTAGTTGTTTAGTTTTCCATTTAGACCGTTTCTAGCTCTTTGGTAATTTATTTCATTTCGAGTTTTTTTTTTTTTTTAAAGGTGTCCTGCAGTGTCCCAGACAACCCTACTAGGTCGCTCATTTGCCACTAATTTCATCTGCAGTGTACACATCCTGTGCAGCCAGGTATCTTAGTATGGTGTTGTCCATCATGTATCATTGTTTTACTGTGCCAAGGTGGCCAACAGGTTCCTTCTAAAGGTGGCAGCCATCATTCATTATCTGATTTTGTTAAATACATGAGTCTCACACATTCTTTTCTCTACCTTCCACCCTTTGTTCTCCATTTCACTGAACGTACTCTGTCACATTTTTCAGACTTTTTACACTTTTCATATGCACACTCATATCTGTTCATTCTCTAACGTCCTGCTCTCTCTATCCTTCTCACTTCCCTTAAGCTCACCACACACACTACTGTGCAACTATCACAGTATATTATCTCATGCACTCCTTTCTCACATCTTCATTTCACATATCTTCTAGCCTCATTTTCTTCTCATACCCTCCTTGAAAAGAACCACTTTTCTGTATCACACCCTCCTCTTACCATTCCATTTTCACTCATATGCACTCCCTCACCTCTCAATGAAGTGCTCCTCTCACAAACACGTGCATACATTCCATTCACTCTTTCAAATACTCTTTCCTTCCAATCCCCACTTTGACGATGGTTCGACGGGAGGAGCTCCACATGGGGAGCAAGAAGATTAAACCCCTGACCCTTCCCTGAAAGACATCATGACGGCGATTAGGGAACTGTGTGGGACCCTGGAACCGAAGCTAGACTCCGTCACTGAAGAGATAAATCTCCTGCGGGCAGACCTCTGGAAGATGTCGCACAAGGTGTCCACGGCGGAGGCAGGAATTGGGAGACTGCAGTCCAAAACTAAACATCTTTAGGACCAGGTCTCAATACTTACAAAGAACCAATTGGAAATATTCACCCGCCTCGAAGACCAGGAAGGGAGGGCCCATCGAAACAACATTCGAGTTGTAGGAGTGCCGGAATGAATGGAAGGACCTTCGATGGACCTCTTCTTGGAAGACCTAATCCTGAACCAGTTGAAGCCCAAACACCTCTCTTTCTCTTCTCAAGAACGTTTGCACTGGGCTTTAAGGGGCAGGCCTCATCCTGGGGCACCCCCTGCGCATGATTATCGCCCAAATACTGCATTTCAGAGACAGGGATGATATCCTTCAAGAGGCTCGTATGCATGGAGATCTCAGATACGAGAATGCTACCATCCGCTTCTTCCCGGATTTCTCGCTTCACGTCCAGCGCGAAAGGCGAAATTTCGATGCAGTCAAAAGGGCCCTACACGAACAAAACATGAAATACAAGATGCTCTATCCTGCTAAACTCAAAATCATCGATGAAGGGAAGGCATACTTCTTTGACTCGCTAGCGGAGGCAAGTGTCTGGCTGGAGGAGTGGCGAACCGTCGGACACAGAGGGGTCAAAAGTCAAACATCGCCTAAGAATGGACACGCCACGTCGTATCGGGAGATGGAGCAGGTGTCTGGCAGTCAAGAACAGCGTCAGCGTACAGATAAGTGACATAAGAGACGTTCCCCCAGATACCAGAACTAAATCTCTCCTTTCTAGAGAAATTGGGGAGGTGGTGGGGAGGCCTGTGGATGGCGCTACAAGTGAGAGGTCCTACTTGAGGTGGTGCGCCGAATGGACACCCGCAATGCAAGAACTCTGATGATCCAATACAAAGACCTAAAATGTGCTCTGATGGGCAAGGTCACTTTTGAGTTATTCTACATGGGCTTGACCGTATCCAGCAGAAGATCTCCTTTACTCCATGCTGGAAGCTGTCTCATGACCCCTCACTGATGTTTGTTAATTCACAGTTTGGGTGACAGGCACTCTGCGTGTTTGGGAGGTGGGAGATTTGTCACTCACCCAGCAGGGTTGCAGGGAGGGGGGAGTTGGGTATAATGTTTTGTGTTGTCATGGGGAATTATGTGTGCGCTCAAGACCACTATAACCAAAAAGTACAGCAGGTGGGCATGAGAATAATGCAAGAGAGGAGAGGATTCATAAGTGTATATTTCCTCACTCAATGCCATGGGAGATCTAGCTAGCTTGCAGGTGTGGACCCTGGAGCGTGAATAGTTTGGGGAACAAAATTAAATGTACACTTATCCTTCAACATATTAAGAGACATTCCCTGGACATAGTCTTGATTCAGGAGTCACATTTAAGGGGGAGTAAATGCAAGGCACTAGATCGCTTCGGGTATAAACTGGTTGCCCACTCCAGATATTCGATTGAGGCTCGTGGGGTGGGAATCCTGACCCGTAACATGCTACCTCTGGTCATAACGGGTACTTGGACAGATGATGCAGGCTGCTGCGTGGAGGCAGCGGGTAAATGGTGGGGCGCGCGATTATTCTGCACTAGATCTACATACCCTCAGGACTTTATGCTACTGCCTTCCTGAAGATAAGCCCGTTCATGGCAGAATTGCCCCTGGGCACACTTCTGATCTGGGAAGATACAAATGCAGTTATGATTCCAGAGCTAGACCGATCCGGCACTCGGATGGGCCGGACAGCGGAGCGTGACTTGTTGGGCTTCATCACGGCCATGGGCATGGTGGACCTATGGCGGGCACACAACCCACAGATGTGGCAATACACATATTAATCGGCACGCCATGACTCCTTCTCTAGAATAGACTACTTCTTCACATAAATGGCTGGGTGGGCGAATTTGCAAACCCAAAACATATGGCAAGGGGAATTTCAGATCATTCCCCTGTTAGCGTTGCCATTAAAGGCCCACCCCTAGACAGAGCAGCATTCCCGAGGATTGACCCATGGTACTTAGGAGATCCAACCCTGAGAGACAAAATCCGAGAGAGCTCGGAGCTCTACTTCAGGGAGAACGAGAGGACAGTGGATTTGCATATAAATCTATGGGAGTACAAGAAGGTGTTGAGGAGGCAGGCACAGGTGCTGATTGGGGCCAAAAAGAAAGAAGAGACCATACAAATTAAGCTACTAGAGCAAGAGGTCACCCAGATGGAAAGGGAGGCAGCAAGCAAGACCAATGCTGACTTACGTCATAGATTAGCATTGCAGCAGCGAGATCTGCGCGCCCTAGCAGAGAGAGAAGCGAGAGCCTACATCCTGGCAAAGCAGCACTGCCTATATGATGTGGGTGACAAGGCTTCGAGGCTCCTCGCGTGGCAAGAGAAACGCAACAGAGAACGATCATGGGTGACGGGGTGCGAGATATAATGGGGACCATGAAGACAACGAAAACAGAAATAGCAGAAGCCTTTGCCATACACTTTGAAGGGGTTTATGCACCAGAAAGCACTAGGTCCGAAAACGATTGCGCAGAACTACTAAGAGACTTCTCTTTCCCTACACTGTCTGAGGAAACATGTGAGGCACTGGATGCCAACCTTATGGAGGAAGAGTTGGGAGAGGCCCTGGGGTCCCTAAAGTCAGGAAAGGCAGCAGGCCCAAATGGACTTCCAGTCGAGATATACAAAGGTCAAGCCTCCATAATAATACCACCGCTACGGAACATCTTACTGGAGGCACGGGAAGGGGGGCAACTCTCACTGGACCAACGGGCGGCCATAACCGTGGTAATATATAAGGTAGGGAAATCTCCTGATCACTGCAATGTCTACCGTCCAATTTCCCTGATTAATGTAGAGGCGAAGGTATTGGCCAAGGCCTTGGCTAGCAGACTGGTGTCGGTCATTTCAGAAGTAATCCACTTAGATCAATCAGGTTTTATGCTTAACAGAAGCACCCGCCACAATCTACGGAGACTCTATGGTGTGCCCCATATGACAGGAGACCCAGCGGCCCAACAGACACATCAATGGCATTCGATAGTATAGAGTGGTCCTCCCTGTTTATAGTGCTTCATAAGATGGGGTTTGGCCCTAATTTCTGGAGCTGGGTCAGGCTGCTACACAAGACACTCCTAGC
Organism: Triturus cristatus; assembly: GCF_964204655.1. Lineage (NCBI taxonomy): Eukaryota > Metazoa > Chordata > Amphibia > Caudata > Salamandridae > Triturus > Triturus cristatus. The sequence continues at coordinate 994,006,322 of NC_140584.1, read as the reverse complement.
CCAAGTACACGTCAATGGGGCGTTGTCCAGACCCTTTCAGCTGCAGAGGGGCACTAGACAGGGCTGTTCCCGATGTGATTTACCCTCGCATTGGAGCCACTGGTGCACTGGATTAGGAAAGATCCGGTGATTTGGGGTATAGAGGCACCGGGGGGTGGGAAGAGCAAATTTTGCTCTATGCAGATGATATAGTCTTGTATCTGGCCAGACCGCACCATTCAATGGCAAGAATACTTGACATCTTTGAGCTGTTTGGGAGCTACTCTGGCTACACCATCAACTGGTCGAAGTCCGTGATTTTCCCGCTATCAGGCCCTCCACCCAGGGTCCTGAGAAAGTGTGCGCCCCCAGTGGTTAAGGAGGGTTACCTAGGTATCTACGTCACACGGAACTAAAAGAAGTTCCTCGGGGAAAACCTTGAGCCCCAGATAAACCAACTCAGTAACGACGTACGTCACTGGCGCACCCTGCCACTGTCTCTTATGGGCAGGGCAGCCCTTTTCAAAATAAAGGCTCTGAAGCGCCTCTTGTATGTTCTCCAAAACACCTCATACCCAGTTCCCCCAACAGTTTTTAAGTGAGTGGCCCAGGAAGTCAGATCACTGCTGTGGCAGGGTGGTTCTCCCAGAATAGCGCTTCATTAATTACAAAAAGGAGTGTACGATGGAGAACTGGCGGTTCCGGACCACAAACTGTATTACGGGGCATCGCAATATCTGGTCATACACGACTAGGTATACACAGATACCAACGAACCGACCTACAGAGTAGACAGAGCCGCCATGCCTGGACGCAACTGCGAACTGCTCTTGTACTCTTGGAGGGGGTGTCCAGAGTGGCCTGCGCACACGGGGGTAGTGGTAGAATGCTGGAGGGAGGCCAATAGATTTAACTAGTCGAACCCCATTATGGGTGGGAGATGCCCTGAAAGATGTGGCTGCCTTAACGGGCGTTAGAGGGTGGAAATTGATAGGCATGAGTACCTGGGCGATGTGTGGAGGGGTGAAGCTCACCTCGCCTTCGAAGACCTTCAACAGTAATATAATTTAAATCAGACACAGAGATACCACTACCGTAGATTAATGCATGCAAAACAGAGATATATCCAGCATGGTACCCCTGTCCCGACCACTCCCCATTAGAAGATAGGTTGCTACTCGATCCCAATCCTGAAAATGCGACATCTACGATATACCGCAAACTAATAAACAACGTGCCAGACCCCTTGGCGACCCTGCAGGGGGCATGGGCAGATGACCTTGGAAATTTAGACAACGAGGAATGGCAGGAGGCAGTACAGAGCCCAAGAGAGATCGCAATTCGCTCAAGATTTAGGCTAATACAACTTAAGATACTACATCATAGCTATTATACCCGTACGCACCCCTATAAAAGGGGAACGGCGCCAACAGCAGTGTGCGTTAGGGGTTGCCAGCAGGAAGGAACCTTCTTTTATATCCTATGGGAGTGTGCAAAAATGGCCCAGTTCTGGCAGAAAGTAACAGATGTCATGTCCGAGGTGACAGGAGTGACGGCTCCAATGGATGCCAGATGGCTTCTTCTAATGATTAGAGGTGACTCTGACTGGCCCAGACATGTGGGAATATGGTTGGCACTTGCAGCTGGAATTGCTAAAAGAAATATAGCGAGAGGGTGGAGAGCGTTTTTCCCACCGTCATTGAGAGTTGGAAAAGGATCTTGATTGGTGCCAGTGAGCTGAAGAGATGGTATATAGGAGTAGGGGCTAAAAAATGGGAGAAAATATGTGCACCATGGCAATGACATAGAGTGACACTGGGAGAAGAGTGAATATTATCAGCGGAGCCTGGACTGAGTGATAAATGAAAGGTATGAACTGGGCTTTGACATGTTTTGGGAGAATGTGCCCTGTTGTACAGGTGTGCTCGGGGAGCCCTTGACGATTTACAGTCGCTTACCTTTTTTTGCACATTATTGCTGTAACGTTGAAACTTCACCATGTACAACTACAAACACAAGCGATTCATGTAAACAATGGTCTTTTGAGCAAAGTTAATAAAAAGAGTTTAAAAAAAAAAACAATCCCCACTTGGCTGCCGTTCTCATTAAGCTTGGGCAGCGTTCGCAGAGTTCTGCGAAGTGCAAAACAAACTCCGCCGCGGAGTGCATTAGATAAAAGCAGTTTGCAGTGATTTTCAGTGCCGGGTGCTTGTCTGCACTGTGCAATCATCGCGAACCGTACTATGCACAGTGCAAGTGGGATCTGCTTCCTTTCTGCTGCTCAAGTAGATTTTTAGGTCTCGCCAAGCATTGTAACGCAATGCTCTGCCATTGCTTTGCGATATTTTATACAAACAAGGGAACCCGAAAAATGGCTAAGGACCACGGGTATCAATTATATATGTAGAAAACAATGGTCCTGAGCAGACACTAAATTTTACATAAAATTAAATATAGACCACAATGGGTTACTATACACATCCGATGTCCAGCCGGACAGGGGATTTTTATTTTTCAGATACTAAAGGATATGGTCAAGGATAATGAAAACACTACATTTATCGTGGGGCACAATCCTGCACCCTACAGCATGGGGAACGTGCGGGGGGAAAAAAGGGAATAACAATGCAGACAGTTTAGGACAAACAACAGTTACAGGCAAAGACTGAGAGCCGTTGCAACTTGCAGGCATAAATGAAGTTGTAGCAAGTTTGACAAAATAGAGACCACAACGAGTAAGCACAATGGATATTTGTGGCACTATTTTTAAAAAGTCGACGTTTCGATCCCAAGCTCATTGATCAACGGGATCATCTTCAGGACTAAATTTATAACATTTGCCTGGTTTTTAACGCCTGTCAGAGTAAAGAAAACAAAGAAAATAGCTTGTGTGAACAAGGGAAAACTTAGAACATATTAAGATTACTCGAAAGTTATAGCATGTCAGAAGGTCAAGGTTATCAATTGTGCACATGGAGTTGTGGTTAAAACGATCGTGCTCGGGCCTATTCCGGTCAAGTGAGTGGGGATTTGTTTGTGAGTGTGCTATGGCAAGCAGGATTTAATAAGTGACATTCAATGGGGGAATGATGAATGACTGGAGGTGTTTGGAAGTTTAAGGCATCGGCGGGCTACCTAGTTTCTAACTAAAAATGGTTTAAAAACTAGAACCACGTGAGTTATTAAAGGTGGGTGAATGTGCATTCCGATCGTGAGCGGCATGGGGGACAGTCGTATTTATTAAAAAATAAGAACCGGTATTGGGAGGACGTGAAGTTATGAGAAACACGTAACCGGGGGTGTTAACCATTACGGAATGGCGCGTGACTCAGTGAGAAAAGTAAGTGTAACATGTATGCTTACCCCAATTGAGGACATAGGGATATCACATATGGCAGGTCAGAGTGGAAACTGACAATGAAGAACAGCGTTGTTGCTTTTGGTTTGGTCGCTGTGAAAAAAGTTACATTGTGGTTGGATTTGGTGTGTCATAATCGATGTGGGGTTGGGATGTAAATGAGTCTAGGGCACATACCTTGCAGTTAAGGTTTCTATAAAACTTAGTGGGCGCTGGAGCGTGCTGCTCCTTGCCTGGATCGGCTGTTGGGTAGTTAGACTGTGGTGCAGATGGGCCACATTTCAATGCTCCAAGTTATTGCTTCAATATACTAATATGTTACAGTCCAAGCTTGAAGGAATTGAAAATAAGGGGAGGTTTTAGTCAAAGGCTGCCTAAGTGAGGAAAAATCCTTAAAACAGTCAATTACATCGGGGTGAGGGGTTGTCTTACCTGTGGAGAGATACAGCAATGGAGATCTCTGTCCTCAGCAACAATGTGCTGTGTAGTAACCGGCTCAATGGCAGGCACTGGGCGCTGGTGCTTAGTGCTCTCATTCAAATAGAGCGGGAAACCACTGAAGGACCTCAGAGGGGTGCCAAAAGGGAGGAAGGACTATGGATGTAACAGCGGTGGCCATCTTGGGTGAGTGAAAAACCAAGTGCGGTTAGTGTGAAGTGCAATGCAAGGGCGTGCGTAAGTGTCAATGTGTGACAAAAAAGGAGTAATTTACGCATTAACTTATTACAGTTATTTACAGAACATGCTTGGGATAATGGCCTGCACAATTGGAAGTAAAATTTGAACATGTACTGACGAATGTGGTATATACAGTTGAAATTCACAGTTTGTGGCATATACAGGTACAAGTCAAGGTTAAGAATTTTCTCAAGAGATCAGCCAGAACAACCAATTAAAATCCAAGGTGTTGCAGTATGGTATTATGTAACAACAACAAAAGAGCGTGATGCAAATCAAAAAATCATATGTACCTTAGTACACTGAGTGCTTGGAAAAAGTGTAAAGTAAACAAAATCAATCTGATGAAAAAAAATAAAACCCTCACTCACCAACATAGTTGGTGACATGCTTCATCATGGGGTTTTAGCCAGAGTAGCCTTGTGCATCTCTGGTGTGCTTCGACGCTTCAAATTAAGGCGGAGCAACAGTTTCAGACTAAAATGAAGTGAAGTGATAAGTGTGAAAAAAGTGAAAGGGATTTAAAAAGCCATGTATCGTACACCAAAACACTTTAATCGTGACGAGACAGGCATATGCTAAAAATAGTGAAGGATAATTTCTACTGACACTTAATTTGGTCAGATGTATCCTGTAAGTGGTCAAGCGGTCGACATGTTTCAGCTTATAAAGTGTTTGTTCACTAAGCTTTCATCAGGACCTAGTTACACAACAAAACACCTGGGCGGTATAGGCTCACTAAGGCCTACCCTAACCTCAGGTGCACAGAACCGATGGACTCACGGTTCCAATGGAGGTCTCCCACAGTTCTGGAAACAAACCTCGTATTTCTGAAAAAAATGGATTTCATTAGGGAGACACATAATCTTTGTCTTATGTTCATCAGATATACACGAAGCCAAGTCTAGGAGACCCAGTCAGTCCCCACGTTATTTGCTTAATCTATTTAGACTTATAGCCATATTCTGTATTGCAATCAGAACAAAAGGATCAATAGAATTACCAGACTTTCTAAACATGCCAAAATCCATATAATCAGACAGAAAATGGATAGAGTATTCCACACTTTGATCGATACTCTGGCCTAACGAGATTATTAGTAGTGATAGGGATCACAAATATCAAAGACACTGTTAAAATTGCTTAACAACTTCAAAAGATGAAAGCAAATTCTGAAATGGTAAAAACGCCGGCAGCTTACGTATAATTGAGTGGGTGTGCGCTCCTTGGGCAAGAGGCGGATTGCGGGACTACAGAACAGCTGTGACAACAGAAGGAGAAACGCGGAGTAAGCGTAGGAAATAGTATCACACCGTTCCTTACACAGGTTGTTTACCACAATAATCTGTTTGGTCTAATTTTGAGGGGTCGCATTTGGTGAGAGGATTGTACTTACATCATCCAAGTCCACAGCCAGCAGTCTGCACCTAAAAGGTCCGCCGAGCCCGGAGGTGAAGGCGTAATGACGGGCTCAGGTTTAAATGCAGTTATTGAACCGCTGCCGACCCGGAAGTGAATGTGTCAGTCTCTCCCAACCCGTCTCTAGACTTCAAACAGAGAAGAAGGACTATGTGGATGCAATCTATTCAAAACGCTAGAGCGCTAAAGGATCCTTTCAACCTATAACTTTATTAATTTCACAAACACCGCGCAACGGCCACTCGATATTTTAAATCGGAATGCCGACTGTCAACTATTTTCCAGAGTGGTTACGGAAATTCAGTTAATTCGTAAATTCATTCACCAAGGATTTCTGCAAAATCTTTGGGTTTCATGACAAATCAAAACCCTATTTGGCTTGATCCAAATGGTGAAAATGATCAGACTCATCCATAGGATTTAAAAGGTGCCAAATACCACAGATGATCAAAGACCCAGAGTGGCCATAGTACAGAGTGGGTGTTTAGCTCAAAAAGCAGGGGGGTTTTACACCCATTGTGATGAACCTGGATATGTAATTTTGAAAGCTCTTGTTTTAGCGTCTCAGCACTGTACCCCAGGGAATATTGTCATTAAGTCCTGACAGATGTGTAGACAACCTATAGACCCAACGTTGTTCTTTTTCGAACAGTGCAGTTGATTTCACCTGTTCGATAATGGTCCAGTGAAGATCGTCTGCAGTGTGGTTCTGACGCAGGAAGTGCTCGGTCAATTTAGTTGTACTTCTTTTGCACCGGACATTACTCCGGTGTTCACCGATCCGTAGTTTAATCTTTCTTGTAGTCATGCCCACATATTTTAAGTTACATGGGCATGTAATAAGATAGATTACATCTGCAGTATTGCAGTTCGTGTGGCTGCGTTGAATCCAAGTTTTCCCGATTTCCAAAGACAGAGTCTTTGTGGGAGACGTGAGATGACAAATGCTGCAGGACCCACAGGGATAATGCCCAAGAACAGGTGGCAAACCCCAAGTCGCTAAGACTGAAACAGTAGTCGGTGTGTTGCAGATTCTCGGTCTCGTGTGAACTAGTGAGTCCTTAATACTCCTAGCCTTCCTGTAAGAGAATAGGGGTTTGTCCCATTTGATATTGTTACTTTCTAAAATACGCCAATGTTTCTTGATCGATTTCGAGACTGCATTGGACGCAGTATTGAAAGTAGTGACACACGTGAGTGGAATCTCAGTGAGCTGTCTGGGAGAATCTTGTAAGAGGATCTCCCTGGGTTGGTTTCTTGCTCGTTTACAGCTCTTATTCAGGATGGTAACAGGATAGCCTCTCTGTTTCAATTTACACGTAAGGTCTTTTGATTGTCTACGAAAGTCGTCCAGATGGCTGCAGTTGCGTCTGATTCGCAAATACTGGCCATAAGGGAGGTTTTCGCGTAATGGCCGAGGATGAAAATTAGAAAAAGCCAGAAGATTATTTTTGGCTGTTGGTTTGTAATGAGTTTTTGTCACAAGAGTACCCTCAATTTTGGTTACAGTTACGTCCAAAAAGATCATTTCCTCATTATGGTAGGCATGAGTGAACAAAAGGTGGGGATCACACGTATTGATCCATGTCAGAAATTCAAGTAAAACCATCTCCGAACCCTCCCAGATGATAAAAATGTCATCAATGTACCTCTTCCAGTAGGAGAGGTACAGAGAAAAGGGATTATCCTGACTCAGAATGAATTTGTGTTCAAAATTTGAAACATAAAGCCCTGCCACACTGGGCGCAAAAGTGCTGCCCATCGAAGTACCGGTGGACTGTAGGTACAGGGCACCTTGATATTCAAAAAAGTTTCTTTTGAGTGCCAGAGTGGCACAGTCTATGATGAAACCTTTCGGGGTCTGAAAGGACCAGGTGGTGGAGTCCAGAGCTTCCCCAATGACCTTGATGGTATCATCCTGGGGAATGCTCGTGTAAAGGCTCTCAATATCAAGAGAGACAAGGATGGTATTATTGTGATCCACTCTCAGATCTTGTAAGGAAGCCAAAAAACTTTTGGTGTCTCTGAGATAAGTGGGGGTATTCTGGATTATAGGTTTCAAAAAGAAGTCACAAAAGATCGAGAGAGGTTCCAAAAGAGAGCCTATGCCCGATACAATTGGGCGGCCCGGGGGTGGAGATTTGTTTTTGTGGATCTTTGGCAGTGTGTAAAAGTATGGGATCACACCTTTGCCTTTCGTCATGAAATCTGCTTCATGCTTACTAATGAATCCACTGCTTTCAGCATGTTCAACAAGATTACATATTGTGATTTTCAATTCTGGAGAGGGGTCGGTGGAGAGAGGAGTGTAGTTCTTCCGATTGTCCAGAAGACGTCTGCATTCTGAATCATAATCTCCAACATTCTGAATGACAATACCTCCCCCCTTATCAGCTGGTTTTATCACAATCGATGGATTAGTTTGTAGTGATTCAAGAGCTTGAAATTCAAGGGCACTCATGTTTTTGTAGGTTCCTTGGTCTTGAAACGCTTCTACATCATTGAAAACAGCTTGTTCAAATGCAATGATCCCTGCTGGAATCGAATGTGGAGGAGGTGTAAATGTAGATTTTAGACGTAAAGTTGTGTCACTAAGGTGCTCTGCAGGGACATCTGATTTATTGTTCTCAAAGAAAAATTTTAATTTCAATTTTCTGAAAAAATCAGATAATTCGCAGTGTAATCGAAAGCGATCCAGCCGTGCAGTGGGCACAAAGCCCAGTCCTTTCTCGAGTACTTCACTTTCTGCCTGTGTCAAAGTGTGTGAAGAAAGATTCAGGATTAAACTCTCTGATTGCTGGTTCCTGCTTTGCTGCGTGTGTTGTGCCCTGCCCCCTCCTCCTGTTCCCAATGTACTTGGTTGTTTCCCCTTCTTCGCCCCCGTCCTCGCCTGCCTCTGCCTAAAAAAGGAGGGCGGAACGTATTAGATTGAAAGGGAGGCATCGGGGCAAAACCCGGGTTCCAACCCATCATCGGGAATTGCGGTTGTTGGAACTGACTGGGGTAGCCTGAGTTCATTGGGTTAGGAAAGGATTGCCAATTGGGTTGGTATTGGTAGGGTCTATTCTTCCCTCTACCTCGCTGTCTAGATCTTGTGCTCTCATTACTGGAACCACTGGAAAAGGAATCATTGTCATCTGTGGTATCTGCCTGATCATTCTTATCAGTTGGAGGGACAAAATCAGGATCAGAGTAGGGATATACTTTGATGAACGAGAAACGTTTCAGATCTTTTTGAAATTTTTGAGCCTTAGATTGTGTTAAAGAGTCTTTATATTCGTTCATTTCTTTATTCAGCTCATCCAGTTTCTTTTTGTAACCGGTCAATGTTGTACGAAAATGCGTTTCTGTTAGTTGTATTTCAACCATAAGAGCTTCTGAGAGTCTAAGGGCTGTTTTAATAATTAGGACAAGCCAGTCGCGGGTGCAGTGCCACGCGATCTGGGCCCAATCCCTACGGAAAACTGGATCTTCAAGAAAAATACGTGGAGCATTGGTGACCAAAAGGCCCTTTGGTGCCACATTATTTCTTAGATATTCCGTTAATATGGTACCATGTAAAATGGTACGTATCCGACATCGTTTTTGTTCAGTTAGTTTGTCCCACTCACTGGTCTGGGAAATAGTTTGTGCTATTGAGGAGTCCGCAAAAAGGGAAGAATCAGCCAAGAGGGCATCCACCTCTGCATCTGTATACGTAAGCCCCGGGTTCTCCATTTTAGTGCCAGTAGGAAAATGTATATGTGATCACACTAAACTAACATCAAGTAGTCTCTCGCAGCTGTGCGCTGCCTAAATACAACAATAAACAACAGGAGAGAGAGGGTATGTACACACTCTTGGTCCCCCAAGAACAATGTAACAACAACAAAAGAGCGTGATGCAAATCAAAAAATCATATGTACCTTAGTACACTGAGTGCTTGGAAAAAGTGTAAAGTAAACAAAATCAATCTGATGAAAAAAAATAAAACCCTCACTCACCAACATAGTTGGTGACATGCTTCATCATGGGGTTTTAGCCAGAGTAGCCTTGTGCATCTCTGGTGTGCTTCGACGCTTCAAATTAAGGCGGAGCAACAGTTTCAGACTAAAATGAAGTGAAGTGATAAGTGTGAAAAAAGTGAAAGGGATTTAAAAAGCCATGTATCGTACACCAAAACACTTTAATCGTGACGAGACAGGCATATGCTAAAAATAGTGAAGGATAATTTCTACTGACATTTAATTTGGTCAGATGTATCCTGTAAGTGGTCAAGCGGTCGACATGTTTCAGCTTATAAAGTGTTTGTTCACTAAGCTTTCATCAGGACCTAGTTACACAACAAAACACCTGGGCGGTATAGGCTCACTAAGGCCTACCCTAACCTCAGGTGCACAGAACCGATGGACTCACGGTTCCAATGGAGGTCTCCCACAGTTCTGGAAACAAACCTCGTATTTCTGAAAAAAATGGATTTCATTAGGGAGACACATAATCTTTGTCTTATGTTCATCAGATATACACGAAGCCAAGTCTAGGAGACCCAGTCAGTCCCCACGTTATTTGCTTAATCTATTTAGACTTATAGCCATATTCTGTATTGCAATCAGAACAAAAGGATCAATAGAATTACCAGACTTTCTAAACATGCCAAAATCCATATAATCAGACAGAAAATGGATAGAGTATTCCACACTTTGATCGATACTCTGGCCTAACGAGATTATTAGTAGTGATAGGGATCACAAATATCAAAGACACTGTTAAAATTGCTTAACAACTTCAAAAGATGAAAGCAAATTCTGAAATGGTAAAAACGCCGGCAGCTTACGTATAATTGAGTGGGTGTGCGCTCCTTGGGCAAGAGGCGGATTGCGGGACTACAGAACAGCTGTGACAACAGAAGGAGAAACGCGGAGTAAGCGTAGGAAATAGTATCACACCGTTCCTTACACAGGTTGTTTACCACAATAATCTGTTTGGTCTAATTTTGAGGGGTCGCATTTGGTGAGAGGATTGTACTTACATCATCCAAGTCCACAGCCAGCAGTCTGCACCTAAAAGGTCCGCCGAGCCCGGAGGTGAAGGCGTAATGACGGGCTCAGGTTTAAATGCAGTTATTGAACCGCTGCCGACCCGGAAGTGAATGTGTCAGTCTCTCCCAACCCGTCTCTAGACTTCAAACAGAGAAGAAGGACTATGTGGATGCAATCTATTCAAAACGCTAGAGCGCTAAAGGATCCTTTCAACCTATAACTTTATTAATTTCACAAACACCGCGCAACGGCCACTCGATATTTTAAATCGGAATGCCGACTGTCAACTATTTTCCAGAGTGGTTACGGAAATTCAGTTAATTCGTAAATTCATTCACCAAGGATTTCTGCAAAATCTTTGGGTTTCATGACAAATCAAAACCCTATTTGGCTTGATCCAAATGGTGAAAATGATCAGACTCATCCATAGGATTTAAAAGGTGCCAAATACCACAGATGATCAAAGACCCAGAGTGGCCATAGTACAGAGTGGGTGTTTAGCTCAAAAAGCAGGGGGGTTTTACACCCATTGTGATGAACCTGGATATGTAATTTTGAAAGCTCTTGTTTTAGCGTCTCAGCACTGTACCCCAGGGAATATTGTCATTAAGTCCTGACAGATGTGTAGACAACCTATAGACCCAACGTTGTTCTTTTTCGAACAGTGCAGTTGATTTCACCTGTTCGATAATGGTCCAGTGAAGATCGTCTGCAGTGTGGTTCTGACGCAGGAAGTGCTCGGTCAATTTAGTTGTACTTCTTTTGCACCGGACATTACTCCGGTGTTCACCGATCCGTAGTTTAATCTTTCTTGTAGTCATGCCCACATATTTTAAGTTACATGGGCATGTAATAAGATAGATTACATCTGCAGTATTGCAGTTCGTGTGGCTGCGTTGAATCCAAGTTTTCCCGATTTCCAAAGACAGAGTCTTTGTGGGAGACGTGAGATGACAAATGCTGCAGGACCCACAGGGATAATGCCCAAGAACAGGTGGCAAACCCCAAGTCGCTAAGACTGAAACAGTAGTCGGTGTGTTGCAGATTCTCGGTCTCGTGTGAACTAGTGAGTCCTTAATACTCCTAGCCTTCCTGTAAGAGAATAGGGGTTTGTCCCATTTGATATTGTTACTTTCTAAAATACGCCAATGTTTCTTGATCGATTTCGAGACTGCATTGGACGCAGTATTGAAAGTAGTGACACACGTGAGTGGAATCTCAGTGAGCTGTCTGGGAGAATCTTGTAAGAGGATCTCCCTGGGTTGGTTTCTTGCTCGTTTACAGCTCTTATTCAGGATGGTAACAGGATAGCCTCTCTGTTTCAATTTACACGTAAGGTCTTTTGATTGTCTACGAAAGTCGTCCAGATGGCTGCAGTTGCGTCTGATTCGCAAATACTGGCCATAAGGGAGGTTTTCGCGTAATGGCCGAGGATGAAAACTAGAAAAAGCCAGAAGATTATTTTTGGCTGTTGGTTTGTAATGAGTTTTTGTCACAAGAGTACCCTCAATTTTGGTTACAGTTACGTCCAAAAAGATCATTTCCTCATTATGGTAGGCATGAGTGAACAAAAGGTGGGGATCACACGTATTGATCCATGTCAGAAATTCAAGTAAAACCATCTCCGAACCCTCCCAGATGACAAACCCCTATTCTCTTACAGGAAGGCTAGGAGTATTAAGGACTCACTAGTTCACACGAGACCGAGAATCTGCAACACACCGACTACTGTTTCAGTCTTAGCGACTTGGGGTTTGCCACCTGTTCTTGGGCATTATCCCTGTGGGTCCTGCAGCATTTGTCATCTCACGTCTCCCACAAAGACTCTGTCTTTGGAAATCGGGAAAACTTGGATTCAACGCAGCCACACGAACTGCAATACTGCAGATGTAATCTATCTTATTACATGCCCATGTAACTTAAAATATGTGGGCATGACTACAAGAAAGATTAAACTACGGATCGGTGAACACCGGAGTAATGTCCGGTGCAAAAGAAGTACAACTAAATTGACCGAGCACTTCCTGCGTCAGAACCACACTGCAGACGATCTTCACTGGACCATTATCGAACAGGTGAAATCAACTGCACTGTTCGAAAAAGAACAACGTTGGGTCTATAGGTTGTCTACACATCTGTCAGGACTTAATGACAATATTCCCTGGGGTACAGTGCTGAGACGCTAAAACAAGAGCTTTCAAAATTACATATCCAGGTTCATCACAATGGGTGTAAAACCCCCCTGCTTTTTGAGCTAAACACCCACTCTGTACTATGGCCACTCTGGGTCTTTGATCATCTGTGGTATTTGGCACCTTTTAAATCCTATGGATGAGTCTGATCATTTTCACCATTTGGATCAAGCCAAATAGGGTTTTGATTTGTCATGAAACCCAAAGATTTTGCAGAAATCCTTGGTGAATGAATTTACGAATTAACTGAATTTCCGTAACCACTCTGGAAAATAGTTGACAGTCGGCATTCCGATTTAAAATATCGAGTGGCCGTTGCGCGGTGTTTGTGAAATTAATAAAGTTATAGGTTGAAAGGATCCTTTAGCGCTCTAGCGTTTTGAATAGATTGCATCCACATAGTCCTTCTTCTCTGTTTGAAGTCTAGAGACGGGTTGGGAGAGACTGACACATTCACTTCCGGGTCGGCAGCGGTTCAATAACTGCATTTAAACCTGAGCCCGTCATTACGCCTTCACCTCCGGGCTCGGCGGACCTTTTAGGTGCAGACTGCTGGCTGTGGACTTGGATGATGTAAGTACAATCCTCTCACCAAATGCGACCCCTCAAAATTAGACCAAACAGATTATTGTGGTAAACAACCTGTGTAAGGAACGGTGTGATACTATTTCCTACGCTTACTCCGCGTTTCTCCTTCTGTTGTCACAACTGTTCTGTAGTCCCGCAATCCGCCTCTTGCCCAAGGAGCGCACACCCACTCAATTATACGTAAGCTGCCGGCGTTTTTACCATTTCAGAATTTGCTTTCATCTTTTGAAGTTGTTAAGCAATTTTAACAGTGTCTTTGATATTTGTGATCCCTATCACTACTAATAATCTCGTTAGGCCAGAGTATCGATCAAAGTGTGGAATACTCTATCCATTTTCTGTCTGATTATATGGATTTTGGCATGTTTAGAAAGTCTGGTAATTCTATTGATCCTTTTGTTCTGATTGCAATACAGAATATGGCTATAAGTCTAAATAGATTAAGCAAATAACGTGGGGACTGACTGGGTCTCCTAGACTTGGCTTCGTGTATATCTGATGAACATAAGACAAAGATTATGTGTCTCCCTAATGAAATCCATTTTTTTCAGAAATACGAGGTTTGTTTCCAGAACTGTGGGAGACCTCCATTGGAACCGTGAGTCCATCGGTTCTGTGCACCTGAGGTTAGGGTAGGCCTTAGTGAGCCTATACCGCCCAGGTGTTTTGTTGTGTAACTAGGTCCTGATGAAAGCTTAGTGAACAAACACTTTATAAGCTGAAACATGTCGACCGCTTGACCACTTACAGGATACATCTGACCAAATTAAATGTCAGTAGAAATTATCCTTCACTATTTTTAGCATATGCCTGTCTCGTCACGATTAAAGTGTTTTGGTGTACGATACATGGCTTTTTAAATCCCTTTCACTTTTTTCACACTTATCACTTCACTTCATTTTAGTCTGAAACTGTTGCTCCGCCTTAATTTGAAGCGTCGAAGCACACCAGAGATGCACAAGGCTACTCTGGCTAAAACCCCATGATGAAGCATGTCACCAACTATGTTGGTGAGTGAGGGTTTTATTTTTTTTCATCAGATTGATTTTGTTTACTTTACACTTTTTCCAAGCACTCAGTGTACTAAGGTACATATGATTTTTTGATTTGCATCACGCTCTTTTGTTGTTGTTACATTGTTCTTGGGGGACCAAGAGTGTGTACATACCCTCTCTCTCCTGTTGTTTATTGTTGTATTTAGGCAGCGCACAGCTGCGAGAGACTACTTGATGTTAGTTTAGTGTGATCACATATACATTTTCCTACTGGCACTAAAATGGAGAACCCGGGGCTTACGTATACAGATGCAGAGGTGGATGCCCTCTTGGCTGATTCTTCCCTTTTTGCGGACTCCTCAATAGCACAAACTATTTCCCAGACCAGTGAGTGGGACAAACTAACTGAACAAAAACGATGTCGGATACGTACCATTTTACATGGTACCATATTAACGGAATATCTAAGAAATAATGTGGCACCAAAGGGCCTTTTGGTCACCAATGCTCCACGTATTTTTCTTGAAGATCCAGTTTTCCGTAGGGATTGGGCCCAGATCGCGTGGCACTGCACCCGCGACTGGCTTGTCCTAATTATTAAAACAGCCCTTAGACTCTCAGAAGCTCTTATGGTTGAAATACAACTAACAGAAACGCATTTTCGTACAACATTGACCGGTTACAAAAAGAAACTGGATGAGCTGAATAAAGAAATGAACGAATATAAAGACTCTTTAACACAATCTAAGGCTCAAAAATTTCAAAAAGATCTGAAACGTTTCTCGTTCATCAAAGTATATCCCTACTCTGATCCTGATTTTGTCCCTCCAACTGATAAGAATGATCAGGCAGATACCACAGATGACAATGATTCCTTTTCCAGTGGTTCCAGTAATGAGAGCACAAGATCTAGACAGCGAGGTAGAGGGAAGAATAGACCCTACCAATACCAACCCAATTGGCAATCCTTTCCTAACCCAATGAACTCAGGCTACCCAGTCAGTTCCAACAACCGCAATTCCCGATGATGGGTTGGAACCCGGGTTTTGCCCCGATGCCTCCCTTTCAATCTAATACGTTCCGCCCTCCTTTTTTAGGCAGAGGCAGGCGAGGACGGGGGCGAAGAAGGGGAAACAACCAAGTACATTGGGAACAGGAGGAGGGGGCAGGGCACAACACACGCAGCAAAGCAGGAACCAGCAATCAGAGAGTTTAATCCTGAATCTTTCTTCACACACTTTGACACAGGCAGAAAGTGAAGTACTCGAGAAAGGACTGGGCTTTGTGCCCACTGCACGGCTGGATCGCTTTCGATTACACTGCGAATTATCTGATTTTTTCAGAAAATTGAAATTAAAATTTTTCTTTGAGAACAATAAATCAGATGTCCCTGCAGAGCACCTTAGTGACACAACTTTACGTCTAAAATCTACATTTACACCTCCTCCACATTCGATTCCAGCAGGGATCATTGCATTTGAACAAGCTGTTTTCAATGATGTAGAAGCGTTTCAAGACCAAGGAACCTACAAAAACATGAGTGCCCTTGAATTTCAAGCTCTTGAATCACTACAAACTAATCCATCGATTGTGATAAAACCAGCTGATAAGGGGGGAGGTATTGTCATTCAGAATGTTGGAGATTATGATTCAGAATGCAGACGTCTTCTGGACAATCGGAAGAACTACACTCCTCTCTCCACCGACCCCTCTCCAGAATTGAAAATCACAATATGTAATCTTGTTGAACATGCTGAAAGCAGTGGATTCATTAGTAAGCATGAAGCAGATTTCATGACGAAAGGCAAAGGTGTGATCCCATACTTTTACACACTGCCAAAGATCCACAAAAACAAATCTCCACCCCCGGGCCGCCCAATTGTATCGGGCATAGGCTCTCTTTTGGAACCTCTCTCGATCTTTTGTGACTTCTTTTTGAAACCTATAATCCAGAATACCCCCACTTATCTCAGAGACACCAAAAGTTTTTTGGCTTCATTACAAGATCTGAGAGTGGATCACAATAATACCATCCTTGTCTCTCTTGATATTGAGAGCCTTTACACGAGCATTCCCCAGGATGATACCATCAAGGTCATTGGGGAAGCTCTGGACTCCACCACCTGGTCCTTTCAGACCCCGAAAGGTTTCATCATAGACTGTGCCACTCTGGCACTCAAAAGAAACTTTTTTGAATATCAAGGTGCCCTGTACCTACAGTCCACCGGTACTTCGATGGGCAGCACTTTTGCGCCCAGTGTGGCAGGGCTTTATGTTTCAAATTTTGAACACAAATTCATTCTGAGTCAGGATAATCCCTTTTCTCTGTACCTCTCCTACTGGAAGAGGTACATTGATGACATTTTTATCATCTGGGAGGGTTCGGAGATGGTTTTACTTGAATTTCTGACATGGATCAATACGTGTGATCCCCACCTTTTGTTCACTCATGCCTACCATAATGAGGAAATGATCTTTTTGGACGTAACTGTAACCAAAATTGAGGGTACTCTTGTGACAAAAACTCATTACAAACCAACAGCCAAAAATAATCTTCTGGCTTTTTCTAGTTTTCATCCTCGGCCATTACGCGAAAACCTCCCTTATGGCCAGTATTTGCGAATCAGACGCAACTGCAGCCATCTGGACGACTTTCGTAGACAATCAAAAGACCTTACGTGTAAATTGAAACAGAGAGGCTATCCTGTTACCATCCTGAATAAGAGCTGTAAACGAGCAAGAAACCAACCCAGGGAGATCCTCTTACAAGATTCTCCCAGACAGCTCACTGAGATTCCACTCACGTGTGTCACTACTTTCAATACTGCGTCCAATGCAGTCTCGAAATCGATCAAGAAACATTGGCGTATTTTAGAAAGTAACAATATCAAATGGGACAAACCCCTATTCTCTTACAGGAAGGCTAGGAGTATTAAGGACTCACTAGTTCACACGAGACCGAGAATCTGCAACACACCGACTACTGTTTCAGTCTTAGCGACTTGGGGTTTGCCACCTGTTCTTGGGCATTATCCCTGTGGGTCCTGCAGCATTTGTCATCTCACGTCTCCCACAAAGACTCTGTCTTTGGAAATCGGGAAAACTTGGATTCAACGCAGCCACACGAACTGCAATACTGCAGATGTAATCTATCTTATTACATGCCCATGTAACTTAAAATATGTGGGCATGACTACAAGAAAGATTAAACTACGGATCGGTGAACACCGGAGTAATGTCCGGTGCAAAAGAAGTACAACTAAATTGACCGAGCACTTCCTGCGTCAGAACCACACTGCAGACGATCTTCACTGGACCATTATCGAACAGGTGAAATCAACTGCACTGTTCGAAAAAGAACAACGTTGGGTCTATAGGTTGTCTACACATCTGTCAGGACTTAATGACAATATTCCCTGGGGTACAGTGCTGAGACGCTAAAACAAGAGCTTTCAAAATTACATATCCAGGTTCATCACAATGGGTGTAAAACCCCCCTGCTTTTTGAGCTAAACACCCACTCTGTACTATGGCCACTCTGGGTCTTTGATCATCTGTGGTATTTGGCACCTTTTAAATCCTATGGATGAGTCTGATCATTTTCACCATTTGGATCAAGCCAAATAGGGTTTTGATTTGTCATGAAACCCAAAGATTTTGCAGAAATCCTTGGTGAATGAATTTACGAATTAACTGAATTTCCGTAACCACTCTGGAAAATAGTTGACAGTCGGCATTCCGATTTAAAATATCGAGTGGCCGTTGCGCGGTGTTTGTGAAATTAATAAAGTTATAGGTTGAAAGGATCCTTTAGCGCTCTAGCGTTTTGAATAGATTGCATCCACATAGTCCTTCTTCTCTGTTTGAAGTCTAGAGACGGGTTGGGAGAGACTGACACATTCACTTCCGGGTCGGCAGCGGTTCAATAACTGCATTTAAACCTGAGCCCGTCATTACGCCTTCACCTCCGGGCTCGGCGGACCTTTTAGGTGCAGACTGCTGGCTGTGGACTTGGATGATGTAAGTACAATCCTCTCACCAAATGCGACCCCTCAAAATTAGACCAAACAGATTATTGTGGTAAACAACCTGTGTAAGGAACGGTGTGATACTATTTCCTACGCTTACTCCGCGTTTCTCCTTCTGTTGTCACAGCTGTTCTGTAGTCCCGCAATCCGCCTCTTGCCCAAGGAGCGCACACCCACTCAATTATACGTAAGCTGCCGGCGTTTTTACCATTTCAGAATTTGCTTTCATCTTTTGAAGTTGTTAAGCAATTTTAACAGTGTCTTTGATATTTGTGATCCCTATCACTACTAATAATCTCGTTAGGCCAGAGTATCGATCAAAGTGTGGAATACTCTATCCATTTTCTGTCTGATTATATGGATTTTGGCATGTTTAGAAAGTCTGGTAATTCTATTGATCCTTTTGTTCTGATTGCAATACAGAATATGGCTATAAGTCTAAATAGATTAAGCAAATAACGTGGGGACTGACTGGGTCTCCTAGACTTGGCTTCGTGTATATCTGATGAACATAAGACAAAGATTATGTGTCTCCCTAATGAAATCCATTTTTTTCAGAAATACGAGGTTTGTTTCCAGAACTGTGGGAGACCTCCATTGGAACCGTGAGTCCATCGGTTCTGTGCACCTGAGGTTAGGGTAGGCCTTAGTGAGCCTATACCGCCCAGGTGTTTTGTTGTGTAACTAGGTCCTGATGAAAGCTTAGTGAACAAACACTTTATAAGCTGAAACATGTCGACCGCTTGACCACTTACAGGATACATCTGACCAAATTAAATGTCAGTAGAAATTATCCTTCACTATTTTTAGCATATGCCTGTCTCGTCACGATTAAAGTGTTTTGGTGTACGATACATGGCTTTTTAAATCCCTTTCACTTTTTTCACACTTATCACTTCACTTCATTTTAGTCTGAAACTGTTGCTCCGCCTTAATTTGAAGCGTCGAAGCACACCAGAGATGCACAAGGCTACTCTGGCTAAAACCCCATGATGAAGCATGTCACCAACTATGTTGGTGAGTGAGGGTTTTATTTTTTTTCATCAGATTGATTTTGTTTACTTTACACTTTTTCCAAGCACTCAGTGTACTAAGGTACATATGATTTTTTGATTTGCATCACGCTCTTTTGTTGTTGTTACATTGTTCTTGGGGGACCAAGAGTGTGTACATACCCTCTCTCTCCTGTTGTTTATTGTTGTTGCAGTATGGTATTAGTCAATTCATAAGAGGGTAGTCCAGTCCTAATTCCTGTTCAGGCCATTTTTGATTGTATCAAAAAGGATTATTGCTTTTAGTTCTTCACGGTTTAACAAATGGGTCATGTTGCCTCCTCTCTGTGGCAATTTGAGTACCTTCAGAATCGTCCAGCGGATGTCATCTTCGTTGTGTTTGGCATCCGTGAAATGTTCCACCAGTGGTGCGTTGGGTGTGTTACACCTGATACGACTTCTGTGCTTTCCAATTCTTGTCTTTACTTTTTGTGTAGTCTGGCCAATGTACAGTTTCATGCAAGGACAATGTATTAAATAGATAACATTGCAGGTATTGCAATTAGAGAAGGCATTCGAATTAACTGTAATGTTATTGGCAGTGAAACTTTTGCCTTCAATCGTAAAATCACAAACATTACAACCACCACATTTGAAATGTCCTAGGATAGGAGAAAGACCCCAAAAAGAATCAAGTGTTACATGGGGGACAGTGGTGGGAAGAGCTGCTCTTACCAAGTGATCTTTCAAATTTCTGCTTTTACGGAAAGCGAATAGCGGTCTTTCAATGCTAAGACTACCTGCATTAATGACTGGCCAGTGCTGAATTATAGACTTTCTTATTTGGTTGGATACTGGTGAAAAGGTAGTGACGCAGGCTATTCTTTCCAGTTCACGTTTGGGTTTGGGAGTCAGAAGTACATCACGAGGGCAGTACCATGCCCTTTTGGATGCATTTTTTACTATCCTCTTGGGGTAAGCTGATCAACAGAGCAGCGGCACCCCATAGTAGGCACACTGCCTGCCCGCATCGCAGCACATGAACAGGGCTACAGCACTCGACATTCCGCAAACCGCTAACACGGTCCTGGGAACGGACTGCGAAATCTGATGCGCGCGACAACAGCTTCGGCACAGAGGCCAGAACTGCTGAGGACTCGTCATGCACGGCAGATTGTGAACACACGTCATCTTGTGAACACAGCGGTAGCACCCCACCTAAACACCCGCTCCCTGCTTCTTACGACAAGTGTCCCTGGCCTGGGTTTTCCAGACAGTTCCGGCAATGTCATCTCACAAGTTGAGGGAGAGGCAGCGATGGATGAGCCAGGAATCCACAACACAGAGCAGAAGGCTTTGACCCTTTACCCTGAGAACTGACCTGCGGGAAACATCCCTCTTCTCACTGGTAAATAACCGTTTTGTTTTCAATTCCCTCTATGTTGATGCCTGCTTTGCACTTCCATTCACCTCCCTATCCGTTTCCATTAATCATAGTATTTTTTTCTCCTTTCTTTCACTACCCTGTTTTGTTTCTCCTGCTATATTAGGACTGTTTCTTTTGCTCTAATGTTTCTCTTGTGCTCCCAACTTACCTTTCTCGCTCTTACTCTCTTTTTTGCCGATTCTCGGGCACTCATTCAGCTGTTTCTCTTACTCAATCTCATGTTAGTCTTCTTGTAACCCTGCTGTATCTCTTACTCTCTCACTGCTGTTTCTGTTCCTCTCCTCAGTGCTTTGCTTATTCTCTCATATGCCTTACTCCTTGAACTGGCTCCTGCTCCCTGATGTTTCTCACACACTCTCTCCTCCCTGTGTTTCTCTCAACTTCCATGTTTTTGTTACTCTCCCGCTGCTGTTTCTCTTCTTCATCCAGATGTTTCCTTATTCTCTCATTTGAATTACTTCTAGAAGAAGATCTTACCACAACCATTTTTTGTACTGTCTGTGCTCGCTCATTTTAGTAGAAAGCTAGGCAGGAGGCCCCCAGTGGAGCTCCTGCAGATGTATAAAGCAAAAAGCATTACAACACTTTTGTATGGGGCAGAGCACTGGGGTTTTACAGACACGCATTCCATACAACTAGTGGAAAATGCGTTTCTGAAGTTTTTATTGTCTGTTCCGAGTAGCTCTCCCACATACGCCTGTCACGCTGAGCTGGGTATACCCTAGCTCTCTAACCTAATAAAAGTGGAACCCGTTTTACAATGGCACAAGATCTGGTCAAAAGTGGAGCCCTTACTAAATAGGGATATCCTAACAGACTGTTTAAGATTGGAAGGGGCTTCAAAAATCCCATGGTTAAGGTACGTTTGAGATTTTATGAAGGACCTTGGCCATCTGGAATACTTTACCGATCCAAATAGTAAGTAATTTGTAAATAGAAAGGACCTAAAGAAAGAGGGCCTTCTATTGTTGGACTCGTTAAGATTGTCTGGCGAAATTGTCAAGCCCAGTGTACAGCAAAATCGAATTATTTTAATTTGTTTTACCATCCAACCATACTTAACTGTTGTACCTGGAATTTATGACCGGTTTCTATTGACATAATTTAGATTCGGAATATTCCACAGAATTGTAAGTTTCCCAAAAATGCACGACTGGGACCGGGAACTGAAAGTGTACCCATGTGATAATACTTCGGGTCAATCCACTATCCATGTATGTTTTTTTGTGTAAATTTTATAGCGATTTAAGAAAGACGTGGATTGTCCCAATTTTAAAAACTCTGGGGATCAGAGAGTGTCACCCGGCGTTTATTGCTTTACAATATCTAGATAACGCCCACTTGGTCTGGAGAATTTCAATGTTTTTAAATAAGTTGTTCATATAAGGAAAAGTTTTAGTATATGACTATGGACGCTTCTTCTATCTCCACATATCTATGCTCCTTTTAATGATTGTATGAATTAACAGTTGTTTTATACCTCAACTTATATTGGGATCTCTTTTAAAACCAATATTTATTATGTAATATCTGTATGTTTTTTATCCGCTTTTATGATTGTTTGAATCATCAATCGAATAAAGCTGGAATTGAATTGAATTGAATTGTACTGTCACTCTCCCAGGGGTTCTTTTGCTCACATTGCAGTTTCTCCTCCCTACCCAGATGTTTTCCTTAGTCTTTCATTTGCCTTACTTGAAGGTGATCTTACTTACTACTGTTTCTCGTACTCTATCACTTTCCCAGTGTTTCTCGTACTCACAATGCCGTTTCTCCTCCCAACACAGATGTTTGGCTTATTCTTACTCGAAGATGATCTTACCCCTGCTGTTTCTCGTACTCGTCCCGATGTGTCATTTACTATTTTATTTGCCTTACTCTTTAAAGTGAATCTTCTACCCTACCATGTTTCTCTAAGCCCTTCTGTTTCTCTTCCTCAGCCACATGGTTTGCTTATTCTCTCATTTGCTTTACTCGAAGGTGATCGTGCGCCCTACCCCCTGCTCTTCTCCTTATTCTCCTACTATTGTTTCTCTTCCTCATCCAGATGTTTTGCTTATTGTCTCATTTGCCTTACTCTTTGAAGGTGATCTTACCGCCTGTGGTTTCTTGCATTCTTTTCCTCTCCCCATGTTTCTCTTACACATGCTGTTTCTCTTCTTCCCTGTTGTTTTACTTACTTTCTCATTTGCATTACTCCTAGAAGATGATATTTGCCCTGCTATTTATTTTACTTTCCCCCTGTGCGTGTTATTGGTTCTCCTCTTGCGGTTTCGCTTCTCTCCGCCTACCGTTTCTCAGATTATTGTTATTTTTTCACTTACACCCATATTTGGTTCCCTCTCCGTGCTTCCGCTCTTTATCTCTTTAGTGCTCACTGACTTGTGTTATTACTATGTCCTCTTGTTTCGCTCTCCTTTCCATAGCATTTACCCATCCCTCCTTTCATTCCCAATGTTCTCATTATACCTGTGTCACCCCTTTCACCCTATCCTTGCCTTTTTTAACTCTTCTTTTGTGTTTCTTCCTCCACTGTTCTGCCTTTAGCTCTGGCTTCTGCGTCAGCTCTTGCTTTCTCTTTCCTGCCACTCCCTGCATTTCTCTTCACCTGCAGCTTCTCCCTCTCACACTGCGTCTCTTTCACTGCTGGTTTATCTCGTCCTATACTGTTGCTCTCCTCCGCTATTACCTCACTGCATCAGTCACTCTCTTGTTTTTCTCTCTGTCCTTTCCGTTACTCTCCCCCAGCTGTTTCTGCCCCTCCCCATGTGCCTCTCCTTTTGCTCCTCCACTACTATTTCTCTATCTTTCCCTCTAGTCCACCCCGTATTTTTTTTTGCCGTTTTTATATAGCGCAAAGTCAACCCGAAGTTATTGGAGCACTTTACATGAGCACCAGTTACATTACAAAAGGACACGTTCATTTTTGGTAGGCACTGTAAAGTCGTGGGCTTTGGGAGGGCCTAGGGGCATTTACAAAGACACGGGACACAGTATGCAGTTCTCGGGTGATCGTAGACTGATCCCCGCCCAGAGCCCTGGGCACTTTATTTACTCTATCACGTGGTCTCCGCAGGGGCGAGACCATTCAGCCTGCTTCCAGTGACGGGGGTCTCTTTTACTAGCACTCCCCTGCTTACAGCGATAGGTGTGGGATGGCCCACGTCCTATCGCGACATTACATTCCTCCCCAACCCAATAACAAACAACACAACTGGATAACTTTTGCAAAACAGTCACTTCTAGTCCTCCGTGGCCAACACTCTCGGCAGTCCCTCATGGCCCGGGTCATTGGCTCCAGCCCCATACTCAATAAACTGAAACAGTCTTACTTGTTCTGCGGCTCCCGGCCACCGGTTCCGGCTGCGACTCGACCTGCAGTCGCCGACTAGCCACTGGTGACGTAGTCCTTGTACTTCTGGGACGGCTTAGGGCAGGGGCGGAGATGATACCTGCTCTGGCTGTCCCTCGGCTCCCGGGCTGACGGCAGTGGCTCCTGCAGGCAGGGTGACAGGAGGCCGGGGCCTGGTGACTCTTGGCCTGTCGCGCTGGTTCCTGGGTCTGCTGGCAGGCTGCCGGGTGTAGTTCTCTGGACTGGCGCGCTGGAAGGTGTGGCCGGCTCTGTGGGGAAGACCTTCTTGAACAAAGACACATTCCTGGTGACGATCTCCGAACCCTTCCGGGCAGTGACCATGGTACCTTTGACCGCCGTGACAGTCCATGAGTCTTTTTCGAAGGGTGTCCGGAACTTGCTTGAGGGGTGTCGGTCTTGAACTAGGACTTGGTCACCGACTGCGATGGTCGGTTCTTGGGCACCTCTTCTCTGGGATGCTGCTGCATTGGTCTGGGCTCGCCTCAGATCTGACGGGTTCGCTGGGTTTTCCTCCCGTTCCCACAGGGAGTGGTGGGGAATGGTGTCCGTCACAGTCCGACCGAAACATAGGCGGCTCGGTGATATCCCTGTGGTGCAGTGAGGGGTGAGCCGATACTCTCGCAAGAACTGATAGATCGACTGTTCTACGCTACGGGACTCTGACATTGCAATTTGAATAGTCTTCTTGAGGGTCCGCATTATGCGTTCTACCTCGCCGTTGGCTTGCGGCCAGCGCGGGGTGATCTTGCGGTGCTTTGTCCCATGGGACGCGAGGTAAACGGCTTTCTCCGAGCTGGTGAATGGTGGCCCATTGTCCGTCCGCAGTTCTCCGAACAGCCCGTGGGTGGCTATCATCTTCTCGAGCTTCGGGATGACTTCCGCCGCTGACGTAGAAGGGACAAACTCAACCTCCGGGTACCTGGAGTAGTCGTCGACTACTTATAGCATGTAGCGCCCGTCTGGGAGGCTTCCAAAGTCCGCACTCACTCTCTCCCACGGCCGCCGAGGTCCTTCCTCCGTAATCACCGGCGCCGGTCTGCTCGGGAGACTGGTGGCGAGGCACGCGGGACACTGCTGCACTAGTGTTTCTATCAGGTTGTCGAGACCGGGGAACCACACTTTACTTCGAAGGCGACTTTTAGACTTGACGATCCCTTGGTGGGCTCCGTGGGTGAGGATCGGGGCCTGTTGGGTGAGGGTGGCTGGCAGAACTAGGCGCGGGCCTCGCAGGAGACAGCCTTCTTCCGACACCGACAGTTCATGCCTTACTTGGGATAGTGACTTGAGCGTGGTCTGGGCAGTCGTCGTCCGCAGGGGTGAAGGACACTGAAGAGGCTGCCAGTCTCCTGACCGGACGGCCTGTATCGCCAGCTGGAGGCAGTCATCGTCTTGTGTGGCTGCTACCACCTCCCGTAGCGACATCGGGAGCGGACGGGAACGCTCGACCACCATCCGGACGTAGTCTTCCGTCGCCGCGGCTTCCGCTGCTTCTGGCGGTATGACCGGTCTGGCATGCCGTGAGAGGAAGTCTGCGGGGTTCTTCGAGCCGGGTCGGTACTCCACCGTCAGTTGGAACTCTTGCAACTGCAAAATCCATTTTTCGATCCTTAGAGGGGGCTGAGACGAGGACCCTTGGAAGAGTGGCACCAGCGGCTTGTGGTCCGTTATGACCGTGAACGGGTGTCCGTACAGGTAGATATGGAAGTGGCGGCACCCCCACAGAATAGCTATCGCCTCCCGCTCTATTTGTGAATACCTTTGCTCAGTGGGCGTCAGGGTCCTGCTGGCATACGCTACTGGCGCCCACTCTCCGCAGCTCTGCCGTTGTGACAACACCGCTCCCAGGCCCGTGGGGCTAGCATCGACAACCAACTGAGACTCATGGCGCGGGTCAAAGTACACCAACGTGGTGTCCGCTGACAGCGCAGCTTTGGTTTGCTGGAACGACTGTTCTTGCGGCAGGCCCCAGGTCCACTAAGCTGTCGACTTGGTGAGTTCTCTTAGTGGCCCCGTCAGGTCTGCTAGGTTCTGGATGAATCGGCCACAGTAGGTGACCATCCCTAGAAAACTCCGTACACCGGTCACTGACGTTGGGGCGGGTGCTTCCTGGATGTCCTTGACCTTGGCGGGATCCGGTCCAATCCCCTTGTCCGAGAACCGGTATCCAAAGAAACTTATATCTCTCCTCAGGAACTCGCACTTTTCTCGGTGGAGCGTTAGCCCACGGTCTTGCAGGCGGGTGAACACCGCGTTGAGGCGGGTGATGTGCTCTTCCAGAGAGGGGGCGTGGACGAGAATATCGTCACTCACATTGAGCACCCCTTCCAGTCCTTGGAGTACTGTCTTGATGATGTTCTGGAACACCTCCGCCGCACTGGAGATTCCAAAGTTGAGGCGCTTATACCGCCACAGGCCAGCGTGTGTGGAGAACGTTGTTATCAGGCGCGAATCAGGGTGGAGCGGGATTTGGTGGTATCCGGAGCGGAGGTCCATCTTGGAGAACCACCTGGAGCCGGCCAGTTCGCCTATGATATCGTCCACAGTGGGCGTCAGGTGGCGCTCTCGTTTGATCGCTAGGTTCGGGATGCGCATATCGATGCATATGCGAACGGCGTCCGGCTGTTTTGGCTTCTTTGCGACCACGATGGGGGATACCCACGGCGTGGGTCCTGTCACCCGCTCGATGATCCCTGCCGCCTCCAACATGCGGAGCTCCGCCTCCACTTTCGGCCTGAGGTGGAATGCGATCCTTCTGTGCCAGAGGGCCACCGGGGTTATTGTCTTGTCAATGTGCAGTCGCACTGCTGGGCCTTGGAGGCATCCGATGCCCCTGAAAAGGGGTGCGAAACTTGCTACCAGCTGGTCGAGGCCTTGTGACTGGAGGGCGCACGCGAACTGGATGAGGCGCAGGTCTACTGCTGTGCGGCAGCCAAGTAGAAACCCGGACCCTTCTCTGGACACATACACTTTGGCTGTTAGGCAGGACTCGCCGTGGGATAGCTCCGGTTGAAACACTCCGCATATCCG
The DNA here is from genome assembly GCF_964204655.1 of Triturus cristatus. Taxonomy (NCBI): domain Eukaryota; kingdom Metazoa; phylum Chordata; class Amphibia; order Caudata; family Salamandridae; genus Triturus; species Triturus cristatus. Next base: position 993,979,228 of record NC_140584.1, on the reverse strand, counting down.
GAGAGGGGTATGGGTCCCAAATGCGTATACCTGGACATTGGTGTGGTGGAGGGCCGGCGGATCGGGCAGCTGTCTGTACGCGCTGAGCGCCATGAGATTTATCGTGGCTCCAGTGTCGATTAGCGTCGCCACTAGGTGTCCTTTCACTTTTCACCGTGCACATGGGTGCGGATTGTGGATTGTCCGACAGGGCATGCAACATGTGCACTACGTGTACCGTTGCGGCTTCATCGTCGTCCATGTCGCTGTCCGACGATTCCTCGGGTCCTGCTTCTAGAGTGCGTACTGGTCTTGCTGGGCCATGCCCCCGCCGGGCTGGTTTCGAGCGGCACACCTTGGAGAAGTGGTTGACCTTTCCGCAGGCACTGCACGTCTTCCCTTGCGCTGGACATGCTCCGTCATGCGGGAGTGGGCCTCCGACCACCAACCGAGGCGAGGCTTTGGACTCTGTCCGGACTCCCGAGCTGTTGCTTTCCTGTGTTTTGGCCGTTGGCCACGGGCGTTGGACTGGACGGCGCACACTGGCTCTTCTTTGACAGTCATTGGGGCTTTCAGTTCCATGTGAGCGGCTCTCGCTTTTGAAAGCTCTTTCGAGCGTCCCAGGGTTAATATATCTCTCATTGGCATGTTGTGTTCTTCTAGCACGCGCTCACGTAGCTTGGACGAGGCGCACCCTTGGATGAATTGCGCGCGCACTTCGTCATCTTCGTCGGGTAGGGTGCACGTGCTTGCTAACTCCCTCAGCCTGGCGTAGAACACGTCAACAGATTCCTCCGGGAGCTGCTTTGCTTGCCGAAGGAGGAATCGCTCGTAATCCGGGTTCGCATAAGGCTCGAAGTGCGCCGTGATTGCATCCCGCAGCGTAGCGTAGGTCTTCGGGGGCCCAGCTTCGTGAACAGTTTTCGCGATCTTGTGGATACCTTTTCCGCCCAAATGAAGCAGCATGGACCGTTGGCGCCGTTCTTTGATTTCCGCGGCCTCGAAGAAAGTTTCCAGGCGCTCAACCCACTCTTTCCACCTCACCGACTGAGACGGCGGCGGGCCTGACACTTCGAAGGGCTCCACGGGCGGGACAGTGGTCATTGTGGCTCCGGAGCGCAGCAACTACACTGCAGGCAGGCGGCAGAACAGAGCTAGCAGCGTTGAGTCCGGGCGGGAAACTGGCGTGGTGGCGACTGGGGCCACAGCGATGCAACGTGGCCGGGTATAGGCACCCACGACAGTCACAGGGGGGCTCTCCACAACGAGCTTGCTTGTGGACACGGAAAGGCCGCTGCGAGCAGGTGCTGATGTTCCCCAGGCTAGGCTGGACCCATAGCCGTCGTGCTGGGGCGTGGGAATAGCCGTGAGCAGGGGCGCGAGGAGCGCAGACGCTGCACGTGGTGCAGGTGCCAGGTCCTATGCAGGCGCAGGCGATGCAGGCAGGAGGACGGGTGCGGTACCGCAGGCGGCCACCAGGGGGCAGCAGAGGGCACGCGCACACTCACCGCGACTCCCGGGACACCACAGGTCTTCGGAACGCGGTCCCGGTCCGGTCGGCAGCAGAGAGGGCCTGGCAGGCGAGGAGGGCGTAGCGAGGCCGCCACGCGACGCTCCGGCAGCAGGTGCGGAGCGGGGAGCACCCAGATCTGCAGGCGAAATCCCGGGCTATGGCTGGCACTGCGATGGAGGCAGCGCACGGACATAGGGTGCACGGCAGGTGAGAGTCACCACCGTCGTCGCCAATGTAAAGTCGTGGGCTTTGGGAGGGCCTAGGGGCATTTACAAAGACACGGGACACAGTATGCAGTTCTCGGGTGATCGTAGACTGATCCCCGCCCAGAGCCCTGGGCACTTTATTTACTCTATCACGTGGTCTCCGCAGGGGCGAGACCATTCAGCCTGCTTCCAGTGACGGGGGTCTCTTTTACTAGCACTCCCCTGCTTACAGCGATAGGTGTGGGCTGGCCCACGTCCTATCGCGACATTACAGGCACGGGGAGATTAAGTGATTTTCCCAGAATCACAGGATGTTGAGCCAACGCCAAGACTCGAATCTGGTGGTTCCCCAGTTCCAAAAGCAGCAGCTCTGCCATTACGCCACATCTTCGCTCACCTTCTCTCTACTTTTTCCTCCCAACTCTCTGTCTGCAGTTTACCTATCCTCTGAAAATTCCGTGACCTCGTCTTCCCTGCTGTCCCTATATCTTTCCTGTTACTGTAGTTTCCCTCCAATCCCTCCGCGCCGTCTAGCTCTGCTGTTTCTTGCACCCTCCCTTTGCTGCTTCTCTCTGTTAATTTGCCCCCTGTCCTGCTGTGGCTCTTCCTTTGGCGCCCGTCATCTGCTCTCTGTCTCCTTCGCTAGTACCCTTTATCATTCAACATATCTGTCACTCTTCCTCCATCTGCCCCGCCCCCCCACACTTTTCTCTTTCCCTTCTGTTTACATCTCTCCGCACTTATGACTCTCCCTGTTATTTATTGCTCCTATTATTGTTTCCGTCTCTTTCCTCACCCAGGAGTTCTCTGACTGTTTTTGTCTTCAATTTCCTGTTGTTTCTCATCTCCCTCCTTGGTTTCTCTTTTCCATGCTGCTGTTACGTTCGCCGGGATGCCCTTTATCTTTGTTTCGTCATTCCTCCTTATACCCTGCAGTTATCTCACCCTCTGCCGCTTATTTGTCTCTTCAACAGTATTTTCTGTTCTTGCGTGCTGCTCACAATCCACCTTTTCACCCGAGCTACAGTTCTCTGCCTTTCTTCTAGGGTTATTCGGGACCGGGGTTGGGGGAGGGTAGAGGGTTTGTTCACAACCCCTCCTTTCAGTGGCCTTCCTCACTCCTCTTTACATACTAATTGCCCAGGTCAAACAGGATTACTTTAGAAGCAATCCCAGAGTCATTGGATGATCATCCAACTACTCTAGAAGTCATTTTCACACCATCAGACATCATCAAGCTCTTGAAGTCATCAGCAGAGTTTAGAAACTTGAGCTCGATGACTTGTGGATGACTTGAAAATGAGCATCTGATGACTTCACAAGGTGTGACTATTCCTGATGACTTCAGGAGGATTTAAGAATGAGTATGCGATGACTTCACAAGGTGTGACTATTCCTGATGACTTCGGGAAGACTTAAGAATGAGTATGCGATGACTTCACAAGGTGTGACTATTCCTGATGACTTCAGGAGGATTTAAGAATGAGTATGTGATTACTTCATAAGATCCAATTGTGCTTGATGATTTGAAAATAAACATCCAAATCTCCACAAGCATCATTTCTTCTTAACATGATGAAATTGCTCCTTATGTTTTGAGAATGATTATACTTCTAGTGCAAGAGGTAAACACAACTAATCTTTGACCACTACTACCATCACCCCGCATACCATCACAATGCAACTACCATTACTCGGCAATGCCATTACAACGCATGGCATTACAATGCATATGCATTTACCACACATGCTTTTACAACGAAATTTGTTGTAAATGCATGAATGGTAGAAGCATATGTGATTTATATGTAAGTATAAGGTATGTATAGGGTTTGGGTTTTGGAGTGTAGGGTTATATGTTTTGGGGTTTAGGGGTAATTTTAGGGTGAAGGCGTTTGGGGTGCTGGGGTATTTATAGGGTTCAGGGTGGGTTTAGGTTTTGGGGTGTCTGGGTATTTTTAGGGTTCAGGGTGGGTTTAGATTTTGGGGTGCAGGGGTATTTTTAGGGTTCAGGGTGGGTTTAGGTTTTGGGGTTTAGGTTTATTTTTAGTGGTCAGGAGTAATTTTAGGGTTAAGGGCATGTTTGGGTTTTGGGATGCTGGGGTATTTTTAGGGTTCAGGGTGGGTTTAGGTTTTAGGGTGCAGGGGTATTTTTAGGGTTTAGGTTTTGGGGTGCAGGTTTATTTTTAGTTGTCAGGGTTAGTTTTAGGGTTAAGGGCATGTTTGGGTTTTGGGGTGCCCAGGGTATTTTTGGGTTTCAGGGTGGGTTTAGGTTTTGGGGTGCAGGGGTATTTTTAGGGTTCAGGGTCGTTGTAGGTTTTGTGGTGCAGGTTTATTTTTAGTGGTCATGGCTAATTTTAGGGTTAAGGGTATGTTTGGGTTTTGGGGTGCTGGGGTATTTTTAGGGTTCAGGGTGGATTTTGTTTTTAGGGTGCAGGGGTATTTTTAAGGTTTAGGTTTTGGGGTGCAGGTTTCTTTTTAGTGGTCCAGGGTAGTTTTAGGGTTAAGGACATGTTTGGGTTTTGGGGTGCCCAGGGTATTTTTGGGGTTCAGGGTGGGTTTAGGTTTTGGGGTGCAGGGGTATTTTTAGGGTTCAGGGTCATTTTAGGTTTTGTGGTGCAGGTTTATTTTTAGTGGTTATGGGTAATTTTAGGGTTAAGGGTATGTTTGGGTTTTGGGGTGCTGGGGTATTTTTAGGGTTCAGGGTGGGTTTAGTTTTTGGGGTGCTGGGGTATTTTTAAGTGACATGGTGGGTTAGGGTTTTGGGGTGTAGGGGAATTTTGAGGGTTCAGGGTGTGTTTGGGTTTAGAGGTGCTGGGGGATTTTTAGGGTTCAGGGTGGCTTTAGGTTTGGGGTGTAGTAGAAAATTTAGGGATCAGGGTGTGTTTTGTTTTTGGGGTGCTCAGGGTAATTTTAGTGTACAGGGTTCAGTTTAGGTTTTGGGGTGCTAAGGTAGTTTAAGGGTTCAGGGTGGGATTGGGGGAGTAGGGGTATTGTTAGTGGTCAGGGTGTGTTTTAGGGTTCAGGGTGGATTTGGGGTGCCAAGGGTAATTTAAGATTTTAGTGGGCATGGGTATTGGGGTGGTATGGGTAATTTAACAATGTTAGGGGTGTTTAGTTATTGGGATAAAAAAGGCCTTTTTTTGTTTTTAGTTTTTTTTATAAAATAATTAAAATTAAATAAGCACCCAGAGTGTCATTTAACTGTGTTTTAGGTAAATCACAGATAATATTTTTACAGGTTTTTTTATACTTGTATATATTTATATATCATTAAAATGAATAAAAACAAAGATCAACTCATTGCTGTCTCTTGCCCCTAGCCTGCCTGTGGCCCACTCTCTTTGCTTATCTCCCCATGGTCCCGGATGTCATTCCCTCGATCCATGACTAGCGGTTTATCTCACCTTTAATCTCGAAGGCCACATCAACTCTACTCCCCCCCTCCCCCCAAAACCCCTCTACTGTTCACCTACCTGCACTGTCAACCCATCACACTATACGTTTCCCCAACCTCTGCTCGGTATACCCACCTCTCTATTCCTATTTTCCACCCGTCCCTCTGTACAGCTAGCCCACCCATTGCTAAAGTCCATCTACCTCTCCCTACTGTCCACGTATCCCTCTTTGCTTTCCCCTATCCAGCCATCTCTCTATGCTGGCCACCTATTCCTCTCTGTTGTCCACCTACCCCTTGTACAGTCAGCTCATCCATTCCTACTGTCCACCTATCCTACCCTATAGTCCATTCACCTCTCTCTACTGTCCATCCTTTCCTCTCTGCTGTCTTCATGCCTCTCTACTTTCCACCTATATCTTTAAAACATCCACTAGTTCCTCTCTGGCATCCACCCATTCCACTCTACTGCCCTAAACCTCTCTACAAGTCTACCCATCTTTCTATGCTATCCACCTATTCCTCTCTGGCAGCCACCCATACCATTTTGCTGCCCCAAACCTCTCTTCTGTTTGGAGGTTGAACTAGGACACAGTGACAGACTCCAAATAATGGTTTATGGACAGATACAAAAACATGCATACGAAAAGGTTGAATGCAAATAACGATAACTTGAAAACGCACTGTGCTGACCGTTTGGTTAGCTTTTGGGTACTTCATTTATTTTCTTTTATTGCTGGTGGATATAGACCTTCTCGGCACCATAATGTATTCGATCATCGTGATTCTAAAACAATAAACAAAAATGCCATATTTTGCCTTGGAAAATAGTTCAGTTTTACAGTACTTGCAGTGTAGCAAACTTCAGAGAATGAGGAGTGCTCAGCCGACAGTACAGTAATGGGTGATTTAGCAGATGGGTTTAGAATGTAGTGGAAAAAACAGATGTCTTTATAGCAAAGTAGAGCAATATACAAGAAGGCATCTCCGACTTTCTTTAATTGGAGGATGAATGGGGGAGCTGTGTGGTGGTAGGCTATTGCAGAGTTTGAACACACACCATAGACTAATTTGTGAATGTTTATCATGCATAACTTCTATTAATGTCTATTAATAGTGTCCTCTGCCCAGCACTGAAGAAGGCTAGAAATACATATTTGCTTCCTTTAATATAAAGATTTACGTTGGACTCTCCTCAGGATTTGATGGACTTGCTGCAAGACCCACCAAATAAATCTGCTTGTTTTGTAGTGTGCACATTTAAAAAATGTTTTTCACCTGTTTATTGAATGGATGTAATATTATTTGGACTTATGAATGATGAGGAACATTGTATGTATTTTGATTACCAATCTTTTTAATATGCTGATTGTAGACCGCGGGGTATGTCAAAATCAATTAAAAAATAAACTCAAAACTTCATTGTGACAAGCAGAGGAAACCTGAGATGGATTAGTGCGAGTGGAGGACCTCTGCTAGTTGAAAGTTTCCTTATGTGAAAAAAAAGGGCACTACAGGGAAAGAAATGCTGGTCTTGGGTGAGCTGGAGGAACAAGAAGTGAGCAGCAAGTGGGAGCTTTTTGGGTCCTCCTAGGTGTGCCATTTGAGTGGTAGGAAAAGGCTTGAGGGATGTATCAGGTGGCGTATTGTGTTTTCTTTACGTTGGTGTAGGCGTTTAGTTGAGGAGTAGTGGCAAGGGAAGTGCTACTGGCTCTGTGTGTACTTGGGCTAGGAGTTTGGCTACTGTGTTGCTTGTTTGTGTGATGCTCTGTGTAAGGCTCAACAGAGTCTGTATACCAGCAGGGGGTGGAGAAAGTTTTGGAACTTCATGCAAATCACGCAGCTTGATGCTTATTTTCCCTCCATGTTAAAGAACAGTAGATGTTTCAGCACACAGCCTAATTTGCTGCATAGCTAAATACATATAGGGTCCCAAAGGCGAGACCGATTGCATTGCAAATGCTTGTTATTCGTGCAGCAGCTTCCTCAATGCGAACAAATGGTTTCTCAACGCGAGCGGTCGCGAGCATACGCGACCACTCACAATTTGGAATCTGACCGCCCACGTTGAGAAATCCACGCTTGTGCCTGCAAACTTGGGGGCAGATTTACAAGCCCCTTGCGAAACATTTACGCCGCTGTTGCGTCACTTCTGTGACGCAGCGGCGGCGAAAACCATGCGCCATGTTGCACCTTATTTACAACGTGACGCATCTAGGGAGATGCGTCACGTTGTAAAGCCCCACGCTACATTAAACCTGCGTCAGGTTTAATGTATGCAGGGTGGGCGTTCCGTCGGAAAAAGCCTCGGAAAAGTGACGCAGTGAAATCTACAAGATTTCACTGAGTCACTTTTCCGACGCTGCTGCGTCAAAACCCTGCGCCTGCTTGAAGCAGGCGTAAGGCATGATGCAGCATGTTCGGTATGGGCAGCCCCTGAGCATTGCTGGAGTTGCGACGTGCTTGCGACACGACTCCGGCAATGCGCCGCCCTTATGCCATCAGATGCGTCACGCATCTGTTTATCCTTGCGCCATGATGCGCTGCATTGTAAATGTGGCGCATCTGTGGTGGTGCAAGAGTAAACTTGCGTGACGCATCATTCCTAGCGCATCCCTGCTGATTTGCAGGGATGCGCCAGGAAACATAAATCTGCCCCTTGATGTTGATGATCGCGAACGAGGAATAAACTTGCTGGGAGGTGGATTTTCCTCCTTGCGCTTGGCAACTTGAGATTGACGAATGTGAGCGAGGAAAAAAAATCTGCTACGCTACACGTAGCGGAGTTTTTCAGAATTCTGTGAGCTCCGTGTAACGTGGAATGAGGAAAACTCGGCAAACTCTGCGAGCGGAGCGGAGTTCACCGCCCAGACTTACTTCTCACACACTTAGCCTTCTGTACACTGTGCCTTTTTTACTCACATCATTCTCTTTCTCAGCACCTATTATTCACAAACACGTTTACTTTATCACTCGCCCCCGACACAAATGCAGATTAGTGAAGGATGGCTGTGATTTATGTTCCTTATCAACAGTTTGAATGTTGAATGATCATTTTTGAGGATTACGCTGGTGAAGACACAGCTGTATTCCACAATCAGCCAATGTGAACTTAGAGGTCTTTGGGTTGATTCTTTGGTTTTCCAATATTGAGAAGTGTCCCTTAAGTAGAAGATCATTATTATTTTGAACAGTCCAACCACAGCCTAAGTAATTACGATCTAGGCAGCCCCGCGGGTGTCAGCCTCTTCAAAAATAGTTTTAGTGCACACACACCAGGCGCTGTGCAAGCCCAGCTGAAGTTCTACTGCATTTGTTCACCATGCTGAGGGACACAACTGAGGCATGCAAGGAAAACAAGCAAAACCCTGTTTTACAAGTGCAGACCTCCTCAAGGGACGCTGTGCATACTGACTGCTGTTACACAATGATGTAATACTGCACACCCATCCAGGGTTACAGAGAGCACTGGCTAATACTCATATTGAGATACCGCAGGCCCAGCCTAGGGATACAGAGCACAATGTATGCTACACACTGTTGGAATACTGCAGGCCCGCCTAAGGATACAGTGCACACTATCTGCTACACACTGCAGACCCAGTCTAGAGATACAGTGTATTCGAATTAAAACCCTATTGTACTACTGCAGACTTTCGACTGGGATGCAGTGGACTCTGGCTACCACTTAACCCAATGATGTCATACTGCAGACCCAGCCTAAGAATACAGGGGCCGATTCACAGAACTAACTTAAGACAAAATCCTAAACTTAGTACTTTTGATATTCACAGAAGTTAGGATTTTGTCTTAAGTTTGTCTTAAGACAAACTTAAGACAGACTTAAGACAGACTTAAGACAGACTTAAGACAGACTTAAGACTGTCTTAAGTTTGTCTTAAGTTTGTCTTAAGTCTGTCTTAAGTCTGTCTTAAGTCTGTCTTAAGACAAACTTAAGACAAAGTCGTAACTTCTGTGAATACCAAAAGTACTAAGTTTAGGATTTTGTCTTAAGTTAGTTCTGTGAATCGGGCCCCATGTGAGTACTTTCTGCTACAAACTGCTGTAATACTGCAGGGCCAGACTAGGGATACGGTGCATGGTGTCTGCCATACACTGTTGTAATACTGCATGGTCAGCATGGGGATACAGTGTACACTGTCTGCTACACACTGCAGACCCAGTCTAGAGATACAATGTATTCGAGCTAAAACCCTATTGTACTACTGCAGACTGTCGCCAGGGATACAGTGCAGACTGGGTGCTGCTAAACACACTTGTGTAATACTGCTAACCCACCCTACTGATATAGTGAACACTAGTTAATAGATACTGTTGCAATAGGATACAGTCCATACTATCTGCTGCACACTGCAGACCCAGTCTACAGATTCAGGGGCCGATTCACAGAACTAATTTAAGACAAAATCCTAAACTTACACTTTTGGTATTCACAGAAGGCATTTAGTAGTAGTAAAGTTAGGATTTTGTCTTAAGTTTGACTGAAGACAAACTTAAGACAGACTTAAGACAGACTTAAGACAAACTTAAGACAGACTTAAGACAAACTTAAGACAAAATCCTAACTTAAGTCTGTCTTAAGTCTGTCTTACGTCTGTCTTAAGTCTGTCTTACGTTTGTCTTAAGTCAAACTTAAGACAAATTCCTACCTTTACTACTACTAAATGCCTTCTGTGAATACCAAAAGTAGTACGTTTAGGATTTTGTCTTTAGTAAGTTCTGTGAATCTGGCCCACAGTGCATTCGAGCTAAAACCCTGTTTTACTACTGCAGACCTTCTCTCGGGATGCAGTGGACTCTGGCTACCACTTAACACACTGATGTCATACTGCAGACCCAGCCTAAGAATACAGTGAGTACTGTCTGCTACAAACTGCTGTCATACTGCAGACCCAGGCTAAGGATACAGTGAATACTGTCTGCTACAAACCGCTGTCATACTGCAGGCCCAGACTAGGGATACAGTGCATAGTGCCTGCCATACACTGTTGTTATACTGCAGGGTCAGCCTGGGGATACAGTGCACATTGTCTGCTACAAATTGCTGTAATACAGCCCGTCCGCCTAGGGATACAGTGCAGACTGTCTGATTCAAACTGCTGTAATACTGCAGGCCGAGCCTAGGGATACAGTGCACACTGTCTGCTACAAACTGCTGTAATACTACCCACCCAGCCTAGGGATACAGATACACTGTATGCTACACACTGTTGTAATACTGCAGACCCACCTAAGGATACAGTGCACACTATCTGCTACAAACTGCTGTAATACTGCCCGCCCCGCCTAGGGATACAGTGCACACTGTTTGCTACACATTGCAGACCCAGTCTAGAGATATAGGGCATTCGAGCTAAACCCTGTTGTACTACTGCAGACCTTCTCTAGGGATGCAGTGGACTCTGGCTACCGCTTAACACACTGATGTCATACTGCAGACCTAGCCTAAGGATAGAGTGAGTACTGTCTGCTATAAACCACTGTAGTACTGCAGGTCCAGACTAGGGATACAGTGCATAGTGTCTGCTACACACTGTTGTAATACTGCAGGTTCAGCCTGGGGATACAGTGCACATTGTCTGCTACACACTGCAGACCCAGTCTAGAGATACAGTGCACACTGTATGCTACACACTGTTGTAACACTGCAGGGTCAGCCTGGGGATACAGTGCACACTATCTGCTATATACTGCTGTAATACTGCCCACCTCGCCTAGGGATACAGTTCAGACTGTCTGCTTCAAACTGCTGTAATACGGCAGGCCTAGCTTTGGGATACAGTGCACACTGCCGGCTACAAACTGCTCTAATACTGCCCACCGAGCCTAGGGATACAGTGCTCACTGTTTGCTACACACTGTTGTAATACTGCAGGCCCACCTAAGGATAGAGGTCACACTATCCGCTACACACTGCAGACCTAGTCTACAGATACAGTGCATTTGGGCTAATACCCTGTTGTACTACTGCAGACCTTCTCTAGGGATGCAGTGAACTCTGGCTACCACTTAACACACCGATGTCATACTGCAGACCCAGCCTAAGAATACAGTGAGTACTGTCTGCTACAAACCGCTGTAATACTGCAGACCCACCTAAGGATACAGTGCACACTATCTGCTACAAACTGCTGTAATACTGCCCGTTCCGCCTAGGGATACAGTGCACACTGTTTGCTACACACTGCAGACCCAGTCTAGAGATACAGGGCATTCGAGCTAAACCCTGTTGTACTACTGCAGACCTTCTCTAGGGATGCAGTGGACTCTGGCTACCGCTTAACACACTGATGTCATACTGCAGACCCAGCCTAAGAATACAGTGAGTACTGTCTGCTACAAACCGCTGTAGTACTGCAGGTCCAGACTAGGGATACAGTGCATAGTGTCTGCTACACACTGTTGTAATACTGCAGACCCACCTAAGGATAGAGGTCACACTATCCGCTACACACTGCAGACCTAGTCTACAGATACAGTATATTTGAGATAAAACCCTGCTTTACTACTGCAGACCTTCTCTAGGGATGCAGTGGACTCTGGCTACCACTTAACCCACTGATGTCATACTGCAGACCCAGCGTACAAAAATACACAGAGTACTGTCTGCTGCAAACAGCTGTAATACTGCAGGTCCACACTAGGGATACAGTGCATAGTGTCTGCTACACACTGTTGTAGTACTGCAGAGTCAGCCTTGGGATACAGTGTACACCGTCTGCTACAAACTGCTGTAATACTTCAGGCCCAGCCTAGGGATACAGTGCACACTGTCTGCTACAAACTGCTGTAATACTTCAGGCCCAGCCTAGGGATACAGTGCACACTGTCTGCTACAAACTGCTCTCATATTCAGGCCCAGCCTAGGGATACAGTGCACACTGTCTGCTACAAACTGCTGTAATACTTCAGGCCCAGCCTAGGGATACAGTGCACACTGTCTGCTACAAACTGCTGTAATACTGCCCGTTCCGCCTAGGGATACAGTGCACACTGTTTGCTACACACTGCAGACCCAGTCTAGAGATACAGGGCATTCGAGCTAAACCCTGTTGTACTACTGCAGACCTTCTCTAGGGATGCAGTGGACTCTGGCTACCGCTTAACACACTGATGTCATACTGCAGACCCAGCCTAAGAATACAGTGAGTACTGTCTGCTACAAACCGCTGTAGTACTGCAGGTCCAGACTAGGGATACAGTGCATAGTGTCTGCTACACACTGTTGTAATACTGCAGACCCACCTAAGGATAGAGGTCACACTATCCGCTACACACTGCAGACCTAGTCTACAGATACAGTATATTTGAGATAAAACCCTGCTTTACTACTGCAGACCTTCTCTAGGGATGCAGTGGACTCTGGCTACCACTTAACCCACTGATGTCATACTGCAGACCCAGCGTACAAAAATACACAGAGTACTGTCTGCTGCAAACAGCTGTAATACTGCAGGTCCACACTAGGGATACAGTGCATAGTGTCTGCTACACACTGTTGTAGTACTGCAGAGTCAGCCTTGGGATACAGTGTACACCGTCTGCTACAAACTGCTGTAATACTTCAGGCCCAGCCTAGGGATACAGTGCACACTGTCTGCTACTAACTGCTGTAATACTTCAGGCCCAGCCTAGGGATGCAGTGCACACTGTCTGCTACAAACTGCTCTCATATTTCAGGCCCAGCCTAGGGATACAGTGCACACTGTCTGCTACAAACTGCTGTAATACTTCAGGCCCAGCCTAGGGATACAGTGCACACTGTCTGCTACAAACTGCTCTGATATTTCAGGCCCAGCCTAGGGATACAGTGCACACTGTCTGCTACAAACTGCTGTCATATTTCAGGCCCAGCCTAGGGATACAGTGCACACTGTCTGCTACAAACTGTTGCAAAACTGCAGGGCCAGCAAGGGGATACAGTGAGTAGTGTCTGTTGCACACTGCTGTAATGCTGTATACCTACTATAAGGCTGCAGTGCATACTGATGCTGCTACACCTGGATGTAATAATACAGACTCACCCGCGGGACACAGTGCATAGTATCTGATACACACTGCTGTAATCCTGCGGACCCGGTTTAGGGATACAGTGGACATTTACACAATGCACAATATTCACAATATACATGATATTGTAATACTGCAAACCCAGCCAATGGTTCTAGTGCACACTGACTGCTACACACTGTTGTAATACTGAAGGAATAGCCTAGGGATAGAGTGCACACTGTCTGCTACAAACTACCGTAATACTGCAGGCCCAGCCTAGAGATACAGTGCACACTGTCTGCTACAAACTTCTGTGATACTGCAGGCCCAGCCTAGGGATACAGTGCATACTGTCTGCTGGAAACTGCTGTGATACTGCAGGCCCAGCCTAGGGATACAGTTCACACTGTCTGCTTCAAACTGCGGTGATACTGCAGGCCCAGCCTAGGGATGCAGTGTATTGTGTCTGCCACACTCTGATTTGATACCCCAGACAGGTTTAGATATACACTGGTCATTTACACAATTTACAATATGCGGGATATTGTGATACTGCAGACCCAGCCTAGTGATACATGGCATACTGTCTGACACACACTGCTGGGACACTGCAGACCCAGCATAGGGATACAGGGCTTACCACGTGACACACACTGCTGGGACACTGCAGACCCAGCATAGGGATACAGGGCATACCACGTGACACACACTGCTGGGACACTGCAGACCCAGCATAGGGATACAGGGCATACCACGTGACACACACTGCTGGGACACTGCAGGCCCAGCCTAGGGAAACAGGGAATACCATGTGACACACACTACCCAGAAGATGCAGACCAAGCATAGGGATACAGGGCATACCGTCTGACACACACTGCCGAGATACTGCGGACCCAGCATAGGGATATAGGGCATACCGTGTGACACACACTGCTGGGACACTGCAGGCCCAGCCTAGGGATACAGGGCATACCACATGACACACACTGCTGGGATACTGCAGACCCAGCCTAGGGATGCAGGACATACCGTCTGACACACACTGCTGGGACACTGCAAGCCCAGCCCAGGGGTACAGGGCATACCACGTGACACACACTACTGGGATACTGCAGACCCAGCCTAGGGATGCAGGACATACCGTCTGACACACACTGCTGGGACACTGCAAGCCCAGCCTAGGGGTACAGGGCATACCGTCTGACACACACTGCTGGGATACTGCGGACCCAGCATAGGGATACAGGGCATACCGTGTGACACACACTGCTGGGATACTGCAGATCCAGCATAGGGATACAGGGCATACCGTGTGACACACACTGCTGGGATACTGCGGACCCAGCATAAGATACAGGGCATTCCTTGTGACACACACTGCTGGGATACTGCGGACACAGCATAGGGATACAAGGCATACAGTGTGACACACACTGCTGGGACACTGCAGACCCAGCATAGGGGTACAGGGCATACCGTGTGACACACACTGCTGGGATACTGCAGATCCAGCATAGGGATACAGGGCATACCGTGTGACACACACTGCTGGGATACTGCGGACCCAGCATAGGAATACAGGGCATACTGTCTGACACACAGTGCTGGGATACTGCAGACTCAGCATAAGGATACAGTGTTCTGAAGTTTAAGACCGCATGGTACTAGGACATACATATATGCTGCAGAGATGCAGGGCTCACGGGCTGCTCGTGCACCCTGTAAATAATCAAGTGGACACTGACCAGGAAGCACTTCAGCATTATTAATAAAGCCATGCCTGGGATTACAGGGTACACTGGCCAGTGCACACTGCTGTACTCATACACCAGCGCCAGGATACCTGCCAGGTGACAGCCGCGCTCTATAAATGTTTTAAATAAATAAATAAATAAACACATTCCAGAAATAATGTGCACACTGATCACTACTAGGGGTGTGTGCAATTGCGAGGTTTGTATTTTTGTAATGTGTTGAGTCCCTCATGACACCAAGCTAATAAAAATGTTGCACACCTATAATAAACACACACTGCTGTAGCAGGAATGACCCAGCCTGGAGACAGAGAGCTCCAGCAAGTGCACTGCTCTGATACCGCAGAATCAGCCGAAGGGTAAGTGTGCGGTGCCAGATAATTTACTACTATAAATACCTGCTTTATCCGTCCTAAAGATGTCAGCCATTGGCACTGTCCAGGCTGGATTACCGCAGTGCAGACCTGGCAGCTCTTCTGAAAACTCCCCTGGCACCACTGGGGGCAACATTGCACAACAAGGGTGCAGTTTATTTCCAACAGCTGCCACCATAAAAGTGAAGGGCGCGCTGTAGGGCCGGTGTATCCTCATGCAGCAGGTGCCATGGTTTAGTTAAAGAGATAAAGGCGAACAAATGAATCCCTGCTACAGAATTGTCACCTTGATCATAGGATGCAGTGCACTCTGCCTAAAACATCCCTGCTGCATTACTGAATGAGCACCCTAAGGGCGTAGTGCACACATCGGGGCCTACGTCACAATGCTGCATTGATGCACACTCAGTTTAGGAATAGTGCACATGGACTAATCCACACTGTTGGAATAATGTAGACCCTGTCTAGAAGAACAGGGCCCCGGTGTCAACAATTCAGAAATCCGTACTCGCAGATTTATAACTATGTGCAAGTGCAGATTTATGTGCTTCTGGAATTCAAATATCCCCAGGGATCTGCACGGAAAGCTGCACCCAGCAAACATTTCCATGTAGGTTCCTGGGAAGAAAATATCATTTCACATTTCCATCTGGATACAATTCCCACTGTGCGGAGTTCTCCATAGTGGGAAAGTCAGCACAGGGGAAAAAGGAACCCCTGTGTGATGGAATTCAGCAATTTATGTACTTTCATTTGCGTTATGTTAGGTTAGCATATATAAGGCTATGTTAGTAACAGCCGTCACGCCCATTATACCCCACTGAGATTTCCTGGTCATACAAGCTTAAGTTAGCGTTTGCGCTCCATTTTGCAGTTCGTAGGCCATGTTACATTGTGACTGGCTTGAACTCCAATTATCTGTATTGCTCGCCTCAGCAGAAGACTGTGTTCAGCTATTCTTTCTTTCGTGTTCAAGGTTGTATTCTGACTTACTAATGAATAGGCCATTCTGCCCCTGCATGCCTATCCTTCTCTGTAGCCCTGCTCCCATGTTAGGAGGATCCGAAACCTAGCAAGGCAGCCTTGAGATAGTCATAGTGTGTACCCATCTCGCAGGTGGTAGCCCATCCTACTGTGCCTTCTTTGTTCATGAACGGCTCAAGCTAGTAACTTTCCACTGGGGATGTGGTTGGGCGTTGTCGGAAGAATGATTATGCATTACCAAGTGTTGGGGAGCCAGTCCCCTCGACAGCCATCCCTGATGCAGGTCAGATTAGGCTCACTGCAGTGTATTTTACTAATAAATGATTGTTTATATTCTCTACTGTCTGACCAACTCTTCACTTGTTTGTAAGGCTAAGAGGTGGTCCTAAGTGACCCGGGTGACCCTAATTCCTTCAGGTGCAAAGCACACATTTTTTTATCTGCAGGAAAATAATTTTGTTCACGGAGAAACTCCTTCCCTAAAACTCCCTGCACATCTGGGGTGATCCATTTCCCCACTCCTTGAGTAGGATTTTTGGGTACAGAGAACTCTGCTCTGGTGGCAGAACTCCTCATCCGTAAATAGATTTACACCTGGATCCCTGGAAGGTGTAAAACACATGAATAGATTGTAAACGTATGTTTACGACTGAATTTACCTTTGTGAGTAGGGCTCACAGTGTACCCTAATGCCCTTTGTGACAATAATGCAAACTCTACCTAGCAACATAATGTACACTTACCAATTCGCTTGAGACTCTGTACACCTAATAATGTACACTACATTAATACTGCTGATTCACTCAAAGCAAACAGTGTGCACTGAAATACTACAGTAACAATGGAAACCCAGCCACATCGCTCCCCGTGGAGCTGAGGTCGGTCACTTCTTATGCACCTTTCAGAAAACAGCTGAAGACACGCTTGTTTTCCCAGGCATATGACAGTTAGGCTTACCCCTCTATTGCTGCCTTACTTCCACTCCAGCGCCAAGAAACCGTTTGGTGAACGTGCGCTTGATAAGTACTTTATAACATAACACATCACACTGCCAACACACACTGTTGTAAAATTCAGACCGTACCTTGGGTACAGTGCACCCAGACTTATACACACTAATACATAGTGTTGTAGTCCCAGCCTAGGAAAACAGTATTGAGTAACTAATACGCAATGCCATGGTAATGTACCTTATATTAACACAAGCTAATGCTTCATGGTCAAGACTTCATCGAGTCTGATCAACCACTTTGTAAACGTTTTTGGGTGGTTTTGTATAGCACAAACTCAACCCGAAGGTATTGGAGCCCCTTACATGAGCACCAGTTACGTTGTACGAAGACACATTAATTGTTGGTGGGCACGGGAAGAATAAGTGATTTGCCCAGAATTACAGGATGTTGAGCCGACACCCAGACCTGGTTCCCCAGCTCCAAAGACGGCAGCTCTGGCCATTAGGCCACGTCCTCTACCCTTCTGGAAGTTTAGTTAGTATCTACACGCTACTAAATAAGCACTGTTATCCATGTGAACTAGACAGTTTTATAGTGTCAGCAGGGTGATAAACACTTTTGTAATAATGCAGGGCCTGTTAGAAATACAGTGTAGAGTAACTAATACACCGCTGTAATACAGAGTGATTGCTGTTTGTCCATAATCAAGAATTGGCAACACCAATTGGTCTGGAATTAATGGGCTAACACATGCAGCATTGTACATTAAAGTGAGATGTATGAGAGAACCAGCAGAGGGCTACAGTAGTAAAGTTGTCCCTCATGCAATTTAAAGTGAGTGGGGGTGGAAGGATACACACAAACAGCCAATACCATTAGTTGTGAGATAAATACTCCACTGGGCTAAGACAAGATGTGATTGACAAACTTTACAGCCAATGGTGGAAAGAAGCTAGTTGAAGGATGCCAATGGTTGAAAGGGAAGGCCGACACCCACTCTGTGTATGCTGTTATCAATACGTCTGTTGACAGCAGTGCCGTCAAAACTAAGATCTAGTAAAAATATGTGTATTGTCCTAAATAATGTGCAATCATAACTATAGTATTGAAACAAGCTGATTTGTGAGTGAAATGTCCTCTGCTCTTGACATTACATAGATTTACTATTAAAAAAAGCTTGTTCATACTATCAAATCCTTAGAGATTGTAATCCTCCTTTTTTTTGTTATTTCTTGTCAGTCATCTACTGGTTGTCAGGATCTGATGCAGGTATATGTCACATTTATGTGACGCCTTCCCTACTTCAACTCCGAACATGCATGAAGGGAGAAAAGAGGAAAGAGAGACCAAACACTGGTGGCTGCTCATGCTGTCGGACAGGAAGGTGGCTCTGGAGCCAGGACCCTCGTACCCGATTTGCTGTTGTGGGCCGAATAGTTAGCATTAACGCCTAAACAAAAATAATTTAACCCAGAAACAGCATCAAACTGGCCATTTAGTGCAGCCCTTGTGATGCTTAACCATAGAAGTGTTTCAACAGCAATGTCCAGCCACCCAGATTACCAGATTCAGAGACGGAATTTGGAAACAGGGAGCAATGCCATCCACAGGAGTCCATCAGCACACAGTATTGGCTTAGTAATCCACAAGGAGAAAGTTCAGAAGAAAAGGATGGGGAGTAATTTTTTTCCATTACACTTAGGGGATATTCTCAAGAATGTGTGATAACCATCGCAAAATTAGCATAACGCAACTCTTCACATCGCAGACTATCGCGGGAAAATAACTCTGTGTCAACGTGGTATTCTCAACCCGGCAGCACCATGCGATAGTCCCACGATAATGCCTCAAATGACCGCGATAAAGTCAACGTGACGCCGCAGAAATGCGAATCACGCACGCAAAAAAAGCTGCAATGAGGCCAATCGCTATAAAAAAAATCAACAAAAAGCGGCCACAGGCCTGCAAGTCCCATGCGTCATGTTTATAAAAGACGTCATTTGTTATTTTTATTAGCTTTGGATTAATTTATTGTTTTAATAAGCTTGATAAGTGTGTTTGTTTCAGCGCGTGCATATAGGCGCTTGGGGCAGCATTTCCATTTCGCAGTGACTTTCCTCTTGAGAAGAAGCCACCCAGGCTTTGAAACGCGTCAGGAATTGAATGAAATAAGGAACTCTGGACCGAGCACACTGCTTTGAATTAATTCATGGTGTCAGAGCCACCCTGCTGAAGGCTTGTTCCCGCCTCCGGGAAACTTTTGTTGGATGTTTTAGTGCGGCAGCCTGGCCGCAGGGAACTTGCCACCACGGGTCTCGTGGGGCCCCGACAGAATGATTCCGTATCGGATCATGGCACAGCAGGGGTGAAAAACTGAAAAGACCAGCTCCTACGGCCCGGAGGCCTACAAGGGTATTTTATAGACTGTTATTTGTCACTTCTTAACAAAACCCACTTGGGGAATACTAGCGCCTGTTAACAGGAACCACAGGCACTAGCATGCAGTGCACTTACCCCACCTGGGAGCAATTATTTCAGCACGTTCATATAGGCGCTTGGGTCAGCATTTCCGTTTCACAGTGACTTTCCTCTGAAGAAGAAGCCATCCAGGCTTTGAAATGGATCAGGAATTGAATAAAATAAAGAACTTTGGACCGAGCATACTCGTTTCAATTAATTCATGGTGTCAGAGCCACCCTGCTGAAGGCATGTTCCCGCCTCAGGGCAACTTTTGTTGGATGTTGTAGTGCGGCAGCCTGCCCGCAGGGAACTTGCCACCACGGGTCTCGTGGGGCCCCGACGGAATGATTCCTTATCGGATTATGGCACAGCAGGGGTGAAAACTGAAAAGACCTGCTCCTACGGCCCTGAGGCCTACAAGGGTATTTTATAGACTGTTATTTGTCACTTCTTCACAGAACCCACTTGGTGAACACCAGCGCCCGTTATCAAGAACTACAGTCACCAGCATGCAGTGCACTTACCCCACCTGGGAGCAATTATTTCTGCTCGTGCATATAGGCGCTTGGGGCAACATTTCCATTTAGCAGTGACTTTCCTCTGAAGAAGAAGCCGCCCAGTCTTTGAAACGTGTCAGGAATTGAATGAAATAAAGAACTCTGGACCAAGCACACTGGTTTGAATTAATTCATGGTGTCAGAGCCACCCTGCTGAAGGCTTGTTCCTGCCTCAGGGCAACTTTTGTTGGATATATATATATATATATATATATATATATATATATATATATATATATATATATATATATATATATATATATATATACTGAAAAAAACCATAGGTTTCAGGAACGTTATAGTTAGTTGGACATTTCACTCGTACAAAACCATAGAAATTCCGGCGTTATAGTTAGTTGAGCTAACTATAACTCGCGCCCCCGCAATGCACTGCTGATGACATCACATATTACATCATTCATGACATGGTCAGTGACATCACTGATGACATCACTGATGACATCTCAAATGGCATCACTGATGTCATCACTGATGACATCATCCAGTGACTGTGTGTTTCTGTAAAGTTTAAATTTGTTTTATATATATGCCAACCTGTATTGAGGAATAAGTGGGTGTATAAGTGTCTGTATGGAGGATTTAGTAGGTACGTGACTGACTGTATAAGTGAGTGATTAAATGTGTCTTACTGAATGTATGGGTTAGTGACTAAACTGTGTGAAAGTCTGTATCAGTCTGTCTGTTGTTGTGTAAGCTGCTGCATGGGTTGGTGAGTAGCTGCATGAGTGTCTATATGGGTTATTGATTGCTTGCCTGAGTACTTGTATGGCTGCCTGAGTGTGTGTGTGGGTGGGTGGGAGGTGTGTGACATCTGTGCATAGATGTGTGAGTGATTGATTCACTGGGGGTATGGGTTCAAGAGTGCATGTGGAAACAGCTGTTTGGGTGGGTGAGTGTATGGGTATGTTGGTGAGTGAATGGATGTCTCAGTGGTACATATGCAAATAACTACATATGTAAAAGGCAGTATATGTAAGTGATGGTGTATATAAATAACTATATGTGAGAGTCAGTAATTGTGAGAGTGGCTGCATGGGTGAGTGTGTATGTGTATCAGTGAATCTATAAGAGACTAATTATGTGTTAGTATCTGTATGGATAAGTGAGGTGGTGTCTGTATAACTGTATAGGTGGGTAAATGGAAGTATGATTGATTGATTCTTTGCATGACTGACTTAGTGTGTGAGTAACTCTGGATATGTGGCAGTGTGTGAGTGTCTGTATATGTGTATGAGTGCATATGATAGTGTTGTATTGATGAAAGACTGTATGTATGAGTGACTGTATGGGTGAATGAGCGAATGTGTGTGTAGACCTAGGAATCAGCCAATGCGTGTTTAGTAACTGGTATTGATGTGTCTATTTTTTCGAAAATGGTAGCCTGTATTTTAGAGTGGGTGTATCAAAGGTCATATTCAGGTTGGAGGAGGTGCATCAGATTTTCACGTGGATGATGTCATCAGTGATGTCATCAGTGATGTCATTTGAGATGTAATCAGTGATGTCACTGACGATGTCATGAATGATGTAATATGTGACATCATCAGCAATGCATTGCAGGGGCACGAGTTATAGTTAGCTGAACTAACTATAACGCCGGAATTTCTGTGGCTTTGTATGAGTGAAATGTCCAACTTACTATAACGTTCCTGAAACCTATGTTTTTTTCAGTGAATTTCTATGTTTTTTAAAATGCTAATTTCTAACTATAACATGCCTGAAACCTATGGTTTTTCCAGAGAATTTCAAAGGTTTTTTAAATGAAAATTTGTAAGTCTAATGTACCTCAATCCTATGTTTTTTAAATTTTTTTTTACATATATATATATATATATATATATATATATATATATATATATATATATATATATATATATATATGGTTTCCAAAGTCCTTCAGAATGCCCAATGATGCAAGCAGCAGGAACAGACCACTCCGTGGCTACAAAGTAAAGTGCTTTTATTTTTCTCTCACTACAGCATGACGCGTTTCGACCGGAGAACCGGTCTTGATCACATGACATGTACAAGGGTCATAGAGTTTAAATAACAAAGAGTGCCGCCAAAACTGCCAACCACGAAATAGAAATAGAAAACATACTATTAGCTTAAAATCATTACAGGTCAAGAGAGTTGTATTGTGAAAGAGTTATAATCCATGCTTTCAAAATAAACCAAACAGGCTAGAAAAATACATATTATATAAAAATATGTTAATACAATAATTAATATATAGAATTAATATATTAAACCCCTGTAATCAGTAAAAGTGGGAGAATATAAAAAATATTATTTATATGAATAACATTTTTACAAAATAACACGCTATCTTAGATACTGAAAAAAATAATAATCAGGGGATAAAAGAATCTTGGGCAATTGCCCCTAGACTGTCGGTAAAACAATGGTTGCATGGGAAACAGCTCAGACCTGAAAACCTGATTCAGAGGACAGTTGAACGCATAGCAGCAAATTCATATAAAGAGTAGTGAGCAAAATAGTGCAGATGCCACAAACAAGTAAAAGTCAAAATAACAAAATTACCAATAATAACCTAAGCTACACAATGTGAAAATAATTAGTGCATCATAATACAGGGGTAGTCCAATGAACAGAATTAGGATAAATGAATTCATCAAATTATACATTCACTAATACAAAATATTACAAAATAAATTCTATTAAATGAATTAAATAATAAATAATCCTAATAAGAGACAAAAGAGACTGGACAAATACCTGCAATATATCTCAAGCAAAAAGGTGTGGCAAAAATGGTGGGGTACCATAAAAACCATTTAACAACCACCAGCTACAAGATCAACCCAATCATAAGCACCCCATCAGTATCAATAATAAAACCGGTAAAATCAGAGGATAAAACCAGTTAAAAACGACACACATGGAGTATAAAATGATCGAGATAAAAACATAGCTAAGTGAGGAGAAAAGTCTAGACACTAAAATGGCATAAAATAGATTCAGGGAAGAATTTGCATCAAATGGGAAAGATAAAGGAACGTCTAAAAAATCATATTAATTAATCAGTTCAATCAGACACAGAAGTTCAAAAGGGAAAGATCAGTTCAATACACATTATAAAAAATTATGAAGGTCTTCCCCAGTGTTTAAGACATTAGGAATCTTTGTATCCAAAAGTAGAATGTAGTGGCTTTCCAACTGTCTGAGTTTTTTCTCTCTATCACCACCTTTCTTGGAAATCGGGACAGCGTCAACAACAAAATAGCTAAGATCTTTCAGATTGTTCTGGTGAACTAATTTGAAATGACGCGCCACTGGATAGCTTGAATCAGAGTTGACAATAGCTCTAAGGTGTTGCAGGATACGATTAAAAACTTGGAGTTTGGTGCTACTAATATAGCGAAGATGGCAAGTGCATTGGAGCACATAGACTGCATAATCAGTTTTGCAAGTGAAAAAACCTTCAATTCTATTAACGTTTTGACTGAAGGCGTCACTATAGTCACAGGTATTCACACCAAATTTACAGGCCCTGCACGAGCTACATTTGAAAAAACCTTTCCGGTTTGAAAGGCAATTGGTTGATTTACAAGATTCAGGACTGACTTTAACTAAAGCATCTCGCATAGAAGGAGCCCTTCTAAAAGTTATGCCAGGATGTTCAGAAATGAGAGGGGCAAGAGTTATGTCAGTTTTCAAAATAGACCAATTAGACTTAAGAATGTTCCAAATTTTTTTCTCATGGCAACTATAGGTGGTAATTAGTCGTATGGTCATGTCTTCTTTAATAGAAGGTTTAGCGGCTTTTGGGATCATAACACTGGTATTGGAAACATGAGAAGAGTCATTTCTGATGTTACTCAATTTAAGCATAGCATCATAAAGAATACCACTTTTATAACCACGAGCCAGGAATCTTTGAAAAGATTCATCAAGACATTTTTTACGATCAATTTCATTACTGCAAATTCTATGAATTCTAAGAAATTCCCCATAGGGGATACTTCTAATAAGATGTTGGGGGTGAGAGCTTGAAGCATGAAGGATTGAATTGCCTGCCGTGCTTTTTCTATGCAATCTGGTTTGAATTTCATTATTGGCAACATATATTTCCACATCTAAGAATTCCACTCTTTCTTTGCTAATAGTAGCAGTGAATTCTAAGTTGAGATCATTGATATTAATGTCAGCCACAAAATTTTCAGCAGTTTCTCTAGCTCCGTTCCAAATGATGAACACGTCATCAATGAAACGCCACATGTGAACAATGCCATGATCAAGAGCTACTGCGGCGTGGCCGAGGACATGCTCCTCCCACCAGCCCACATGTAAACATGCGTAACTGGGGGAGAAGCAAGCCCCCATAGCCACGCCACGCAACTGCTGAAAGACCTCATTATTAAAGAGGAAATAATTATTGCAGAGGCAAAACTCAATCATTTGGACTAACATCTTACTATGTTCATAATGACTGATGTTTCTACCAGATAGATAGTATTGAATAGCACGCAGACCATCAAAATGGTTGATAGAAGTGTAAAGTGAACAAATGTCCATGACAATGAATGAGTAACTCGAATTCCAAACAACATTGTTAAGTTTAGACAAAAAATGACCAGTGTCTTTGATGTAAGTGGGGAGGGATTCCATATAGCTGTGAAGAAAAAAATCAACGTATTTAGATATGTGTTCAAGCAAACCATTCTGTGCAGATATGATAGGCCTACCAGGTATAGGAGACACACCTTTGTGGATTTTTGGTAGAAGGTTAAGGGTCGGAGTAATAGGGTGATCCTTTTTCAAAAATAAATACTCCTTTTTGTTGATTAAACCCTGTCCTTTCCAATCAGATAAAAGTCTGTGGACTTTTTCTTTAACACGATTGAGCTCAGAGAAGGAAGCCTTCCTATAACATTGGGAATCATTAAGTTGTCTTTCTGCCTCAGTAATATACATATCCCGTGGCCATAAGACTACATTCCCACCTTTATCTGCTTTATTAACAACAATGTCACCATGGTCATTAATTTTACAAATAAGTTTGGAGTATTGTAGTTCAGTATAGCTCCGCCGTTTAAAATTTAAAGAGCTGGAGCGATTAAGTTGTTTAAGGTCATCAATCATGCGATCACTGAACACATCAATAGCGTCCCTAGGCATCATGCGAACAAATGTGGAGCGAGGACAAAAAGGGCTACAACCCGCACTACTACTTGGTATACCCATAGTGGTCAATTCTTCCTGAGTATTGGCACAGGTATTATCACCAATATTAGAAAGGGACTGTAAGGTTTTAAGGGTTGATACATCAGAAATGAGAATATTTTTACTAGGAAGGGAGTCGGCAATAATATTGCTAGCAACATTGGTAGTTTTATTCAACTTGAAGTACTTCATCAATTTCAATTTGCGTATGAATTTAAAAACATCAATACGAGATTGTATATATTTGAAATTATTCTTGGGGCAATAGGACAAACCCAAAGATAAAAGTTGAATTTCAGCAATGTTAAGATCTAAATCAGTCAAATTGATAACAGTATTAGTCTCTTTAGTAGTTGCAGACTCATTTACATCGCCTGAGGATTCCCTCTCCCTCTTGCTTTCCTCATTGCGCCGCCTCTGCCTCTTCCTCTGTATCCGACTTTTGTTGGTGAATATATATATTCACCAAACTTCTTCAAAGAGCAATGAGCATATGTCTTTAATTCATATGCTCATAACGCATGTTGCCAAACTACGAGTCTGTTGTCCAGTTCTATCATTGTAGTTCACCATGTGACCTGATCACATTCACAGTTTTAAATAGCCATGAAAAACTTTATCAAACTGCTAGTGAACAAGCCTGCAGGTCAGGCGAAACGCGTCTAGCATATTCAGCTGGCATTAAAGAATTTTGCACAGACACGGCGTCGCTTGCTTTTTGAAGAAGTTTGGTGAATTATTGTGACCGCGTTTGGGAGGTCTTATCTTCGACGCGCCCTTTGTTTTGGAGGCAACGGGTGTTCCCATCCACCTGTGGAGTGTGTTGAAATACCGCTGCCCCCCCTGTACCGTAAATCCAGGAAAGCGGGATCGCAACCTGAGTGATTTGAAGCAGCAACCCAACTGAGGACCATATCGTCAGCACAAGTCGGAGGACCTGTGGTGTGTGGACTTGAAGCTGAGGTGAGCGTTTGGCTACACGGACGGGGAAAAGGGAAAGTCAGTGAATTTCCGTAAAAATCACACGCATTGTAGCGAGTGTGAACACTGGCGGTTCTGTGTTTGCGGAGTACTACCGCAGGAATAATTGTGTAATTATGTCAGCTGCTGAAATTCAAGAGCGGGAGGAAGCCGCATTATCAATCTTCTGTGATAAAACATCATTGTTTAACAAACCCTCAACAACTGTTGTAGGCGTGAAAACTACGGATGTAATGGCAAGATTTAAACGTTTGGAAAAGCTAAAGCGTACAGAACTTTCTAAATGGTGGGAGGCCAAATCGTTGCGCTGCTACTTGGAAGCCAAAAGAATACCTAGAGGGCTACGAATTTTGGTAGCGCCCACGTATGAGGATCCCAACCCGAATATGCTGAGAGAATGGTCCGACAATAGCCAGGAATCCTCCAGCAGAATGCTTGCAATTCTCATTAAGTACGCTGAGATTGATCGTATTAAAATCCTTGAAGAAATCGATCAAATCCTGGATATGCTTAGCAAGCAAATGGTACTCAAATTTATGACGGAAATGAAGGAAAGATTGTCAAAGCTGGAAGCATCCATCAAAGAAAGGAAGGCGCAAAAGTTTTTGCGTGACAAAAACTATTACGATCGGGGGCAAATCTACACATTTGCGGAAAAGTTTGAAAGCATGAGGAATTTAAGAATGAATGCAGCCACAGCTACAGGCCAAGCATGTCTTTCTGAGCTAAGCAGTATTCCTAGCTCTGAACTTGATACGGATGCAGAGGAAGGGCCAAGTAATCCAACAGGAGCAGCAATTCCATCTGTAGTAGATGAATTTGATTTTTTAAGGGAGGAGAGACGCTTCAATTTACGTCCAAGACCCCCTGCAAACAACAGAGCACAAAGAGCAAGAGGCAGAGGAGGAAGAGGCGCAAAGGCTCTAAACTTTGCCAACGTCAAAGAGAAGCCCAAATCCAACTTGAAGAAATGAAAGTGATCAATGAAACAACAATAATCAATCTCACTGATATCGTGCTCTCAGAAAAAGAAAAGAACATATTGAAACTTGGCTTATCATACTGTCCCCAAATCGATATGGACTATGTGAAAACAAGGGTGGACCTATTCAAATTTATTAGGTCCTTAAAATTGAAAAAATTCTTTGCTGTAGCACCAACCAAACCAGTGCCACCTGTCCATTCGTCCATGCAAGCACAATTTGAGAATTTGGGAGTGGAAGACATGAATTTTATGCTTGAACTACAACAACTTGGCAATCAAGATGATGCCGGCATAGGTTCCGGTGAAATTTCTGATGCGATAAGCACAAGTGAACTGATGACGACTTTGGCACATAAGGAAGGAATCGATATGAACGTTGAAAAATTAACCAATTTTAAACCTCCTTCTAGATTCACTCCCGTGACAGCTAGAGACTCTGTAGATGTATTTAATGAACTGGTCACCAATGAAGTTAAAAATCTGTGTACATCATTAAAGGGCAAGAAAAATGCATTTACCCAACAGCCTAAAGACTATTACAATCTGGTGGATAAATTGAGCAGTAATAATGATTGTATTATCCGCAATGCGGACAAAGGGGGCAACGTGGTCCTTTGGGGCAAACAGCAGTACCTAACAGAGGAGTATAAACAACTCAACAACAGGTTGAATTATGTTAAGGTGAACAATAATGTCATGCAGGAGTGTTATTCGTCTTTTAATAACTTGTTGGTTGACTGGGTCAGGCAGGGTGTGCTAAGCAAAGATGAAATGTCTTTTCTTAAAATTGACCGCCCCACTATCCCGGTCTTATACCTTATACCCAAGGTGCATAAAGACATATCTAATCCCCCCGGCCGTCCTATCATCTCGGCCATAGGGAGTGCTTTTGAACACACTTCTAAATTTGTTGATTCCTTTCTGTGCCCTCTTGTCAAAGCCCTCCCATCGTTTATTTTAGACACGAGTGACTTCTTACACAAAGTATATGATGTCCCTTGGGAATCGGACTTTCTACTGTTAACCATAGATGCAACGACTTTGTATACTATTATTCGCCACAAAGATGGCATAAATGCATGCAAACATTTCTTGGGTACTCGTCCGGCAAAATTTTGGCACCATACGCAAATGTTACTCAAAATGATCACCATCTGCCTTGAGAACAATTTCTTTTTGTTTAATGGGGTGCTATATCATCAAATTTGCGGGACGGCGATGGGCACCTGCTTCGCCCCCAGCTATGCGAATTTGCATATGGGCTGGTGGGAGGAGCAGGTGGTCCAGACGCGTTGGCATGCAGAGTGGCAAAACAATGTAATGCATTGGAGTCGTTACATTGATGACCTTTTTATTATTTGGAAAGGTACCATAAAAAGTGCTCAGGATTTTGTTAAGAATTACAAACCAATGATTTGAACCTGAAACTTACTAGTACAATCAGTGCTTCTGAAATTAATTTTTTAGATCTTACGGTGTATGTGAGTGACGGTAAATTGCAGACTAAACTGTACCGCAAGCCCACGGATGGGAACACGTTATTACATGCCACAAGATTCAATCCGGCCAAATTAGTTAAGAGCATCCCCTATGGGGAATGTCTCAGAGCTATGCGTAACTGCAGTAGTGAGCAAGATTTGGATAAAGAACTTTCATGCGTGAAATCCCGTTTTCGAGCTAGAGGATATTCGGAAGCATGTCTCAATCAAGCTGTCTTAAAAGTCAAAAAGACCAATAGAGAACAAATACTCTTTAACACAAACAAAAGACCAGTCAAAGTCTCACAACAAGATATTAGCCAATGTAGGTTTATCATCACCTATAACAAACAACAAAATGAATTAAGAACCATTGTCAATAGACATTGGCACATCATTCGTAATGATCCCGTGCTTGGCAAACTTGTACAAAGGAGACCCCAATTCACCTTTAGAAAGGCAAGATCCTTGCGACAAGCACTGGTCAGTAATATGCTGCCTAGCAGCACTCAAAAGCAACCATCGGGCTCTTGGTTGAGTAGAAGAGATGGATTTATCAAATGCCTTAAATGTAAGCCGTGCGTGTTTGGAAAAAATACTACCTGTTTTCCAGCAGGCTTTTCTCATAAGTCTACATAACAAATCAAGGGTCAATACTCGTGTAAGACGGATTATGCAGTTTACGTACTACAGTGCCCATGTAGCCTAAAGTATGTGGGCTCTACCATCCTGCCTGTGCACAAGAGAGTGCTTCAGCATTTACGTGCCATTAAAAACGGGGACAAAACTTACCCCGTGGCGCGGCATTTTGATAAATACCACAATAAGAATGCTGAGGGCCTTCTTTATTTTGTTATCGATGCTATCCCAGTAAGTAGCCGGGGTGGCAAACGGGAAAAGAAATTGCGCAAACTAGAATCCTGCTACATCATCAGACTAAATACTAAAATCCCACATGGTCTTAATATGGAAGAAGATTTACATACCCATTTATAGGATCCTCTCGCTCTTTATCAATTCATTTTAAGTTTTGTTTTAAGTTTCATTTTTATTGTTTTGATTTTGTCACTTATTTGGACAATGAGCATTTATATACAGACCGTTGTGCATATATTGTTGCTGTACATTTTGGCCCACTGGGGCAGTATTTGTTTGTTTGTTTGCCTGCTTTTTTAGCTTATTTTGCTAAAACTACATTGAGTGTTCTGATCACTTGATCAACCCATCAAAACATTTATTCTGGTCAACCACATACTAATTTGGTTGATCATGACGGGTAAAAGATGATGACGGTACCACTATGGTGAAATAGACTTCGTCACTTTTTGAGAGCAACAAACTTAACGTTAACGTGTACATGTAAATTGAAGATCAACTAAGTCAATCAAAGCTGGTGTATTTTGCAACAACTTTGATGAATTGTGTTTTGTAAATAATGCGGCACTTGTCTTTAATTCATATGCTCATAGCGCATGTTGCCAAACTACGAGTCTGTTGTCCAGTTCTATCATTGTAGTTCACCATGTGACCTGATCACATTCACAGTTTTAAATAGCCATGAAAAACTTTATCAAACTGCTAGTGAACAAGCCTGCAGGTCAGGCGAAGCGCGTCTAGCATTTTCAGCTGGCATTAAAGAATTTTGCACAGACACGGCGTCGATTGCTTTTTGAAGAAGTTTGGTGAATTATTGTGACCGCGTTTGGGAGGTCTTTTCTTCGACGCGCCCTTTGTTTTGGAGGCAACGGGTGTTCCCATCCACCTGTGGAATATATATATATATATATATATATATATATATATATATATATATATATATATATATATATATATATACATATTGCACAATCCCGGTAAAGATAAAGGCTGTCTGGCAGGGCGGTCCGTGCAGGGATAACCGGCAACCCCAAATATATCGCACCACACTCTTCGATATGAAAAGTAACGCATGGACACCTTGGAAAACTGCAGTTCTGTAGATTTATTGACTGCAAAAACGCAACGCGTTTCAGCTTTCGCCTTGGTCACGCTACATTTAAACTAGTGCTCACAACATAGAAAACAGACTACTCGTAACACCAATGGTGAATAATTCATGAGAAAAGGAAAAGTGGTGGCCATCTTAGCACTGACAACATTTCATATTAATGATTCTTAATGCAAAACTATTTACAAAATTCATCAATAATATAAAAATTAGTGAATTAAATCATATTCACAAAATTGATAATATACCTACATAATGCCCAAGTGGACAAGCAGCATATACATAGTTGTAGTCAAACTCCAGTTAACAATACACAAATGGCAAAATGCCCAAGTGGGCTAATAAATCAGTAATATAATTGTGCGCAGACGGAGTATTTAAATTCATCAGTAGCCCGTTCAAAAAGTAGATACCAATACCTAAAAAAGAAAAATTAGTTACATTTTAGTATAAAACAAGATATAATTTGCAACAGCAACATTTGCACGTAACATAACAAATAAAATTATTGGTTATGCAAGTGTACAGACAGTTCTTCACTTGAGTTCAACCCCTTCGGAGACATGGTCTCAAAATCAACAATATATCTAGACTCCAATTGTCTCAAGCGAAGTAATTTATTTCCTCCGCGCACATCATAAACAGCATCAATAACCACCATTCTCAGTAGACTTTCATTCTGAAAATGCTGGTCAAAGAAATATCGAGCAACAGGATATTGTCTGTTGTTGTGTCATATTGCTCTAATATGCTCAAGTACTCTTTTCTTGGCACGATGAATTGTGCTGCCTATATATGCCTTGTTACATGGACACATAAGTGCATAAACACAGTACATTGTGTTACAATTAAGGGCTCTCCTAATGATAAATTCCTTAATTTATCATTAGGAAAGCCCTTACTTGTAACACAATGTACTGTGTTAATGCACTTATGTGTCCATGTAACAAGGCATATATAGGCAGCACAATTCATCTACTTTTTGAACGGGCTACTGATGAATTTAAATACTCCGTCTGTGCACAATTATATTACTGATTTATTAGGGCAGTGCAGTGGTGTTCGAGCAGTGTGGGGGGTCGTGCAGGGGGTGGTGTTTTAGGGTTTAGGGCAGTGCAGTGGTGTTCGGGCAGTGTGGGAGGTCATGCAGGGGGTGGTATTTTAGGGTTTAGGGCAGTGGTGTTCAGGCAGTGTAGGAGGTCATGCAGGGGGGTTGTATTTAGTTCAGTGGTGTTCGGGTAGTGTAGGGGTTCATGCCGGGGGTGGTGTTTTAGGGTTTAGGGCAGTGCAGGGGTGTTCGGGCAGTGTAGGAGTTCGTACAGGGGGGTGGTGTTTTAGGGTTTAGGGCAGTGCAGTGGTGTTTGGGCACTGTGGGGGTTCGTGCAGGGGGTGGTGTTTTATGGTTTAGGGCAGTGCAGTGGTGTTTGGGCAGTGTAGGGGATCGTGCAGGGGGTGGTGTGTTAGGGTTAAGTGCAGTGCA
Source organism: Triturus cristatus (assembly GCF_964204655.1). Lineage (NCBI taxonomy): Eukaryota > Metazoa > Chordata > Amphibia > Caudata > Salamandridae > Triturus > Triturus cristatus. The sequence continues at coordinate 993,946,916 of NC_140584.1, read as the reverse complement.
GTTGTGTTCGGGCAGTGTGGGGGTCATGCAGGGGGTGGTGTTTTAGGGTTTAGGGCAGTGCAGTGGTGTTCAGGCAGTGTAGGGGGTCGTGCCTGGGGTGGTGTTTTAGGATTTAGGGCAGTGCAGTGGTGTTCGGTCAGTGTAGGGTGTCGTGCGGGGGTGGTGTTTTAGGGTTTAGGGCAGTGCAGTGGTGTTCGGGCAGTGTAGGGTGTCGTGCAGGTAGGGTGGTGTTTTTGAGTTTAGGGCAGTGCAGTGGTGTTCGGGCAGTGTGGGGGTCATGCAGGGGGTGGTGTTTTAGGGTTTAGGGCAGTGCAGTGATGTACAGGCAGTGTAGGGGGTCGTGCAGGGGTTGGTGTTTTAGGGTTTAGGGCAGTGCAGGAGTGTTCGTGCAGTGTGGGGGGTCGTGCAGGGGTGTGGCTTTAGGGCAGTGCAGTGGTGTCCGGGCAGTGTGGGGGTCATGCAGGGGGTGGTGTTTTAGGGTTTAGGGCAGTGCAGTTGTGTTCGGGCAGTGTGGTGGGGTCATGCAGGGGGTGGAGTTTTAGGCTTTAGGGCAGTGCAGTGGTGTTCGGGCAGTGTGGTGGGGTCTTGCACGGGGTGGAGTTTTAGGGTTTAGGACAGTGCAGTGGTGTTTGGGCAGTGTAGGGGGTCGTACAGGGGGTGGTGTTTTAGGGCTTAGGGCAGTGCAGTGGTGTTCGGGCAGTGTAGGGGGTCGTGCAGGGGGGGTGGTGTTTTAGAGTTTAGGGCAGTGCAGTGGTGTTTGGGCAGTGTAGGGGGTCATGCAGAGGGTGGTGTTTTAGGGTTTAGGGCAGCGCAGTGGTGTACGGGCAGTGTAGGGGGTCGTGTAGGGGGTGGTGTTTAAGGGTAGTGTAGTGGTGTTTGGGCAGAGTGGGGGGTCGTGCAGGTGGTGGTGTTTTAGGGCAGTGCAGTGGTGTTCGGGCAGTGTGGGGGGTCGTGCAGGGGGTGGTGTTTTAGGGTTTAAGGTAGTGCAGTGGTGTTCGGGCAGTGTGGTGGGGTCATGCAGGGGGTGGTGTTTTAGGCTTTAGGGCAGTGCAGTGGTGTTTGGGCAGTGTGGGGAGTCGTGCTGGGGGTGGTGTTTTAGGGTTTAGTGCAGTGCAGTGGTGTTCGGGTAGTGTAGGGGGTCGTGCAGGGGGTGGTGTTTTAGGGTTTAGGGCAGTGCAGTGGTGTTCGGGCAGTGTGGTGGGGTCATGCAGGGGGTGGTGTTTTAGGCTTTAGGGCAGTGCAGTGGTGTTCGGGCAGTGTGGAGAGTCGTGCTGGGGGTGGTGTTTTAGGGTTTAGGGCAGTGTAGTGGTGTTCGGGCAGTGTAGGGGGTCGTGCAGGGGATGGTGTTTTAGGGTTTAGGGCAGTGCAGTGGTGTTCGGGCAGTGTAGGGGGTCATACAGGGGGTGGTGGTTTAGGGTTTAGGGCAGTGCAATGGTGTTCGGGCATTGTAGGGGGTCGTGCAGGGGGTGGTGTTTTAGGGTTTAGGGCAGTGCAGTGGTGTTCGGGCAGTGTAGGGTGTCATGCAGGGGGGGGGTGTTTTAGGGTTTAGGGCAGTGCAGTGGTGTTCGGGCAGTGTAGGGGGTTGTGCAGTGTCAAGAGCTACAACAGAGGAATTCTTACCATGTACTTGCACAGGAACAGAGATGCTAGTTCCCAATGCCCCCTCCAGGATCCTCCAGAGACCGAATTGGATCACGTCTCTAAAACAACCCCAAAGGGGGAAGGGGAGTGGACAAAAAAATAAAGAAAAAAGAGACTGGTTCAGGATTCTTCGGATCTCCTCCACAGCACCCTTCTTCTTGTCAGTCCGTTCTACAGACCTTCTCTTGAACGATGCCTAAGGAGCTAATAAAGCACAATACTTAGCACCCTTGTCTACTCTGCACTTGTCTACCTAACTCTATAAATATTTAGTTGTACCCTTGGGAAGGAACGTACCCCTTAATCCTCTTGAACTTGCCTCTCTTCATGTGGGTGGTAGTTGACTGCCTGGAATGGTTTTCTCTTATTGGTTCTGTACAGTTCTACCTGAGACATATAAACATTTAATGGTTAATACCTGTTCCTTAATCTAATTGTAATTATTATTATTCTATTTATCAGCTCACCTACCAGTATTTTTTAAATGTAGCGCTCTCTATTCTTCTCTATATCGTTGTGGTAAGATTTTGTCATCTTTTCCTTCACTAGGATTTATGTTCTGCATAGTTGTTTTCTCTATGTTAGTCTTCTTGTTATTGCATTTATTCAGTTATTTTATCTTGTTTTCATCCTTTCTTTTCGCTTGATACTTTAGCAGTTATCTCTCTCTATATTCAGGTAAGTTTTCTCTTCTTATATAGTGGCTATGTCTTTTTATATTTTTTCTACTAGCAATATATATTTCTCGTAACACTCTTTCTACAAATGAACAACATATAACTTAGCTTTCGAAGTCGGCTCCGTGTTCTTCTTCCTTCGGACCGCTAGAGTTGACTCTTGTCAAGAGTTGCTGAGGCGAAGTAGTTACGTCAGGAAGAGTTCCTCACACGAGTCTAGAAATCTCCTGACTGGGGAAGTATCGGGTAAGAACTAGGTAACAAGGCTATAACTCTCCAAACCCTTACTGTAAACTGAAATAATCACTATCTTTAAAATTCTAAGATTTTCCTGAGACGCACAAGTTCAGCTCCGACCTCGGGCGATGCTTCGGTGAAGTGCGCATTCGTTAGGGAGAGCGCGTTCCACCATGGCTCCACACAGGTGTGAAGACAAAGACTAGACCGCTACCGCGATTGTACCGCGGCGGCCATCTTGGAATTTTTTCTTTGCAGCAAGGCACTCCAAGCGCGATCTTTTGTGCATTTTCCACATCTCCTGTTCCAGCTTATTTTCGGATATGTGTAAATTGCATTAACTACTCGTGTCGAATGCCCAGTGGTTCTGACAGTACCCCCCAACAACAGAGGTTCTTCCGCTCTTGGTTTCGTAGGAAATCTTAGATGAAAGTTTCTCACAAGTCTAGGAGCGTGAACATCAGATGCAAGTTCCCACGACCGCTCCTCTGGCCCATAACCTTTCCAATCAATTAGATAGTACAGCCTTCCTTTAACCTTTTTTGAGTCCAGAATTTCTTTTACTTCAAACTCCATTCCCAACTCCAATTGAATAGGTTTCGGGGGCAATTCTTTCCTCAAGTTTGGGGAAGCTAGTTTTAACAAGGAAACGTGGAAGACTGGATGAATCTTAAGCTTGGGTGGCCATTTCAATTTACAGGTTACTGGATTCACCTTTTTCATAATTGGGTAGGGACCAATAAACCTAGGTTGGAATTTTCGATTTCCTTTTAATCTGAGGTTCTTTGTATTCAACCAAACTTCATCTCCTTCTACTAAGGGAGGGCCCTCCCTTCTTTTCTTGTCTGCATAGATTTTATATTTTTCTTTGGCTTGTTCCAAATTCCTTGATGCTGTTTGGTGAATTTGATTAAGATGAGAGACTAAATCTTTAACTGCTGGAACTGAGATTTCAACTTCTTGGACTGTGGAATTAGGATGCCTCCCATAATTTAGGTAAAACGGAGAATAACCAGTGGATACGTTTTTTGCATTATTATGAGCAAACTCTGCTGCCCATAGATAATATGGCCAATCCTTATCTTGTTTTAACAGGAAAAGTCTTAAGTATTGCTCTAACTCTTGGTTCACCCTCTCTGTCTGACCGTCTGTTTCTGGGTGATAGCTGGTTGAAAACCTAGTCTCAATTCCCAGACCTTCTACAAAAGCTCTCCAGAAATGGGACAGGAATTGTGAACCCCGATCCGAAATGATGACCCTCGGAATCCCATGTAGTTTCACTATTTGTGTGCTAAAATGAGTAGCTAACTGTTTTGCTGTAGGAACCCCTTTCAATGCTAGGATATGAGTCATTTTTGAAAATGCATCTACCACCACTAAAACTGTATTAAATCCCTGGCAGGAAGGCAAGTCAGTTATCAAGTCTAGGGTGATTGCGTGCCATGGAAAAGGGGGGGTTGGCATAGGTTGCAACAAACCCTTTGGAGCTTGCCGTTCCGATTTTCCCTGAGCGCAAATCTCACATGTCTTGACATATTGTTCAATGTCTTTATTCATTTGAGGCCACCAGTATTTTCTCTTTACCAGGTCTGCAGTCTTGAGCTCTCCTTTGTGACCTGCCAAGAGGTCATCGTGGCATTCGTTCAGTGCTTGAGTTTGCAATTCACGCGTAGGCAAGTATAGGGCTCCTTTATGGTAAGGTAAACGGTTTAGGACTTCTCTTCCTTCCTCTTTTTGGACCCATTTCTGCATGTCTTCTGGGTTTAAGACCTGAGCGATTAGTTCCTTCAAATTAGTTAGAGTGGTGGCACAAATTATTTTGGAATCTGGAATTATCGTTTGATTTTTGGGCACCCCCTTTTCTTCTTCAGTTCCAATTCGAGATAAGGCATCTGCTTTCCCATTTTGAGCTCCTGGTCTGTAGGTAATCACAAAGTCGTAGTCAGCGAAATACAGAGACCATCGAAGTTGTCGAGGCGTGAGGGTTCTGGCTGACTTCAAAAACTTCAAATTACGGTGGTCAGTGAAGACTGTTACCACATGGTTAGCTCCCATGAGATAATGTCTCCACTCCTTGAAGGCGTCTTTTATAGCTAACAGCTCTTTTTCGGTTATGGTGTAATTAGTTTCAGCAGGTGTCAATTTACGAGATCTATAAGCAGCAGGATGCAGCTGACCCGTTTGCTTGTGCCTTTGGGAAAGAACTCCTCCCACTGCCAGATCGGAGGCGTCAGTCTCTACATAAAATGGCTCAGTTGGGTCAGCTTGCAACAGTATGGGCGCCGAAGTGAAGTCTTCCTTCAAGGATTCAAAGGCTTCCTCAGCTTCATTCGACCATTCAAAATGTACTCCTTTCTTGAGCAGGCGTGTAAGTGGGAGTATTTTTCGTGAAAACTCACTGATAAATCTTCGATAAAAATTTGCGAATCCAATAAATCCCTGAACCTCCTTGACACTTGTTGGAGACTTCCAATCGATTGCTGCTTGAATTTTTCGCTTATCCATGTTGATTCCAGATGGTGAAATCACAAAACCGAAAAATTCCACTTGTGACACGTTAAAGGCGCACTTCTCCAATTTCACAAACAGTCGATTCTCTCTGAGTTTTTGTAACACCTTTCTCACTTGGTTCCGATGCTGGCTCTGATCGACTGAATAAATCAAAATATCGTCAATGTACACAATTACACATTGATCGATAAATTCGCTAAGAGCATCGTTGATAAAGTGCTGAAAAGCAGCTGGAGCGTTGCACAATCCATACGGCATAACCTGGTATTCGAATAATCCAAACCTTGTTCTGAATGCCGTCTTCCATTCATCGCCTTCTCTCACTCTGATTAGATGGTAGGCTCCCCTCAAATCTAACTTTGTATAGATCTGTGCCCCTTTGACCTGATCTAATAGGACGGAGATGAGCGGCAGAGGATATCGATTTTTCTTGGTAATTTTGTTAATTGCTCGATAATCGATACACGTTCTCAAATCTCCCTCCTTCTTCGGCACGAAAAACAAAAGTGAAGATACCGGCGATTGAGAAGGTCGGATGAAACCATTCGCCAGATATTTGTCTATGTACTCTTTCAGGTGCTGGTGCTCTTTTTCCGTCAGCGCATAGACCCGACTACAAGGCATATTGGAGCCTGGTTCGAAGTCTATTTTACAATCATAAACACGGTGAGGTGGTAGTTGTTCGGCTTCTTGCTCGTTGAACACATCTTCAAAATCCTGGTATTCTTGAGGTATTTCCTGTGAATTTATAACGCAGACCGAAGCTTCTGCCATGCATAAGGAGATTGCCGGATTCTCTTCAGTTGTTCCTTCTTCCATCTTGAAGCAGTTTCTTTCACAATACTTCGAATTCATTTCAATTGTTCTGGTGCTCCAATCGATGGCTGGATTGTGCTCAGTGAGCCATGGTAATCCCAATATGAGTTGAAACTGTGGGGCATCAATCAAATTAAACTGGATATCTTCGCGGTGCCCATCTTCAGAAATCATTTGCATTGATTCCGTGGGGCTCACAATGGGTCCGGCGGAAAGAATCGTTCCATCCACCGCTCGGACTGGCTCACTCTTGGTCTTTGGAATGCCCTTCAGCCCAATCTTGGTTGCAAATTTTAGATCACAAAAATTTCCGGTAGCTCCCGAATCCACCATTACTGCCACTCCTGTCAATGTAACTTGTCGAAACTTTATCGTCATGGACAATATTAAGTGTGGTGACGATGATTGCAAGGTATTCGCCACTTGGTGTCCTTTCGGAGTTGATTCCTGATTAGCATCCACCAGTCCAACTCCTTCTACAGGTGGTGCTGAAAGTTTTCCTTCGGTTTAAAGGAATTTTTTGGTTTCTTTGGACAATTTCTCACAAAATGTCCACTTGAGCCGCAGTACATGCATAAATTGCCGATTCTTCTTTTATCCTTTTCTTCTTTCGAAAGTGGACCTCTTATAGTTCCAATTTGCATAGGTTCAGAGCTCAATGTTCCTTCTGCAACCTTCCCAGCTTCTATTTTTACTCTGTCGAATCGTGGGGCTATCGGTTTGAAATCTCTTCTTTTTTCGCCTTTCCTTTCTCCATGACGGAAGTCCAGTTCTAAAACCAGGTCTATCAGGGCTGAGATTTCTGTGGGTCTATTTGGGATTTGCGCCAGAACGTCCTTTAATTCATCTCTTAAGCCTCGATAAAATATTGCTGCTCTTTTGCTTTCTGGCCAGTCTGTTTCCATTACTAATTTATTAAACTGAGCCAAATAAGCCACGAGGTCTCTATTCCCTTGACGTAGTTCAAGCAGTTCATTATCTACTGCCTGAGAAATTCTTCGTCTATCAAAGATTCAAAGGAATTCTTGTTTGAATTGGTCATAATCTTGCAAAAGTGGGTCGTCTCGTGAAACCAAGGGCATGGACCACGACGCTGCATCACCACTTAAATATGACAAAACAAAAGCCACTCTAGATTGCGCATCAGGGAAAATTGAAGGGCGGCACATAAAGTGTAGAGAACATTGAGTAATGAAAACCTGGGCCTTCTGGGGGTCTCCGCTAAATCTTTCTGGGGGTGCCAAAGGAATGACGGGGGATAAAGAGTGTATGACTTGTGTGGTTACTTTATTTGGGTCTCCGATGGATGGGTTTATGCTCTCTCTCCCTGGGCCTAATGGTTGTTTAACTCTCTGGGCCAGTTCTGCTGTCTCCTTCCTAGAATTTATTACTTCTTGTTGTAAACTCTGATTGTCCTCTCTAACTGCGACTAACTCCTTTTGTATAGCTTCTAAAACGGATCCCAATGTTTGCAAGTTTATTCCTTCAGCCATTCTGTCCGGGTGCAAGTTTTAAAACGTGGGCACTTCACTCTGTCAAGAGCTACAACAGAGGAATTCTTACCATGTACTTGCACAGGAACAGAGATGCTAGTTCCCAATGCCCCCTCCAGGATCCTCCAGAGACCGAATTGGATCACGTCTCTAAAACAACCCCAAAGGGGGAAGGGGAAGTGGACAAAATAATAAAGAAAGAAGAGACTGGTTCAGGATTCTTCGGATCTCCTCCACAGCACCCTTCTTCTTGTCAGTCCGTTCTACAGACCTTCTCTTGAACGATGCCTGAGGAGCTAATAAAGCACAATTCTTAGCACCCTGGTCTACTCTGCACTTGTCTACCTAACTCTATAAATATTTAGTTGTACCCTTGGGAAGGAACGTACCCCTTTATCCTCTTGAACTTGCCTCTCTTCATGTGGGTGGTAGTTGACTGCCTGGAATGGTTTTCTCTTATTGGTTCTGTATAGGGGTGGGCGGAATTTGCGAAAGCGACTTTCGCAAATTATCGCGAAAATGTTAAAAATCTCCGCAAACAAGCGGAAATATCGCGAAGATGCAGAAGTTTTTTTCCCGCCCGTTCGCGATATTTTTTGCATGGTTGCGGGTCGCTAACTTACCCCTGCGGTTGCTCGCGGGCGCTGCCATCTTGTTTTCAGTTGTCTCGCGGTGCATGATCGCGAGAAAAAAGACGTGATTGCGCGACGCATGACGTCACTGCGGACGCGAACTGTCGCGAGATAGCTCAAATGGCTAAAACAATACAACATCTCATGGAGAACGCGACCGGATCGGGAAAACTTGTCGGCGAATGCGGGGATTCAGGTAAGGCGATCGCGCGCGCGCGAGAATGTATTATTTTACAGCGCGATCAAGAACCAAATTATCGCAAAGCTGCGGAAATTTTGACATTCCCGCGCTCTCGGCGGAACGCGGAAATGCCAAATTATCGCAAATTCCGCGAACGGAACGGAAATTTTGCCCAGGCCTAGTTCTGTACAGTTCTACCTGAGACATATAAACATTTAATGGTTAATACCTGTTCCTTAATCTAATTCTAATTATTATTATTCTATTTATAAGCTCACCTACCAGTATTTTTTAAATGTAGCGCTCTCTATTCTTCTCTATATCGTTGTGGTAAGATTTTGTCGTTTTTTCCTTCACTAGGATTTATGTTCTGCGTAGTTGTTTTCTCTATGTTAGTCTTCTTGTTATTGCATTTATTCAGTTATTTTATCTTGTTTTCATCCTTTCTTTTCGCTTGATACTTTAGCAGTTATCTCGCTCTATATTCAGGTAAGTTTTCTCTTCTTATATAGTGACCATGTCTTTTTATATTTTTTCTACTAGCAATATATATTTCTCGTAATACTCTTTCTACAAATGAACAACATATAACTTAGCTTTCGAAGTCGGCTCCGTGTTCTTCCTTCGGGCCGCTAGAGTTGACTCCTGTCAAGAGTTGCTGAGGCGAAGTAGTTACGTCAGGAAGAGTTCCTCACACAAGTCTAGAAATCTCCTGACTGGGGAAGTATCGGGTAAGAACTAGGTAACAAGGCTATAACTCTCCAAACCCTTACTGTAAACTGAAATAATCACTATCTTTAAAATTCTAAGATTTTCCTGAGACGCACAAGTTCAGCTCCGACCTCGGGCGACGCTTCGGTGAAGTGCGCATTCGTTAGGGAGAGCGCGTTCCACCAAGGCTCCACACAGGTGTGAAGACAAAGACAAGACCGCTACCGCGATTGTACCGCGGCAGCCATCTTGGAATTTCTTCTTTGCAGCAAGGCACTTCAAGCGCGATCTTTTGTGCATTTTCCACATCTCCTGTTCCAGCTTATTTTCGGATATGTGTAAATCGCATTAACTACTCGTGTCGAAGGCCCAGTGGTTCTGACATGCAGGGGGGTGTTTTAGAGTTTAGGGCAGTGCAGTGGTCGGGCAGTGTAGAGGGTTGTGCAGGGGGTGGTGTTTTAGGGTTTAGGGCAGTGCAGTGTTATACTGGCAGTGTAGGGGGTCGTGAAGGGGTGGTGTTTTAGGGTTTAGTGGAGTGGTGTTCGGGCAGTGTGGGGGTCGTGCAGGAGGTAGTGTTTTAGGGCAGTGCAGTGGTGTTCGGGCAGTTTGGGGGGTCATGCAGGGGGTGGTGTTTTAGGGTTTAGGGCAGTGCAGTGGTGTTCGGGCAGTGTGGGGGGGGTCGTGCAGGGGGTGGTGTTTTAGGGTTTAGGGCAGTGCATTGGTGTTCGGGCAGTGTGGGGGTGTTGTGCAGGGGGTGGTGGTTTAGGGCAGTGCAGTGGTGTTCAGGCAGTGTAGGGAGTCATGCAGGGGGTGGTGTTTTAAGGTTTAGGGCAGTGTAGTGGTGTTCGGGCAGTTTAGAGGTTCGTGCAGTGGGTGGTGTTTTAGGGTTTAGGGCAGTGCAGTGGTGTTCGGGCAGTGTAGGGGGTCATGCAGGGATGGTGTTTTAGGGTTTAGGGCAGTGCAGTGGTGTTTGGGCAGTGTAGGGGGTCAGGCAGGGGGTGGAGTTTTAGAGTTTAGGACAGTGCAGTGGTGTTCGGGCAGTGTAGGGGGTCATACAGGGGGTGGTGTTTTAGGGTTTAGGGCAGTGCAGTGGTGTTCGAGCACTATAGGGGGTCGTGCCGGGGTGGTGTTTTAGGGTTTAGGGCAGTGCAGTGGTGTTCGTGCAGTGTAGGGGGTGATGCAGGGGGTGGTGGTATAGGGTTTAGGGCAGTGTAGTGGTGTTCGGCAGTGTAGGGGGTCATGCAGGGGGTGGTGTTTTAGGGTTTAGGGCAGTGCAGTGGTGTTCGAGCACTGTAGGGGTTCGTGCCGGGGGTGGTATTTTAGGGTTTAGGGCAGTGCAGTGGTGTTCGTGCAGTGTAGGGGGTGATGCAGGGGGTGGTGTTTTAGGGTTTAGGGCAGTACAGTTGTGTTCGGGCAGTGTAGGGGTCGTACAGGGGGTGGTGTTTTAGGGTTTAGGGCAGTGCAGTGGTGTTCGGGCAGTGTAGTGGGTCGTGCAGGGGGTGGTGTTTTAGGGTTTAGGGCAGTGCAGTGGTGTTCGGGCAGTGTAGGGGGGTCAGGCAGGGGGTGGAGTTTTAGGGTTTAGGACAGGGCAGTGGTGTTCGGGCAGTGTAGGGGGTCGTACAGGGGGTGGTGTTTTAGGGTTTAGGGCAGTGTAGTGGGTCGTGCAGGGGGTGGTGTTTTAGGGTTTAGGGCAGTGCAGTGGTGTTTGGGCAGTGTAGGGGGTCAGGCAGGGGGTGGAGTTTTAGGGTTTAGGACAGTGCAGTGGTGTTCGGGCAGTGTAGGGGGTCGTACAGGGGGTGGTGTTTTAGGGTTTAGGGCAGTGCAGTGGTGTTCGAGCACTATAGGGGGTCGTGCCGGGGTGGTGTTTTAGGGTTTAGGGCAGTGCAGTGGTGTTCGTGCAGTGTAGGGGGTGATGCAGGGGGTGGTGGTATAGGGTTTAGGGCAGTGTAGTGGTGTTCGGCAGTGTAGGGGGTCGTGCAGTGGGTGGTGTTTTAGGGTTTAGGGCAGTGCAGTGGTGTTCGAGCACTGTAGGGGTTCGTGCCGGGGGTGGTATTTTAGGGTTTAGGGCAGTGCAGTGGTGTTCGTGCAGTGTAGGGGGTGATGCAGGGGGTGGTGTTTTAGGGTTTAGGGCAGTGCAGTGGTGTTCGGGCAGTTTAGAGGGTCGTGCAGTGGGTGGTGTTTTAGGGTTTAGGGCAGTGGTGTTCGGGCAGTGTAGGAGGTCATGCAGGGGGTGGAGTTTTAGGGTTTAGGACAGTACAGTTGTGTTCGGGCAGTGTAGGGGTCGTACAGGGGGTGGTGTTTTAGGGTTTAGGGCAGTGCAGTGGTGTTCGGGCAGTGTAGTGGGTCGTGCAGGGGGTGGTGTTTTAAGGTTTAGGGCAGTGCAGTGGTGTTCGGGCAGTGTAGGGGGGTCAGGCAGGGGGTGGAGTTTTAGGGTTTAGGACAGTGCAGTGGTGTTCGGGCAGTGTAGGGGGTCGTACAGGGGGTGGTGTTTTAGGGTTTAGGGCAGTGTAGTGGGTCGTGCAGGGGTGGTGTTTTAGGGTTTAGGGCAGTGCAGTGGTGTTCAGGCAGTGTAGGGGGGTCAGGCAGGGGGTGGAGTTTTAGGGTTTAGGACAGTGCAGTGGTGTTCGGGCAGTGTAGGGGGTCGTACAGGGGGTGGTGTTTTAGGGTTTAGGGTAGTGCAGTGGTGTTCGAGCACTATAGGGGGTCGTGCCGGGGTGGTGTTTTAGGGTTTAGGGCAGTGCAGTGGTGTTCGTGCAGTGTAGGGGGTGATGCAGGGGGTGGTGGTATAGGGTTTAGGGCAGTGTAGTGGTGTTCGGCAGTGTAGGGGGTCATGCAGGGGGTGGTGTTTTAGGGTTTAGGGCAGTGCAGTGGTGTTTGGGCAGTGTAGGGTGTCGTGCAGGGGGGGTGTTTTAGGGTTTAGGGCAGTGCAGTGGTGTTCGGGCAGTGTAGGGGGTTGTGCAGGGGGGGTGGTGTTTTAGAGTTTAGGGCAGTGCAGTGGTGTTTGGGCAGTCTAGGGGGTCGTGCAGGGGGGGTGGTGTATTAGGGTTTAGGCAAGTGTAGTGATGTACGGGCAGTGTAAGGGGTGGTGTTTTAGGGTTTAGTTAGTGGAGTGGTGTTCAAGCAGTGTGGGCGGTTGTGCAGGGGATGGTGTTTTAGGGCAGTGCAGTGGTGTTCGGGCAGTGTGGGGGGTCGTGCAGGGGGTGGTGTTTTAGGGTTTAGGGCAGTGCAGTGGTGTTCGGGCAGTGTGAGGGGTTCGTGTAGTGGGTGGTGTTTTAGGGTTTAGGGCAGTGCAGTGGTGTTCGGGCAGTCTAGGGGGTCATGCAGGGGGTGGAGTTTTAGGGTTTAGGACAGTGCAGTCGTGTTCGGGCAGTGTAGGGGGTCGTACAGGGTGTGGTGTTTTAGGGTTTAGGGCAGTGCAGTGGTGTTCGGGCAGTGCAGTGGGTTGTGCAGGGGGTGGTGTTTTAGGGTTTAGGGCAGTGCAGTGGTGTTTGTGCAGTGTAGGGGGTCGTGCAGGTGTTGGTGGTTTAGGGTTTAGGGCAGTGCAATGGTGTTCGGGCATTGTAGGGGGTCGTGCAGGGGGTGGTGTTTTAGGGTTTAGGGCAGTGGTGTTCGGGCAGTGTAGGGTCTCATGCAGGGGGGGGTGGTGTTTTAGGGTTTAGGGCAGTGCAGTGGTGTTCGGGCAGTGTAGGGGGTTGTGAAGGGGGGTGTTTTAGAGTTTAGGGCAGTGCAGTGGTCGGGCAGTGTAGGGGGTTGTGCAGGGGGTGGTGTTTTAGGGTTTAGGGCAGTGCAGTGTTATACTGGCAGTGTAGGGGGTCGTGAAGGGGTGGTGTTTTAGGGTTTAATGCTGTGGAGTGGTGTTCGGGCAGTGTGGAGGTTGTGCAGGAGGTGGTGTTTTAGGGCTGTGCAGTGGTGTTCGGGCAGTGTGGGGGGTCGTGCAGGGGGTGGTGTTTTAGGGTTTAGGGCAGTGCATTGGTGTTCGGGCAGTGTGGGGGTATTGTGCAGGGGGTGGTGTTTTAGGGTTTAGGGCAGTGCATTGGTGTTCGGGCAGTGTGGGGGTGTTGTGCAGGGGGTGGTGTTTAAGGGTTTAGGGCAGTGCAGTGGTGTTCAGGCATTGTAGGGAGTCATGCAGGGGGTGGTGTTTTAGGGTTTAGGGCAGTGTAGTGGTGTTCGGGCAGTTTAGAGGGTCGTGCAGTGGGTGGTGTTTTAGGGTTTAGGGCAGTGCAGTGGTGTTCGGGCAGTGTAGGGGGTCGTGCAGGGATGGTGTTTTAGGGTTTAGGGCAGTGCAGTGGTGTTCAGGCAGTGTAAGGGGGTCAGGCAGGGGGTGGAGGTTTAGGACAGTGCAGTGGTGTTCGGGCAGTGTAGGGGGTCATACAGGGGGTGGTGTTTTAGGGTTTAGGGCAGTGCAGTGGTGTTTGAGCACTGTAGGGGGTCGTGCCGGGGGTGGTATTTTAGGGTTTAGGGCAGTGCAGTGGTGTTTGTGCAGTGTAGGGGGTGATGCAGGGGGTGGTGTTTTAGGGTTTAGGGCAGTGCAGTGGTGTTTGGGCAGTTTAGAGGGTCGTGCAGTGGGTGGTGTTTTAGGGTTTAGGGCAGTGCAGTGGTGTTCGGACAGTGTAGGAGGTCATGCAGGGGGTGGAGTTTTAGGGTTTAGGACAGTACAGTGGTGTTCGGGCAGTTTAGAGGGTCGTGCAGGGATGGTAGTTTAGGGTTTAGGGCAGAGCAGTGGTGTTCGGGCAGTGTGGTGGGGTCATGCAGGGGGTGGAGTTTTAGGCTTTAGGGCAGTGCAGTGGTGTTCGGGCAGTGTGGTGGGGTCTTGCACGGGGTGGAGTTTTAGGGGTTAGGACAGTGCAGTGGTGTTCGGGCAGTGTAGGGGGTCATACAGGGGGTAGTGTTTTAGGGTTTAGGGCAGTGCAGTGGTGTTCGAGCACTGTAGGGGGTCGTGCCGGGGGTGGTGTTTTAGGGTTTAGGGCAGTGCAGTGCGGTTCGTGCAGTGTAGCGGGTGATGTAGGGGGTGGTGGTTTAGGGTTTTAGAGTTTAGGGCAGTACAGTGGTCGGGCAGTGTAGAGGGTTGTGCAGGGGGTGGTGTTTTAGGGTTTAGGGCAGTGCAGTGTTATACTGGCAGTGTAGGGGGTCGTGAAGGGGTGGTGTTTTAGGGTTTAGTGGAGTGGTGTTCGGGCAGTGTGGGGGTCGTGCAGGAGGTAGTGTTTTAGGGCAGTGCAGTGGTGTTCCGGCAGTTTGGGGGGTCATGCAGGGGGTGGTGTTTTAGGGTTTAGGGCAGTGCAGTGGTGTTCGGGCAGTGTGGGGGGGGTCGTGCAGGGGGTGGTGTTTTAGGGTTTAGGGCAGTGCATTGGTATTCGGGCAGTGTGGGGGTGTTGTTCAGGGGGTGGTGGTTTAGGGCAGTGCAGTGGTGTTCAGGCAGTGTAGGGAGTCATGCAGGGGGTGGTGTTTTAAGGTTTAGGGCAGTGTAGTGGTGTTCGGGCAGTTTAGAGGTTCGTGCAGTGGGTGGTGTTTTAGGGTTTAGGGCAGTGCAGTGGTGTTCGGGCAGTGTAGGGGGTCATGCAGGGATGGTGTTTTAGGGTTTAGGGCAGTGAAGTGGTGTTCGGGCAGTGTAGGGGGGTCAGGCAGGGGGTGGAGTTTTAGGGTTTAGGACAGTGCAGTGGTGTTCGGGCAGTGTAGGGGGTCGTACAGGGGGTGGTGTTTTAGGGTTTAGGGCAGTGCAGTGGTGTTCGAGCACTATAGGGGGTCGTGCCGGGGTGGTGTTTTAGGGTTTAGGGCAGTGCAGTGGTGTTCGTGCAGTGTAGGGGGTGATGCAGGGGGTGGTGGTATAGGGTTTAGGGCAGTGTAGTGGTGTTCGGCAGTGTAGGGGGTCATGCAGGGGGTGGTGTTTTAGGGTTTAGGGCAGTGCAGTGGTGTTTGGGCAGTGTAGGGTGTCGTGCAGGGGGGGTGTTTTAGGGTTTAGGGCAGTGCAGTGGTGTTCGGGCAGTGTAGGGGGTTGTGCAGGGGGGGTGGTGTTTTAGAGTTTAGGGCAGTGCAGTGGTGTTTGGGCAGTCTAGGGGGTCGTGCAGGGGGGGTGGTGTATTAGGGTTTAGGGCAGTGTAGTGATATACGGGCAGTGTAAGGGGTGGTGTTTTAGGGTTTAGGGAGTGGAGTGGTGTTCAAGCAGTGTGGGCGGTTGTGCAGGGGATGGTGTTTTAGGGCAGTGCAGTGGTGCTCGGGCAGTCGGGGGGGTCGTGCAGGGGGTGGTGTTTTAGGGTTTAGGGCAGTGCAGTGGTGTTCGGGCAGTGTGGGGGGTTCGTGTAGGGGTGGTGTTTTAGGGTTTAGGGCAGTGCAGTGGTGTTCGGGCAGTCTAGGGGGTCATGCAGGGGGTGGAGTTTTAGGGTTTAGGACAGTGCAGTCGTGTTCGGGCAGTGTAGGGGGTCGTACAGGGTGTGGTGTTTTAGGGTTTAGGGCAGTGCAGTGGTGTTCGGGCAGTGCAGTGGGTCGTGCAGGGGGTGGTGTTTTAGGGTTTAGGGCAGTGCAGTGGTGTTTGTGCAGTGTAGGGGGTCGTGCAGGTGTTGGTGGTTTAGGGTTTAGGGCAGTGCAATGGTGTTCGGGCATTGTAGGGGGTCATGCAGGGGGTGGTGTTTTAGGGTTTAGGGCAGTGGTGTTCGGGCAGTGTAGGGTGTCATGCAGGGGGGGTGGTGTTTTAGGGTTTAGGGCAGTGCAGTGGTGTTCGGGCAGTGTAGGGGGTTGTGCAGGGGGGTGTTTTAGAGTTTAGGGCAGTGCAGTGGTCGGGAAGTGTAGGGGGTTGTGCAGGGGGTGGTGTTTTAGGGTTTAGGGCAGTGCAGTGGTATACTGGCAGTGTAGGGGGTCGTGAAGGGGTGGTGTTTTAGGGTTTAGTGCTGTGGAGTGGTGTTCGGGCAGTGTGGAGGTCGTGCAGGAGGTGGTGTTTTAGGGCTGTGCAGTGGTGTTCATGCAGTGTGGGGGGTCGTGCAGGGGGTGGTGTTTTAGGGTTTAGGGCAGTGCATTGGTGTTCGGGCAGTGTGGGGGTATTGTGCAGGGGGTGGTGTTTTAGGGTTTAGGGCAGTGCATTGGTGTTCGGGCAGTGTGGGGGTGTTGTGCAGGGGGTGGTGTTTAAGGGTTTAGGGCAGTGCAGTGGTGTTCAGGCAGTGTAGGGAGTCATGCAGGGGGTGGTGGTTTAGGGTTTAGGGCAGTGTAGTGGTGTTCGGGCAGTTTAGAGGGTCGTGCAGTGGGTGGTGTTTTAGGGTTTAGGGCAGTGCAGTGGTGTTCGGGCAGTGTAGGGGGTCGTGCAGGGATGGTGTTTTAGGGTTTAGGGCAGTGCAGTGGTGTTCGGGCAGTGTAAGGGAGTCAGGCAGGGGGTGGAGGTTTAGGACAGTGCAGTGGTGTTCGGGCAGTGTAGGGGGTCATACAGGGCGTGGTGTTTTAGGGTTTAGGGCAGTGCAGTGGTGTTTGGGCAGTGTAGGGTGTCGTGCAGGGGGGGTGTTTTAGGGTTTAGGGCAGTGCAGTGGTGTTCGGGCAGTGTAGGGGGTTGTGCAGGGGGGGTGGTGTTTTAGAGTTTAGGACAGTGCAGTGGTGTTCGGGCAGTGTAGGGGGTCATACAGGGGGTGATGTTTTAGGGTTTAGGGCAGTGCAGTGGTGTTTGGGCAGTGTAGGGGGTCGTGCAGGGATGGTGTTTTAGGGTTTAGGGCAGTGCAGTGGTGTTCAGGCAGTGTAAGGGGGTCAGGCAGGGGGTGGAGGTTTAGGACAGTGCAGTGGTGTTTGGGCAGTGTAGGGGGTCATACAGGGGGTGGTGTTTTAGGGTTTAGGGCAGTGCAGTGGTGTTTGAGCACTGTAGGGGGTCGTGCCGGGGGTGGTATTTTAGGGTTTAGGGCAGTGCAGTGGTGTTTGTGCAGTGTAGGGGGTGATGCAGGGGGTGGTGTTTTAGGGTTTACGGCAGTGCAGTGGTGTTTGGGCAGTTTAGAGGGTCGTGCAGTGGGTGGTGTTTTAGGGTTTAGGGCAGTGCAGTGGTGTTCGGGCAGTGTAGGAGGTCATGCAGGGGGTGGAGTTTTAGGGTTTAGGACAGTACAGTGGTGTTCGGGCAGTTTAGAGGGTCGTGCAGGGATGGTAGTTTAGGGTTTAGGGCAGAGCAGTGGTGTTCGGGCAGTGTGGTGGGGTCATGCAGGGGGTGGAGTTTTAGGCTTTAGGGCAGTGCAGTGGTGTTCGGGCAGTGTGGTGGGGTCTTGCACGGGGTGG
Organism: Triturus cristatus; assembly: GCF_964204655.1. Taxonomy (NCBI): domain Eukaryota; kingdom Metazoa; phylum Chordata; class Amphibia; order Caudata; family Salamandridae; genus Triturus; species Triturus cristatus. Next base: position 993,929,788 of record NC_140584.1, on the reverse strand, counting down.
AGTTTTAGGGGTTAGGACAGTGCAGTGGTGTTCGGGCAGTGTAGGGGGTCATACAGGGGGTAGTGTTTTAGGGTTTAGGGCAGTGCAGTGGTGTTCGAGCACTGTAGGGGGTCGTGCCGGGGGTGGTGTTTTAGGGTTTAGGGCAGTGCAGTGCGGTTCGTGCAGTGTAGCGGGTGATGTAGGGGGTGGTGGTTTAGGGTTTTAGAGTTTAGGGCAGTACAGTGGTCGGGCAGTGTAGAGGGTTGTGCAGGGGGTGGTGTTTTAGGGTTTAGGGCAGTGCAGTGTTATACTGGCAGTGTAGGGGGTCGTGAAGGGGTGGTGTTTTAGGGTTTAGTGGAGTGGTGTTCGGGCAGTGTGGGGGTCGTGCAGGAGGTAGTGTTTTAGGGCAGTGCAGTGGTGTTCGGGCAGTTTGGGGGGTCATGCAGGGGGTGGTGTTTTAGGGTTTAGGGCAGTGCAGTGGTGTTCGGGCAGTGTGGGGGGGGTCGTGCAGGGGGTGGTGTTTTAGGGTTTAGGGCAGTGCATTGGTATTCGGGCAGTGTGGGGGTGTTGTTCAGGGGGTGGTGGTTTAGGGCAGTGCAGTGGTGTTCAGGCAGTGTAGGGAGTCATGCAGGGGGTGGTGTTTTAAGGTTTAGGGCAGTGTAGTGGTGTTCGGGCAGTTTAGAGGTTCGTGCAGTGGGTGGTGTTTTAGGGTTTAGGGCAGTGCAGTGGTGTTCGGGCAGTGTAGGGGGTCATGCAGGGATGGTGTTTTAGGGTTTAGGGCAGTGAAGTGGTGTTCGGGCAGTGTAGGGGGGTCAGGCAGGGGGTGGAGTTTTAGGGTTTAGGACAGTGCAGTGGTGTTCGGGCAGTGTAGGGGGTCGTACAGGGGGTGGTGTTTTAGGGTTTAGGGCAGTGCAGTGGTGTTCGAGCACTATAGGGGGTCGTGCCGGGGTGGTGTTTTAGGGTTTAGGGCAGTGCAGTGGTGTTCGTGCAGTGTAGGGGGTGATGCAGGGGGTGGTGGTATAGGGTTTAGGGCAGTGTAGTGGTGTTCGGCAGTGTAGGGGGTCATGCAGGGGGTGGTGTTTTAGGGTTTAGGGCAGTGCAGTGGTGTTCGAGCACTGTAGGGGTTCGTGCCGGGGGTGGTATTTTAGGGTTTAGGGCAGTGCAGTGGTGTTCGTGCAGTGTAGGGGGTGATGCAGGGGGTGGTGTTTTAGGGTTTAGGGCAGTACAGTTGTGTTCGGGCAGTGTAGGGGTCGTACAGGGGGTGGTGTTTTAGGGTTTAGGGCAGTGCAGTGGTGTTCGGGCAGTGTAGTGGGTCGTGCAGGGGGTGGTGTTTTAGGGTTTAGGGCAGTGCAGTGGTGTTCGGGCAGTGTAGGGGGGTCAGGCAGGGGGTGGAGTTTTAGGGTTTAGGACAGTGCAGTGGTGTTCGGGCAGTGTAGGGGGTCGTACAGGGGGTGGTGTTTTAGGGTTTAGGGCAGTGTAGTGGGTCGTGCAGGGGGTGGTGTTTTAGGGTTTAGGGCAGTGCAGTGGTGTTTGGGCAGTGTAGGGGGTCAGGCAGGGGGTGGAGTTTTAGGGTTTAGGACAGTGCAGTGGTGTTCGGGCAGTGTAGGGGGTCGTACAGGGGGTGGTGTTTTAGGGTTTAGGGCAGTGCAGTGGTGTTCGAGCACTATAGGGGGTCGTGCCGGGGTGGTGTTTTAGGGTTTAGGGCAGTGCAGTGGTGTTCGTGCAGTGTAGGGGGTGATGCAGGGGGTGGTGGTATAGGGTTTAGGGCAGTGTAGTGGTGTTCGGCAGTGTAGGGGGTCGTGCAGTGGGTGGTGTTTTAGGGTTTAGGGCAGTGCAGTGGTGTTCGAGCGCTGTAGGGGTTCGTGCCGGGGGTGGTATTTTAGGGTTTAGGGCAGTGCAGTGGTGTTCGTGCAGTGTAGGGGGTGATGCAGGGGGTGGTGTTTTAGGGTTTAGGGCAGTGCAGTGGTGTTCGGGCAGTTTAGAGGGTCGTGCAGTGGGTGGTGTTTTAGGGTTTAGGGCAGTGGTGTTCGGGCAGTGTAGGAGGTCATGCAGGGGGTGGAGTTTTAGGGTTTAGGACAGTACAGTTGTGTTCGGGCAGTGTAGGGGTCGTACAGGGGGTGGTGTTTTAGGGTTTAGGGCAGTGCAGTGGTGTTCGGGCAGTGTAGTGGGTCGTGCAGGGGGTGGTGTTTTAAGGTTTAGGGCAGTGCAGTGGTGTTCGGGCAGTGTAGGGGGGTCAGGCAGGGGGTGGAGTTTTAGGGTTTAGGACAGTGCAGTTGTGTTCGGGCAGTGTAGGGGGTCGTACAGGGGGTGGTGTTTTAGGGTTTAGGGCAGTGTAGTGGGTCGTGCAGGGGTGGTGTTTTAGGGTTTAGGGCAGTGCAGTGGTGTTCAGGCAGTGTAGGGGGGTCAGGCAGGGGGTGGAGTTTTAGGGTTTAGGACAGTGCAGTGGTGTTCGGGCAGTGTAGGGGGTCGTACAGGGGGTGGTGTTTTAGGGTTTAGGGCAGTGCAGTGGTGTTCGAGCACTATAGGGGGTCGTGCCGGGGTGGTGTTTTAGGGTTTAGGGCAGTGCAGTGGTGTTCGTGCAGTGTAGGGGGTGATGCAGGGGGTGGTGGTATAGGGTTTAGGGCAGTGTAGTGGTGTTCGGCAGTGTAGGGGGTCATGCAGGGGGTGGTGTTTTAGGGTTTAGGGCAGTGCAGTGGTGTTTGGGCAGTGTAGGGTGTCGTGCAGGGGGGGTGTTTTAGGGTTTAGGGCAGTGCAGTGGTGTTCGGGCAGTGTAGGGGGTTGTGCAGGGGGGGTGGTGTTTTAGAGTTTAGGGCAGTGCAGTGGTGTTTGGGCAGTCTAGGGGGTCGTGCAGGGGGGGTGGTGTATTAGGGTTTAGGCAAGTGTAGTGATGTACGGGCAGTGTAAGGGGTGGTGTTTTAGGGTTTAGTTAGTGGAGTGGTGTTCAAGCAGTGTGGGCGGTTGTGCAGGGGATGGTGTTTTAGGGCAGTGCAGTGGTGTTCGGGCAGTGTGGGGGGTCGTGCAGGGGGTGGTGTTTTAGGGTTTAGGGCAGTGCAGTGGTGTTCGGGCAGTGTGAGGGGTTCGTGTAGTGGGTGGTGTTTTAGGGTTTAGGGCAGTGCAGTGGTGTTCGGGCAGTCTAGGGGGTCATGCAGGGGGTGGAGTTTTAGGGTTTAGGACAGTGCAGTCGTGTTCGGGCAGTGTAGGGGGTCGTACAGGGTGTGGTGTTTTAGGGTTTAGGGCAGTGCAGTGGTGTTCGGGCAGTGCAGTGGGTCGTGCAGGGGGTGGTGTTTTAGGGTTTAGGGCAGTGCAGTGGTGTTTGTGCAGTGTAGGGGGTCGTGCAGGTGTTGGTGGTTTAGGGTTTAGGGCAGTGCAATGGTGTTCGGGCATTGTAGGGGGTCGTGCAGGGGGTGGTGTTTTAGGGTTTAGGGCAGTGGTGTTCGGGCAGTGTAGGGTCTCATGCAGGGGGGGTGGTGTTTTAGGGTTTAGGGCAGTGCAGTGGTGTTCGGGCAGTGTAGGGGGTTGTGAAGGGGGGTGTTTTAGAGTTTAGGGCAGTGCAGTGGTCGGGCAGTGTAGGGGGTTGTGCAGGGGGTGGTGTTTTAGGGTTTAGGGCAGTGCAGTGTTATACTGGCAGTGTAGGGGGTCGTGAAGGGGTGGTGTTTTAGGGTTTAATGCTGTGGAGTGGTGTTCGGGCAGTGTGGAGGTTGTGCAGGAGGTGGTGTTTTAGGGCTGTGCAGTGGTGTTCGGGCAGTGTGGGGGGTCGTGCAGGGGGTGGTGTTTTAGGGTTTAGGGCAGTGCATTGGTGTTCGGGCAGTGTGGGGGTATTGTGCAGGGGGTGGTGTTTTAGGGTTTAGGGCAGTGCATTGGTGTTCGGGCAGTGTGGGGGTGTTGTGCAGGGGGTGGTGTTTAAGGGTTTAGGGCAGTGCAGTGGTGTTCAGGCATTGTAGGGAGTCATGCAGGGGGTGGTGTTTTAGGGTTTAGGGCAGTGTAGTGGTGTTCGGGCAGTTTAGAGGGTCGTGCAGTGGGTGGTGTTTTAGGGTTTAGGGCAGTGCAGTGGTGTTCGGGCAGTGTAGGGGGTCGTGCAGGGATGGTGTTTTAGGGTTTAGGGCAGTGCAGTGGTGTTCAGGCAGTGTAAGGGGGTCAGGCAGGGGGTGGAGGTTTAGGACAGTGCAGTGGTGTTCGGGCAGTGTAGGGGGTCATACAGGGGGTGGTGTTTTAGGGTTTAGGGCAGTGCAGTGGTGTTTGAGCACTGTAGGGGGTCGTGCCGGGGGTGGTATTTTAGGGTTTAGGGCAGTGCAGTGGTGTTTGTGCAGTGTAGGGGGTGATGCAGGGGGTGGTGTTTTAGGGTTTAGGGCAGTGCAGTGGTGTTTGGGCAGTTTAGAGGGTCGTGCAGTGGGTGGTGTTTTAGGGTTTAGGGCAGTGCAGTGGTGTTCGGGCAGTGTAGGAGGTCATGCAGGGGGTGGAGTTTTAGGGTTTAGGACAGTACAGTGGTGTTCGGGCAGTTTAGAGGGTCGTGCAGGGATGGTAGTTTAGGGTTTAGGGCAGAGCAGTGGTGTTCGGGCAGTGTGGTGGGGTCATGCAGGGGGTGGAGTTTTAGGCTTTAGGGCAGTGCAGTGGTGTTCGGGCAGTGTGGTGGGGTCTTGCACGGGGTGGAGTTTTAGGGGTTAGGACAGTGCAGTGGTGTTCGGGCAGTGTAGGGGGTCATACAGGGGGTAGTGTTTTAGGGTTTAGGGCAGTGCAGTGGTGTTCGAGCACTGTAGGGGGTCGTGCCGGGGGTGGTGTTTTAGGGTTTAGGGCAGTGCAGTGCGGTTCGTGCAGTGTAGCGGGTGATGTAGGGGGTGGTGGTTTAGGGTTTTAGAGTTTAGGGCAGTACAGTGGTCGGGCAGTGTAGAGGGTTGTGCAGGGGGTGGTGTTTTAGGGTTTAGGGCAGTGCAGTGTTATACTGGCAGTGTAGGGGGTCGTGAAGGGGTGGTGTTTTAGGGTTTAGTGGAGTGGTGTTCGGGCAGTGTGGGGGTCGTGCAGGAGGTAGTGTTTTAGGGCAGTGCAGTGGTGTTCCGGCAGTTTGGGGGGTCATGCAGGGGGTGGTGTTTTAGGGTTTAGGGCAGTGCAGTGGTGTTCGGGCAGTGTGGGGGGGGTCGTGCAGGGGGTGGTGTTTTAGGGTTTAGGGCAGTGCATTGGCATTCGGGCAGTGTGGGGGTGTTGTTCAGGGGGTGGTGGTTTAGGGCAGTGCAGTGGTGTTCAGGCAGTGTAGGGAGTCATGCAGGGGGTGGTGTTTTAAGGTTTAGGGCAGTGTAGTGGTGTTCGGGCAGTTTAGAGGTTCGTGCAGTGGGTGGTGTTTTAGGGTTTAGGGCAGTGCAGTGGTGTTCGGGCAGTGTAGGGGGTCATGCAGGGATGGTGTTTTAGGGTTTAGGGCAGTGAAGTGGTGTTCGGGCAGTGTAGGGGGGTCAGGCAGGGGGTGGAGTTTTAGGGTTTAGGACAGTGCAGTGGTGTTCGGGCAGTGTAGGGGGTCGTACAGGGGGTGGTGTTTTAGGGTTTAGGGCAGTGCAGTGGTGTTCGAGCACTATAGGGGGTCGTGCCGGGGTGGTGTTTTAGGGTTTAGGGCAGTGCAGTGGTGTTCGAGCAGTGTAGGGGGTGATGCAGGGGGTGGTGGTATAGGGTTTAGGGCAGTGTAGTGGTGTTCGGCAGTGTAGGGGGTCATGCAGGGGGTGGTGTTTTAGGGTTTAGGGCAGTGCAGTGGTGTTTGGGCAGTGTAGGGTGTCGTGCAGGGGGGGTGTTTTAGGGTTTAGGGCAGTGCAGTGGTGTTCGGGCAGTGTGGGGGTGTTGTGCAGGGGGTGGTGTTTAAGGGTTTAGGGCAGTGCAGTGGTGTTCAGGCATTGTAGGGAGTCATGCAGGGGGTGGTGTTTTAGGGTTTAGGGCAGTGTAGTGGTGTTCGGGCAGTTTAGAGGGTCGTGCAGTGGGTGGTGTTTTAGGGTTTAGGGCAGTGCAGTGGTGTTCGGGCAGTGTAGGGGGTCGTGCAGGGATGGTGTTTTAGGGTTTAGGGCAGTGCAGTGGTGTTCAGGCAGTGTAAGGGGGTCAGGCAGGGGGTGGAGGTTTAGGACAGTGCAGTGGTGTTCGGGCAGTGTAGGGGGTCATACAGGGGGTGGTGTTTTAGGGTTTAGGGCAGTGCAGTGGTGTTTGAGCACTGTAGGGGGTCGTGCCGGGGGTGGTATTTTAGGGTTTAGGGCAGTGCAGTGGTGTTTGTGCAGTGTAGGGGGTGATGCAGGGGGTGGTGTTTTAGGGTTTAGGGCAGTGCAGTGGTGTTTGGGCAGTTTAGAGGGTCGTGCAGTGGGTGGTGTTTTAGGGTTTAGGGCAGTGCAGTGGTGTTCGGGCAGTGTAGGAGGTCATGCAGGGGGTGGAGTTTTAGGGTTTAGGACAGTACAGTGGTGTTCGGGCAGTTTAGAGGGTCGTGCAGGGATGGTAGTTTAGGGTTTAGGGCAGAGCAGTGGTGTTCGGGCAGTGTGGTGGGGTCATGCAGGGGGTGGAGTTTTAGGCTTTAGGGCAGTGCAGTGGTGTTCGGGCAGTGTGGTGGGGTCTTGCACGGGGTGGAGTTTTAGGGGTTAGGACAGTGCAGTGGTGTTCGGGCAGTGTAGGGGGTCATACAGGGGGTAGTGTTTTAGGGTTTAGGGCAGTGCAGTGGTGTTCGAGCACTGTAGGGGGTCGTGCCGGGGGTGGTGTTTTAGGGTTTAGGGCAGTGCAGTGCGGTTCGTGCAGTGTAGCGGGTGATGTAGGGGGTGGTGGTTTAGGGTTTTAGAGTTTAGGGCAGTACAGTGGTCGGGCAGTGTAGAGGGTTGTGCAGGGGGTGGTGTTTTAGGGTTTAGGGCAGTGTAGTGTTATACTGGCAGTGTAGGGGGTCGTGAAGGGGTGGTGTTTTAGGGTTTAGTGGAGTGGTGTTCGGGCAGTGTGGGGGTCGTGCAGGAGGTAGTGTTTTAGGGCAGTGCAGTGGTGTTCCGGCAGTTTGGGGGGTCATGCAGGGGGTGGTGTTTTAGGGTTTAGGGCAGTGCAGTGGTGTTCGGGCAGTGTGGGGGGGGTCGTGCAGGGGGTGGTGTTTTAGGGTTTAGGGCAGTGCATTGGCATTCGGGCAGTGTGGGGGTGTTGTTCAGGGGGTGGTGGTTTAGGGCAGTGCAGTGGTGTTCAGGCAGTGTAGGGAGTCATGCAGGGGGTGGTGTTTTAAGGTTTAGGGCAGTGTAGTGGTGTTCGGGCAGTTTAGAGGTTCGTGCAGTGGGTGGTGTTTTAGGGTTTAGGGCAGTGCAGTGGTGTTCGGGCAGTGTAGGGGGTCATGCAGGGATGGTGTTTTAGGGTTTAGGGCAGTGAAGTGGTGTTCGGGCAGTGTAGGGGGGTCAGGCAGGGGGTGGAGTTTTAGGGTTTAGGACAGTGCAGTGGTGTTCGGGCAGTGTAGGGGGTCGTACAGGGGGTGGTGTTTTAGGGTTTAGGGCAGTGCAGTGGTGTTCGAGCACTATAGGGGGTCGTGCCGGGGTGGTGTTTTAGGGTTTAGGGCAGTGCAGTGGTGTTCGTGCAGTGTAGGGGGTGATGCAGGGGGTGGTGGTATAGGGTTTAGGGCAGTGTAGTGGTGTTCGGCAGTGTAGGGGGTCATGCAGGGGGTGGTGTTTTAGGGTTTAGGGCAGTGCAGTGGTGTTTGGGCAGTGTAGGGTGTCGTGCAGGGGGGGTGTTTTAGGGTTTAGGGCAGTGCAGTGGTGTTCGGGCAGTGTAGGGGGTTGTGCAGGGGGGGTGGTGTTTTAGAGTTTAGGGCAGTGCAGTGGTGTTTGGGCAGTCTAGGGGGTCGTGCAGGGGGGGTGGTGTATTAGGGTTTAGGGCAGTGTAGTGATATACGGGCAGTGTAAGGGGTGGTGTTTTAGGGTTTAGGGAGTGGAGTGGTGTTCAAGCAGTGTGGGCGGTTGTGCAGGGGATGGTGTTTTAGGGCAGTGCAGTGGTGCTCGGGCAGTGTGGGGGGTCGTGCAGGGGGTGGTGTTTTAGGGTTTAGGGCAGTGCAGTGGTGTTCGGGCAGTGTGGGGGGTTCGTGTAGGGGTGGTGTTTTAGGGTTTAGGGCAGTGCAGTGGTGTTCGGGCAGTCTAGGGGGTCATGCAGGGGGTGGAGTTTTAGGGTTTAGGACAGTGCAGTCGTGTTCGGGCAGTGTAGGGGGTCGTACAGGGTGTGGTGTTTTAGGGTTTAGGGCAGTGCAGTGGTGTTCGGGCAGTGCAGTGGGTCGTGCAGGGGGTGGTGTTTTAGGGTTTAGGGCAGTGCAGTGGTGTTTGTGCAGTGTAGAGGGTCGTGCAGGTGTTGGTGGTTTAGGGTTTAGGGCAGTGCAATGGTGTTCGGGCATTGTAGGGGGTCATGCAGGGGGTGGTGTTTTAGGGTTTAGGGCAGTGGTGTTCGGGCAGTGTAGGGTGTCATGCAGGGGGGGTGGTGTTTTAGGGTTTATGGCAGTGCAGTGGTGTTCGGGCAGTGTAGGGGGTTGTGCAGGGGGGTGTTTTAGAGTTTAGGGCAGTGCAGTGGTCGGGAAGTGTAGGGGGTTGTGCAGGGGGTGGTGTTTTAGGGTTTAGGGCAGTGCAGTGGTATACTGGCAGTGTAGGGGGTCGTGAAGGGGTGGTGTTTTAGGGTTTAGTGCTGTGGAGTGGTGTTCGGGCAGTGTGGAGGTCGTGCAGGAGGTGGTGTTTTAGGGCTGTGCAGTGGTGTTCATGCAGTGTGGGGGGTCGTGCAGGGGGTGGTGTTTTAGGGTTTAGGGCAGTGCATTGGTGTTCGGGCAGTGTGGGGGTATTGTGCAGGGGGTGGTGTTTTAGGGTTTAGGGCAGTGCATTGGTGTTCGGGCAGTGTGGGGGTGTTGTGCAGGGGGTGGTGTTTAAGGGTTTAGGGCAGTGCAGTGGTGTTCAGGCAGTGTAGGGAGTCATGCAGGGGGTGGTGGTTTAGGGTTTAGGGCAGTGTAGTGGTGTTCGGGCAGTTTAGAGGGTCGTGCAGTGGGTGGTGTTTTAGGGTTTAGGGCAGTGCAGTGGTGTTCGGGCAGTGTAGGGGGTCGTGCAGGGATGGTGTTTTAGGGTTTAGGGCAGTGCAGTGGTGTTCGGGCAGTGTAAGGGAGTCAGGCAGGGGGTGGAGGTTTAGGACAGTGCAGTGGTGTTCGGGCAGTGTAGGGGGTCATACAGGGCGTGGTGTTTTAGGGTTTAGGGCAGTGCAGTGGTGTTTGGGCAGTGTAGGGTGTCGTGCAGGGGGGGTGTTTTAGGGTTTAGGGCAGTGCAGTGGTGTTCGGGCAGTGTAGGGGGTTGTGCAGGGGGGGTGGTGTTTTAGAGTTTAGGACAGTGCAGTGGTGTTCGGGCAGTGTAGGGGGTCATACAGGGGGTGATGTTTTAGGGTTTAGGGCAGTGCAGTGGTGTTTGGGCAGTGTAGGGGGTCGTGCAGGGATGGTGTTTTAGGGTTTAGGGCAGTGCAGTGGTGTTCAGGCAGTGTAAGGGGGTCAGGCAGGGGGTGGAGGTTTAGGACAGTGCAGTGGTGTTCGGGCAGTGTAGGGGGTCATACAGGGGGTGGTGTTTTAGGGTTTAGGGCAGTGCAGTGGTGTTTGAGCACTGTAGGGGGTCGTGCCGGGGGTGGTATTTTAGGGTTTAGGGCAGTGCAGTGGTGTTTGTGCAGTGTAGGGGGTGATGCAGGGGGTGGTGTTTTAGGGTTTAGGGCAGTGCAGTGGTGTTTGGGCAGTTTAGAGGGTCGTGCAGTGGGTGGTGTTTTAGGGTTTAGGGCAGTGCAGTGGTGTTCGGGCAGTGTAGGAGGTCATGCAGGGGGTGGAGTTTTAGGGTTTAGGACAGTACAGTGGTGTTCGGGCAGTTTAGAGGGTCGTGCAGGGATGGTAGTTTAGGGTTTAGGGCAGAGCAGTGGTGTTCGGGCAGTGTGGTGGGGTCATGCAGGGGGTGGAGTTTTAGGCTTTAGGGCAGTGCAGTGGTGTTCGGGCAGTGTGGTGGGGTCTTGCACGGGGTGGAGTTTTAGGGGTTAGGACAGTGCAGTGGTGTTCGGGCAGTGTAGGGGGTCATACAGGGGGTAGTGTTTTAGGGTTTAGGGCAGTGCAGTGGTGTTCGAGCACTGTAGGGGGTCGTGCCGGGGGTGGTGTTTTAGGGTTTAGGGCAGTGCAGTGCGGTTCGTGCAGTGTAGCGGGTGATGTAGGGGGTGGTGGTTTAGGGTTTTAGAGTTTAGGGCAGTACAGTGGTCGGGCAGTGTAGAGGGTTGTGCAGGGGGTGGTGTTTTAGGGTTTAGGGCAGTGCAGTGTTATACTGGCAGTGTAGGGGGTCGTGAAGGGGTGGTGTTTTAGGGTTTAGTGGAGTGGTGTTCGGGCAGTGTGGGGGTCGTGCAGGAGGTAGTGTTTTAGGGCAGTGCAGTGGTGTTCGGGCAGTTTGGGGGGTCATGCAGGGGGTGGTGTTTTAGGGTTTAGGGCAGTGCAGTGGTGTTCGGGCAGTGTGGGGGGGGTCGTGCAGGGGGTGGTGTTTTAGGGTTTAGGGCAGTGCATTGGTATTCGGGCAGTGTGGGGGTGTTGTTCAGGGGGTGGTGGTTTAGGGCAGTGCAGTGGTGTTCAGGCAGTGTAGGGAGTCATGCAGGGGGTGGTGTTTTAAGGTTTAGGGCAGTGTAGTGGTGTTCGGGCAGTTTAGAGGTTCGTGCAGTGGGTGGTGTTTTAGGGTTTAGGGCAGTGCAGTGGTGTTCGGGCAGTGTAGGGGGTCATGCAGGGATGGTGTTTTAGGGTTTAGGGCAGTGAAGTGGTGTTCGGGCAGTGTAGGGGGGTCAGGCAGGGGGTGGAGTTTTAGGGTTTAGGACAGTGCAGTGGTGTTCGGGCAGTGTAGGGGGTCGTACAGGGGGTGGTGTTTTAGGGTTTAGGGCAGTGCAGTGGTGTTCGAGCACTATAGGGGGTCGTGCCGGGGTGGTGTTTTAGGGTTTAGGGCAGTGCAGTGGTGTTCGTGCAGTGTAGGGGGTGATGCAGGGGGTGGTGGTATAGGGTTTAGGGCAGTGTAGTGGTGTTCGGCAGTGTAGGGGGTCATGCAGGGGGTGGTGTTTTAGGGTTTAGGGCAGTGCAGTGGTGTTTGGGCAGTGTAGGGTGTCGTGCAGGGGGGGTGTTTTAGGGTTTAGGGCAGTGCAGTGGTGTTCGGGCAGTGTAGGGGGTTGTGCAGGGGGGGTGGTGTTTTAGAGTTTAGGGCAGTGCAGTGGTGTTTGGGCAGTCTAGGGGGTCGTGCAGGGGGGGTGGTGTATTAGGGTTTAGGGCAGTGTAGTGATATACGGGCAGTGTAAGGGGTGGTGTTTTAGGGTTTAGGGAGTGGAGTGGTGTTCAAGCAGGGTGGGCGGTTGTGCAGGGGATGGTGTTTTAGGGCAGTGCAGTGGTGCTCGGACAGTGTGGGGGGTCGTGCAGGGGGTGGTGTTTTAGGGTTTAGGGCAGTGCAGTGGTGTTCGGGCAGTGTGGGGGGTTCGTGTAGGGGGTGGTGTTTTAGGGTTTAGGGCAGTGCAGTGGTGTTCGGGCAGTCTAGGGGGTCATGCAGGGGGTGGAGTTTTAGGGTTTAGGACAGTGCAGTCGTGTTCGGGCAGTGTAGGGGGTCGTACAGGGTGTGGTGTTTTAGGGTTTAGGGCAGTGCAGTGGTGTTCGGGCAGTGCAGTGGGTCGTGCAGGGGGTGGTGTTTTAGGGTTTAGGGCAGTGCAGTGGTGTTTGTGCAGTGTAGGGGGTCGTGCAGGTGTTGGTGGTTTAGGGTTTAGGGCAGTGCAATGGTGTTCGGGCATTGTAGGGGGTCATGCAGGGGGTGGTGTTTTAGGGTTTAGGGCAGTGGTGTTCGGGCAGTGTAGGGTGTCATGCAGGGGGGGTGGTGTTTTAGGGTTTAGGGCAGTGCAGTGGTGTTCGGGCAGTGTAGGGGGTTGTGCAGGGGGGTGTTTTAGAGTTTAGGGCAGTGCAGTGGTCGGGCAGTGTAGGGGGTTGTGCAGGGGGTGGTGTTTTAGGGTTTAGGGCAGTGCAGTGGTATACTGGCAGTGTAGGGGGTCGTGAAGGGGTGGTGTTTTAGGGTTTAGTGCTGTGGAGTGGTGTTCGGGCAGTGTGGAGGTCGTGCAGGAGGTGGTGTTTTAGGGCTGTGCAGTGGTGTTCATGCAGTGTGGGGGGTCGTGCAGGGGGTGGTGTTTTAGGGTTTAGGGCAGTGCATTGGTGTTCGGGCAGTGTGGGGGTATTGTGCAGGGGGTGGTGTTTTAGGGTTTAGGGCAGTGCATTGGTGTTCGGGCAGTGTGGGGGTGTTGTGCAGGGGGTGGTGTTTAAGGGTTTAGGGCAGTGCAGTGGTGTTCAGGCAGTGTAGGGAGTCATGCAGGGGGTGGTGGTTTAGGGTTTAGGGCAGTGTAGTGGTGTTCGGGCAGTTTAGAGGGTCGTGCAGTGGGTGGTGTTTTAGGGTTTAGGGCAGTGCAATGGTGTTCGGGCAGTGTAGGGGGTCGTGCAGGGATGGTGTTTTAGGGTTTAGGGCAGTGCAGTGGTGTTCGGGCAGTGTAAGGGGGTCAGGCAGGGGGTGGAGGTTTAGGACAGTGCAGTGGTGTTCGGGCAGTGTAGGGGGTCATACAGGGGGTGGTGTTTTAGGGTTTAGGGCAGTGCAGTGGTGTTTGGGCAGTGTAGGGTGTCGTGCAGGGGGGGTGTTTTAGGGTTTAGGGCAGTGCAGTGGTGTTCGGGCAGTGTAGGGAGTTGTGCAGGGGGGGTGGTGTTTTAGAGTTTAGGGCAGTGCAGTGGTGTTTGGGCAGTCTAGGGGGTCGTGCAGGGGGGGTGGTGTATTAGGGTTTAGGGCAGTGTAGTGATGTACGGGCAGTGTAAGGGGTGGTGTTTTAGGGTTTAGGGAGTGGAGTGGTGTTCAAGCAGTGTGGGCGGTTGTGCAGGGGATGGTGTTTTAGGGCAGTGCAGTGGTGTTCGGGCAGTGTGGGGGGTCGTGCAGGGGGTGGTGTTTTAGGGTTTAGGGCAGTGCAGTGGTGTTCGGGCAGTGTGGGGGGTTCGTGTAGGGGGTGGTATTTTAGGGTTTAGGGCAGTGCAGTGGTGTTCGGGCAGTCTAGGGGGTCATGCAGGGGGTGGAGTTTTAGGGTTTAGGACAGTGCAGTCGTGTTCGGGCAGTGTAGGGGGTCGTACAGGGTGTGGTGTTTTAGGGTTTAGGGCAGTGCAGTGGTGTTCGGGCAGTGCAGTGGGTCGTGCAGGGGGTGGTGTTTTAGGGTTTAGGGCAGTGCAGTGGTGTTTGTGCAGTGTAGGGGGTCGTGCAGGTGTTGGTGGTTTAGGGTTTAGGGCAGTGCAATGGTGTTCGGGCATTGTAGGGGGTCGTGCAGGGGTGGTGTTTTAGGGTTTAGGGCAGTGGTGTTCGGGCAGTGTAGGGTGTCATGCAGGGGGGGTGGTGTTTTAGGGTTTAGGGCAGTGCAGTGGTGTTCGGGCAGTGTAGGGGGTTGTGCAGGGGGGTGTTTTAGAGTTTAGGGCAGTGCAGTGGTCGGGCAGTGTAGGGGGTTGTGCAGGGGGTGGTGTTTTAGGGTTTAGGGCAGTGCAGTGTTATACTGGCAGTGTAGGGGGTCGTGAAGGGGTGGTGTTTTAGGGTTTAGTGCTGTGGAGTGGTGTTCGGGCAGTGTGGAGGTTGTGCAGGAGGTGGTGTTTTAGGGCTGTGCAGTGGTGTTCATGCAGTGTGGGGGGTCGTGCAGGGGGTGGTGTTTTAGGGTTTAGGGCAGTGCATTGGTGTTCGGGCAGTGTGGGGGTATTGTGCAGGGGGTGGTGTTTTAGGGTTTAGGGCAGTGCATTGGTGTTCGGGCAGTGTGGGGGTGTTGTGCAGGGGGTGGTGTTTAAGGGTTTAGGGCAGTGCAGTGGTGTTCAGGCAGTGTAGGGAGTCATGCAGGGGGTGGTGTTTTAGGGTTTAGGGCAGTGTAGTGGTGTTCGGGCAGTTTAGAGGGTCGTGCAGTGGGTGGTGTTTTAGGGTTTAGGGCAGTGCAGTGGTTTTCGGGCAGTGTAGGGGGTCGTGCAGGGATGGTGTTTTAGGGTTTAGGGCAGTGCAGTGGTGTTCAGGCAGTGTAAGGGGGTCAGGCAGGGGTTGGAGGTTTAGGACAGTGCAGTGGTGTTCGGGCAGTGTAGGGGGTCATACAGGGGGTGGTGTTTTAGGGTTTAGGGCAGTGCAGTGGTGTTTGAGCACTGTAGGGGGTCATGCCGGGGGTGGTGTTTTAGGGTTTAGGGCAGTGCAGTGGTGTTTGTGCAGTGTAGGGGGTGATGCAGGGGGTGGTGTTTTAGGGTTTAGGGCAGTGCAGTGGTGTTTGGGCAGTTTAGAGGGTCGTGCAGTGGGTGGTGTTTTAGGGTTTAGGGCAGTGCAGTGGTGTTCGGGCAGTGTAGGAGGTCATGCAGGGGGTGGAGTTTTAGGGTTTAGGACAGTACAGTTGTGTTCGGGCAGTGTAGGGGTCGTACAGGGGGTGGTGTTTTAGGGTTTAGGGCAGTGCAGTGGTGTTCGGGCAGTGTAGTGGGTCGTGCAGGGGGTGGTGTTTTAGGGTTTAGGGCAGTGCAGTGGTGTTCGTGCAGTGTAGGAAGTCGTGCAGGGGGTGGTGGTTTAGGGTTTAGGGCAGTGCAGTTGTGTTCGGGCAGTGTAGGGGGTCATGCAGGGGGTGGTGTTTTAGGGTTTAGTGCTGTGGAGTGGTGTTCGGGCAGTGTGGAGGTCGTGCAGGAGGTGGTGTTTTAGGGCTGTGCAGTGGTGTTCATGCAGTGTGGGGGGTCGTGCAGGGGGTGGTGTTTTAGGGTTTAGGGCAGTGCATTGGTGTTCGGGCAGTGTGGGGGTATTGTGCAGGGGGTGGTGTTTTAGGGTTTAGGGCAGTGCATTGGTGTTCGGGCAGTGTGGGGGTGTTGTGCAGGGGGTGGTGTTTAAGGGTTTAGGGCAGTGCAGTGGTGTTCAGGCAGTGTAGGGAGTCATGCAGGGGGTGGTGGTTTAGGGTTTAGGGCAGTGTAGTGGTGTTCGGGCAGTTTAGAGGGTCGTGCAGTGGGTGGTGTTTTAGGGTTTAGGGCAGTGCAGTGGTGTTCGGGCAGTGTAGGGGGTCGTGCAGGGATGGTGTTTTAGGGTTTAGGGCAGTGCAGTGGTGTTCGGGCAGTGTAAGGGGGTCAGGCAGGGGGTGGAGGTTTAGGACAGTGCAGTGGTGTTCGGGCAGTGTAGGGGGTCATACAGGGGGTGGTGTTTTAGGGTTTAGGGCAGTGCAGTGGTGTTTGGGCAGTGTAGGGTGTCGTGCAGGGGGGGTGTTTTAGGGTTTAGGGCAGTGCAGTGGTGTTCGGGCAGTGTAGGGGGTTGTGCAGGGGGGGTGGTGTTTTAGAGTTTAGGACAGTGCAGTGGTGTTCGGGCAGTGTAGGGGGTCATACAGGGGGTGGTGTTTTAGGGTTTAGGGCAGTGCAGTGGTGTTTGGGCAGTGTAGGGGGTCGTGCAGGGATGGTGTTTTAGGGTTTAGGGCAGTGCAGTGGTGTTCAGGCAGTGTAAGGGGGTCAGGCAGGGGGTGGAGGTTTAGGACAGTGCAGTGGTGTTCGGGCAGTGTAGGGGGTCATACAGGGGGTGGTGTTTTAGGGTTTAGGGCAGTGCAGTGGTGTTTGAGCACTGTAGGGGGTCGTGCCGGGGGTGGTATTTTAGGGTTTAGGGCAGTGCAGTGGTGTTTGTGCAGTGTAGGGGGTGATGCAGGGGGTGGTGTTTTAGGGTTTAGGGCAGTGCAGTGGTGTTTGGGCAGTTTAGAGGGTCGTGCAGTGGGTGGTGTTTTAGGGTTTAGGGCAGTGCAGTGGTGTTCGGGCAGTGTAGGAGGTCATGCAGGGGGTGGAGTTTTAGGGTTTAGGACAGTACAGTGGTGTTCGGGCAGTTTAGAGGGTCGTGCAGGGATGGTAGTTTAGGGTTTAGGGCAGAGCAGTGGTGTTCGGGCAGTGTGGTGGGGTCATGCAGGGGGTGGAGTTTTAGGCTTTAGGGCAGTGCAGTGGTGTTCGGGCAGTGTGGTGGGGTCTTGCACGGGGTGGAGTTTTAGGGGTTAGGACAGTGCAGTGGTGTTCGGGCAGTGTAGGGGGTCATACAGGGGGTAGTGTTTTAGGGTTTAGGGCAGTGCAGTGGTGTTCGAGCACTGTAGGGGGTCGTGCCGGGGGTGGTGTTTTAGGGTTTAGGGCAGTGCAGTGCGGTTCGTGCAGTGTAGCGGGTGATGTAGGGGGTGGTGGTTTAGGGTTTTAGAGTTTAGGGCAGTACAGTGGTCGGGCAGTGTAGAGGGTTGTGCAGGGGGTGGTGTTTTAGGGTTTAGGGCAGTGCAGTGTTATACTGGCAGTGTAGGGGGTCGTGAAGGGGTGGTGTTTTAGGGTTTAGTGGAGTGGTGTTCGGGCAGTGTGGGGGTCGTGCAGGAGGTAGTGTTTTAGGGCAGTGCAGTGGTGTTCGGGCAGTTTGGGGGGTCATGCAGGGGGTGGTGTTTTAGGGTTTAGGGCAGTGCAGTGGTGTTCGGGCAGTGTGGGGGGGGTCGTGCAGGGGGTGGTGTTTTAGGGTTTAGGGCAGTGCATTGGTATTCGGGCAGTGTGGGGGTGTTGTTCAGGGGGTGGTGGTTTAGGGCAGTGCAGTGGTGTTCAGGCAGTGTAGGGAGTCATGCAGGGGGTGGTGTTTTAAGGTTTAGGGCAGTGTAGTGGTGTTCGGGCAGTTTAGAGGTTCGTGCAGTGGGTGGTGTTTTAGGGTTTAGGGCAGTGCAGTGGTGTTCGGGCAGTGTAGGGGGTCATGCAGGGATGGTGTTTTAGGGTTTAGGGCAGTGAAGTGGTGTTCGGGCAGTGTAGGGGGGTCAGGCAGGGGGTGGAGTTTTAGGGTTTAGGACAGTGCAGTGGTGTTCGGGCAGTGTAGGGGGTCGTACAGGGGGTGGTGTTTTAGGGTTTAGGGCAGTGCAGTGGTGTTCGAGCACTATAGGGGGTCGTGCCGGGGTGGTGTTTTAGGGTTTAGGGCAGTGCAGTGGTGTTCGTGCAGTGTAGGGGGTGATGCAGGGGGTGGTGGTATAGGGTTTAGGGCAGTGTAGTGGTGTTCGGCAGTGTAGGGGGTCATGCAGGGGGTGGTGTTTTAGGGTTTAGGGCAGTGCAGTGGTGTTTGGGCAGTGTAGGGTGTCGTGCAGGGGGGGTGTTTTAGGGTTTAGGGCAGTGCAGTGGTGTTCGGGCAGTGTAGGGGGTTGTGCAGGGGGGGTGGTGTTTTAGAGTTTAGGGCAGTGCAGTGGTGTTTGGGCAGTCTAGGGGGTCATGCAGGGGGGGTGGTGTATTAGGGTTTAGGGCAGTGTAGTGATATACGGGCAGTGTAAGGGGTGGTGTTTTAGGGTTTAGGGAGTGGAGTGGTGTTCAAGCAGTGTGGGCGGTTGTGCAGGGGATGGTGTTTTAGGGCAGTGCAGTGGTGCTCGGGCAGTGTGGGGGGTCGTGCAGGGGGTGGTGTTTTAGGGTTTAGGGCAGTGCAGTGGTGTTCGGGCAGTGTGGGGGGTTCGTGTAGGGGGTGGTGTTTTAGGGTTTAGGGCAGTGCAGTGGTGTTCGGGCAGTCTAGGGGGTCATGCAGGGGGTGGAGTTTTAGGGTTTAGGACAGTGCAGTCGTGTTCGGGCAGTGTAGGGGGTCGTACAGGGTGTGGTGTTTTAGGGTTTAGGGCAGTGCAGTGGTGTTCGGGCAGTGCAGTGGGTCGTGCAGGGGGTGGTGTTTTAGGGTTTAGGGCAGTGCAGTGGTGTTTGTGCAGTGTAGGGGGTCGTGCAGGTGTTGGTGGTTTAGGGTTTAGGGCAGTGCAATGGTGTTCGGGCATTGTAGGGGGTCATGCAGGGGGTGGTGTTTTAGGGTTTAGGGCAGTGGTGTTCGGGCAGTGTAGGGTGTCATGCAGGGGGGGTGGTGTTTTAGGGTTTAGGGCAGTGCAGTGGTGTTCGGGCAGTGTAGGGGGTTGTGCAGGGGGGTGTTTTAGAGTTTAGGGCAGTGCAGTGGTCGGGCAGTGTAGGGGGTTGTGCAGGGGGTGGTGTTTTAGGGTTTAGGGCAGTGCAGTGGTATACTGGCAGTGTAGGGGGTCGTGAAGGGGTGGTGTTTTAGGGTTTAGTGCTGTGGAGTGGTGTTCGGGCAGTGTGGAGGTCGTGCAGGAGGTGGTGTTTTAGGGCTGTGCAGTGGTGTTCATGCAGTGTGGGGGGTCGTGCAGGGGGTGGTGTTTTAGGGTTTAGGGCAGTGCATTGGTGTTCGGGCAGTGTGGGGGTATTGTGCAGGGGGTGGTGTTTTAGGGTTTAGGGCAGTGCATTGGTGTTCGGGCAGTGTGGGGGTGTTGTGCAGGGGGTGGTGTTTAAGGGTTTAGGGCAGTGCAGTGGTGTTCAGGCAGTGTAGGGAGTCATGCAGGGGGTGGTGGTTTAGGGTTTAGGGCAGTGTAGTGGTGTTCGGGCAGTTTAGAGGGTCGTGCAGTGGGTGGTGTTTTAGGGTTTAGGGCAGTGCAGTGGTGTTCGGGCAGTGTAGGGGGTCATGCAGGGATGGTGTTTTAGGGTTTAGGGCAGTGCAGTGGTGTTCGGGCAGTGTAAGGGGGTCAGGCAGGGGGTGGAGGTTTAGGACAGTGCAGTGGTGTTCGGGCAGTGTAGGGGGTCATACAGGGGGTGGTGTTTTAGGGTTTAGGGCAGTGCAGTGGTGTTTGGGCAGTGTAGGGTGTCGTGCAGGAGGTAGTGTTTTAGGGCAGTGCAGTGGTGTTCGGGCAGTTTGGGGGGTCATGCAGGGGGTGGTGTTTTAGGGTTTAGGGCAGTGCAGTGGTGTTCGGGCAGTGTGGGGGGGGTCGTGCAGGGGGTGGTGTTTTAGGGTTTAGGGCAGTGCATTGGTATTCGGGCAGTGTGGGGGTGTTGTTCAGGGGGTGGTGGTTTAGGGCAGTGCAGTGGTGTTCAGGCAGTGTAGGGAGTCATGCAGGGGGTGGTGTTTTAAGGTTTAGGGCAGTGTAGTGGTGTTCGGGCAGTTTAGAGGTTCGTGCAGTGGGTGGTGTTTTAGGGTTTAGGGCAGTGCAGTGGTGTTCGGGCAGTGTAGGGGGTCATGCAGGGATGGTGTTTTAGGGTTTAGGGCAGTGAAGTGGTGTTCGGGCAGTGTAGGGGGGTCAGGCAGGGGGTGGAGTTTTAGGGTTTAGGACAGTGCAGTGGTGTTCGGGCAGTGTAGGGGGTCGTACAGGGGGTGGTGTTTTAGGGTTTAGGGCAGTGCAGTGGTGTTCGAGCACTATAGGGGGTCGTGCCGGGGTGGTGTTTTAGGGTTTAGGGCAGTGCAGTGGTGTTCGTGCAGTGTAGGGGGTGATGCAGGGGGTGGTGGTATAGGGTTTAGGGCAGTGTAGTGGTGTTCGGCAGTGTAGGGGGTCATGCAGGGGGTGGTGTTTTAGGGTTTAGGGCAGTGCAGTGGTGTTTGGGCAGTGTAGGGTGTCGTGCAGGGGGGGTGTTTTAGGGTTTAGGGCAGTGCAGTGGTGTTCGGGCAGTGTAGGGGGTTGTGCAGGGGGGGTGGTGTTTTAGAGTTTAGGGCAGTGCAGTGGTGTTTGGGCAGTCTAGGGGGTCATGCAGGGGGGGTGGTGTATTAGGGTTTAGGGCAGTGTAGTGATATACGGGCAGTGTAAGGGGTGGTGTTTTAGGGTTTAGGGAGTGGAGTGGTGTTCAAGCAGTGTGGGCGGTTGTGCAGGGGATGGTGTTTTAGGGCAGTGCAGTGGTGCTCGGGCAGTGTGGGGGGTCGTGCAGGGGGTGGTGTTTTAGGGTTTAGGGCAGTGCAGTGGTGTTCGGGCAGTGTGGGGGGTTCGTGTAGGGGGTGGTGTTTTAGGGTTTAGGGCAGTGCAGTGGTGTTCGGGCAGTCTAGGGGGTCATGCAGGGGGTGGAGTTTTAGGGTTTAGGACAGTGCAGTCGTGTTCGGGCAGTGTAGGGGGTCGTACAGGGTGTGGTGTTTTAGGGTTTAGGGCAGTGCAGTGGTGTTCGGGCAGTGCAGTGGGTCGTGCAGGGGGTGGTGTTTTAGGGTTTAGGGCAGTGCAGTGGTGTTTGTGCAGTGTAGGGGGGTCAGGCAGGGGGTGGAGTTTTAGGGTTTAGGGCAGTGCAGTGGTGTTCGGGCAGTGCAGTGGGTCGTGCAGGGGGTGGTGTTTTAGGGTTTAGGGCAGTGCAGTGGTGTTTGTGCAGTGTAGGGGGTCGTGCAGGTGTTGGTGGTTTAGGGTTTAGGGCAGTGCAATGGTGTTCGGGCATTGTAGGGGGTCATGCAGGGGGTGGTGTTTTAGGGTTTAGGGCAGTGGTGTTCGGGCAGTGTAGGGTGTCATGCAGGGGGGGTGGTGTTTTAGGGTTTAGGGCAGTGCAGTGGTGTTCGGGCAGTGTAGGGGTTGTGCAGGGGGGTGTTTTAGAGTTTAGGGCAGTGCAGTGGTCGGGCAGTGTAGGGGGTTGTGCAGGGGGTGGTGTTTTAGGGTTTAGGGCAGTGCAGTGGTATACTGGCAGTGTAGGGGGTCGTGAAGGGGTGGTGTTTTAGGGTTTAGTGCTGTGGAGTGGTGTTCGGGCAGTGTGGAGGTCGTGCAGGAGGTGGTGTTTTAGGGCTGTGCAGTGGTGTTCATGCAGTGTGGGGGGTCGTGCAGGGGGTGGTGTTTTAGGGTTTAGGGCAGTGCATTGGTGTTCGGGCAGTGTGGGGGTATTGTGCAGGGGGTGGTGTTTTAGGGTTTAGGGCAGTGCATTGGTGTTCGGGCAGTGTGGGGGTGTTGTGCAGGGGGTGGTGTTTAAGGGTTTAGGGCAGTGCAGTGGTGTTCAGGCAGTGTAGGGAGTCATGCAGGGGGTGGTGGTTTAGGGTTTAGGGCAGTGTAGTGGTGTTCGGGCAGTTTAGAGGGTCGTGCAGTGGGTGGTGTTTTAGGGTTTAGGGCAGTGCAGTGGTGTTCGGGCAGTGTAGGGGGTCATGCAGGGATGGTGTTTTAGGGTTTAGGGCAGTGCAGTGGTGTTCGGGCAGTGTAAGGG